>NC_054064.1:7973127-8573224 GCF_017639655.2 Falco naumanni | reverse complement strand
ACTGTATCAGAATCATGGTTTATTTCCCAACATCTGACGGGAAGCAGCATATCAAACCACATGTCATCTGCTGCCGCAGGCTCCTTCCCGAACAAGCCCCTGCCGAATTCACAGCGGACGCAGGGACTGCTCCCAGCTCTTACTCTGCAGATAGTTTAAGTGCCCCTGATGCATAGAGACACTTCACTGCATCGAAAGCAAGAGGAAGAATAACCCAAGTCTTCACATAAAGTAAACCCAAGTAATACTTTGACCAAGTCTGTTCTCAGCATTAGAAGGAGGATTGCCGCGGATGGAAATGAAAAGCTCCTTTTAAGCTGGAGAATTCATCCCCAGTGAAGGATGGATGAGTTACTAAAACAAATACTATACGTCATCCTGACTAACAGCACTCTGATCTTCCCTTACACAAACAGGGGAGGCAAAAGCACTCCTGATGATTATCATTTACGCACAGATGACTTCCAAGTCCTCTTGCTCGTGGAGCCCAGGCTGTGGTACGACACACAGGTTTCTCCCACAAGCCTCTACTGTTGCTCAGGCATTTGTTTTGCAGTTGCTCTGGCAGTTTTATTGGATCTATCACCAGGGCACAGAGGTAATAAAATACTAAAGTTCTTACCCCTGGGCACAGGCAGTATCTTTCTGGTTACCTGCCAAGCCTGTGGCCAAGGTCAAGAGTCCCATCCTTGGCACCTGCCTTGGGAGACCTGCTGCTGCACTCACCCAGAGCCATGTCCAGAGAGATGAGTGCCCACATCCACCCCAACCACATGCCTGCCTTGTAGCTCTACCAGCACTGGCTGAAACAAGCCAGGCTGCCCCAAAATTCCTGCAGCTGCCCAGGATGCTCTGGGGTACCCTCTCCCACCTGGCAGCCCCTGGTACATGAGCATCAGCCTTTCCAGTTTTCAGGTAGAGCCTGTATCCAATAAGTCCCCATGCCTCCGGTTTTCACACAGAAAGGGCTTTGACTTCTCTCAAATCATTAGTGAAAATGAGCCTGGGAAATGTCAAGGCTTGGAACGCAGCATTTTAAGAAATTACTACTGATAGTAACCAAAGGGGTGATACCTCCGGTGTTTGCTAGAGCAGAGAGTACATTTGCATGGCAGAGATACTGCTCCCGAGCTATGAGGTCTCCCGCTGTGGGTCTTGCCTTTCAACTGTAAAATAAAAAAATAGTGGGAAAGTTTGTTGGAAAACCCCACTGAAGATTTCTTACCCTCTCCGGGCTTTCCCTCCTCCTTGCTCCCTGTGCCGGCTGAGTTCAAGGCAGGCTGTGTCTTGCCCAGAGCATGGCGTGCCACGTTGGAGTGAAGCAAGTCAAAGACGGGCCTTGGCCCTTTGAAGCAGCCACAACAGAGAGGACATCCTCTCCCCAGGGACATGCCGCACGGGCCGGCCCAGCCATCGGCAGAGCAAAGCCAACGTGCAACGTGTGGCAGGAGAGAGGCAGCAACGGCGGAGAAGCCGTGGGACAGAGCTCGCACCAGCCTCCCGCAGGAGCCAGGCACCCGGAGAGGAGACTGTATCCTTGGGTGTGCTGCTCTGGGCACCAAACCCCTTGGAAGTGCCTTCCAAAAGGGCAGCCCAGCTTCCCCAGCTGGTTTCAACTGGCTTTCCGGAGAAATCACTCACAACGCATCACACTCTTCACCTCTGATCCTCCTGGCAGTTTCTGAGTCGCTGGCCAATTTTTACCACAATTTCAACAGGAACTGTGAAGATAATTCAACCCCTACAATTTTCTTGAAAACCTGGTGGCTCAGTAAAAGGAGAGGCATTACTAATGCCAGCAGCAAGAGCCCAACAGCTGGGCAAGCCCAGGCTCTCACAGGGTACCCGAGAACCCAGACCAGAGCACGTCGCTGCTCTGACCGAGTGCAGGGATGTGCCAGCAGAGCGCAGCCCCGCTTGCTCCATGGCTGTCCCAACCTGGAGGCGCACAGCGGCAGGAGCATCACTGCCAGCGGCTGCCCCCTTCGCATCGCAACCCCCGTCTTCTTCGCTGAGGCCAGAGCTGGAAGAGAGCAGGGCTCAGACCGGGCAGCCCAAGACCCAGGTTTCGGTACGGCTGTGCCAGTCTTTTTAACTAGTAAACTAGGAGAAAGCGGAGATCGAGGCGATGGGGAGTGCAGCACCCACTGCACCCGTGCCCTGCCCAGGGAGGACGAGTCACCCGTGCTCCTGCAGGACCCGACCACCCCACATGGTCCACCTGTGTGTCTCCCTCCAACTTCCCGCTACCAGAGACCCTTCTGTGGGCTCGGACCAGTAGATGGCACCAGAATAACAGCAAAGCCCCTCTGTTCTGCCCCCCCAGCACCTCCCCACAGCCTCCGGAATCCTCCCACAGCATCACCTCGCCAACACAACCGGGCACGGCCGCTGGCAGCAACTGACGGCTTTCGGCTCTCTACTTTATAAGCCTGTTTGGAGCTGATCTCTAAAGAAGTTTTAGCAAACAAATTCGGGAGAAGGGAAAAAAGGGAAAAAAAAAAAAAGTCAAAGTGCTTTCTTTCCATTTTTGAGGCTTATAAAATCATACCCATCCGCCCCAACATAGATGCTGCTTTTAAATGAAAAACAGAATAAAAGTATTTACTCAAAGCATCTGCTTTCTCCATAATTACTTTATTTTGGAGGAGGTTTCCCCCCTCCAGCTGGAACTGACAGAAATTTCCTGCCTGCTGCAGCTGAACAGAATCTGCATTTCTCAGTGTAGAAGCGATCCACCCCAGAAGTGCCTGGCTACATTTTCAGGTAGGAAGGTGCCCTCCTCTTCGCCCGTTGTGACTGTCAACATTGTTAAAGGGAAGTCTAGTACAACTTCCCAAGCAGCTTCTGCTGTTACCTAATGACAACATCCTTGACCCTGGTGGGTTGAGCATCCTCCCAACTCTCTCAGAGGGTAGGCTTGGCTCAGGGTGGGCATTCCCCCCAGGAGGTACCTGCTTCCCTCTTCCACACTGGGCATGCAAGAATTTTTCTCCTTACGGAGAAGCTGCCCTAAAGCAGGATTAACAGCCAGGGCACAGCCTGCAGCACAATCCAGCCACATCATGGCCAGTTTAGGACCCTACTCGCATGCGTGCCTCCTGACTCACACCTCCTGACCGTGGCAGCAGATAGATGCATTTTCCAAAGAAGAACCTGGGCGAAGATGATGGTGGTCTCTAGGGATGCTCTCTGCAGCACAGACAGGACTCCCCCAGTCCCTGGCTTGGCTGCAAAGTATGATGAGAGACGTACCCAAGCACTGCACAGTGACACCAAATGCCCCAGAGCCATGGCCACAGCACTGCCTGAGGAAGGTTTAACATGCTCATGGAGACGCCAGGCTTTTTTCAGAAGCTTGAATCCTGCCTGGAGCCAATCTGGGATAAATTCAGAGACCTTCTGACTTTTCACACCCAGACTGAGTTTTTGAACATGGTTCAGCTGAACAAAGTTTTAAGAAGAACTTGATTATTTTGATCTTTCCCCCCCATCCCCATTATTAATCATACAGAAGGAAAGCGCAATTCCTCCATACCAAACCATCTGCCAAACCGTTTCTCGGCACATTTTTTACTTAATGTCCCTTCTAGGAACAAAGCTCATTTGGAAACCTCCGCACCTCCATCCTTCTTGGCCAACAGCGTATTCATGAGCACATGGCCGCAAGCACGGAGCATTGGTGCTGGGAAATGCCCAGCCCGGCAGGGTGGAGAAAGGCTCCCGTCCCTGCAGACTCGATGGCACAGCAGAGGACCAGCCACGAGGGTTCTGTGCTATGAATGCTCCCCAGGGAGCAGCCTTTCCACAGCCCTCTGGGAACTCCTGGTTCAGTGGGTTCCTCCCCGGCTGGTGGCAAGTGAGCGCAAAATAGAGTGGTGGATGCAGGCGGTGAATGATGGCTCCGATCATCGCAGCCCTGCAAACCCTTCTGCTCCCTTGGTGCCAGCCCTGCCGCCTCTGACCTTCCCAGGGAGCCCATCCTACCGATTTGGAGCCCCTTTGTCCTGCAAGGATGCCAAGCATGGTTATCCCTCTCCCCACCACTGATCAGATTTGCAGCTCTCCCTGTCTTCCTCATCTCACTCAAAGCCAAAAGGGTTGCGACTGCAAAAGACACCGTTCACATGGACTGTCAACCTGGCCAGAAATACCAGAAATCTCATGCAACAGCCTGTTTTCTTCAGAGCCACAGTGAACTCCCGAGAGTTCCCAAAATACAAGAGCAAGTTGCGCTGTTTCAGTGTCTGACATTCACCCTTTGTAGCTCTGCAGAGGCTTTCCTATCTCTGCTGTTCCTAACAGCAGGATTTTGAAGAGGGGATTGTCCTATAAACGAGCATGGCAGCTGGTTCACATAAGAAGGGCCTGAGTTATGATCAGAGATGAGGACATTGCTTTTCTTTTGTGTTTCTCACTATGTTTTCGTTCAAACCTGTAAACAGACTCGCACCGAGTGGATCTGCATTCTCCATCTGGTCCTGTGATCCAATTTCCTGGCAGGAATATTCCTGACATCGAATGGCGGAGGAATGCTGCAGCGTGTCCATCCATCCCACAGCCAGAGCCCAGCTCATCAGTTTGCCGGTTTCTGTGCAAGACCTAGCCACAGCATTTCACCCAGTTACCCCGCCAGTGAGACCAATAACTCACAGCTGACAAAAGCAGCTCTTTCAAAAGGGCTTCCAAACATTCATGGATGGAGAAGCCAATGCTCTCCTCCAGAGTTATTTCTAGAGATTACATAGCATCTCACAGTTAAAAAATGCATGGTTTTTACCTCCTTTGAATGCATGCCTGGCTCTTGCTCCCAGCCACTGGCTCTCATTTTACCTTTCTCTGATGGATTAAAGAGGTGATGGTGGGGGGGAGACCTCTTTCTAGAGCGTCATGGAAATGGGGATTCAAATCCATCATTGCAAATGTCTGGAAGGACTCTCAGCACTGCCTGGCCAGAGAAGGGCAGCGATAAGTCACACGAGCAAAAATGCTCCCAGTTGAGGACTGGGGAAGCACAGCTGAGAGCAAAGCCCTTCTGAGGATGCCTGGAGAGCAGCACCGTGGGTGCAGCGATTGGGGCCAGGGAATAGAGAGCCTGGCACCACCGGTGAGAAAACCAGGATTCAGCACCCAGCTCTGCACAGAGTGCTTCGACCCTCTGAGAACAAGGTGCCTGCTTCACATGCTCACTGTAAGCTCCTCCAGACGTGGACTACCTCTGGCCAGAGGAGCACACAGCACTCGCAAAGGCAGACACGAACCTGCCCAGGCTGGTGAAGGGCAGCTGCCCAGGGCGGTTTTCTTGCTAATCACACACCAGTTTGTCTGTTCCATCACACCACCTACCTCCAGCCCACAATGACCAAGCCAAAAGGCACATCTAGAAAACCTGCTGCCTGGTTTCCCATCAGCGGGACACCTCCAGTGACCGTGCCCCTTCCCCATCCACGCCTTCCCTCAGCTGGATGGGTCCCTCCTGCTCCACAGGCACCCCAGCTGAATATAGCACAACAACCTGCTTCGAAAGCAGGGGAAAATTGGAGGCAGCACCATTGTGCTGGCCAGGACAGATGGAACGCAGAGTTAAGCACACAGGCACGTTCCCACTGAAGCCATGCAGCCACTGAAACTTGGGGGACGGACTCCCTTCCCAAGACAGGACGAGCTCTACACCATTTATTCCTTCACATGTGTGTGTTCCATCAGATCTGTGCTTGGGGTCTCCACAGCATCCTCACACCACCTCTTCCAGGGTTTCCCTATCCACACAACACATTTCCCTACTGCCCCACTTACATCTCCCTTGCTGCAACAGAAGTAGGTGGGCTTGGAGATCAATTTATGCTCTCCTCTTCTTCAGTTTAAGCACCTCTTCTTTCCTCCTAAACTGGATGCTCTCTTAGTTTAGCTAAACTAAAGCTCTCCTTGCTGCTTTTCTTCTTGGGACTTTTTCTGACCTGGTTCACATCTCACTCGACATGCAGTTTGCCAAATGGAGCCCACCTGGAGCCCTCTCCAAGGCTGAGCACAATGAGAGGATGCTCCACAAACAAGGCAGAACTACAGGAGATGCTGGGGGTAAAAAACATCTGTCTCTCCCCATAAAGATGCGGTGTTTTGCATTGAGCAGGAGAAACTGGTTCACGACCAGGCGAGCAGATTGGCAAGGGCACGGAGCCACAGCGCTCCAGCGTAGGCTCCTTACACCACATCCATCCCCCTTTACAGCCAGCAGGTTGGCTCCTGTGCCACCCTCCTGTACAAGGCACCATGCAGAAACGCACTGGGCTGTGACGTGGAGGAGATCTGCTCTGTCAGCTCATCAGAGGAGCAAGAGCAGCCACTTCCCTCAGCAAGCCCAATCTCCCCACTGGGAATCACTGGTGGAGACAAGACGGATCCGTCTCATCGGATGCCCGTGACCAGACCTCGCACAGCACGTCCCGTGGGGGACCCGCTCTCCCACAGCTGGAGGGCTTGGCCGGTGGCAGGGCATTCAGAGGAAGGGTTCGCACCAAAATAGGTCATTAGCAAGCGACGTGGGGTTCTTCATTCTTCTCTGGGCCCCTCGTTTTCCTAACGGGAATGCCTCAGAAAACCCAGTGGGGGGGAGGAGGAATTTACAGTTCCCTTCCAAAAACCAGTCTTTGTTTGTTTGATCGTTTTTTTAAATGATCGAGTAACTTGTGAATACATTTTCTGATGATTCCCACATCCTCCCAGCTGGAGAACGGTTCATGAACAGACTCCAAACTCTGTAAATGAGCTTGTTAGTCATAAGTCTTCAAACAGGCTTGATAAACAACTTTCAGCCTGCAGGATATTCATCAACCATTCCGTCTGCCTAGTCTCCTGACACTAATTTATTATTTACAATGAGAGATCTCTCTTCTAAATCACAGGTGATTGTTTCTTTTTACTGATTAGCTGATTTTATTATATTTTTTTAAAGGAGAAACAATGAAAAATCACAAACAAGCAATGTGTTGCAAGCACTTATTCCTGAGCAGTTCCCCTAGTTTCCATGAGCCGTATCAGCAGTTGTCCAAATGAAACAAACTGTAAGTAAAGATCCTTTTGGCCAAACCTTCAAGACTAGGCTATAGCCAAGAAAAAGAGCACGACTGTCCCAACCAGCCACTGGGAATTTCACTGCCTGTCACCAAACACTCCAGGGACCTTCCAGCTGACCAGCACCTGCTGCTTTTTCCATCCTTTGGGTTTGTGAAGAGCTCAAGCCATCTCAAGACGTTCAAGAGATCCAAGTCCACATGCAAAACTCTGCCACCAAAAACTGTTTCACCCCATGGAAGGGTTCATGCAGCAAACAAAACTTGCCCCAAGGGCAGGGGGTGCACTCAGGTGCACCTGAGAAGGTGGCTTTCCTGCAGGAACAAACTTGCTGGAAGTTGCTCTGGTTCATGGAAGGGGATCTCCTCAATGCTAATCAGTTAATTAACACGGGAGGTGGTCGATTCCAGAGAGAGAGGCAGAAGAAATAGCAGTTTGCTGGGGGCGGAAAAATCTTCCCTCACCGCTGTTCAAGCCAAGCTCTTACACAACACACATCCAGCAGGTTTCAAAGCCCCTAATGAGGGGCCAGGATTGAAGCGAGTTACACAGGTCGGAAAACTGAGGCACGGCGAGGTGAACTTGGTCAAGTTATGGCAGCAAGTGTGCAGGAAAAAAAACCAAACGACCTCAAGACTCTGTGGCCAAGGCACAAAGGCGTTTTGGAACAATAAAAGACAGGCTGGTCATCTTACTGAGCCACCTCACTGATGTTTGGAGGAATAAAAGCCCTACTATTTCAGTTTAGATTTCGGGTGCACACCTGTTTGGGGCAGGCTGCTCCCAGCACCAGCAAACGCCGCTGCCCACAAACCCTGCCCGGCCGTACCGCCAAGCAGAGCAACCTGCACTGCCTGGGGAACACATGGAACAGACAAACGTCCCCCCCAGCAGGCTGCCTCACCTCTGCACATAAAATCCAGACCTGTGTTTCCACCACCACCTTGGCTCACACATCCCTGATCCATGGAGAGGTACAGACTCCCGTCAGCACACAGAGTGAGGGCAGCAGGATGCACAGCTTGGCTCTGGACCGGTCTTGAAAGCTTTTTCCTCTCTCTCTCCCTCTCTCTCTCTGCGAAATCACCAATACATTTGCTCTGACAACCTCAGCCACTCAAGATTAGACAAGCTGTGCTACCAGCTCGTGTCTAGAGACAGGCTTCCCTGTGCCAAATGGGAGCAAATATGCTCAGGAAAGAGACACAGACTTGTCACCAGCTTTCTCCAGCACTGTCAGCATGGGAGTCATCCATCCCAAGCAGGAACTTGGTGCTGGATTCCCAAACCTCTGTTCTGTACCTTCCATCCAGGGGGAAATGAGATGCTGCGCAGGATGCAGAAGGATAACTGGTATGAAGTGTTACCAGCATTCCAAGCCACGGGGTGGGGAGAGAGCTCTGTAAAGCTTTATGGGAAACCAGCCCAGACTTCACGGGGACAGGAGCTGCCTGCAGAGCCACCGGCAAGGGCAGCCCTTTCTGCAGCACCAGGCCCAGAGCATTAACACTCTCTTTTCACTGTTACGGCTCAGGCGCTTTTCCCTATTAAAGTCCAATCCATCCCCGCAGAGCCCTGACTCTGCTGAGCTGACGCGGAGAAGTGACGGCTCTTTGAAAGCTGCAAGCGTGATTTTTTTATTATTATTTATTATTTATTTTTTTGTTCCAAACGTGGGTCGTATTAGCAAAGCTTCCAAAAGGGAAGATAATTTCCAGAAGCACCGAGCAGGTCTTCGTGGCTTTGCTGGCACACCGGCTGCGTGTCAGCTCAACTCACCCATCGGTCCTGCGGTGGCCACCAACACAACAGTGCAAACAGCAGGCTGCTAAGGGTTCTGATGGGTTCACAACCCACCCAGCCTTGGCTGGTCCAGCACCTACACTGGCTACAAGAGAGGGCTGGAAGCTACTCAGATGCTGCCTTCTGCTACCACCCACCCTGCTCCATCACCTCCAGGCACTCCGCTTTGTTCCCAGTGCCCCTGGGACTGCTCGTCCCCTTCAGAGCTGGATGCCATTCTCCTCCAAGCCTGCCCACTGAGCAGCTGCTGCTGGCAGTTCTGTCCTGCCCCAGATGCATAGGGCCACGGATAACTCTGCTTCTCCTTTGGTCAAGGAAGCCACAGGAGAAGTTCATCCACTGGTGGGCTCAGAGCAGGAAGCAATGTCCCCAGGCTCCTGATGAATTCCAGTACTCGGTGCAAAAGCAGTTTTGCTGCCTTAGCAGCTCATCAAGACGTGGAGAGGGTCCCAGCCAGATACTGAGCGGCTCTTTGGATGTTTGCCCTGCCCAGCAGTCTTGCTGACTGGCTGGAGTTTCTCCTGTAGGAAACTTTCTTTAGCCAGAAATGGGGGAAAATTTGGGTGGAATATGAACTGGATGCTGTCATAGGATGTAGTGACTTGTTAAAAGCACAGCTGGCTCCCCTCACCTCTCTTCTAACCTTCCCTTCCAGGAACACAAGGCACCAGGACGTCCCAGGCTGCCACCCCAAGGCAAATGTTCACTTCATATGGGCACGGCACATCCAGACTGTCTGAGACAGTGCTTTAAACACTGGCATAACCTTTTCTCGGCCTCTGGAGGTGAGAGAGGAGGCCAGAAAGCTATGTAAGCTGAAATAGATGCTCACTGGCTTGCTCATCAGGCCTCTCTTCCCAGCCTCATCCTTGCAGATGCCAGGCTTTCCATTGCAGGAGGTGGCCCTCAACCCTCAGCTTCAGCACCACTGCTCCCTTCCCAACAGCATCCTCCAGCTGTTAGATCTCATTCGAAAGTAACTTTGCTCAGAATTATGCCACCATAGCCCCAGCAGACACGCAGTGCATCTCTGCTGAGCTCCCATCCCTGCCTCACAGTGTCATCTAAGGCTACGTGGCAGAGACCAGTGGGCTCCAGCAGAAAAAGGAAAGGAACTGGCAGGTGAGGTACATACCACACATGTACAGATCAACGCAGGAATGACAAACATGAGTCAGGCCAGAAAATCTAGGAGTAAGAACCGCAGGATTGCCCTGGAGGACCTTTGGACCCTGACTGCAAGAGCGCTGCAGTCACAACACAGGGTGACAAAGGACAAGTCCCTACCATAGGGCTGGTGGCACTCACATCCACACATCTGTGAGCTTCTACTGACACAGCCTATAGGGCAGAGTCTCCACAGAGATTCTCCAGTGGCTCGTACGAGGCTGATTTCGTGCCGCATCTCTCCCTCAGAAAGGCACTGCTAGCATCCTTCTCCACACCTCCGTAAAACCTGCAGGGATTTCACACCCCTTTGAGCCGTCTGCTCTCCCACCAGAGTAGCCACTGGGGTCAGAAGATTATTTCTCATGTGCAGTGACGACACAGCAGATTCTTCTTGGGGGAACCAGTCTAAAAAACCTACGCTCCGCGCTCCGCCACCCGGGCACAAGTTGAAACCATTCTGCGCCCTGCACGGAAAGCGGAAAGGACAGTTCAAAACAAAGTCAGATCCAGCCCTGGACAACAGCTCCTCCGACCAGGCGGTGGTGATTCTCACTTCACATCTCCATAATCCGCCCCGAAATCCAAGCCTCCTTTAGGAAAGCCGAGTAGGGTGGGGAACCAGCAATGCAGTGATTCATCCTCCCCAGAAACAGAGGCCCAAGTCTGGAATATTGTGACACTTGGTAAATACTCGTGATGTACTTCATTATGCAAGAGAGGCCCAGCAGGAACACAGCTCCCTCAGGGCTACTTAATATGGGTTTCAAAAACGATTAAATATATCATAAACAACTTGCAACCAGGAATAAACACCTGTAATCCCAATCAAGCCGTTCTGGTGATGTCAAAAACCATGGAGGCAAACTTGGTTACCAAGGTAAAAAAAAAAAAAAAAAAGAATATATCCTCAAAGGAATTATGGTCCTGTAATTCTGTGTCTGCCTTGTCAAACACGCAACTCTCCCAGCCCCTCCTGCTTAAACTCTGCCCATGCTCCTGCTCTTTCTTTGCAGGCTTCCTAACATCACGTATTTTGATGCACGTCGCACCTTTGCTGAAAAGCAAAAGGATAGTGCCCCTGAATACAGGCAGCAGAACTGTTTCATGCCCATGCACAAATACTCCACCAGCCTGAAAAAAAAAAAAAGATTTTGCATGACTCAAGGCTGCTGGTCAAGTCTTTAAACCCTCCGTTGAATTGCATGCCGTGAGTCTTGTGAGTAAGGATTGCACAAATTAACCCTGAGATAATATTTTCCCATGCGATCACTGCTTTATACATCATCAAAAAGATGGAAAATAGACTGGCTGGTAGTGGAAACTCGGTGCAGATGACAGAAAGCTGATGTTCATTAAAAGTGTTCTAGCAGTTTAGACCAAACCTTTAAGTTTTACGAGATATTTCAAAATCTAATTTTCATGGAAACGTTTTCATTACATTAAGGGGGATGGGGAGTAAAAACCTTCAGAAAAATCTTTTTCAAATTAAAAAGTTGGAAGCTTTGTGTGGATGGATTGAAAACACAAATACCATCAGCAAATTACGAGACCATGAGAACCAGGAAGCAAAACTGATTACGATCAAAAAAGTGAAATTCACAAACAAATAAAAGTCTAGTTTTGCCCGTCAAAATGAGGGCAACATGGCCAGCACTCGCAAACTGAGTCAGCTCCCTCCTCCAAATTCACATGGCTATTTTTTTCTTTGTTAATAACAGTACATTGTCCATTTCTTGTTGGCTTTTTGGTGCCTTTTTCTTTTTTTTTTTTTAAACACCAGGTTTTTGACAGAGTCACGTTTCCATCTTTTGCCTACATTCAGCAGCTCTAGAGATTCACGTGAAAAACACAACATGTTTTTCCACTTCAAACTGTAGGATACAGGGATGCACGGAAAATATCCAACACTGAGCTACTTGCTGGAATAACCATGCACCAGCCAGCCTGAGAGTGAAACTAAATAGATACGCCCAAGGAAGATAAATGGAAAGAAATTAAACTTCTGACTGCTCTGTGTTAGTTGTTACTCAGCCTTTACTCAAGTGAACACTGATCACTCTTTCCTGCAAGAAGCCTCTAGGATACACGCAGTACAACCAACACACGTAAAGATTACTCCTGCAAGAAAAAGCAAGCTGTTGTATTTTTCACACAGATAACACAAACAACAAGTGCCTTAAAAATAATACTGATCTGACCCTCACTTTTTCCACATCAGGTGTTGAAAGAGGAGAATTGCTTCTGGAAAGTCTTTCTGGGTAGCACCTTGTAAGGATGCTCGGCGCTGCCGGCTCACCTCTGTGTAACCTGTGGACATCAGCAGCCAGCTGCTTCCTGCAGCCTCTCCCTTTGTCCATCAGCTATGCAGAAATTGAAAGAAAGAAAATAGCTGCTAGATTTAATCAATTTACCCTGCATTTTTTCCCCCCTCTTGCTATTCTTTGTACATCCCCAGTCTCAGCATCTTCTGGGAATAAAGCGCTGTGTTTTACTAACAAAGGAGCCACTTAGTACTTCAAGATGAAGCAGAGATTTGCAAAGAAAACCTTCCAGCTGTCCCTGGGCTTCCTCTCACATTCACCCTCCACCCAACTCAGCAGCCCACCAAAATCACTTTTTGCATTTCCAAGCCGCGGCAGAGCTTTTCCACCTCTTTTTAAGGCTTTTTTTTTTGGTGTGTGTGAAGGGTGGGGAGGCACAACACCACAGACAACCTCAGGATCAGCAAAAAGAGGAATAATTCAATATTTACATACACCCTTTCACTCCTGCAGCAACCTCACGCTGATTAAAAAGAGGCAATTAAGCATAAAGAACAGCCATGTGAGAGCAGACCAAAGGTCCTTCAGCTCAGGATCCTGTCTCGGACTGCCAGCAAGGGCAGAACCAGAGGGTAGAAGCCCAGGCAGCAATGGAGCTACCTCTGCCCCAGCTCATCTCTCCAAGTCCCGGCTCCCCGAGTCGGACGCTGCCACCGCCGCAGTGAAGAGCCATCCTCAGTCCTCCCTGAATTTGACTTGTCCTTTCCTGCAGTCGTTTCTATTTCTGCTCTTTGCAAAATCCTGCGGCAACAAGATCCATCACCAACTTGCCAGCTCAAAAAGCCCTTCCTGGTGCTCTCAACCCGCTGCCTGAGAAGAGGGGGCTGAAGCCAGGCACAGATGCTCTGCTTGACCCAGCCTGAGCAAAGAAACTCACCTTCGCCCGGCCGCCCCGGCAGGGTTCCTGCTTCCTTGGGAAGGAGCAGCATTGCTGAGGGGTCGCAACGCCCGCCGAGGCAGAAGAATTTGTGGGGGCTGCAGACAGCCTGTGCCCCAGCTTTAACCACGAACCAGCCCTGACAGCTCGGTGCAATCTGCCAGCCTGGGAGAGAAGCACAACCCCCAAACTGCCATTGCTTTTAGACTGAAGAGAAATTTAAGGACAGTAGTAACTCCAACTCGCAGAACTTATGCAGGTACTGGACCAAAGCGGGGTCATTCCTCAACAAAAGAAATCTCAGCATAACAATTTTTCTCTTGCTGCTCATGCTTTCTCTGCATCAATTTATGAGCCATTAACAGTGAGGCGCAAACAAACCAAACAAGAAAAGCAGAAGACAAAAATGCTATCTTAACAAAAAACAAAAACCAAAAAAAAAAAAAAAAGGGAAAGAAAGAAAAAAGCTAATACCTTACCAGCTCTGGATTTGGAGAATTAACCCTGCTCAGAGCCACAAGCTCTGGGAACCCCACAGGCCACCACAGGTTTCTGCCACCCCCAAAGGGCACAGGAGCAACAGAGGCAGACTGCCTTTGGTGGGATGCTCAGGGGGTCCCCTCTGCTGAGCTGGGACCCGCATTTTCATCCCAGTTTTAATCTGAGTTAGCGAAAGCCCTCCTACCAAAGCAAGAGTTGATTGTATCTTAACAGGTGGTTTTGCAATGAAGAGGAACTCTGACTGCTAAGCCTTCCTGGCGAAGCGGCAGAGGCAGGGAGGTTTGCTGTGAATTGTATCAGCATTTAGGATATTGTTTTTCCGAGCTACAAGTTGAACTAAAGTCAGTGAGAGTGACAGCTTCACAGCACCACTGAAATATGCTGACAGTTTCCCCTGTAAATATTATAATCACAGATACTCCCAGGGATGTTGGTTTTTTTCTTTTTAATAAGAGAAACATTTTCTCCTGAACCTCTTTCAAATGAACTAGTGGTGAAATAGTTCCTTCAATCTCAAACTTCCAAATAAAACCTTTTGTAATTTCTGCGTCAAAACTTTTCCCCTTAATTTTGAATTACAAAACCAGCGCCAATAATTTGGCTTTTCGCTTAGTTTGGGACAGAAATCAGTGACAGACTAGCTGACTTTCCTCCTGGGTGGAGAAACATTTTCAGTATTCTTGACATATTCCACGATTTCTCCAAACAGCTTTTACCTTCTCTCCCTTAGTAACGTGGAGAATAACAGAGCTCTGTGTTAGCGTTTTCACTGAACCAGCTCTCATTTTTCACCGAGAAAAGCTCCTACCTCTGTTGCACTGCCTAGCTCCAGCACAGTCCTCTTCCTGCATGGACTACAAAACACTTCACAAAACACATACAATAGGTGGGGAAACTGAGGCACAGAGACTCATGGGATCTGCTAAAAGCATCAGTGAAACAACCAGAAAGCACAGATGACAGCTCTGCCCAACATACCAAGGAGAAATTATCCTCGTTTGTTTTGTTTGGGGTTTTTGGTTTGTTTATTGGGGCTTTTTTTGTGTGTGTGTGTGCTTACTTTAGAATACTTTTAGAACTAATTCACTGCAACGGCATTAAAACTTCTACAGCATGCAGAGAACCTCTAAATTATCTGAAGCTGTAGCCTGGCCCCCGCTTGGCAATGCTGGCTGGGAAACACACCCTCCGACTGGGAGTTGTGGTCCTTTTCATGCTCAGAGAGCAGGGTGGCTATCGGGGAAACACAGCTCCTCTTTTCCAGGCTGACCAAGCTAGCTCCAGAGAGCTGGGCAGCTGGCAAGGGGCAACATCAGGAGTAAATGGGCTCCATGTAAGAGACAATAAACGAAACTGGGGAGGTAGGTAGAAAGAAAAGAAAAAAGGACAACAACAACAAAAAGTTCTCTGGATAACTTCTTGGTTATTATTCTCGGGGACTCTCCAGTCGCAGCACTGCGGCACACGGAGCTGAATCGGGGGGAGCTGCAATCACTGCCTTCCCCGCTAAAATATACACTTTTCAAGGCAGAAATTGCATTTTTCCAGGTTCTGGAAGGGGAAATGTTCCGAAGCGCTGCGGGAGCGGCGCTCGCCCCGGCCCGGCCGCAACGAAGCCGTCCGGGACGGTCCCTCCCCGCCGGGCGAAAGCGTTTTGCCGGGAGGATGCTCGGGGATCCCACGGGCGGTGGTGCAAGAAGCGGCTCCTTTTTGGAAGCCTTCCCCGCATCTCCCAGACCGGTTTCCTTCGGGATACCGAGCAAGCCACGTCGGATGCGAGGGGAAGGGGAAAAAAAAAAAAAAAGAAGAAAAAAAAAAGTAAAAAGGGGGTTGGAAGCGGCGAAAAGGAAAAGAAAAGCGAACGAAAACCGCATTTGCAGTTTTCGTTCGCGTTTCGTTTTTCTTTTCGCCGGCAGCCGCAGGGCACCCCCCCGGGCCGGGATTGAGGGGAGGGGGTCCCTCGGAAGCGGGCCCGTGTCCGCACCCGCGGCCCCTGCCCACCCCACGGGAGACACAGCGGGGGCGGCCACAACGAAAATCGCGGGCAGCCCCTGCGGCCGGGGCTATCTTTTAATAAAAAACAACCACCAGAAAGCAGAGGGAACGTACGGGGGGGTCTGCTGGCCCTTGCACACCCGCCTCAGCCCGCTCCGCCGCGGTTCGCCCTGTCTGACAGCGCTGCTGTTGGAAAAGCGCAACCGGCGCTCAGAAAATGCCGCGCAACGTGCCGGCGCCCATCCCCGCAGTCGCGGGGCTGCTGTTTGTCGGCTACTGGCGTTCCGCAGCGAGGACCCATTGGGACGGGCAGGCCAGAGGCTGCTCCGCGCCCTGCCCTGCCCGCCGGGCCAGGATCTGGCCCGCACCGGGAGAACCGCGGCTCGGGGAAGCTCCGTATCGGCACTCGGCGGCTCAACTTTGGAGCCGCGTACGCACCCTCGGGCTGTTTGCGAAAACGATGCCCCGGGGCGGGTCGTCGGACAATCGTCCCGTCCCCATCCAGACCCCCGAGCAGCTTCCCGGTGTCCCGCAAACCACGGCACCGGTCCCAGCCCCGACGGGCCGGAGGGACGGGCGGCCGCAGGGCGCCTCAGCCGCGCCGCGCCTCGTTCAACCAAGCCCCGTGCTCAGCCCCCCCCCCCCCCCCCCCAACCCCGGCAGGCGATGGAAGAGGGGGCTTAGCCCGCGGGCCCGATCCTGCCCGCCCCGGCCCGCGACACTGTTCCCCGCGCCCCCCGAGGGCAGGCAGAGCGGGACCCGACGGGTGCGGCACGACGGCCAAAGGCAGCTCGTCGCTCCCCCTTTCCCGGGATGCGCTTTTGGGGTGTGTGTGGGGAGCAAACAAGCCTTTTCGCACGCCGCCGGGCGCCGGCCCCGCCAAGGGCAGAGGGGCCGCAGGCTGCCTGGCCGGCGGCTCCTCCGGTGGCTGCCCCGCGGGAGCCCCCCTGCCCCAGCAGCGCGGCGCACGGCAGCGGCTCCTCGCCCCCGGGAGGGATGGAAGGGGGGGTGGGGTGGGGGTGGGGGCGCACTTACTGTCCTGCTGCGGGGTGTCGCTGCCGCTGGTCAAGCCGGGGGACTCCAACAAGCTCCGACCGGGCTCTCCGCCTCCCTCGTCCGCCTGGGCGGCCACCATGTCACCCGCCTCCTCCAGGTCCAGCAGGTGACTCACGGAGAAGTTCTTCTTGGCTTGTAAATTGTCCAGGCCGGCGGGGCCGTCGAGGCGGGCGGGCAGCAGGGCCTGCCTCTCCATGGCGTGGGCATAGCTGGACGCCATGGTGTCGAGCGGGGCTTTTCTGCCCTCGCCCCCCCCGGGCGCCCACCGCCCCCGCTCCCCCCCAGCCGCCGGCCCTTCGAGGGGGGGATGCGCAAGGACCGCAGGGGGGGGGGAACGGGACGGGACCCGACGGCGGCGGGAGGGGAAGCCCGAAGGGGAACGGGCAGAGCCGGGCTTAAAACATGCCGGAGGGGAGAGGAGGAGGCGGCGGCCGGCTCGGGGCGCCGGGGCGGCGGCGCGGGGAGCTGCCGCCGGCCGGGAGGCGCAGGGTGGCTGTGGGGCCGCTGGGGCGGGTGCGCCCCGTCCCTCCGCCCCCGCTGCCGGCGGCTCCCTCCCTCCGCCGCTCTCCCCTCCCCTCCGCCCGCACTTCAAACGGCGGGGGCGGCTCCGGCCGCGCCGGGCACCCGGGGGAGGGCGGCCCGCGGGGCCCCGCCGGGACGTGGCACCGGCGCGGCCCCCCCTGCCGCTACGCGCCCCCCCGGGACCGGGGTGGGCAGCGCCGGCCCCGCCGCGCTCATTAACTCCGCCGAGGGGAGCCCCCGGTTAGGGGGTGAGAGGGGTGCGAAGGGGGGGTGGGGAGGGTCCCCCCCTTTCGTCACCCGGAGCTGCACCTGGAGGGGGGGCGGGGGCGGCCCGGGGGAGCGCACCGGGGGCAGGGGAGAGGAGCGGGAGGAGAGAAATAGCGAAATGAGAAATGCAGATGAAAAAGCGACAAAGGGAAATGGAAAAGAGAGCGTGAACGGGAGAGGAAAGGAAGAAGAAAAATAGTGAAAAGAGGAAGAAGAAGCGCAACAGAGAACTGAGAAGACCGGCCGAAAGGAGAGCAAGAGAGAAGAGAAAGGGGCAGGGGAGGGAGGGCCAGAAAGAGAAACAGCAATGAGAAAAGGCAGGAGGAGCAGGCACCCAGAGCTCCTCAGGCCAGCCAAGAGGTTCCAGCAGCTCGGCCCGGCACGGCCGGCCCCCCCGGCCGAAGGCAGGTGGGGGTGCAGGGGGTACCCCCGCATCCTGGCGGCAGCAGGGCTGGTGGCCAGGGGCAGGGTCCTGCGGGCCAGGAATGGCCGCTGCTTCCCGGTGGCTGGAGCCTGGGCTCCAAGCTGCCACAGCCAGCCCAGAATTTCCATCCCCCCTGATCTGGGGAAAGAACATTTGATGCCATCAAAGGGCTCCAGATTGAAAACAGATGTGCTTCCCCGAGCCTCTCCATGCATTTAATTAAGGCACAGGCATGGAGGAGACATTTTCATCATTAGTTTGCTTTCAGGCCCCCCCCTCCCCGGGTCCCAGTTTACCCTTCGTAGTCTCAAAAGACCCAAAAGAGCATGGCAGGGCTGCGGGGCTCTGCTGTCGCTGGCCTGGGGGCAAGCAAAGCTGGTGGCCACAGGCTAGAAAAGCCAGAAAAAGCACCAGGACAAGGTTGCATGTGTGTGTAGAGATACGTGGGTGTATATACACCCGAAACACCACGTGTGCATCCGTGTACGCGCTGGCGTAGCCCTTCTTCAGCATGTGAGGGAGCGTTTCTGTGCAATGTCCTGTGGTACATGCCCACATGTTGGATGGGGAAGGAGCTGTCTTCATGCGGCTGTATCTGGCTGGCTTCTGTGTGCCCGCAGCTTGTACCCGGCGCCCAGGGTCTCCAGGTTTAGGCACAGCAGGGTGGGTGGGAACACAGCCCTGTGAGCTGCCCAGTGCATTAAACATCCTTTTCTGTGCCTTTCCCAGGTACTTGGCTGCCTTCGTTCTTGGTGAGTTGGGTTTTACCCTCATTCTGCATGTTCTCCTTCAAATAGATGTTGGACCTGGCTTTTCTGAGTGGGTGCTGCAGAGTCCCAGCCATAAACATCCCTCTCTACTGGCGGTAGGGTCTGCTCTTAGCTCCAGGCAACCTCTTCAGTGGGAGTGGCAGCAGAAGCTGCAGAAACAACAGGAGTTCTCCATGCCACCTTAACCAATATCCTCACTGATACCCCTGGTAAGAAGCATTTCTCCTTAGATTCCCCATGTCTAAGGGCATCCTTCAGACATCCCTCCCTCCCAGCCCTGGGGTTTGGGAATGCAGCCCAATAGCAGCAGATGCCCTGGAAAGATGGTGAGTGAAAGCATGTCGGTGCTGTTGGTGGCCATATCAACACGTGTGCGTCCGCCTCAAAGGGAGAGTCTCACCTGCAAGGCAACAAGGGGGCCCAGCTCTAAGACTGTCTACTGTGGCTTTACCCTGAAGCGAGCCACGGGTGCCCCCCATGCATAAGCACCCACAAGCCAAATAGCAACACGGGATGCCAGAGTCACATTCTGGAAGTAGCCTAAACACTTCCTTTCCCAGGTGCCTCCTGCAACGCAGCTGGATTTCTGTGACTGGGTGGGAGGACTTTGCTGAGGGACAAGATGAACCCAAGGGAAACTCTTCCAGCTCTGTCTGTCCCAAAAGAAAGAAGGCTGGGAAGAGCAGGAGGCCTCCAAGACTGCAGAAAACACCATGGGGCTGTGGCTTTTCTTTCAACTTGCTATGACCAGACACACCCTATGCCAAGATGCTCTTGCAGTATGGGAATGAGCATGGTAGGAACCTCCTGGGCTCTGAGAGGGATGGTGACCATGCTTCCACCATGGCTAATGAAGCACCTCTCTCCATAGACCATCCTTCAGGGCAAAGCTAGTCTTTCAAAGCGATGTGGCCCTGTGCCAGAGGGCAGAATTAGTGCAACATCCATGACACTCTGAAGTAGAGATAGCGCCAGGGGAAAAGTCCCATCAGGAGTAAGTAGTTGTATGTGCTCTTTGTAGCAGGGTGTCCTATTGTACTGGGGATCTGCACAAGCTTGAGGGGATGGGTGAAGGGATCTTGTCACCTGCAGGAAATAAGTCACATGAGAAGAAAGTGATGGGCCAAGTGGCCCATGAAAGACAAACAGGAAAGAAAGAATCAGAAAGATTAAGAGAGGGAAGGGATGAAGGACATGCTCTCTGAGCTCCTGGGTGAGCAAGCCAAGGGGTCCCAGGGCCATATATAGCTGTGGGTCTCAGCCTGCCACTAAAACAGAAGTAGGACCCTCTACAGGACAAGCATGAAGCATTCCTTCATTAGCTGTTTCCTTTAACTTGATTCAGTTTTCTAAAACTTCAGCTTAGAGTACAGGCAGGTATTATCCCTTACCTGAATGCTCAAGGGTATTGCCTTCTAGTGTTCATCTTCTCCCCCTCCAGCAGCGAAGGCAGAAGAGGATGGGACATTTGCCACCCATCTCAGATGCATCAGCTTCTTTCCGTGCAAGCATCCAATAGCCAGCCCACACACAGTCTACGGCCTCCAGGAGTTTCTGCAGAATAAATAGCCACAGGACGGGAATGAGCCACACCATGGCCTGCTGTAATCCAAAGATCTCAGCACGTTACCTCCTGTTTCAGATGGGGAAACTGATGCAAAGGCAGCTTGTCCTTGGCATCAAACCCAAAGCAGAGGTGATAGGATACCCCAGTCCTCCTGACCCTGAGGCTGGTAAGGACTCCCAGGCCACAGATGGCCCAGGACAGCAAAGGCATGTGCCATTTCAACGTCCCACAGGCCATCAAGCAGTTAGCTAGGCATCTGTTTCCCACCTCACCACCAGCCTGGTGTCAGGCTGAACAGGCAGCTCCTGTTCCTCACCATCCTCCCATCCCACCTTCCCTCTCCAACGTGTGCCTGTCTCTCAGCTGCTTACAGCCACATTCCCCCACCTTCCCAGGCTGTCCAGCGGATGATTGCCTCCCACAAGGCAGGGACCTCCGAGCCTCTGCTGCCGGTGAGGAGAGGAGAAACCCCCAAAGGTCCTGAAACAGCCAAAAATCTGCTGGGTAAAGCCGCAGGTGACAGGCCAAGCCTCACAGTGCAGACAGACCCCAGTCTGGCCCTTCCTGCTGCCAGAAGCAGTTATCGTTTTGGAGGACATCAGTGAGACTGACCAGCTCGAGCCCTGCCTCAAAACCCATCTCCTCTGCTGTGACCATATCTGATGCCCAGGGAAGGTGAGGCAGAAACCACAAACTCTCCCCTTCTCCCTCCCCTAGTTGCACATGAAGAAGGAGAAACCCAAAGATCCTCACCTCTGCGGATGACCAGCACATTCGCTTCTGCTTTCTTTTCTCATGGAAAATTACCAGCTCAATCTGCAGGGTCAGTGAGAAAGTCTGTAACCAGAGTATTTGCTCCAGTTCCAGAAATTTCCCATGAAACCCAGCACTGGCAGCTCCTGTGGTCCCCAGTTCCAATATATGGCCTACCCAAGCATGCTATAAGCCCTCAGAAACATTCCCCTCACCTTCACATCTGTCTGAACAGGGGCTTCCTAGCACTGCAGTCTTGGTGACAGTTTTCAGGTACAGCAAACAGGAGCTGACAACCCTCCCAAAGGGTCTTGCAGCCAACAAGAAATACTCAGAGCAGATGAGCAGCTGGGCAGTAATAACATCCCCAGAGCAGCTCACACTCCTTGTAGCTGGCATTGGTGGGATGTGGGAAGGCACCAAACACTGAGTAAGCTGAGCCTTCACCTGCTCAGCTCCCACATTCAGCTCTTCTGCACTGACCACCACATCACATGCCTTTCCCAGTACAGACCACCTACTTGCTTCAGGTGCCCTAAATATCTTCCTTTTTACCCGACTAAAAAAAAAACCCAAACCTAACCAAAAAACAGGCAGAAGAACCTGTGGAGGCTGTGACACACAGGTGTGTATTCTCAGCTGTCTAATAATATCATGGCACTCAGGTGATGCATTTTGCTCAGTGAGGGAAAGTAGTTTGGGTCTCTCTTCCCTACCTTATTTTCAGGAAACTTGTCGGCATGTAATGTCTTAGAGCCCCTTTTTGATCTGCCGAATTTGTTTCATCCTAGCAGTTTAAAAATAATATTGCAGGAGTGCAGCAGGGGAAGGAGGAGTTAACAGCCAGCACCATTGCGCAGGCTTGTGCCTCTAGGAAACCTACCCCAAACGCACACACAATTTATTACTGCTCTGTGCTTCTTGGCCTTAACCGTGCAAGGTGCTCAGCTATTCTAAGACATGCTGGGTGCCCTCCAGCACAGCATGCTCTCCTGAGGACCTTGTTGGGGGGTGAGCAGTTTAGATAGCTAATTCAGAGGACAGGAGGGCACAAATGATGCTTACTCCTCTCCTAGGCCCATAGGGGCAGCTGCTTTGAAGAGAGAGCGCTCTGAGACAGACCTTCACCCCTCTGCACCCCAAACCATCAGCTACAGCTCCCTTAGGGGCAAGCTGATGAGAAGCATTTCTCTGCTGATGGCTATCTGATATTCCAGCAGATATCCCCAGATATCCCCACTGCTGCATTCTGTTGGTGATGCCTGGGTGCTGGGGGAGCCAAATCAGAACTCTTTTGCCCTGGCAAGTTTTCCTCCCATCACCTTGTCATGCTGGTTCACTGCAGTGTCTGGTCTCTTGCCTCTTTGCACTTGCTCCACCCAGGGCTGGATGAGAACCACGCTGAGACAGAGATTGCCTGCAGGAAGGTGTGAGTGCCTATAGGTGTATCACCTTACGTCTGCGTGTGAGTGGGTATGTATGCACACATTCAGGTCTGGAGCCAGACCTCTCCCCCACAAACTCCTGTGACACACTTGGGCCAAATCTCCCTCTTTTCTTTCTTCGCCACATAGAGGTGCATTATTAGATCTGTGGGGATCAGGTAGTCTACAGTCATTTCAAGCTGTAAACTCAATCAGGGTTTCTTTTAATCCCAAACATCTTGATATCATCTGGAAATGCCATGAGCAGTTTATAATTAGGGTTTAGCATGCAGATTAATACCAGCAGCTCCAGGGTGAACAGACCATCAGAGTCTAATCAAAGCTTAAATGGGGCAGCAATTTAAAACTGAGATTTATTATTCCTCTGCATAATATTTTGAACCAGGGGCGGAGTTCAAATCACACACAATCATTCCTGGAAGTGCTATCACATCTCCAGTTGGAGCAAGGTGACTTGTTACTGGCTCATGGGGGTGATAAATACTAGGCTTCAGGAACTTATTTAGGAATATCGCAGCACTGACACTGTACGAGATTTAGAACCTGAGGCAGGAGAGCACTTGCACACATGCACAACGCATGGAGCTCCAGCCCCACGTGGATGGTGGGGCAAGGCCACACACTTACTTCTTTTTGTTTCTGGGTGCCAGTTGTAATAAGGGAGGTGGCCCCAGGCTACCAGCTAAGGGGTTTTCTGTTTGCCATCTCCTCTGGCCGTGTGTGGGTGGGGGTGAGGAAGGATGGATTGTTACTCAAGGCAGAGATAAAGCCAACTCACAGCAACAGAACCATCAAACTGGTACCGTGCAGCAGGTTTGATGGCATGCTCAGCTAAAGGCTGGGGAGGGAGCTCTGGGCCATGTGCAGCCAGAGGAATCTCCTCCTGAAGGGTATTTCTGTAAAGTCCCATCTGGATGGACCATGGGAGCACCCCCAAGTCTCAGAGGTGTGATTTGCAGCATAGGGGTAGCTGGGCTGTCTGTGCAGCACCTGGCTTAGAGTTTTCACTAGCCGGGCTCCTACCTTTTCAAATCTGCCTTGCCCAGCCCTCCCCCCGCCCCAGTTAGGGCTGGAGCCCTTCCCTTGCCTTGTCATTTATAAAGCGCGAGTGGAGGAGGGGGCTGGGAGAGTGGAAATTCGTTTATCAGTTTGTCTGTACAAGTCCTAGTTTTTAGATTTCAAGACGGAGTTCCAGCAGTTGCCACCTAGCTTTCAGCAGAGATGACAAGCATGTTCACCAGCTGGCAATGGCAAGAACTCCTTTCCTATCTTCTTTTTCTAGAAGCATTTCACCAAGTGGAAGAGGGACTATGAGTTAGGGAATGTCCTCATCTCCAGCCTGGATGGTCTGTGGGTCTGAACTGGAGTCCAGCTCTTCACTTCCCTGGCTTTGCTCTTGCTGGGGGTGCCCATGTGGCGGTCGGCAATGCCTCCGCAGGAGGTGCGTGTCAGCACTGCTCTGGGATGATCCCAAGGATCAGCACCACGTCTGAGGTGGAGAGAGCAAGGTGACACACACTGTGGCCTCGCAAGACAACTTCAGATGGGCATTCCACCAGGAAACTGCAGCAGTACCAGCACAGACATCCCCCCGCCATGGCTTTGCTCCAGCGGCCGGGAGCCGTGTGGGCAGGGGGTGACAAGGCAAGGTCCTGCAGGGGAATGGCGCTTGTCTTCGTCACACTAAGCCTGCTCCATCGCCTTCAAGGACTTCAGTGAGGTTACCTGCCTCGGGAGCCAGGACTCTGCCTAGTAAGAAACAAGGCTGTGGCCCTTTCAGGTTGCCTGCGCACCTACCGTGGCTACCTGGGGCACTGAGATGGCCACCAGAACCCCCCCACCAGCCAGCTAGACAGAGCTACCCAAGCTGAATTACGGCTAAGACGCATGTTCCCAAGGGCTGGGACTTGAGCTGGCTCCAGAGCTGGCTGTGTAAGGAGCCATGGGTTTGGATAAGCCAGCCATTTAACCGGGGTTTTATTACCAGGCAGCGTAACAAAAGCACTCAGAGGTCACCTGGGAACTTTAATCAGCACCGAGGGTCACTGGATAGCAGGCTGGGCGGGAGGAGGGCAGGGCCCAGGGCACGCAAATAAATAAATAGATGTATTGAAACCACCTCCCTTTCTCCAAGTGATCTCCCCTGTCTCCCCCCTTCCCCATACACACTATAAAGACCTCCGCTCTTTACAATCAGACGTTCAAATGGCCCTCATGTCCCCAGCAGAACCTCCCAAGATCTCCTGTAAATTTAGCTTATAAAGAAGTTTATCCACAAGGTTTGGTTGTGGGTCTGGTTTTTTTTTTTTGGTTTTGGTTTGGGTTTTGGTTGTTTTTTTTTTTAAATCCCTCACTGCTGGAGATGAAAGTTCAGTCTGCTGGACTGCTCTTGGGCTGGATATCAGATATCCCTAACCCCAGAGAGAGAAAGCGTCCCACCAGCTTCTCTCCCCTGCAGGAAAGAAAAAAAAAACAACAAAACCCTCCCATAATCAGAGTCTGGGCAGACAAATTGGCACCACTGTTTTCGTCTTTTCTCCCTCCGCCCCCCTTTCTGGAAGAGGACTAACCCTTTGGAGCACAGTCGCAACTCACAAATATTTGTGGGTATTATATTGCAAGAGGGAAAAAAAAAAATCCAAAGGAAGGTAACTGTTAAAAGCTTAGTCCCTCTCCCATGGAAAGCGGCTTTATGCACGTCCATAAATCTCCTTTGTAAGTGGTCATTAAAATTGTGTCTTGTTTAATTTTTTTTTTTAATCTCATTTAAACACTTTTTCTCATCTTGCAAACGAATGATGTCATTGGCAGGCCCAGTAATGAACTGAAAAAAAAAAAAAATCAACTTTCTAATGTTTGGGGGGGCTCTCTCAAAAAGCAAACATTTCAATACCAGTCTGCTAATCCAGCCAAATACTTCAGCATGTGCTTAACAACCAACTTGTATTTAAGTGCCTTGCTCCCACAGGGACATCTGTCCACACCCATCTTCATGCACAAATAACGTGCTTAAAGCGAGGAGTGTGTTTAAATCGTTGGAGGATGAGAGCCCCTGGGCCTGGCTTCTGAGCTGTTACACTACTCATTGCATGGGAAACACAACGTGATGGAGACCCCACAGCATGTGGGTGCCCGCACTGATGGTCCTCCCTCTCCTTCTGCGACCTTAAGACTGATGTCCTCAGGGTTTCCTGCATCGTTGTTTTCTTTCTAATAATCAAGCCCGCCTCTTCTTTTTGCCCACTGCTCAAAAGACAAGGCTTTCTCCAGATGCCACAAAGCATCTTCCACCAAAGCAAAAACCATCATTAACCTGCACAGCCCCTTGCTTCACAGATGCGCCCTTGATACTCAAAACGCTGTTTGGTTGAAAGGAGCCTTGTCGGATACTTACGTTGTTCTGTTTGGGTGTGTGGCTGCGGTTTTTAGGTTTGTGTTTGTTTTTTTTTTTTTTTTTTTTTGGGGGGGGGAAGCTGTTTTAATGAAGTGGAACCAAAACCAAATAGCAGGCTGTGCAAATGGGGAAAAATAAATGCGAAACTTGAAAATGAGTAATTGGCATGGTTTTAATTAAAAAGCGGTTAACTGTTTCGGGGTGAAGAGCATGGGTTTGAGTTGACACCGTCTGAACCCTGGAAAGAGCACGTTAAGCTGTTCACCATGTTGTGGGTTAAGAAAATGGGAAATAAATACATCCCAGCCACTTGGAAAACTAAACCATCTTTAGGGCTCAGCTGTAAACTTTCTTCAGCAATTTATTAGAGTTCCAGAAAACACTTGTTGAGTAGCCTTGGCCTGTAATAAATATCAGTCCTTGTTTGTTTGTTTTTGTAATGGGAACAAAACCACATCTTTTTCTTTCTAAAGTGGATAATTTAATTACATGGCAAGAAACATTTTCATTGTCCAGAATACCCAGAGAAGATTGCCATGAAACTTGCAGTTCAGTGGGGAGAGGAGGGGAACAGAGCCAGCTGATACCCAGAACTGGTTTCAGGTAAGATTCCCTGGTTGGCATGTCCACCTGCGCTGAAGATGAGGGTAGCACTGGGTTATCATTACGAAGTGGAGGTGGAGACAGAGGTCTCTGCATGGGGCAGTTCTTCCACCAAAGGACATGGAGCATTGAAGGGGCAAGGCAGGTGTGAATGAAAGGGAACGAGGGACAGCATAGCGAAGGGACCTTGTCTGGGCCACACAGCAGGTTCGAGGTGGCAGGGGGAGCTGAGCTCCAGCCCCCCGTTCTCAGCCTGCTATGCATGATTACAGATTTGTTGTGATTTCCTCCAGAAAAAAGGAAACCTCAGGTTTCTGCCTCCGCTGCCAGCAAGGAGTCTGTCACATCCATATGTCAGCGCTGCTCCAGGAGCCTCGCTCAGCTGCTCGCTGACACGTTCTGCGTGCCTGGTATGGGCCTCTTTCAGACCAGCTCCGGTAAAATGGGTGTTGTTTGAAGGCAGAAACCCACCTCTGTCCTGCATGTCACATCTGATCTTGTGCTGGCTCTCAAACCTACCTCCAATCCAAAAAATATTAATGTTTTCTTCTAGAGGCTGAAATACTTCAATATTTCTTGCTCTGCAGGCTGCCACTTCTTCAGTGGGGACCTGTTCTGGCCTCATCAGTAGGAGGCAGGTGGTGGCGATGATCACAAGTATGTCTGGATGCGATACCCTGTGAGAACAGGCAGTGCTTGTGAGCATCCATCCCTTTCCGTGTCCCCATTTTGGGGAGCGTGCCTTGCAGCAAGAAGGAGAAACAGGAGTCGATCCTTTAAAATCAGTTCTTGGTGGGTTTGGTTTGCCCACCCTCTGCAGGCAGCCTGGCTCTGGGCTTCGTACTAGAAAAGTCTCTGAGCTGAAATAGCTGAAGGGGGGTACTATCCAGATCAGCAATTACCCAGCGCGCTTTCCCAGGGACAGCCCAGCAATTATGGTCAGCAATAAAGAAATCTGACGGTTGTCAAAACACAGACCCTCATTCCTTCAAGCTCTTCTTGAGGGGCACAATTAGCGTGCTGATGTGATTAAAGCCACGTTGGGCTCTGTGATAGGAGAGCCAGATGCACCCAGATAACTCCTCCGAAGCCAGCCGCTCGAAACCAAGGCATTGGTTACCTGATTTGTAGCCAATCAAGTAGAAATCAACCATTCCTGTCCACATAGCTACATCATGCCGTTAAACAGCCAAACCCTCTTCTCTTACATGTCTTTGAGGGAGATGAAATCCATATGGCCCAGAGAGTGAGCGCAGGCTAGGGATGGAAGGAAGGACAGAAACAGCATTTCTTCAGGACAGAAGACAATGGAAACGTTTCCACTGATTCCAATAGGTTCTGAATCAGCGGCTGCAACCAATTTTCCTCCTAAATGGACTTCCATATGTCTAAAAAAGTCTCTCAAGTGCTGGAATTTGTTACAGAACAAACCTGTACTTTATTACTCTGCTCCCCGACTCCAAGTGTTTCTCCCTTTAAATTCCTTGGTCAGCCATTACTGGGCTTTAGGGTTCGCTTTCGAGAAATGCATTCACTCCTAAAGCAAACACCTTCCACAAAACAGAGAAAATCCTCCCTCCTCTGCCCCCAGACTTCACTTTGCTGGGAACTTGTGTCTTTAGCTTCATCAGAAAAATAAGTGGCTCTATGTGCAGGGGAAAGCACAGGGAGGAAATCAAGTTCACCAGACCTGAAACCTTCTCTACTTTACAGATAGCCTTCTGAAACGCAGATATTTGGGCAAAAGCCTAGCAAAGCTGATTTTTACCAGAAATTTTCCATTTTCCACTTCTCTAAAAATAGAAGAGATTTTATTTCGCCCTCTTTGTGACAAGCATCTTTAAACGAAAAGACTTTTCTATTTCCTCCTTTCATTAAATTGAAACAAAAATTGGCAGAAGTGGGCCTTTTCATTTTCATCAAAAAACGTTTTGTAGGGAAAGACAATCGCTTTTCTGCCCATGATATCCATGCTACGTACTACACTTAAAGCGATTTAGGAGCCTATGCACCATTTTCCATAGCAGTTTAGGCACTACAAAGGACGTTCACACGACCAGCTTCACGTCCATATTCCAGCGCTATCAGTAAAGGTTAAGCAGTTAAATACCTTTTATCTTGTCCTGAGGTGTCAGTGAAAGCCAGGCTTTCTACAGCGTCTTGAAAAATATGGCTTAACTTTGATTAAGTTCCTAAAACCTAATAGAACTTTTAGAGCTTACTTCTAATGCTGTACTGAAATGGCCATTAACATGATAGTTTTCAAATTCATCTATCTGAGCAAAAGTATTTTCAATTTCCTTGCAATGAAAACACAGGAAGAAAGTTTCAAAGCAACTCCCCCTAGGACCATCCCTATGGCTCCATTTAATTCACAATTTTAAGAAGTTTCTAAGCTTCCAAAGTATTTTTTAGTTGATGTTAACTTTAGTTTAAGGGTGTTGTTTTAAAATGAAATCTCAAAACATTTCATTAGAAAACAAAGCCAAAACGTTTGGATTTCTTTTTCTTCCCTTGCCAGAACAGTTTGTCAAGCTGATGTGAATTCACAAACATTCTCAGTCAACCTAAAGCACAATCTTTGGCAAATAAATAATTTGCCCCAAAAAAAGAAGCAATTATCCTGTTCTAAGAATAAGGATAAAATCCATCCATGATTTTAAGTGCTCACACTGAACAATGATGGAGTATTTGCCCCAACGATAGAAAAAGAGAAATAAATTTTGCTTATTACTTTACATGTATATTTATACATATCTGAAATTTATATACACGCACATACACACACGGCCCTTTCCGTCCAACATGAATGTTTTCAACACAGAAAAAGTAAAGAGAAGAGATTTAGTGCTGATTAGAACAAAAGTCGTACTGTACCTTACAGATTTCAGCATGTCTCATTAAAACCAAGCTTGAAATATACATATCCTTTAATAAATAAAGCTTAAGGTACATAAACACTGCAGCGGATATAAATTATTTTAACCAAAGTATGTAGGGAAAAAAAAAAATTACTGGAACACCATGATCCAGGGCATTTTACAGTAAATTGGACTTCATCAGCGGTTTTGCATTTTTATTTGATTTTGGAGTTCCTCCACTAAAGCTGTAAGTTTTGTAGAGTTTATTTCACACCTTGTAATTTAGAACGTTACACTCCATCGAAATTCCTCTCAAAAAAAGGACCCGAGTAATTAATGTCTTTGGGCTCAACGTTCATTATATCCCACTAGTGTGAAAATTCATAAAAATAAGACATGGGATTAGGAGCTTAACAGCCTCACACATTTGCAGAGCTGCTGCATTGGCAAATATTCCTCTGCCCTTTCGGAGCAGAGCACTCTCCCGGCTGCTCTCATTTGTTTCGTTGGATCATCCGACTCATTAGAAAGTGCCTGAAAAGAAACCTCATGTCTCGTGCTCGTATGTTTTTTTTCTTGGAAGCAGATAAATAAAAGGGGTTTGGGCCATTTCTTCCCATGTTCTTCTATTTTCTTCATTTGGTGGCAGCATGTGCTTTAACTCCTCATGGAGACAATGGGAATTTTGGCCACTTGCAGCAAGGGGACTCCAGATGCCCTTGGAAAGGAAGCAGGACCTGGGTTTTGATTACTGAGAGCTGAATCGCTTCCTTTATGAAAACGCCCTGGGTTCTCCTCCCTGGTTCCAAGGAGGTGGAACAGCTCCGGGTTGAATCACAGACTCCGTTTTGCCTTTGGCGGATTCACAGATACAGCGGGTGAATTTGTGCAGTGAACAGTAACTTTGACCAGAGTTTAATTTCGGAGGGACATAAACCATTCACAAAGTTGGGCTGAATTTGACGAGCACCTTTTGCCAAAAAAACAAACAAAACCAACAAGCCTAATACAGGAGGCTCTTTTTTAAAAACTTCAAAACATTTCATTCCAAAGTGTTTTCAAAGCAAAGAGGTTGACTTCATGTAGGTGTTTCTGAAATGAGCCTTTTGGAGGTTTTATTGAAAAACCTGACTTTAGAAAAAAATGAAATTAAACTGTAAAATGGAACATTGTGTTTCAGATCAAACACCGTGTCCTAGGTTGACTCAATATTTCTGGTTTATTTTATCTTTTTTTTTTCTTCTTCTTTTTTTAAGACTGTCTTGTTTCAAAACAGAATTGCTTCATTCCCTGGTCCCCTCCCCCAGGTATCTGAATTTGACCACAGTACAAAGCATCCTTTATTCACCCAGGTCGCAGTCATTCACCCCAGGACATGGCTAGCCAGAAACCCTAAGGGAGCAGATCCACACAGCTCTCCCTGCAGCCTTGGCTACTCAATTTCCTTCCAATTCGGGCAATTCCTATCGTGCTGAAGTCCCTTCCAGATCTGAGTCACTCACTCATCACAGCTCCCTCTCTAGTCATCGGTGAGAAATTCTAGCCCAAGATCCTTAGGACAAGCCATACTCTGAACATGCCACTGGATTCCAGAGGGAACCAAGCTGTCCTGTTCGGACTGGGAGATACCTTAAGTGAGGGGATGTGAAGTCTGCAACAGATCTACTCTTGGGCAGAAGGTACTACTGGCAATGGCTGTTTTCATTACCACACGTGGCTGTGGAAAGGAGAACCTTTGTCCAAGACAGATCAGCTATTGCATCTGCCCTGGAAATTAATTTGTCAGCAACAGCTGGGAAAAGTGCATCAGCATTCAAGTACTTCTGATGTTTAAGGTCACATTCGCATTACCTTTCTGCCAAGCATTTTCTGGCTGTAAGATGGTGCATGATCACCGATCCAAGGAAGGGCTTTTCAGGAAGTTCTCCAAAGAAGAGCATGCCAGAAAAAAAGGTCCATTTTATTTTACTTTGCACATTTCTAAGCAATACAATTAATATAACTGTTTTAGCATCCTAAATGAGGTTTACACATTTTACTGCATGAACAGTGCTTCTAACTGAATGCAGTTAGTATGCTCTTAAAAAAAAAATAAAAACCTGCATATCTTCTTGGAGCTTAATGAAAGAAACTCCTACCTCCAAGTGTGATCTGGAGACTGTGTGTGTGGTAGCTTCCCTCTGCTCTCCAGCCCTAAAGAGCTGTTTTGTGCTCAGAGTAAGCCACCTTCGCAGTGAAAGGGAGAGGGGATTCTAAAGAAACATCAGGGCTGCTCAGATGGGTGAAAACGGGAGATCTCTCAGCAAAGTTATTCTTTAGTTTGATCAAAAAATCTGTCATCACATACTCTGGCTGGTGAAGAGGTGATAAAATCATTCAGCTTGAGGACACGGTGCAGTGCTCTCAAATTTAAATCAGATGGAAAGAGAGACAACTCGTTTGCAAAAGTAGTTAGGCTCTCAGCAAGGATTATGACTCTTACCATTTTCTTATAGTTGCATATTGAGCACGGTTCAGAGTTCCCGTATAGCAGTAAACCACCACCACACTTCTCTCATGATCTTATCTTGCATCATAGCTCTGTCCCCTCATGAGGACAACAACCACAAAACAACCTGGTGCTGCTATCCATGTGAGCATGCAGCGATCCAGTGCTTTGCTTGCTCTGAAGATATCTACATGAGTTGACGCACAAGCATGAAGATGAGTCACAGATGGCTCTATTACTGCTGGAAACTCAGTGTAGATCTGAGCAAATTTTGGATGCTTCCCATCATGCATACTTCACTCCCTGTCTCACTGCAGAGCCTGCTGTGCAAATGCTTTAAAGGGTAACGCAGAGAAAGGGCTGTGCTTTGGGAAGAGGAAAAACCAATCTCCTCAAACACAGTTAATGGGGCAAGAAAGCCCAGGTTTAAACTGCAGCGGTGGAGTTTCCAGTTAGACCTCAGGGTAAACTTCTACTGCGGAGAGACAGATTCTTCATCGCTGCAGGGTGCAGAAACTATTGGACAGTTAACTGTCAGGACAGACAGGGAGGACTTGGATGATGCTATGTGCTAGAGGATGTCTTGAGGTCCTTTCCAGTTCTATCATTCCAGAACAGGAGGTCACCCCACTTGCACCTTAATCTTGCTTGGAAGGTGCACCTAAAAAGACAGTCTACAGGTCGAGTCCACACACAGCAGCTACTGAAGCAGCAATTATAAGAAATAACACTAATACAACCTTCCAGCAGGAGCAGAGCACAGTTTCTTCAGGGACACATCCCCACGAGCATCAAACATACCTGCACAGTTAAGCAGCACCGAGACAGAAAGTTTTGCTTGAGGGTACTCAGGACTGGATTACAACTGCTGTGACCCCATGCAGCAAAACGCTGATGCAGTGTATACCGCTCTGCCTAGTCAAATTTATCCTCTGAATTGTTATGGGGTAACTTTAGTCCAACAGAATTCATGCCAGACGGGGTATCGTATGTCTTCCTGCAGCCAATGTAAAACGTGAAGCCAATATAAACACTATATAGCATGTTCTAGCTAATTCAACACAAAGCAACAGTGTGCACACACCTGATCTGGATCGTATTTGTCCTGCCAGGTGATTTTGCAATACACAGACTGAGTGTTAATGATGTGGAATCCTAGCCCCATCTATTGCCCTGACAAGCCCTCATCTAGTGTTTCCTGCTTAAAAAAAAGCCTCACGTCAGTTCAAGCTCACGTGCAGCATTCAGTGAACCTGATACCATCCTGATGAGTTATTCACAATGAGTTTTCCCACCCTCAAGCAATCAGGCCTACAAACAGCCTGTAGGGAAAGGGATTTACGCCTCTTAGTAGAGATGCAGGAAGGAACATTGATGTGCAGTGCCACTACAGAAAACTGCCCGGCAGAAGAGTCCCAGCCACCAGCTCTGAGCAGCGTGTGAGACAAGCAGCCCTTGATCTGCTCTTGCCAATAGAGCCTGCTCATAGCCAAGTGTCCAGACTGGTGAAGGTGTAATTTGAGGCAGGACCCCACTAAACTTGAGGCTCTACATTATCCACCACACAAATCCAGCACACCTGTGCCCAAGGCTAGGCTCTAGCAGGGCTTTCTCTATAGACACCACACATGTCCCATCAGCTCCACCGACCACCTTGCAGTGATTCTGCCCAGCTAGGGCTCAACATGCAGGAGGTACCAAGGCACTCCTGCCCTCCAAATCTATGCTCTTGTGTCCTCTGAGAGCATTTTACCTCCCTCTCCAACCTGTTCCTCCAACCCTACAGGCCAATTGTCCTTGGCCTTCACCCACCTCTCCGCTGTGCCCCTATTCTTCAAAGCCTAAAACTTTGGGCTGAATACTAGAGACTGTCATCATGCCTCTTGGCTTTGAGAGCAAGGAAAGGTCTAGACATGCCACAGCTCTATCTCCTGAAGGCAGCGCAGCTATCGGGTGAGGGCTTGGACTAGGCTTGGCTAAGTTTCTACAGCAGGAAAGTGGCAGTGGCATGCTAACCCCCCCTTACACAGAAACATATCCCAAATGCACCGTTGTAAATGCCTAGGACTTGCTCAAAAAAGGAGAAGCCTCTCATTTCAGGGTTAGCTGGTTATTTCTGCCACAGAAACTCCTGTGTCAGCACCTGCAAGTATTTAAAATTTTCAGGCTTTCTTGTATTTGTTGTTACCTGCCTTCTGGTTTTGGAGCCCGTATGTTAGATGGTGCTGAGTTTTCAAGCTTTTCTCCATGGGCATGAGGCCACCAGCTGACCCACGGTGTGCACAGCCAGCCAAAGCTCTGTGGAGGTGGGATGCGAGCAGACAGGGCATGGGGATAAAGCTCTAGAAGGAAGAGGGAAGATCTGGCTGCAGGAGGTTTAAAATGACCCTGAGAAAATCTCTAAATTGAGAGTTTGGTAATACTGAAGGGGTGGAGAGGAAGGAAAAAATTTAGAGAAGAGGAGAAGGACTTCTCAGCGTTGCTTTATGTTAATGATAGCAATGCTGTGTCTAAACTGACCCCCTTCCCCCTCTGAACACAGAATGGCTGCAGAGGTGATGCCCAAGCAGACATGTGTGGCAGGTTTCCCTCTGGGCTTTGCCAGTGCCTGTCTCAGCACTGGTTGTAAGAAGCAACCCCACTATCCCGAAGACAAGAAGGCACAATTTTAGCAGAGAAGCCTGGGGAGGAATTGTCACTGCATCTTCTTTAAGGACGTAAGCCTGGCAGGATGTTTAGCATCTTTTCTGTCTGATGACTACAACAGCTGGGAAGAGCAAAGAGAAGAAACCCAAAGAATCGTCAGCTGTTCTTTAGGTCCGAAGCAGAAGCGGGAATCTTCAGGGCCAAGCAGGACCAGGAAACAAAAGCTCTGAATTCGATTAGTTGTGTACCAGTTGGTCCTGTAAGAGAAGGCAAGTTCCTACCTTGCATGGATTCCCTGTGCTCTGGTGTGCAGCTGAGCCCCTGCCGTCACAGGGTGGATGTTTTAGTGCCTGGCTCTTTTTAACTGGCACATGTTAAGAGCTTTGAATTAACAGGTGCATAAAAACTGTCAAAAAACACTTAGCTCTCAAGACAGTCTGTCGGTAGTATTAAAAATATGGTTTTATGTAACCACATTCTCTCAACACTTGCTGGGTATTACGGCATGGGAAAGTCACTCGCCCTTTCCAAACGAAAGCAGCGATGTTTAACTCTCCTGCAGAAGAAGAAAAAAAGAAAGAAAATGAGAAAGGCTACAGTTCCTCTGATCTTGCCAGGGAATTGCTCCTGTTTTCCACCCTAAAGGTAGCTTTCTTCCAGCAAAACAGGACCTGCCTAAAGCTCCAGACTAAGAGACAAGCAGCCCAGCAGGTCAAAAGGCCAGTGTCTTGTAGCCTTACTGAGCTGGAAGTGAGGGATTTTTGACAACTGAATGGGAAGATGTCTCACTTGCTGACTGAGGAGGCGATATTTACTGTAAGCGTGGTCTGTGAAAAAAAACCCAGAGCTTAAGAGAGGTTTAGAGCTAGAAAAAAAAGCTATTTGTGCCCATGTTTCTAAACCAAGAGCTTTAGAAAGTTTTACTTCTCTTTCTCCCCTCAGTCATGTGCCCCGAACATCTGGGATCCCAGAAAAGAAAAGCATCAGGTTTCCAGAGTGGAGAGAGTGGTAAGACACAGGTCCAGGAGAATTTTTAAAACTCTCGGAAAGCATTTCTGAAATCAGTTCCCTTTTAAATATGTAGCAAATACATTAAAGTGGGCTTTGGATTAAAGTTTTACTGCCTCTTGATAAAAGCCATTCGCACCTTTGATGTGTTTGTGGATGGCAGCCATCCCAAATGCCTTCCCCAGACCTCGCCCCCATCAGGAAGTCTCCCTCCAGCTCTCTCCAGGAGTGCCCAGATGGGTTATCATCTGTCACCTCTCCAGAGGTGACCAACTCAAAACAGCCACCTCTGGGGTCACAGACACGGTAGGTGAAAGCAAAGATTTCTGAGTGCAGGCGTTTAGGATGTCATGGTGAACGTGGATAACCCCAAAGCCTGGGAGAAGTGAGAAGAACAGCAGGGAGCTGGCCTTCTGAAACAGGCTGTGAGGTTAATCCTACTAGGTTTTAATTCTGTGAATCAAAGCACTCCAGTACCACCCTGTGCTCACCTACCTTCTGCTCAGCCCGGTGGCTCTCAGGAGCCCCGGTTATTTGCGTAGCCTAGAGGACAGATGGGTCCATGAAGTTTCTTGACAGCTGCTGGAAGGAGGAAGGGAAGGTGGTTGAATGAGAGAAAAAGAAAACGTATTAGTGGCTTGGGAGGGTTTGAGTAACGAATGCCTCCAGTGCCACAGGCAGTTGGGTCAGAGGAGATGGACTAGGCTTCGAAAAGCAAATTGTGATTTCTCCCTGAGAAAAGCAGATACAGCTTTGGGGATGGCAAGGCCAGAAGGGCCCATCATGACTATCCAAGTGCAACTGCCAGGCCAAAGGAAGTATTTTCCGAGAGCTTCTCAGGTTCTGCCAGCGAGAGCGTCACCCCCAAGAGACTCACAGAGGGACTGTCACTGACAATACCAGATATGCTGAGCAAGTCCAGGAGCGGGAGCCTGCCTGCTTGGCAGTGCTGGTTTCCTGCAGAACTGGTTAATGTCAATGAGACTGATGAACACTCCACAGTAGTCAGAGGATGCAGTGGGATGTCATGGAGAAAAGTCCATTGCTAAATATTTTGATTCGAGGAATACAGAAAAGAAAACAATTGGTATTTTAGCAGACGGCGGGGGGGGGGGGGGGGGGGGGGGGGGGGCGGGGAAGAGATCTGGAAGCAAGAAGAAAACCCTGCAGAGAACCAGGCATGACTTTTTACAACAGCTGCAAGATGTTCTTCTTGGAGGATCGGAGAAGCATGTTAGAAAAGTGCTGGAATGGTCCTGGTTCTTTATGAGCACATCCTCACGCCAAATAGTGTCATCTTCTCTGCCATGAAGCTAACCACCGAAACATGGGACCAGCTGCAGCTCACACGATAGCAAAGCCAGAGACACAACTTCTGGGACATCACTGGCACTACAGACAATGAAATATGCACAATCAGCAACAACAGTCATCACCTAAACAGCTACAGAACTACTCAAAATACGGTGCAGGGTTTCGGGTGATATTCAGAAACGGAATCCAGATCTGAATTGGGAAAATTTGAAGAAGATGATGTCTGAATTGGATTAACCTCTCCCTGGGACAGAAAATCTGTCTACCCTGGAATGGCAGAAGTGCCTCAAGCCTGCAAAGACACAGCGTTTCACTCTACCTAGCTCATGTGGCAAAGGCAGTGAGCATACTGAGCACACATTGCAGCACAGGCTCACAGCACGAGTCTCCAGTGAGTTTATAGTTTGTTGCCCAAACTACCAATCTGAGGGACAGTCGATTTGTGACTCTTCAGCCATACCATACACCATCAACAAACACTTCTGGTGGGGTACCCTTGCTGGGCTGATGCCTCATGACCTCCTAAGTCTGCGGTAGTGCAAAGTGTTGTTCTTCCACATGGAGAAAGGAAAGAAGCAAGATAACCTGGCTTGCTGAGACACCATCTGCAGGATACCTAGCTCTGTCCTCTACTGAAAGTCATACCAACAGCAAGTTGCTGTTATCTGCTGCCTAGGAATGACTCCCAGGGCTCTTCATCCCTTCAGCTCTCCTGGGGACACAGTGGTCCACAGCCATGTGGAGGCAACAGTCAAGAAGGTCAGCAGCCCTTTAGCTACACAACCTTCTATTTCTGGAATATTGTTGCTGCTGGACCTTATGACTGCAGTGCAGCGAGGGCCTCACAGCACATCAATTGCTCGTGAGATGCCTTATGACGTTGCTAAGCTTAAAGTTCATGGAGTGACTGTCCTTTGTTCTACTACCTCCTTTACTGGCCCTTTGCAGGAGGAAGCTGTGTATGTGGAATAACTCCATGGGGTCTCCTTTAGGACTTTTAGGTACTAATGCAGAAGCAACATGAAGTCAGCAATTATGCATTTGGAGCTGCTCCTGATGTGTGTCAGTGAGACCTTGACTGCTGCTGTTCCATGATAAACCCATCGCAGTACTTGTTTAAGAGTTCCCAAGCCACAGAGAGTTCAGATCAATGCCTTCCCAACAAATAAGCAGACTGAGATCTTGGGCTCAATTTGGAATGCCCAGAAACCAGAAAAAAGACCCATTACTACACACTGCAGAAAAAGTCAGGGAGACATTTGAAGGGGCAGATTCAGCACTGATAACAAGAGGAGCACACCAGATGATCATATTATGTTCAGATAGATCATCAGCACTACCAACTCCTTCAGAGAAAAGCAAGAAACCTTGCATGGGGAAAGTCGGAGGGCTGTCATTCAGGGATTTATGTATGGCCCATGTTTCACTTTTATTACCCGCAAAGCAATTAAGGTTGGTTTGGGTGTTCTTGTCGTACTCAGCTCCAGCTCTTGCAACCAGAGTCAGGGAGGGCCACGGCTTCAGCCCATGCACGGCCTGGGTGAGCAGCGATGCTGCTCCTTCATTCAGCCACCTTGCCACATCCTCCCCCATTCTGCAAAATGCAAGAGACTGAAGAGGTGTCCCTAGCACTGCAGCTCTCACACTGGATGATTTATATCCACTTCAATGACATCACGAGGCACAAAATGGGTTCTTCCAGCTCTTGGGCTTTCATTCTTTGCTGTGAGGAACCTCCCAGGTTTTCTCTTACGGCCTGCTGAAACGCATCCCAGCACTCCACCAGAGAACTGGGCTTGCAGGGCACCATGTCCCATCTCAATTAGCCAGCAGTCTCCAGAAAACAGCACAGCCCTGGAAAAGGGAGTCATGTGTTCGCTACCCAGCTCTAGAGTACAAACACAGCGCCTGGCCTCCCCCCATGCTTTCCAGTCCCAGATATCACATCGAACGGCATCCCTGCTGCTGCTAGACTTTCTGCACTCATGCCACCACCCACCACTGTCCATTCAATAGGACACTGTCCCCATCCTCTGAAGGATGGTGTGGCATCGGATGCTGAGACTGTCAGATCTCTGCCACATGAGGGCTGCTTTACTTAGTGCGTAAGAGCGATTTCTCCCAGTTCTCACCCCTCGCACACATGGGCCAGGTGTGAAAACCAGTTCAGACATTAAAACCCTCTGCTCAGCTCTAGCAGTGTGGAAAAATAAAATCACTGGCTGATCAGCCAAACAAGCAGGTGGGAGTGGTATGGACAGAGGCAGGAGAGACAAGGTACTAAACCTGCCCAGTGCTCCCAAGCGCCTCATTATACTGATTTATGTTAAGCTAATTGAGAAAATGACTCTAACTACACAATCCAGGCCCTAATTCAGAAAGGCCCAAGCTTTTTAGTGTCTCTACCTGCATCTTAAAAGGCATGATTTAAACCCTGTAACTAACAGGCTGCCAAAGGCAAGGATTTGAAGGATCTGATGTCCTATCATGCCGAGGGGGTAAGGCTTGGCTAACTTCTCTCGTTACTTGGTCTTTCCCCACTGACATACGAGTTTGCTGCTGGGACATAAATCAGGGGAAATGATGAAGGAAACCAGTCTTGTGCCCCATCAAAGGAGCCAACACTCGCTTTAATAGGACCATGCAGACAAGCCTAAATAGGGCACTTAACAAGCATGTGGTTTCTATAATACCAGCCCACATCTCTACACCCTGTTCGTGTTGCCACTGGCAAACCCCTTTGTCCCTTGCACACCACACCTGCTTGTAGCCACAGAATTAGAAAAGCGATCATGATACACCACCAACACCATTTCTGGGTTGGATCAGGCCTGCAGAAAAATTAGCTCTTGGTAGTGCTCAGAAACTGCATGAACTCTTACACACAGCCATGGCACGCACAAGAGTAAAGCACAGAGACCCACAACACTGTGTCCACACAGAATCACACAGAAGTACCAAACTCAGTCCAGGTCCCACAGATGCTCAAAGATCCTACATGAGGGGCACCTGCTAAAACACCAGGCCTCAGGCTGGGACAAACCATACCACAGGGGTTTTGATCCTAATTTGAACCTTGACAAAAGGGTGTTAGCAACAGAAAGCCTATAGATCCTACTGTCCTAAGCAGAAAGCACAGAACCGAGGGAATCCCAGCATGGGAGGCAATTCAGTAGTGCTCTGCCTCTTTTCTTTGGCTCCAGAAATTCCCCAGAATGGGATAACTGTTCCATGAGCAATCCTTTCTAGCACGTTCGTAATACAGCTGGTCAGGAAACACAGTACCCCCAACCACTAGGTCAGTCACTACATTTTACTCTTCCTAGTTTTTCCTCATTTGGTTTAGATGGGATACAGGCTCAAAGGGAAGACTCCACTGCATCGCAGAAGGCATTAGGAATGGCTGATAGAGAACTTGAGCCTCTCCCCAGACAGTTACCCTAAGCTGAAACCTCTTGAGAGCCCAACTTCATCTGGCTGGATATACAATCAGATTGGGGATTGTCCAAGTGTTTTACACCACGCATTAGACATCCACGGGAACCCCAGGCAGAGCCACGACCATCTGTGCTCATTTAAACATTTCTTGACAGAGGAGGGAGTGTTAATCCCAACATCCTGGCCAAACTGCAACATAGGCAATCATATTGTGCTTTGTAACATCCTCACAGTGGCATACATCGGTGTTTTCCACTTCATGGTACCGCTATAACGGTACCACGGTGGCCCAACACAGAAATGGCTACATTGCCATGGGAGAACACAAGTCCCCTGCGCTGAGCCCTGCAGCGTTACTGTCGGATCTCCTGCGTTGCTCTGTTCTCCTTGCCGTGGGTGTTCAACCCCAGCACGCTTCACGTCCAGACTTCTACCTCTACCTGCAAGAGGCCCTCACTTAAAAATCTGCCTGGCATTTCTGACCAGCACACATGTTGTTACAATTACGACTGGACTGCTCGGCTCCGGCATAGGGGGAACGTTAAACCGGCACACTGGCACCCATCAAAACATTTGCGAACTTCCAAAGTGGAACTGACACCATGGTAGTGGTTTATATCACACGTCAGAGAAAGGCTTCATAACTCAGATCAAACAATTTAACTCTTGAACTCCCTGTCTAAAGAGAGCGACCAAATGCTGGGCTGCCTATTGTTATTTCATACGGCTGTTTCATGTGGCTTCCAGCCAGTTCACTTCTTTTTGCAAGCTCAGAAGTTAAAGACAGATAGAACTGGCCAGAACTTCAATGAGGGACTTGTAAGAGAACAGAAACTGCTGAGTCTAACAACAGCATCTTCCCTGCTAGGCAGAAACAGCACCAGCACTATCAGGATGACAAGAGAATTTTTCAGCTTTTATGTAATTTTGTTGAATAAAAAACTTACTCCCTTCTAGGAAACTCATATTCTTAAGTAGCTGTCAAAAAGATCTTTGGACTTGTAATTTTTTTCCTTTTTTGGTTTGAGGAGTTCAAACAATAATCTTGTGACAACAAGGTGCAATCAGTAGGACTATTTTAACCACATTTTAGCCTACTGGAGAACCACAAATTATATGCAAAATGGTATGCATGTGCTTCCTGTAAATACCATTACAATTCAACTCTTCTGTCAGATGCTCTCCTCTATGTCCCCTGATGAGCTGAATACAACTGTAATGAGAAACAGACCTATCCACTAGGACTTAGAATCTCTCGAGGAGCAACTGGGGACAGCTGCAGAGGATGGAAACAAGAATGGTATAATTAAATTATTATTGCACTTACTGGTATCCAGTTTTGAAAACAATAATCAGGTTGCTACAAGCTGTTCTGCAACTGCAGACAGAGCAAAGGAAGTCAGTCGCAATTTTCTCACAATACAATCAAATCTTCAGCTTTTAGGCCAAATCTCCCAGCAAAGTAACAGGGCACGCAGTGTATCAGCAGCAACAGGGCAATGCTTCATACATATCTCAAATGTTACTTTGGAGTTTCCTAACTTTGATCAGCCCTGATGATTATGAGCGGCTTCTCTAGGAAACAGATTGATCCCTCTTTCTCCTCTGTATGGGAGGCACCAGTAGAGATTTTCCACTGCTGCCTTGGGCCACAGTTGGTTGAAGAGACTCCTGCCAAGCTGTATGAAGCAAAGACATGGCAGGTTACGTTTTCATGTTTCGGAACAGCCTTTTTCAAGGTTTTACTTTCACACAGAGGCAAACTGCCAAAGGATGTATCTGATTCTGTCATTTATCACCTCCTGTGGAAAAACAGTCTTGGATATGTGTATTAGTATCAGATATCACAACTGAAAGCAAACACACTGCGTAGAAGATGCACTGATTTATTAATAGAATAAAAATGTAGTGATACGTTTTTCCACTATTAAAGCCATAGAGACAATCAGTGTCCCATTTATATACTTGATGGCATCACTCAGTAACTCATTCATAAACTTCGACTGACACATTCAGGTCAGGTATTACTGAAACCATTTCCACAACGAAAGCAGCCTTCCTCTTACAAAGCGGGTAACTATGAGCGCGGTCCCCACAGTCTGCAGCTGCACTAGGTCTATGGGAGGTTTTTCTATGTCCTCTGTTTTAATGCCTGAGACTTTCTCCACCTGGAATAGCTTTTTAAAGCCTTTCAACAGCAACAGAGCAAACCAGCTGAACTTCTTGTGGGGTGCAAACCTGCTCCTAAGGCAAGAAAATTAATTGAATATTACACAAAACCAGGCTCATTTCCAATATACTGTGGGGATTTATCCATTACAAGACCCCTGGCTAATTATTGGAACTTTGAGGCAACTAGGACAGAGAAAAATGTTTGTACTAGAACAGCTTTAATTGTAACATACTCTTTAGTGTGTTTCTACTTCTACATCATACATTCTCCAATGTCTTAAACTGTATGTAACCCATCATTTTTGTTAAATCATAGCTGGTGTGATTTCATAGACAATAATGTTATCGATATATAGTTTTGTGTGATCTAGCGTTACCTGAAAGAAATAAGCAAAGTGATAAATAGGAAATACTACAACTGACTTTGCAAGTTGCTTCAACACAAGAACTTCCTTTAAATCAGGTACAGGCAGGAGTATCAGCTACGAAGACAATCAAAGCAAGCCCCTGGGTTTCTCAGGATTAAAACCCGTTGAAAACTAATCCCTTATGGATATAAAGGAAGACAAACATCCTATCGCAGTTGTCAGGGGACAGGATGTGTTCAGAGGCAGACTAAGTTGTGATGTTTTCTCCTGTAGATATGTCTCTCTTGCACACTGCTTGGAACAGGTATCTGTGATACTGATACACGAAAGCCTTTGGAAAAACTCTACTGTTCACTCCCAAGTATCCTGTTTCAGGAAGGTACAAAGCCCCGTGAAGAGCTGGGCATTAGAACATGAACTTAAACCAGAATGAGGATGACAGATGGTAAACCCCAAATGGGAGTCCTGTGGAAAAAAAAACAGCACCTTTAAAATTTGGAAACAATATTAAAGGAACAGAGAAATGAAGTGCATATTACTGGCACTGCAGAAGCCGAGATATAACATATAGCACACGAGCCCACAGAGGGCTTGTGTTATCATCCATAAGCAAATGCCTTATTTGAATATAGTAGTCATGTAGCAGAACAAGCCGGGGAGTTTCCTGGAGTCGCATTTACTGCTTGAGTTTGGCTGTCCATATTGGTGAGGGATTTGGTACCAGAGTTTTGAGACTGAACCAACTGTTCAGAAATAGCAGGAGAAATAACAGCATGGTTACCATGCTCACTCTTGCGCACTGTAACACTAGGAGTGGGGTTTTCCTTAGCTGTCCCAGCGTGACTGTGTGACTGGCTGGCTTGTCTCCCTGCTTCTGCCTCCTGCTGCTGCAGCATCCGCTCCACCTCTATCTCAAGTTCCAGATTTTCCTCATCTGCCTCCACTTCCAGCTGCTGCATTAACTCCTCCAGCTTCCTGGCCTTGCGGAGTTCATTCTGCTGTATGATCGTGCACAGGTGCTCCGTGAGGTGCTCCTTAATCTCCGTCTTGTGTTGGAGGTCCAGCTTCGCTGCCACATACTCCGACTCAGCCTTATCATATCGCTTCCTGCAAAATCATCATTATTTCTAGTGGGTTAAATCTCAAAGCACTTTACAATCTGACACATGGACAGATACTTTAAGCATCCCTGAAACGCAACGTGCTCTGCAATGCATTATGCCAGTTATTCATGACACACCACTACATTAGTAAGAGGGAAGAAAATAAGTGTGAATTGATCAAATCATCTCCTCTCGACACACTAGCCTCCACTGCTGCCATATTCCGAGAGTTAATTTGCTCATCCGAAATCTACAGATTGAATCACGAACAAGCATTTTGACTGCCTGTTTTAAGAGATGAATCTCTAGCAGCAGAAAGCAACCATCAGAAACTGTAGTGATTTCAGGCTTCTAATGAACACCCATCTAGCGAAATGAAACACTGCAAAACAGTTTTGTTTTTCCTGATCCAACCTTCCACCCAACAGCTACAGATGCTACAAGGGTGCTATACACATTTACATTCGGATCTGGTCTAGAAGCATACTCTTCCGGCCACCCATATATATGTTCAGAAAATCACGAGCAGCACAGATTGAGACAGCATATGACATCAATAGTGATCACAACTTTTGCGTGGCAACAGATGTAGAATTTTATTGTAAGCATCTCCCCAACACACACCTCCTGCCAATCTGCACTTCCTGTCATGACAAATATAGCAAAAAGGAAATATTCCAAATATTTATTGAGGTTAACCCACCCAGGATATCTAGCACTTAAATGCTGCTGTCCACATTAGTGATGCATCTTCTGCTACATTCAGTGAATCTGTACAATAACTCTGATTTAATTAATAGAAAGATAGATGCAATCTTGTTCATCAGGAAAGGGAACATGCAAAAGCTTTTGCAGAATGACTACACAATATTCCTTACAGAGCATTCATAAAACTAATTATTAGTAAGGTGATTGAATAAAGAATCCAGCTTTTTTATAAAACCAGATTCAAATATCTGGTTAATCAAAGCAACAGAAAGATAGAAGAGGTCCTTTGCTTAGGGAAAGAGGAGGAAATTAAGACATAGAAAAGCCTTCGCGAATATGTTCTTTTATATAATAATCACAAAACTTTGACCCAGCTGTAAAGGCTATGTCTGCAGTGGACAAAAGATGCCCACTTTTCCCTCACAAGAAAGTCAAGATTTCCCTGGATCAGGTATCTGAAATGGAAAAACTAATGCTATGCTGGAAATGTCTGCATAGTTAAATCTTTGGCCTGAATTCACGCATATTCTTCACATCGTATTTACAAAAATTCCATTTCACAGCAATTGTCAAATGTCCCTATGTAGGTGCTCAGGACTATTTAATATTGCACTTTTTGACCCACTGAAATTACTTGCGTTTTAGCCCTAAAATATAAGGCAAGAACTAAAAAATTACTTAAAAAGTCACCACTTAAAAGTAAATCAGCTTTGGCTCATAATGCATAAAAACTACAACACTGAAAGTACCTAATGTGCATTTCTCCCTCACAAAAACAAAGACTTACTAAGTTCATGAAAGTCAGTAAGTATTTCGTAAAGTTTATCCCCTTCATCCTACCAGCATCCTCTTTTGCTATGCTCATTAAAAACTGCTTTTCAAGTGTCAGAGCTGCTTGTGCTATCTGTTCTTTTGCCATTAAGTATTTCAAATAGACATAGTATTCCAAAATTTTGGTAAGGAAATTTCCAGGAGCATTTAATGGTTTTAGAAACCAGACTTAAACCTAAAATACATTGAAATGTTTTTCCTCATGAAGATATGAAATTCTGTATTCATATGCACCCAGCTCCTGAAACTACATTTAATCTTGGATATTTCAAATTATAATTACACAAAAGAATTCCTTATTTTTTAGCTACCACTGCTATTTTTTTAACGACTAATTACCATGTTTATGGGCCTGTGGTCAACATATACCAGAAGTCATAAGGAGAAATACACGTTTAACACATTGAATAGTGAACCAAAAACCGCAACCGAACATTTCCATTTTATTAAATGGCTGCATAAACATGCTGATGTTTATCTACTGATGTTGTGGTTTACCCACAACTAATGGGGTGTTCCGATTAATTTCTTGCATTTAAGGAACTCATCAGAACCAGAGTGATTAAAGGCACATTGTGAGGGGTGAAAGCTTGCTTTTTCCTTCAATTTTTGGTCCCAGTTCCAAAAGCACTTCAGCAGTGTTATATGTTTTAAGCTTAATTGGTCCCATTGATTCCAACAGGACCAAAGCTGTCATCAACAAGCAAGTTTCCCTGAAAAGGACTTTAATTTTAAGACTTTAAAAAAAAACCTCCTTCCCCCTGAGAAGACATAAACAACCTTGAAACAATAAAGCAGGGCTTATGGACAACTGCACAGTTAAAGCAGCAACTATGTCTCCTGACAGTACGAAGCTGGAAAGCAGAGTCTGCAGTCAGAAAACCTATTTCAGTTTCCAGATTTCGAGGAAAAAATTAGGAAATAAACCCACACTTTGACCTCAAGATTTGAAAGCCCCCCAGACTGTGACCACTTTAACTACACATTATTACGATGACATAACTCCATTACTGGGTCAGTGACAGGAAACAGCATTTTGTCCCTCCACTCGGGCAGGGCTATTCCCTCCTCCCTGGCTGTCACTTACCGGGCATAGGAGTAGTCCAAACTGGCCTGATCAATGCGGTTCCGCAGGATGCCAATGTCAGCAGATACCATGTCATCCAGAGCTTGTAATTCCTTCTGAATCCTTTTTAGTTTCACCGTTTCAGCTTGAGTTCTTTTGGATCTGCAAAAGGAAGATGCATTTATTATTTTTTTTTCTTTTCAAGCCTCTCTTCTTGACATAATGGGCCCCATTTCGTTTGCAGAGCAACTTCTTTAAGAGCTATTCAGAAGGTTTCTCCTTTATGGTTTAAGACTTTTGATCTTTTTTAATATCCACAGGGATCTAAAATGCCTGCTATTAGAGGACTACAGCAAAATTACGTAATGACTATAATCAAAGTGCCTAAAATGGATTGTGTTTCTTCACTGTGGAAACACACAAGAAGCTGCTGTATCGAAGTAGTTCTCAGTGTAAGGAAACAGGAAATGGCTTGGGGGGAGCGAGAGGGGGAAGGGTATTTAGCCCTGCAAATATCCCCTTTCAAAGAAGCCCAGTTAGTAGGGGCCAAAAAGTCACCTAACCTAAGCTTGATTTCCATTTTGTAAAATTATTCCCAAAAGGCCTAGCCAAATCCCAATGAAGTCAATGGAAAGTTTTACATCAAACACAAAGGATTTCAATCAAGCCTTATGTAACCTTTTTCAACTCAGCCTATTCATTCCTAAGTTGTGAAAACTAAATGTTGCTAAGGGCAGCAAGCTTTGATGGATTTGATTCCCAAGCAAGCTAAGTAACTTCCAACAGGCTTTTACACCAGGTCACCTCACTGTCGTTCATCACCACCAGCAAAACCATGCTTTCCAGGCACGGCTTTACACCCCAAAGCAGGGACTGGAAAGCAAGACTAGATGTGTAGGCAGTGACACCATCTCTCGTTAGACCAGCTGATGAAGGTGGAGAGAAACAGACATCCTGCAGTATTGTTCAGAGCCTGAAGAAGGCATTTGAATGTCAGACATAACTCCCCAGCTATCACCTGCCAAGTCCTCCTCTCTCTTCTCACGCTCTGCCTCCAGAAGGGAGAACCCAGCCTGGTGGTCAAACCCATGTTTGCTGTCCTACAGTGACTCAGACCAAACATACTTGTGTTTTATTTCTGCCTGGCAAAGGAAAGGAAAATGTTCAGAACCTCAAAGAGAATCTTCTGCGCAGTATCTGCGGAACACATGGCTATGTTCACCTCCGCTACTCAAGAGCTTTGATGGGCAGAACATAATATATGTCTGAGAGCACGGCAAGCCTGAAAGCTTCACATGCCCTTCTTTGATCCAGTGTTATCAGCTGCTCCAATATCACTCTTTACAAACCTTGCCTTCCCTGTAATCTTACATTATCTCGGTGGTCAACACTGTACAACGCCTTAAAGTCTGGTCACCTGAAGAGCAAGGGTTAACAACTGTAATGACGTGAATTTTTCTAATTTCTAATCCGCCAGTGGTAAAACAGTACCTTCTTAAACAAAGAACCTTCACTTCCTAATAAGCAAGAATCAAAAACCCAAACAGAAATAGCTATAGTTTCCCTTCATAGGTTAGGAATCAAATAAACTTCCCTTAAATGCAGTGAAAACAAATCAAGAACAGAACAGGGATGAGCATCTGAACACCCCAACTTCCAAACATGCCCTTGGTAACAGGCACAAGGACTTCAGCTAATTCTCAAATTGTGTAATAACTTTTCCATCTGCGTACAGAGCTGCAGCTTTGGAAGTGTGAAAAGCTTAGTCACAATCTCCTTGCCAGCACTTGTCATCAAAGGGAAATGTCGATCACAGCTGCTCACTTGTGAAGCAGTACATACAGAGCACAGTGAGGAGGAAAAAGAGATTTAAATAGAAGATACGCATCTGGTTGCAGATGAAAAGCAACCCCTTCCTCAGCCCATGCTGCAGCATAGCCCCTTACCTCTCAGCAATAGCTTTGGCCAGAAGTGCCTTCTTGCGTTTATTCTTCTCTTCTATCAGCCGCTGCTCTTGTTGTAGGATTTCCCATCGTGATTTTTCCTGCCTGCTCATTGACAAGAAGATCAAAATTAATAGAAAGTTCATTTCTCTCCCTGTTCCCCAAATGACACAAATATTCACCATCATATTTCCTGGAGCAAACTTTAAAAATGTCAAAGAAACAATAAACAGGTTTTGGTTCTGAGGAAAGAAGAATCATCTGCAAGAATGTCTGCAAGAAGTCATTCAGACCAATAAAACATTTCCAGATGAAATCTGCTGATCAGAACAAAAATCTTCACAAGCAAGCAAGCTGCTGGTTAATTCAGCTTTGCTGGAAGAAAGAGCATACAGCACTTTTTCAGAAATGGATGGAATTTTTCATTTAAAGGATGTGCTTCCCTACTAGGTAGAAGCAGTTTCAGGTTTCTAACTGGCTGCTACAAGTTGCCATCTGTTAGTCTGCCAGCACAGCCTCTTTTTTTGGAAATGTTTTTTCCACAAGACAGAACCTTTCACAGGTCTGCTTGACAATACAGCCCTCAAATAATTAAACTGATACAAATGAAAGGCTGGTAAAAGTTACAATGAGAATGAGCAACAAGGAAGAACAAGAATTCACTGCTGCCACCAGAGAAAGAGTTCTATAGATTCAATTTCCCAGGCTACATCTACTAAGAGATACAATCAGCCCCAGTGGATGGGAGGCAAGGTCTCAGGTTAGAGGGAACAACCTGCATCAACACAACTGGGCAGGATTAAAGATAAACAAAAAATGCTTTGCCACTTTTCCACCCTGTTGTGTTCTTCATGCCCTCTCTCAAGAAGTTTCAGCTTAAAAATACCCAAGTAACTCAGCTATGTTAATCCTAACACCCATTTGTGCACGAGTATCTCTTCAGACTTCTCCTCATCACTCTATCCCTAAAACTTTATATAGAGAAATATTTTTAATAAGATTCAAATTCAGGTGCACAGGCTGAGATGAATTCAGCAGATTCAGGGGGTGGCTGTTGCAGCTAAATGTCATTTGCTCCCCACAGAGTGAAAAACTCCCCTGCAAAGCTTTAGCTACCTCATTGCCAAATAGCGCCTGCATTTTTCACCACTAGGAAGGAGCTGAATAGCCAGTACTACTGGTGAGCTGCACCCACACAAGAAACTTGGCACTGCTCTTCGAAGTGCTCCTGTTTTGGTGAAGGGACGGCTATTTGCAGGTAGGTGATCCCAGCCAGGAGCCAGGCAGGTAAATGGCAGGCAGCGTGGCCAGCAGCTGCAGCCTTTCAAAGCTCATCTCTGCAAAACACAGCTTCCTGGATCCTTTTGAGTTTCAAATTTGAGAGAAGCCACACGCTGCTTCTCCACACAAGTGCTGCTGAATGCCATAGTCCTGCCTCTCCAGCAGGAAGCATCTTCAGCCCCCTGTGAGACCCTACCGACAGATCTGACAGAGATAGGGTCTGGCACACCATACTCTGAAAGCTGCTGATCCCTGGTTTGGGGAAATACAAATGATGCATGGAAGTTTGGTGGCCAGGTAGCATTTGTTGGTTATATTAGGCTGAGAAGTTTGGACCTGCATAGGAACTCAAGGCTGCAGCAGTGTTGTTAAAGTGTTTTAAAAATAAACAATATGCCCTAGAAAAAGAATTCGTTCTTTTGCCCCTCACTTTCGCTTTGCCCGCTAAGGAAAAAAGGAAAATTAGCACTCAGATACAGACAGGAAAACAAACATGAAGGGGTAAAGCCAAGTTAATTTGTCATATTGGAAATGCCTGCTCCCTCTAGCATTTAGACATCAGCTTCCTTTTATAGGCTATCTCAGTTCTGGATGATGAACCAAGTAACTGCCACATGCAGTCACTCTCAGAGCGCCACGTTCAGTACTGTTTTCTTTCCCCCTCTCACATGCGTCAGTTTGATGCTTCTGCGGGAGACAGGCACCCCACTGTGGGCTGACGCACAGGGTGAGAGCCTTGAGATTGGTCTCATCTTGAATCATAAAAGCTAGAGAACTGCTTAAACCTGAAATTTCACCTCCTTACCGACACTGTTGGCTTTAACAAATCTGCAGCAATACTGTAAAGGGGAACACAAAGTTACACAAATCACAGCATACCTACTCCTAGAAGGACTTTTTATTGTGGCTGCTGGCTGGTCTACACAGCATGAGGGTGAGATTAAGTCTTCATAAACCATGAAGACAGTCCTACATCTTGGGTGCTTTATGGTGTACAGTCCCACTGCCATAGGAGATTACCTGAAGACAGCACAGCACACATCTGCATGGATTACACTACAGAATTTAGTCCTGAATCAGGTTGAACCCAACTAGAGATGAAAAACAGAGGTTCAACACAGAGGAAGCAAACATGATCTCTCAAACCTTCCAACTAGATACAGAAAAGCTCACTTTACTTCACAACAAAAGAATGAATCCATACAGAACAATAAAACCCATCCCTTGATTTTACCAACTTACTAACAATTCCACTTTCTTTTTCTCCACTTTGGAGTTTGGCTTTGCAGGGTGGGTCTGGGCACTGTCACTGCCATTACCGGGATCTACCGGCGTTACTTCCTTCTGCTGGTCTCGGTTGTCACTTTGCCTTTGATCTTCTGCTGAAGGAGGGTGAGGTGGTGGCGCAGGCTGCTGAGGATGACCAGGCTTCTGTTTTGGTACAGAAAGCAACTGCTCCGGAGGAACAGAGGCTGCTCCACCCTGCAGTCCCAGCTTCTGACATTGCTGCTGGAGGGCTTTTACTCGTTGCAGTTGCTGCCGACTCTTATTCACAGTGTGGGGGCGATGCTGCTGCTCTGAGGGGTCATACAAGTCTATCCATGGATGAGAGGAAGAAACAGGATTAAAACCACATCTTGAGATCAACGACAGACTCTGTGAATTATCTTTTCTGGGCAAGCAAACTGGTGCAAAACCAACACAAGGGGAAGACATGCCAAGGTGTCAAGGGAAGGCAACATGGGGGAAAAACCCAGGAACCTGGACGTGTTTTGCCGGCCTAAGAATCCGGAGTTTTAAAGGATCTGAGCATCCGAAATGAGGAGAGGGAGGAATAGGGGGCCTGGAGTGGGGAAACTACAGGCGAAACCACAGGTAGGAGCGAGGCAACTTTCAGTGGAATAATGGGGATTTAGGGCTACATAAGGGTTTCAGGCATGCTGGTGGGCAAACCGGGGATTTATAAAAGTGAAACCCAGTGAAGAACAAGGTGACAGATGGGCAGGGGAGGCCAGGCACGGGAGTGAGGTAGTGGACAGACAGATGTGGATGCAGGAGGAGGGGCTGGGGAGTCTGGAAATGGGACTGCGAGGTTGTGGGTGGCGAGCCCGAGGGGCCGGACGGGAGGCCGAGGGGAGCGGTGAGAGACGGGGCCTGGACGAGCGTCTGGCTGGGGGAACGAGGGGCTGCCTGGAGGAGCCGAGGCGCTTGGCGGGGGGATGGCCTGGATTAGCTGGGAGGATGCCGGAGGTGGGGATGCAGGGGGCCGGGGCACCCGGGGGGGTCTGGGGGCACCGAGAGGAGGGGGGGGAGCTGGGGGCACCGGGGGGGCCGATACCGGTGCCGAGGGCCCGAAGGCTCCTCCGCGCCGCTCCCGGCCCCGCTGCGCCCCCTCCCCACCCCGCTCACCGGGGTGGGCGCCGCGGCCGGCCCGGCCCCCAGTCCCGAGCCCCGGCCGTACCTGAGCGCTGGCCCCGCAGGCGCCGCAGCTCCTCCTGCGAGAAGCCGGCCCAGGCCTCGGCCATGGCGCTTCCTCCTTCCGCTGACGGGGCGCGGCGGCAGGCAGGGCCCGCGGCTGCCCCGCCACCGCCGCCCGCTCCCCGCAGGCGAACGCCGCGGCCAGCCCCGGCCGGCAGCGCCGCGGGGCCTCACGCCGCCACGGCAACGCGGCGGGGCGGGGAAGATGGCGGCCTGAGGAGGCGGGGAGGCTTAGGCCGCGGGTGAGCAGCCACCTCGGGGAGGGTCGCTGGGCTGCGGAGGTGACAGGGGCCTCAGCCCGCCCCCGGCTGCCGCCTCCCGGGGGGCGGCGGGTCCGTCAGGCCGCGGCGGAGCCGGGCGGGCTGCCGTGGGCATGGCGCCGTGCGCGGGGGGCTGCTGGGGGTGCGCTGCCCCGAAGAGCTCGGGCAGGCCCAGGTAGTGAGGCGTAAGTGGAGGGGAGAAGCCGCTCCCAACTACAGCAGACTTCAAGGAGCAACACCACGGCCCCCCTGGGCATTTCTGATTTGTGATTACGTCGTGAGGTGCCTGCTGCAGCGCATCTAGGGCTGTGTTCGCGGGGACCTGCGTGGTGAGGGAGCTGCGAGGCAGGGGCATCCGCACAGCTGGGTGCTGCTGTGCTTCATAAGTTACAGTGACACCACTGTGAGGAAATCAGCAAGGAAAAGTACTTACTGATTATTTTTTTTTGTCCATACAGGTGCTTCCGAAGGTCTGCTTTGACCACTATGGACAAGGTTGCAGATACATACTTCCATCCTTAGATATAAACTGAAAAGATCCTGCAGCATATGGTGATATTCACTCGGTAGCCATGAAAATAAGTTTTTTTCCAGCCACAAACTCTTGTGGCTGCTTTAAGCCTCTCAGAGGTCTTGCAGATGAGCTTACCTCCCACCGGGAGAAAGCTGGCTGGAACACAAGGGCACGAGCCCCAGGCTTAAGTGAAGCAGTCCGGGGGACTGGAGGCTTAAATAATACATCATTGGCAATAAAACAAGGACGTTTTCAGTGCCTAACAACATCCCTCCCCATTTCCAATCTGTAAGGGATTAGTCAAGCTCTGAAGTATTGCTGTCTCCCAGAGCAAACTCATAACTCGATGGCCATGTATGACTTTGCAATTTATCATAGCAGCGCTTTTAACAGCTCCTGCGTGACTAATGCGTCCCATAAATACCAGCCCCAGTCAGAGGAGAAGCAGTCCTGAACTGCCACTCACTGGCAGGCGTTAAGTGTTTCTGATCAGACTTGGCTGAGTGCCTCTGGGGGACAGAAGTGCCATCATTTTTCACCCACAGCTCAGCTATAGGCCTTGATACCGAGTGGAGGCATCATGGGCATCCAGCAGAGGAGAAGGAGAGCTCAATTATCAATCGGTTATCTCAATTCCGTCCATGCTGACCAGCAGGTCCTTCCTAGGTGAGTCTGGGGCAAAGGGATGCCGAGCAGCCCTCCAGACAGAGTTACGGCTTCCTCTGGGAAACCTGACTGAGCATAGAAGAGATCTGAAAAAGAACTGCAATCCAACCTTGACTCAAATGCTCTCAAATTCCAGGGAGTCCAGACGGCAGAACCAGGTGTCAGCTTGAATTTTACAATGAATCGGTGTTGGCCAGTCCAACAAGGGTTGGCCTACAACAAGGTGTAGGCACCTAATTCCCTTTCAAATGCCAGTATAGGAATCAGGAATCTAAATCTGTCCTGATATCTTAATCACTGTAATGGGCTGTACCAAACCCACAGATAACCGACCAAATGTGTTTTGTAAACCACAAACACCAGATCTCATTCTTGAACCTTACTTCTTTCTTCTTTTCCAGGTTTTATTGCTACAAACAAAAATGAAGCACCATATTAACTTTATTGCTGCAGATATTCCAGGCATAAAACTCCCACGTGTTTTATAGAAAAAGTATAAAGACTTTTGAGTTGTTAACTATAACGCTATAGGCAAAGCAACAATCCATTTTAACAGTTTCCATCAGCCAAAGGTTTAATTACCAGCCGTTGGGCCAGCTTTCTCCAGGAACAATTACAACACAGTGAAGTCATTTCACGGGGCATTTACCAACAGCAGATTTAGAAAAAGGGGGCTGGCCGTGTTCTCCAACTGATTAAAGTCCTGCAAGCATAACATGGCACTGAACATTTGCCACCTAGGAATACAGTGTTTTCCAAGCAAACGTTGCTACAACACAGGCTTGACAAGGCCAGATGAAGAGAAAATTTAGAAATGTTCTTTTCCATCCCCTGGACTAATATCCCAAGCAACAATGCAAACTTTCCTTCTGCATCTGGGGCTGGATTTCAGTCCTGTATCTTTTTGTGCATCAAGAGCTGCTGTCTTGCTAGCAGACCTGGAGACCTCCGTGAGTGCTGCATCCATTTTGTTTTGGTCTAATTGGCCTGGAGCCTGCTGGCTGTAGAAGCAGCAAGCGCCAACAGATCACAAAAACATCCTTTCTTGTGCAGTTCTCAAATCAGTGTGGAAATGTCATCATGGGCTGGCAAATTAGACTCTCCAGGTCAGACCTCAGGGTCAGACCTCAGATGACATTTCAACCCAGGACAGATGCAATTTGTACCAGGACATAACTTAAATTTGCATCGGTTTAGTTCATACTGCAAACTTTTTGGGTTTTTAAGAGCCAGATAAGCTCCTCCATCAAGGGGCTCCCTGACTTACATTTTTAACCCCATTCTGTTCGCTGCTCTGCATGCTGTCACAGTAACACACAAAGCAACAATTTCCCAGTAAAAGACTGAGCTGTCATGTAAGACAGGGGAAGACATGCATGGGGAAGGACAGTTTGCTTTCTGCTTGCGTTGCAGGTTGCAAAATCCTGAGGACTTTGCCATATAATTCAAGAGGCCTGGGGCAAAAACATCCTGAAAGAAACAGCGTAAAAAGTTCCTAAATCCATTTATTTCTCTTTCTAATGAAAAAATCTATCAGACTGTATCCATGTCAATACCATCCTATCTTTTACCAGAGCGTAATGCAGGCTGGCTTAGGAAGAATCACCATGTCCAGCCCAAGCCATGGCACTGTGCGAGCAAGGAGCAAGACCTGCCTTTTGAGAATACCTCATGGCTTAATTTGTCCTATCAGGGATGCTTTTGATATCCGTGCTACGAACGTTTCTTTTGCTGATTCTCTGCTGAACTGTCCAGGCAGCTTCCAAGCCCGAGATGAGTAACGTACTTTCTCAGCGTGGCACTGAAAGTAAGAGGGTACTTCAGGTGTTGAGGCTGCAAACACTTGTGTACGGAGCTGTAACTCCTCTGCAGCCTGTTGAAGGCAATCAGGTTTTGCCCATTTTTCAGCAGACTGTGGGTTAGATTCTGTCTAGAACCTTCTATCAATACTGGTCTCTGTGTGCAATGTTTTTTTTTTTACTGGTTAAATACCCTGAAGGCTGAGAGCTCTCCATTAGGAAACACCAGACACAGAAACCAAGGTGGAAATTAGCTTGGCTGAGCCTGGCCCCCAGGCCCAGATCCAAAACAGCATATGAGTGCGTCTTTAACTTCAGCCATGTGCTAACGCCCTGTTCTTTAATTGGGCCTCACTGGGTGGATCCAGGGAAGTGCCAGGATGCCTGGCTTGGCACCAGCCTGCTCCTAACCAGGTGCTTGAGGCTGTAGCTGCACTGGGAACCCAGAGCTCAGCCCACAGCAGGCTGGGGCTCGGAGAGCAATGAGATAATGTAACGGTGTTACAGCACCTCAGCTCTGGAGGAGGTTGACAGTGGGTGCTGTGTATTACTCTGCCTCTTGGCTGCTTTATTCTGGATATAAAACTAGCCAGCAATTCAAACCCCTCTAACACTGCAAGAACACAGCCCTAGCTTGTCCTGCGGTTACCATCCACACTGCTGTAGGCTGGCTTGAGGATTTATGCAAAAAATGCAGGTATATCTAATGGAAATAGTGTTTCTGCTGTAAAATGAATTATTCTTATTCTGGAGTAAGGTGAGAAAGCTGAAGTAAAAGATATAGCATTATTCTGTCTCCCTGGTTTCTGTTCCCTTTAACTGCCCAGTATGTGGGATTAAGTCAGCACTGTCATTTCTGGGACCAAGGCAGTCTCTTGGTTTGTAAGTATTTCTTAGAGGGAAACAAAAATCCACTTATCTAAGGAGCTACTGAGTGAAAAAAAAAATAATTGGAAACCTGCTTTTTAAACCATATAAACCAATGGTTTTCAACATCTTTTGATTTGTGGAGCTTTATAACATTTTCTGGTGAAGAGACAGACGCTTATGCAGCAAGTTTAAGGCTGTGACCTTGCTTCCTCTGAGTTACCTTTCACAGGGACCTTAGGGCTAATCTCCTGACCCCTGGGCTAAGGCCATGGTTTGAAGCCACAGCTGTTTTACTTTAAAAGTCCCAAATCTTGCTTCTCAAATCCCAGGGAAAAAGGGAACACATCCTAGCAGGGCTCCTAGCAGATCTCTCTCTTCTCTCCTTGCAGGACGCTGCAGGGCTGTCTACGGCACCAGTGTGGCTGGACCAAAAAAAAAAAAAATGTCTCAATACGGCCAAGGGATTGGCATATGAAGACACAGTGCAGGGCTACAGAAATCCATATGATCTTTACCATGGACTCCAGCAGGCTGCAAATTCCCCATCCAGACGCAGACATTGCAGACAACGCTTTTTCTTTCCTGAGGGTGCCCAGGGCTCTCAGGAGCCATCCTGAGGGGAGAGATGGTCCCACAAGCCCAGGGGCTCCCCAGCACGCCAGGGCTAAACCTGCTCCTCCATGCACCCCACGCACGGCTGGTGACAAGAGGAGCTGGGTGGGGAGAGCAGCATGTTTTTCCAGGACGCGTCTCATTACAGTGATATGTTTGCTTTGAAACTGAGCCTCACAACATCTCAACTTTTAAGGCCCCCACCCCATGTTTTCTTGTTTCAACTTTTGAGCTTTTTCCTCAAGATAAATTCAGCTTGCAGAAAATCTGAGCTGAAAGGAAGCTCGGCATGCAATATGAATGCTTTCTTTTTAAAAAAATTAAAATTCTTACTGACATTTTCGGGGTTTTCTTTCCTCGCTGAGACTATTTAAGATACATTTTCATACTGACAAAAGCATTCCTTTGTAATTCCTCATCTTAAAATACCTGCATGAAAAAACCCATCTAAACAGGATTAAAAGCTGGCTAATAAAAGCACCTTAAGAAAAAAGCTGGTAAAATAAAATTTATCCTGACCAGAAATATCTTGAAGATTATAAATTTACCACTTCTGATGGCAAAACCAGAACTGAGCAGTAAAACAAGTGGAAATGAGCAATTACTGATCCATATTTTTGTATAGCTAAATAAATATTTTTGCAGCTAATGACTTTAAAAAGATAATTTCTAAGTAGTTCTAAAATATCTTTAAAAGAATACTTTTAAAAACCCAAGTTAAATATTTCATGACAGTTCCATAATGCTTTTAATTGCATTGCTCGATGTAAAAGTTGTAATTGAAACATTTGTAGAGAAAAAGTAGAAAGCAATTGCTTTAATTCTAACCATTTGTGTAAAAATTAGAATCTAACTGTCAAAACAGTTGATAAAACCAGAGATTTGAAGAGAAATTTGCTAAATGTTTGTTATCTTTGGCATAACATGAGTGATTAGAACACTTCCCTAAACAAATTGAATTTCCATCAAACAAACTCATTGTTACATGCTCAAGTGAATGAACTGCCGTTGTTTAGTCTGGATGGGAGAGAAGTGGGGGCAGAAGACATGATAATAGTCTTTAAATATATAAAACACAGCTGTAAAGAGACAGAGCTAATGTCTTTTTCAGTGTCCATGGTGGATAGGTGAAGAAGAAAGTGAGACCCAGGCTAGAGATGAGGAGTGGCTTCCCAGCAGTTAGGGCAGCAAAACATGGGGAGAACTGATTTAAGACCACCATAGATTCTCCATCACCAGATATTTTTAACAATAAACATCTGTTGGGCAAGGCAGAGGAAAGGTCAGCACAGCCCTGGGACAATGAGATGCAGTTTGTGGTGATTTTGGGCCTGTGCATCCCCACACAGGTTCTAGAGGAGATGGGAACCCACAGACACCCCATGGGTGCAGGCTGCTGTGCGACATTTTTGACCTTGCTTGGCTGAATCATTTTTGCTGGCCCATTTGAGACGTTCCTCACCCAACCAGGTGCGCTGGCTGCCAGCTGAGAACTGGCCAGCTCCTGACACTTCTGCCAGCCTTATTCCTGTGATGCTTCCCACACCATTCCCACCTCTTCCCCCTGCTGTCACAGCCCCATCACCCTTCTCATGGGCACACACATCTGCACCACTGGCCATACCATTTCTGGTGCCAGCCAGAAGCTCCTGCCACCTCTGCAAAAGTCTGTGTGGGGAATCACCATCTTTTCATGGCAAGACAGAAGGACAGATGGCTGCCAAACCCAAGAGCCAGCAGTGCTCAGAATATGTATTTGCAGTAGAGTATTATATGATGTGAAAATCACTTTATTACCATAAAGTGCCAAATATCTCCAGTGTGACAGCCGAGTCCAACGTGTGCTGGGGCCAGTTCATATATCTCCTTCCAGCTACGTAAGCCACGTGCTGGAAGATGCTGTCTTCTCACCTCTCCCAGCTCAACGCCACTGCAGCTCAGCAAGTTGGGATGAAACAACTGCCTTCTGCAAGCAAAATGCTGGTGGACCCTCAGGGAGAAACATGGGACCCTGCTCCCATCTGGTTGCATCCCCATGAGGTACCCCAAAAATGCTGCAGCTCGTGTGATGAAGACATAGTGCTGAATCAGTGTACATGGGTTTGGCTCATTTTCAGCCAGGTGGCTGGAGGGACACGAGGTCAGGCCACGGATGCAGTGCCAGAGGAGGATGCATGACAACACCTCCCTGTTTTCAAAACAAGCTGTCTGCTCACCTTTCCTCTATCCTTACAGTAAGATACTGGACTTTTCTCCACGGAGTGTTGTCCAGAGCACAACCACCTCCTCCTCGTTCAGGGTCTCTGGAGGTGTCACAAATACCAAGGAAGAATCACCAAGCATCTCCCATGGCAAAGGAACCCGTCTGGAGACAGCAAGCTGCAAGCTCTTCAGGATGCACTTGCTTCACCGCCCCATCCTGCAAACTCGCTACAACAGACAGATGTGCAGGGGTAGGACCTCACTGTCCCCTCAGCTGCCTGGTACTGCCCTGCAGCCATGATGAGAGGTTCGGGGAGCCCGAGCCAGCCAGGTTATCCTCAGCACCACAATCACGTGCTCTGAGACAGCGTGGCCAGTTTTGGGTGCAGCACTCCCAGCGTCACCTTGAACGAACGCTACCTGCAGTGCACCACATTCGGAGCGCTTGTGCCCGGCCAGCTTGTGCCCACTGACCGAGCTCTGGGGGACGGTCTTCTGTGTCCACCTACAGCCTTGGCCAGTAGCCACCCTACAGACAACGATGCACTCACAGAGAAACTGAAGATGAACTGAAGAGGACAAACAGATATCCTGAGTTTTGAGAACATGCTACAATTTGGAAGTCTTTTAAGATGAAACATTGCGTCTTTCCTGCAATAAAGTTCACGAAATGTTGATGCTTTCTCTCTGTGGCAAGCACAAAAAAAGATGTAACCCCCCATGTATTTATGGATGTTCTTCGTGAGCTGTTACTCACCGAGGCTGGATGTGGGAGGAGGTTTTTCAAAGGATTGCTGAGCTGCTGAGTGCTTGGCTCTCACCAAGGCTTTCGTAGGTGACTTCCTTCCATGGCTTTGGAAAGGCACCCTAGTCAGGTGGTTGCTGCCTTTCACAGTGTTGGTGTAGAAGATGTTTTTCAGCAGTTTCTCTGGGAGGAGAGCTTTTTCTTTCGTTTTTGCATACTGTCATGCCTGCACACTCAACTGACACCCACAAGGCTTACCAAGGCCACGTACTAATGAAGATTTTCAAGTGTCGGTGGCACTCGCAGGGTTTGAGCCATAGCTGTAAAGACTGTAAATAAGCAGGCTGGTGGCCAAAGAGGCTTAGCAGCTCTTTGATGAGGTATCCAGGATAGCTGGGGAGCGATCTGTACCACACCCTGGCTACAAACACTGATATCACACACATCTCAGCCTGCAATAAATGGATAGGTTAATAAAGCAAGTTCTGATTAAAATAGCAGTAACCAAAATTAGACCCTTTACTGCTGCAGCAGTAAGGTGAAAACAAGGATGACTGGTTTCTTCTAGTGGTGGAAAATTCTGGTTTTGGAGCTGAGCTGAAGAGGAAAGACTTAATATAACAAGAAAAGCTCATTTCATTTTGGGTCAACCAAAAATGTTTTGCTTGACCAGTAACAAAATGTTCTGATTTGCTTGGAGACTATTTAATCTTAAAAAAAAATAGTCAAACTAAAAACCACAACTCTTTTCCTTTTAAATTTAGGTCCATTTGAAAATGAAGGGAGTGGGGAAAGGTTGGAAACTAAATGAACTTCGATAAAGCAAACTGGTTCAGCTTGAAAATGCTGAAGTGGAACATTTCAGTATTTAAGGAGGGAAAGAAGGACTTCTATTGTTTTGTCTTGTCATTGACTGACTTTAGCCCAGATTTGCGAGTTATTTTGGTTGCCTTTGTTTCCACAGGGGACTTAATTTTTAGTTGGGGGTTTTGGGGGATTTTTTTTTTCGTTTTTTGTTTTGGTTGGTTGGGTTTTTTTTTAACTAATTTAATACTGTCTTCCAATTCAGTTTGAGGTACAAATGCTACGGTTCAGCAAAGGTTCATAAGAACATGAGTGAGCTGACAATTTGCACAAATATCAGGCAGAGCCTTCGGGAGTTTTTTCCTTTGTATTTTAGTTTTTCTTTGAAATTGTACCTGAATTCAGAGAAGCTGTGGGGTCCACAGATCCCCCACCCCTGAAACATGCACGGAGCAAAACTGTCAAAGTCTGTGTGCTCTGCCGTGTAACCTGCGCACCGCAAAAATTCAGATGCCATCTTCAGTCCTGCAAAATATTAAGACAGGCATTTAAGATTTACCCGAGTGATTAAGCATGAGCAGCTTGTAATTGTTTCCAGATTCCTCTCCTAGCAGGAGAAAAAGCTCTGCAATCCCTGTCCACGTGCTCAGTGTAGCAATGCACTGACAGAGAAACTGAAGATGAACTGAAGAGGACAAACAGATATTCTGAGTTTTGAGAGCAAGCCAGCATTACCTATTAATCCAATACAGACTGTTCAACTCAGAAAAGTAGGATTATTTAGCTAGCATGTAGCGGGGTATGTCTGCGTCCTCCCTGTAGCAACACCTGTGCACCAGCAACTAGAAAACCCTCTTAAGTACACATGGTCGGATTCAGTCTGCAATTTTTCATCTGGCTTGGGAGTGTTAAATGAAGATCAACTGTTGAAATCAGCCTCATTGGGCGGAATCTGACTGTGTCTGTACTTACAGAGAGGACCTTTGTCCTCTAGGTTTTATATAAAGCCCCAAAGATTGCAGACTTTCTGCACAAGCCACAAAACAATCCAGTAAGCATCTGGAGAGACTTGCCTCACATCCCAAACTGTTCCCTTCAAGCAAATCTACCAATATATTTTTCCTACAGAGTGTTTGATCATGAAAAGAGATCTTCCCAAGCTTGCTCAGGGCTTCAAAAACCTTAGCAACCCCAGCCTAAGTTTGAAGGCAAATTCAAGGGTTTGCCATTGCCTTTGAACACAGCAGGGATCTACTCCAACAGGTTAGATCTCGGGGGCCACGTTGCTCCCAGGATTTAAACCAGACCACGTGTGAAATGGCAACTACCTCTTAATTTTTTTATTTTATTTTATTTTTAAATAGGATAATTTAGGGGCTGTAGAGGTTTTTTATGATTATGACTATTTTAATGGCAAATTCACTGTGCTGCCTTCCCTCCTTAATGAAGCGGACCAGGGACTGGTGCTCAGTTTCTCCCACTTTCTAGAAATAGTCCCTACAAATCCTTTGTAAAAATATAACCACAACCTCTCTTTCCCCTCCTCTCTCCCCCCAGAGAGGGGGCTTTCATCAGCTCAGACCATTTTTCTTCTGCTGCCTCTTTATCTTAACCTTTTCTGAAAGGTTACATTTATTTTCTGAGGTCCGTGGCCAGGACAAGGGTACAGAGGATGCAGCTGATTTTTGTCTTTTGAGGGTCACTGTCACCACCACAAGAAGCACAAGCTGGTGTGTGTGTGTGTACTGTCTCTGAAAACAGACTGTCCTCATCCAGCCCAGTACATTGCCCAGTTCACCCAGTCAGGCCCCCACACAGTGGCTGTCATTGCTGCCCATCAGAGCACGTCTTTGTAGCCAGAGCCGACTCCTGCGCTTGGACTGTGCAAACCGTTTTCTCTCCCTCCCGCAGTCCTGGCTATCGTGTGCACATCTGGTTGTTTCTCCGAACCTCTCTGCAATCATTGCTTCATCTCCGTTCAACTCCCAGCTGAAAACGGAGCTGTTCTCCCCACCCCCAGGACCTCGTCTGCCTCCTCCTCTCTTAGCCAAACGCACCATACGATGGCTTATGCCACCCCTTCTTGTGCAAAACCCTCCGAGAAGGGTCTTTTTCCAGTACAGAAATCTTGGTGCACTCCTTGAGGAGATGATCTCAGATAAACCCACTGCTGGGGAGAGAGGTTCACCACCCTCTGTGGAAACTTTGCAAGGTCTGGTCTTCATCCAGATGGGATTTTTTTTTTTTTTTCCTTTTAAATATTTGAGCAAAAATGCTTCAGTCTTTACAGTGTGAGAGAGGAGTGAAAAAATACATTGCTGCTGCTACAGTGGAGGGAAAAAATGGGGTTCAGGCTCTCTTTGAAGAGCCCTGGTGCTGAAACAAATGGGCTTCTCTTCTGTAAATTGGATGAGAATGTGATCTCCTTGCAGAAATGGCCTTTGCTGCTTCAGCGAGCTTGGGTGAGGGGCAGCATTTGCCATCTCCTGCCTCAGCCCGTCTCTTCACGTTGGGGCAGTGGGCACCAAATCTGGCACAAACCTCACGGGGTTCAGTGGTGGAGCCGGAGAGGTGGGACATGGCTCTGCCATTTGAGATGGGAGGAGAGACATCTGCAGCAAGGGGCAGAGCTGATGTACAGAGGTGGCAGGCACATATAGAAGTGCTAGCTCCTGCCCGCAGCAGCTTTTAACCACATTTACATGCCAAAGTGCAACAGGGAGCTCTTCCATTGAGGCATGTGCTTGCATAGCCCCGAGATGGTGTTTTACTCAGCAGAAGTCATTTTTTTGCTCATATGGACAGAGGAAGGTTTTCATTTGTGCGCTCACCCATCCGCTCAAGGCCAAAGCCAACTTGGTTCTGGTTTGTAGTGCTGAGTCCTGTTCGTGCTGTTCTCCAACTCCCAGTCTGCCCTGGCGCGCATTGGTGATCTCCGGCAGCTCGTGGTGCCGACAGCGCTCCTGGGCAACGCAGTGGCCCCATCTGCACCGTGACCCAGGGCTCACAGCTGAACGATGGCAGCAGGAATCGCCTGCAGGGAAGATGTTGAGAAAGAGACGATGAAAAACTGCATCCCACACCAGCCAACCCCCCTACTCGCTCTTCCACGCACCTACCAAGCGTTGGGTTTGTGGCAAAGCCAAGCCTAAAGGGGCCACTCAGCCCCTGTAGCATCTTTAACTATGCTTTTCTAGTCATCACAAACCAGTCCTGGCAGTGCTAGGAGAAAACAGATTTAGAGCAAACCCCTGCAAAGCATCGCCTGCATTTCCCCCACGGGCTGAGGGTCGCTGCCTCCAAACAGCATCGCCTCCGGGAAAACACCACCGCCTCAGCCCCGTCCTTGGAAAGCCATCGGGGAGAACACGGGGCAGGGGCTCGAGGTTAGCACAGCCCCGATGAGGCGCCGGGGATACCTGAACCGCTAATTTGCCAGACGCCCCTGGAGCCTGGCTTGGCAGCCCCCCGCCAGCTGTCACGGCGTGGAAGCCATTAACATTTAAAAATACTTGCAGGAATGGGAGGGTGGGGGGAAAAAATAAATGGTATTTGCGGAGGCCCATTCCTCAGCGCACTTTCATGTGTGCCAAAGTTTGTTGGCATGGCTCTGAGTTTGATAGGGAACATCTGGGCTGCTGTTGCTGCCTGTATATTGGCTTAGGGCAGCGAACAAAAGGGGTTTGTGCAGGAATGCGCGGGGAGGGGTGCAGGGTGGGCGCGCATCAAGGGACGTCTGTGAGAGGCAAAACGCAGAAATACTCTCTGGAGAAGAAAGGCTAATGCACATCCCATGTTTCTGCTTTTTAAAAAGGGATAAAAGCCTTCCCCCCCCCCCCCCCCCCCCCTTCTCCTCTTCCCTCCCCCAAAAGCACACCAGGGTACTGAAGGCGAGCAGGGCTCAGACACAGATCCGTGCCCTGCTACCTCTGCACATTCAATTATTGCCGCGGTCTGGAAAAGCAATTGGGCTGGAGGGAGCAGGTTAGCTGGAGAGCGGGGAAGTCCGAACCCAGCGGCACGGTGCAGCGCCAGCGCATACTCGAGAGACGACCGGTGAGCTCTTTGCAAGCAGCCCTGATGCCGCTGCAGGGGGGAAGCACCTGGAGACAAACCCCCTTTGAGTGCACCAAGACTGGTGACACGGACCCACCAAGAACAGCGCTGGTTGAAGTTTCCTCCACTTCTGTTGGGAATTCAGGGTAAGAAGCCAAAAATTAGCTCTGTGCTACAGCCAGTGGCACAAAACCCACAGACTGCTTCCTACAGACACGGGGTCCCGTTGTATCTGACGCTAGAGGATGGTGTGGAGGGATGAAGGAGGAATGGATTCACACTTGGTGAAGGTTGATCTGTTGGGAACTATCTGAAAATTATAGGCCAGGTGCAACTCTTGGCTCTAAAGATCACAGCGTACACGCTCCATCCCATATAGTCCATCCCCAAGGAGGTGCTGCTGCCTGCGGATGGACACCAGAAACCTTCGATTGAACCTAATGTAGCATTTCCGACATTCTTCCTTTTGCAGCTCCTTACCACCATCCCATGCCTGCAGTATTTTTTACCTAATGTGTTGGCAGTGTTCACAAGTCTTTTCAAAATTTCACTCCATGGACTAAACCTCTTCCTCAGCCAGAGCAGCACTGGTTTTCTACCTGCTGATCCCTCTTTACTCATGCCATTTTTGCCCAACTCAATGCTATGGGCAACAGTTTTGAGCATTTCCAAGGTTTGTTTTTTAATCAATGGAGCATTTTTTTCTTTTCTTCTTTCTCTTATGTGCATTTGGCCTGAATCCTACCCAGCAATCTACGTCCCCCCTTGGCTCCAGCCCTTAGCAAGGACATTGGGTCTACTACCCAGAGCAAGATTTCCATTGCCTCTGTCTTTGGGGCTCCTTGAAGTTTCCAGTGCCAGCCCAGAGAGGATATTTGGGTAGCACTTGGAGCATGCATCCCTCTTGTTACCCCCTACCTTAACAGGGCACCCCCCTGAGAAAGCCCCAGAAAGCAAAACCTAAAGACAAAGGGTAAAGATCAGTGAAGACCTTCAGGTCTGACTGCCAAGGCAGATTTTTCCAGCCCTAATCTCCTTTTCAGGTCTCAGCAGCATGCCTACAAACCATCATTTTGAGCTAACTTACTTAACACCATCCACACAACCCTCCTGGCACTGCTTCGAGCAGCGGGCTTGCACCGGGGATGCTGGCTCCAGAGCTGGGCATGTTTGGAGATAAGCTTCCTTCAGCGATATTTGGATTTTGATTACATCAGTATCAAGACATGGCTTTTCACCAGAGCCAAGCCAGCTCCCACCATGCCAAAGAAAGCAGCCAGGCCGGCCAGGAGCTGCATGCAGCATGTCGGGGAGGGCACCAGTCCCTCCGCATCCCCACACAGGGGCACAGTGGAGGGGAAAGCCAGCTCACACGGGGCTGCAGACCCACCTCTGGCTGCACGCAGACAGTCCTAACCAGTCAGCTCTTCTGCGGTGGGGTAGGAGAGGAACGGCAGAAAATCCAGCTGGTCTCTGGAAAGTCCCTGCAGCCGTCACTGGGGCATGTGAAGCCGTATATTAGCGTGCCACGGAGTTTAGCAGCCAATATCCTGTTTTACAGAGGAAGAAAAAAGTGTGACTGCTGTGTTTCATGCTAGATGTCCCCTTGATCCACTTCTGAAAACAAATGGGTTGAGCGTGGCCAATTTACTCCTGCTTTATCCCTCATTAGTGCTGCCAAAGAGCATTTCCATCTCTTGGGGATAAACCCCTCCTCTTGGGCAGGTCTGTGCCTCCGTTCATCCTCCAGATCCTTCTCCAGGACACTTTTTCTCTTAGCTTTGCCTGAAAAACAGCCCACGACACCAAGTGACATGATGCTGCAAAGGCTTTGCTCTCCAGCCTTACTCCCCTGACCCCGCTCCCACATGTCCTTCCTTGACCACTGCTGCCAACTGAGAAGAACCAGCCCTGATGAAGACTACAAGTCAAAAGCACAGAAACAGTTTAGGAGCCTAAATCTCATTTTCCAGTGTGGTTAAAAGCCCCATCAGGAGGCAGACTGTTAATCATCCTAGATGCTTTTGAAGGTTGCAGTAGAGGTTCATCTCCAGCACCTTCAGGGGACCCACGTGCCTTTGAAGTCCCTCCTGAGGACCCTGATGGTGGTGGCTGGGAAGGAGGATGAATCCCAGAGCCACCCAGGGATTTTGCACCGGGACAATTAAAATCCAGATTCCAGTGAAGACTCAGAGTGGCTCAGGTTGCTCCTGCCAATGTGGTTCCATCTCATTTGCCCCAATGCTGCATCCTATCCACCATCTAACATGGGCCAGCTGGGAAACTCCCAGTGCAATGGGCTCGGGAAGGGGAGGGGGGGCTGGTGGGAAAATGCCCATTGAACTTTTCGCAGGCGAGGGTGGTTTGAACAGTTGTTTCAACTTGAAAAAAACTGACACGCGTTTCCAGATTGTCCAAATGTTTGGCTTTTACATTTCCTTCAGTGACACATCCCAGGGTTTTAGCTGAAAAGGTCTTTTCTCTTCAGAATTAGGCTGCTTGTAGGAAAAAAACCTATCAAAACAGGAAGCTTGAAATTATCAAAGAAAAATATTTTCATTGACCTAAAAAGATCTTACCCTTTGGTTTTGTAGTTCACAAAATTTTTCAGGACTGACTCTTCATCCCCATGAGAGATGAGAAATACTGTCAGTACCTCAAAAATGCTGCCAGAAGGAAAGAGTTATTAATTACCAACCTCTATTTTTAACCTGCAACCAAGAGTTACTTCTCATGGGTGACAACTGGATTCTCTTGAGGCTCTGCCATTGGCTTAATCAAGGCTTTTAAGTCAGAAATATGATTTTTTTTTTAGATGGGACATGCCCCAGGCGTTCTGCAAAGCCTGCCCTATCGATTTCCAAAGCAAGCATCAGGTATCATGGGCTTTTGCTATCCATCTCTTTAGAAAAATTATGTCATTACCTTTTCTCCCCAACTATATTCCCACTAAAACAAAATATTATTTTTTTTCCCCTCCCCCTCCATTCCATAATTCAAAAAGTACTAGATGGATTTTGCTCAGCATTTCCAAAAAAATTCCCCACTGCGTAAAGGGCCAGGCATGCAAAAATTTCAACCTGAAAAGTGAAATGTTTTCAGAAGTTATTAGCTTATGAAAAGAGGGGCTATAATGGAAACTGTTTTACTGCCGTAATTATAACACCACGAACAGTCTGCTGCAATATATAACATTATCAAGCGCCTGTCAGCATTTAATAGAAATCTTAATTAACTGCTGGGGAGGAACATGGCAAATTTTTTTTTTCAGGAAAACTTTTGGGAGCTGCATAATTCTGGGTGTTTTGGGTTTTTTTTAAGTCCATCTCAAATGGAGCCTTAGCAGAGTTCATAGGCCAGACTAAACGCAAGACACGAGTGTGTATCTTGTTGGCATTACTTACTGATAGGATTTTCTTTTCTGTTAAACTACATAATCCAGAAACAACAATAATGTTTGTGTTGGGTTGGAGCCAGACACTTCAGAGCTGGATTTTAACCTTCCCCAAGTCAGGGGCTTGATTTGGCTTTTTGGGGATGCGGGCTCACGTATAACCTGTGGGGCTGACCTGCCTCTGCCATTTGTTTCCTTCCCTGCCTTCCACCACCCCAGAGATGCTCATGCACAGGATCTGGGGGGGATCCCCATCTTGTGGTAGTGTTTTACCATACAGTAGTGCCTGAGCTCCTGGGCTGGAGACCCAGGCACAGAGGAGAGGTGTAGGGAGGGCCAAGCGCAACAGTTACACATCGTTGTCGTTGGCTTTGGAGGAGACAACCAGCTCGCAATCAGCCCGACCACTGCGTGTTTCCTCTCCCTTGCAAATTTGTGGAGGGGCTGCATAGAAAGGCTCCTCCTGCTGCATCCCGGTCTCCGCACACATCTCCAAGAGCCTCTTGCATCTCTCCAGTGCCCTTTTGGGTCTGGCCCCTCCACCCCGCAGTGATGCCTTGCCACTAAGACCTTGTCTGGAGCCACCAGACTGAGCTAAAGAGGTGGGAGTGGGGTGGGGAGGGAGGGCAAGCCCGACCCTGGGATGGGCAAGCAACCCGTGGCTCAGCGGCGCTCAGTAGCCTGCTTTGGGGCACCTGGGGCAGAGCACGACTTACACGAAGCACATTAAGAGACACCTCTGCAAACCCGCTGCCTAACTAGACAAGGAACGCAGAGAAGACAGGCATCAGGGCAGATGGCGATAAGCAATCTGGCAATGTTAGACCTGGCTCTTGCCGAGCCAGCGCGTCCAACCCAGCTCCCCCCGCTCCTCCGCCTGATCCGCCAGACCACATTTCACAAACCTTCTGGCAAGCGAAGGGCTTCTTGGCAAAGCGGAGCAGGTAGCCTTGGGCAGGTCATGCCATGACAAACACTCTTTCAGTCCCGCCTGGGAGCCCAAACTTATTTTTATTCCCTTTCTGCCCTCTCCATCCCCTGCCTGGCCCCGGCAGCGAAGCAGCCCCGAGCTGTGAGCTGGCAGGCCACATCCATTTCCCCCGATAGCGCCGATAGCTCAACAGCTGCTCTCTGTCCCTTCAGAGATTAGTTTGTTTTCCTAACACAATTACTGCCACGTGGCCCTGCTTTCTGCCGGGATCAAGCCTGGATAGAGATAAAGCAGCGATAAGATCGCATGCTGTTCCAGGCCCCTTTGCAGCCTTGCTGGCTGCGGTTTGTTCTCATCATCATGCAAATACCCTGGCTGCAAGTTACCTGCTCCCATCATCGTGGGGCCAGGGAGCCGCAGGAGCTTTATGGCACTAAACCCCAAGAAATTTGCTCCCAGATTTCCACCCAACACCGAGGAATTGTTTTGCGAGGTACCCATGCAGCACGGAGAAGTCACGTGGGTGCAGCCACACTGGTGAGCTGGCACGATGCGGTACGAAGCCACATGTCAGATGTGGCACCTGGCTAACTTGGCCCTTTGGGCAAACACTGGCCAACAGCTGGCTCCAAACTGACCTGCCTGCACCCTGGTCAGCTGTCTGCCCAGTCTTTTCTCCTCCTACCTGGGGTTAGCTGAAGCTCAGCTCTGCCTGCACATCACGTTATCTGGTGAACGAAGCATCCTTCCCTTGGTGCAACTGCTCTGCTGAACACACGCATCCCAAAGGGTGGTGCTCACACTGGTACCTGCAGTCCCAGCGCGGGGCTCCTCAGCTCCAGAAATGTCAAAGGTGGTCGCAGGGGCAGGCCTGGTCCAACCGCTCTCCATCACATCCAGCAAAGGTCCTCGCTGCCTCCCAGACCCGCCTGTGGGAATCCTCGTGCGGGGAACCGCTCCCGAAAGCCTCTGCCAGGACAGACGTGGTGCACGCCGGGAGAGGACACTCGGGGAGCCTTGCTGCCTTCAGAGAGACAAGCATCCTTGCCAGATGTCTCCCATAAAGCTGCAAGTACTTTATTTTAATAATAAGCCTTAATGTATTCATTAAAGGCTCCCAGTGACCTGGGATGAATTTCCCTGCTATTGTAAAGGGCTGTGGGAATCTGGAAACCACTGCATTACAGTTAATAACTTTAATTTTACAAGGCCCAAAATAGACAACTGAAAAAATACACAGACTCGCTGTTTCCAATTAAGACGGGATTTCTTCTAATTCCTCTGCCACCGGCGCTCTTGTTTAGCAAACAACATCAACAAATATTCAACCATAGACAAGGGGAAGAGCAAACCCAGAGAGATGCCTTCTGCATCTCCATTACAAGAGCCAAGGAAGAAGCCCGGACCCTTCCTCCCCTTCACTGGGTTACTGGTGCATGGAAGAGGCACAGCCTGGCCAGCCACAGCAAACCCGTACTGGAGCAGACATAGATAAAACCTGAATGCCGCTCTCTTAAGCCCGATGGACACCAGAGTGCTTTGATCCAAGGGAGACAATTCCTGACCCATCTGCTCCCTGTTCCCTGCCGGGGTCCTGGCTAAGGTGCTAAGGGCGTTTAATGGGAGTCTTGGGGTGCTGGGAAACTTCTCTGGTGGTTGGGTGAGCATCCTGCTAGTGTCCGGGGCTACCAGATCTCCAGTCTCAGGGTCAGGAAGGAATATTCCCCCCAGATCAGTCTGGCAGAGATTGCTGTGAATTTATTTTGCTTGCCTCTGTCTTCATCTGTCGAATGAGGGGTAGATCATTTCCCAGGGGAAAAAAAGCCAGGAACCAAAACCAAAGCAATTTGGACAGATTTTATTATTATTTTTTTTTTAAATTTCTGGGAATCTAATGTTTTCCAGCCCAAATCTTTTCATTTCCAGTTTGGTTCTTTTTGGTTTTCCAGTTAAAACTGGAGCTCTTCAAAAAGAGGACAGACATTTTATGTGGAAACATCCATTTTGCCACAAGTCAAGCCTTCCAAGGAGGGAAAAGGAGTTTCAAAGGGCAGGTTTTGAGCAGCGCACCAGTCTGGCTGTGTTGGCGACCACCATCTGCCTCCTCACACGATGCCAGGGCCGCCTCTGCCAGGCTGACACCAAAGTGCTGGCATCCTTCCTCCACTCGTGGCAGGGACCCACGTACCCTCCTTACCATCAATCAACACTAATGTAAGCAGCCCAGGTGAGAACAGATCCAAGCAGATCTCAAGAGCTTCCTCTGCAGCCTTAGCCTGACACAGGAAAACATGTTGCTTAAAAACCACAGGTGATCTCAGCCCACGTAGATCCCCAGACACTCTCCAGACCACCTGAAAAACAAACCAGAGGTCCCATCCAGCAGGATGGAGTACGTGCCCCATCCAGCCCCAAGACCCTCACTTCACCACCACCCTCTTGACCAAGAGCTGCCTACGAGCAGCACTGAATTCACGTCAGCCCTTGCATAGGAGCAGATTTGAGTTTTCCAGCCAAACTGATAAAAATGAGAAATTATTTTCATATGCCTGGACTCTGTATTTCCCCATAAATAAGGCAGAGATGGAAATTGGGGGAAGGGGGTTGTCAGAGCGGTAGGCCATCCATCAAAGCTACACCGAGAGCATTGATCCAGCCCTTGTCCAGGAAAGCATCTCTATTTAGGAAAGCCAGCAGGCACAGCTCTAGTCTCCTTTGAAGCCACTGGGAACCGAGGGTCAGGCAGTTTAAAGATATCTAAATGCCTAAAGGAACAGATAAGACCTAGATACCAGCTGGTAAAACCTCAGACCCTCAGCAGGTATTTAGACACACAAGGTTTTTAAATGAAAATTAAGAGCTCACATACTTTTGCGGATAAGGGTCTTGAAGTGCGCACGTGCCTTAAAAAAGCCCCACTTTGAGTGGTTTTCCTGAAAAGAAGAGATTTAGACATATGCGTCGTGCAGCCGGGCTTGTAAACCTTCATGTTATCATAGAAAAGCACCTGCAAGGGAAAACCACCCGCCCCCCAGCTCAGCCGTGGCGCGAGCCCTGCAGCATCATTTTAGTGGGATGTCTGTGCTCTAAGCATCCCCCAAACCCAGGGAGGCCAGGTCCCCCCGGCCGCAAAGCCCATTTCAGGACAGCTGGCCACCCACGCTCATCGTGCACCACCTCCAGCCTCCAGTCTCTCTTTCCCTCATCTTAACTCTGTCCAAGCCCCGTCTGACCAATGTGCCTAAAAACCCGGAGGAGCCAGACCGCTACGCTTCACCTATGACACCAGCAAATCCACACGCGGCACGGAGCTTCCCGAGCCCTCCGAGCGCACATTTCCTATTCCTGCCTTTCTCACATCGAGGCCCTGAGTACCTATGGCTGCTTGAAAAATTTCCATCTAAACAGTTTTTAGCAGGTCATTTTTCAGTGAAAGGCAACTTTTTTTTTTTTTTCTAAAAAAAAAAACAACCCACAGAAAATCTCTTTTTATGGAAATTTGCCTGACTTGTCTGAAATGTCAAAAAACTTCGAAAAAACATCAAGTTTTGGCCTCGAGCTGCAAAAACCTTGGGTTTAACAAAAACAAAAAATAAATGCAATTTTCAAGTTTTTTTTAGTGAAAATTAAAGAAAACTTCCAGAGAGAATAGATGCTTTTGCTTTCATTAAAAGCATTCATGGTGTGATGGCTACACTCAGATTTTCAAAAAAAGCCCACCTCGAGAGACTATTAAGGAAATTAAATAGTCACTGTGTGAAAGGGAAGGAACTGATCTGGATTACAGCCTGCCGAAGGAGCAGAGCGAAGATAAATGCTTCGTTCTCAGCCTGATGTTAGGTTAACAGCTGGGGATCCCACAGCTATGCTCTAGGATTTAATATATTTATTTATCGGTCATCTGGATGAAAAACACAGTGGTAACGCTTGCAGATGACGCAAACCCAAGGGGGCTCAGGGTCCCATCACCCCAACCATGAGTTGTCACATCTGATGGCAGCGGATGCCATCGGGGGGACACAGCTCCAGCCCTCCTTCTGGGAGCAGTTTGTGCATCACCCAGTGGAGATGCCCAACCTGGTCTGTGCTTCGTCCCACAGGAGCGTTGGGCTGTGGCTCCATCACCCCGTGGTGCCAGGAAACCTTCAGCATCATGAGTTTTTAGGCAGTGGAGAGACCTCGCGCCGCTCCAGATGAGCACCGTGGGCATGAGAGCGCCACGATACAACCCTGCCATGCCAAATGCAAACACCCGGCGCTGGATGCAGTGCCAGAACTTATTTGGGAGGGTCGCTGCTATCCCCCGGCGTGGGACCAGGGGAGCTGCACGCCATGGCAGCTCCAGTCGGAGCTGCCAGGACCCAGATGGGTTACAAGTGAACATGAACTCTCCCTCCCCATCTGGAGCCCATGTACAGCAAGTGGCAAGATTTATATCGTGCTGAAGCATTCCACAGTTTTGAGCACAGAAATGATTGAACTCCAGATGTTAACAAGATGCAGGACCCTTTTTTTATTATTAAAAACGTGATTTCTTGTTTTGCTCATGACAAACCCCATCAGATTAACTTATTAGGAGCGGAACTGCCATCAGGCCGGTGGAAGCAAAGACGGGTCCACTGCCTGAGAGCTGGCTGGAGCACACGGGAGGACCAGGGCTCCTTCTGAACAGAGCCGTCCACGTTCACCTGAACGGTTCCTCTGCACTGAACCAAGGGCAGGACACCGGTGACCTTGCTCTGTGCCCAGTGGGAATGCAGGGACATTGGCGAGTCTCTGTGCCTCAGTTTCCCCATCCCTTAGGGGAAACATGAGTCAGAGCTGGAAGTGAAAGCCCTGAGCAAATACACACTCTGCAGCCTCATCCAAATCAAATCCCCTTGCTGAAGTAGCCGAGCCTTTGCTAACAAGCCGTGGCCAGAAACAGAAACCTGCCCGCGCTCCTCAGGCTCCTCTGTCTACCCCCAGGAACACCAGGGGGACCCAGGACTTGTGGCTGCCATGGTGGGGCAGCTCAGCAAGCAGCTCTCCTGCCCTGCTTCCCTGCAGGGAGAGCCCCAAAGCATCACGAACTTCACTTCCCATCAGAAAGGAACCAAATTTCCAAATACCTCTGCAAGTCCTAAACGCTCTTCTTGGTGCAGCTCTGCCGGGAACATCCACCAGCAGCGTGCAGAGTGACACGGCCAACATCTGTATCCCAGAGCTGGGGCTGGGGCGGGGGCCTGTCTGGAGCTGTCACATCTTCACTGCTTTATCACAGAAACTTTATCACAAGCTCATAACACACACGTCTTTGCACCATGAGATCAAACAGGTATGGGATGGCATTGCAGCCTGCTGTCACAAGACGGCCCCCAGCAGCTAGCACCGCTTCACGCTGCGAGGAGAGAACATGCTGAAGCTGTGTGATGGAGAGGACCCACGCTGTACAGCCAGACCAGCTCGGGGAACCCACCAGCACAAAGCCAGCCTCTCCTGCGAATCCCTGGGAGGCACAACGTCCTTCAGGACCTACGTGTTGCCACGTTGCCACCTACCCACAGCACGTGCTAGCTAAGGACGGTCACGTCTGTCTGCTCAGAGGGAGGAAAACATTTCTGGGGAGTGCAAATGTCCTGCTTGGCCAGGCTTAGCTGGGGACAAGCCACAGCAACGAAGCTTCTCTGCACCCAGCACACACTGGGTCCTCCCCGGCAGGGAGAGATGGGCTGGAGAGCAAAAGAGCAGAAGCTGCAAAGCGTCTCTGCCTTGCAACTCTTTGTATTTACCCTGCAACCCCAGGGGACTGATCTGTGAAATGAGTTTGGTACCTCACAGCTCTCCTTGCTCCAGCCAGCAGGAGCAAAGCTGCCTCCGGTTTCAGCAGGGGTTTGCTGTGTGCCAGGCAGGGCTGCTGCAGCCCACCCAGGGCTTCAGCCTCCCTTGCCTCCCACCACCCAGAGATGAGTGCTTGCCTCATGCCCAGGGAAAGGCACTGCCCTGTTCCCTTCCCGCTCGGGGAAACAGTTTCCCTCCTGGTTTGATGCAGGGGACACAGCTGCTCTTCTGCCAGCCATGCCCGGGATAGCAGGCACCGGCACACCCCCCTGAGCAGGGGGATGCTGTGTTCACAGGACAGCCCTCCCAGGGCACCTGCTTTCAGGTCAGGACCACACAGGGCTGGGGCTCTCCGCCAGCATCTTGGAAGCAAACCCACCAGCCCAGCACCAAGAACCACCACCTTCCTCCACAGCCAGGGCTTGGAAAAAGCTTCTACAGATCCAAGCAGTATTTATTCACCCAAAGGGACCCCTTAAACCAAGCTGAGAGCCTTCTCACTCTGCCTGACCTTGTTTTAATCCTTCCTTGCATGTTTTAGGGGAAGCTTCTTCTAACCCCAACCTCTCCCCACCAACTGGGCAGACTGAGCCATGCCCTGGGTGCCCAGCAGTGGTGCCCCCCAGCGCTTGGTGCTGGGTGTCCCCCAGCCCTGCAGAAGCCAGGTGAGGGGGCACTTCCCCAGGGACTCCATCACCATCTCCTTCAACTCTTCCTCACAGTTTCCAATTTAATGCCACATCCCCAGGGAGGGCCCTGGGGCTGCCCCACTCCCTCTTTAATTTCCCCCAAATTGCCTGACTAGGAAACTTTTCATTCTGAGAACAAGAGCATCAGGTGGAAGGAAAAAGCTGTGCTCTTACACTTTGTGGAGAAAGAACCCACAAATCTTTAATCCTCCCCCCTTCCCCCTCCCCAAAAAGCCATTTGTCACTGTGCGGGTGGGTGTGTGGAAAACATAAGTGCAAATTTATCAGGGCAGCGCAGCTAATGAGCACAGGCCATCAGCACCATGCTTGGGGAGTTACACCTCTGGGAAGCCCCATGTTCACTGTCACACCTGGGCACAGCCGGTGGATGTGCCTGCAGAGGACATGTCCTGCTGGACCGGGGTCTCACCTGCCCCTCCCTGGCAGGAGTGAGCAGCCCGGCGTGCTGGGGCTCCGCAGCATCTGGGACACGCCAGCTCCCAGCTCTGCTGACACAAATAGTTTCACCCCCTGTTCTTGGCACGGTGTGTTCTGCTCAAACACTTCAAAGAGGCAACTCTGCAGCAAGAATTTTTCAAAAATACGATACTTCCATCTGTTATTCCAATAGTATATGATGTGGGGCTCTCCTCATGGACTGTTTGCTTTTCTTTGCTCTTATTAGATGCAAAACCTATTTGATTAGCCAGGCAGGCGATGCCCCACCCCTGCAGCATCCACGAGCAGAGCCAGCAGGTCCTCTTCTCCTGCAGGCCTGCTCCGTACACCTTAATGCTTCTCCAGAGAGGAAAGCGCAGGCAGAGAAGCAGCTTTTTCTTAAAGGCAGCAAAGTCCCCTTGAATTACAAACTTTATTTTCAGCTTGAGAGCAAACAGCACCTGCCTGTGCTTACGTGAATGCTGTGGGCTGCGTTTAGCTCCAGGCAGAGCCACCCAGCAGCACTTCCCAGCCCCACCAGCCCCAGCACCCAGGGAATGAGCTTCTGGGCGCTGGTGCTTGATGAACACCCAGCTCTCACACCAGCCCGTCCTCGGCAGGGACACCCCCAGCATCGCTCTGCCCACCGCCTCCTGTTTCTCACAAAGCTCGTAGAAGCCTTAAAATTCTGCCTCGCCGCCAGGTGGGTCAAACCCAGGAGGAAATTATGGAGTGGAAGAGGATAAAAAAAGGCAGAAAGCTGTTTGCAAAAGACTCGTTTTCTTGGGGAAAGCAGACTAGAAAGAAGCAATAAGCACAGTGAGCATGAGTTTACAGCACTAGCGTGCACACAGCAATCTATAGTTTTAATGTATCTCAGGTAGGACAAGCCTTAGGGGTGTGGCAGAAGCTGGAAGCTCCTTCCCTGAACCAGGGTGGGAACATTGTAAGGATGCTGCTGCGCTGGCCTTTTCCTCCCTTGTGCTTCATCTCATCTGAGAGCATTTCCCAAACCCACATGTGAAGCAGAGATGCCTTCCCATGTTGGCGAGTTGTTCCCATGTTCCTCCCTTACCTCCTCACCACCCTGAGCTGCCTCTCCACGCAGCCCTTTCCCCTCCCAGCTGGCCAGGGACACCCAAAGCTGGCTGTCACAGCCACCTAAAGAAGCCAGCCCCACAGGGGCGGTCTCCACCAGACAAGCAAAGCCTCAGCACTGTGGGGGTGGGTGGTTAAACCTCACACAAGCTCGCTCCTTACCCTCCACATCGCTTTTGGGCAAAGCGTCCTAGTGGACAGGGTGCCTGGCTGGCTGGTGCTCACCTGAGCCATCTCTGCTCTGTCTCACAGCCAGGAAAACTATGGGGAGAAGCAGCTATCCCGAGCTGCCCCGTACAGGTGCCGCAGCTGTGACTGAGTTGCCCACAATGGTTGTCCCACCATGGGTCCCTGCTGGGCGACTTTAGTGCAGCATTCAGGAGACTCTTCCTCAAGAGCCATCTTCCCCAAGACATCCAGCAAAGGAGAAGGTTTTTCAAAACAGATATTCAAGGCTTCACAGCCCCAGCATACAAGACCTGAGCCCCCGCCTCGTTTCCCATCCTGCGACCCAAGGTTTCATACTGCTAAGACAGCAAAGGCTTCCCAGTCCCTTCGGAGAGCTGGAGAGATGATAACTTCCATTTGTGAGCCACAGCCAGAACAAAATGAGTATTTTTATATGGCCCATTATAAGTCATTATTTAGTGCTCCCAGGTGCCCTGTATCATCAAAGGCACATTCCTTAATAAGCAGCCATCGGAGGCTGCGCTGCTGCCATCCCACGCGCGGATGGAGCAGGAGAGTTCCTGAGACCAGCTCCAGCCCCCGAATCTCATCTCCTTCTAAGCCCTCGTGAGCCCAGGAGAAGGTCATGCCCCATCTCTGCACAGACATCCCGGCACACACAACCAAATGAGAGGCACAGGACTATTCCGCCCCCCAGCCCTGCAACCCAAAGCGTAACCCAATCTACTCAGCTGGAAACGAAGATTTTATTGCATCCTGAGTCATTTTGAGTTCCTTTTATAAAAAACAATATTCTTCCCCCCTTCCCTGATTTAACAAGCTCCCGAATATTGGCTCTCCTGCCATACCAACCCTCTCCAGTTTCCCTGACCTCCCTCCCCATCAGACCTGACAGAAAGCAGCATCTCATCAGGGCTGCTCCAAGGGTACCGCTACAGAGAGGCACCACAGCAATCCTCACTTTCACACTTCACCTCAAGGATGATCCCAACCTTAAAACAGTCCCATGGCAATGGCAGGATGAGGCCATCTTCCCCCACGGCAATATCCCCTGTCCCTGCCACGTCTCTCCGTGCCCTTGCCGTACAATGGGAAGCTGCCTTGAGAGCTGAAAGCCCTTGAGACAGTGTCTGCAGGTGGGCAAAACAAAAACCCTCAAGAAATCACACAATATTGGATTAATTCAGGCACTGTGAAGGGTGCGTTGGTTATTGGGGGTTTCCTGATGCTCAGGTAAGGTGGGAAGAGGGTACTGAGCAGAGCTGGCAACCTGGAGAGCTCAGTTATTATTTTGAAATGAGAGCTGAGATTTTGCAGCATAATGAAATCCATCATGCCTTTAGCCACATAACTACATCAAGGAGTCTGGATACATCAAGTCCCTTTGCTCAGTTCAGTAATAGAGAGAAGTATTGCACAGTGGCATATATAGGGAGTTTGCAATGTACAATGGCCCCCATTCAATAATTATGTCAGCATTTGTTGTAATAGTAATCAGTAACAGTTAATATAACTTAACAGTAAATACCAGATTGCCATTTAATAGTGCTAATATGCAACCTATAAAACATATGTTTGTGTAATTATACTGATAAGTTTCCAATCAGTAATGAGCAGAGATAAAAATCTGTCTACAGATTCTTACATGAAATTGAAAAGACCCCAGCAGCTAAAAGCAAAATTTGCAGAGGGTGTTCGGGAGCAGAGCACAGCGCGGCTCGGAAGGGAAGACAGCCAGGGGCTGCAAAGCAGGAGCGATAAGGACCCAGCCTCCGTCCTGCTGGATTGTCCTTCGCCAGCCCTTACCTCCTCTTGACAAGCCTCTCGAATCCGTGCTCACCCACATGAGCAAACGCAGGCACGATGCTCGGAGCAGGAGGGCATCCCACTGCCCCGTGGGTGCTGTTCCCACCCCAGCCAGTAACTTCAACGCACCTTTGTTTTGGAAGCACTTGCTTTGCTGGTGCATACAGGGATCCAGACAGATTTCCCATAGAGCTGGGGAACTCCCCAGTGTAAGGATGGAGAAAGCAGTCACGCTGAGACACGCTTCCCCCAGCTTAGTATTTAAATAAAAGTCACTCTGGTACTGAAAGTGCCCCACCGGCACTATTTGCAAGCCCAGGGGGAGTTTGGTTGAATACCTGGGGCCCAAAAATGAACAAAACATTTTCCTCGAGGATTTTTTTTTTTTAATTGCTATATTTTAAAGCGTGTTACTCTGAAGGGCCAGCTCTCTCCCTGGAAAGAGCTGGGCTTGCGTGATTTCATTGCAGCTTCACTGACCTACACCAGCTGCGCTCTGGCAGCAGCAGATGCGGACAGTCTCCTTCTGGGGCAGAGAGGGTGCTTAAAGAAGAGCAAACACCGAAAGCACCTTGCAGGACCACTGCAGCTCGGTAAGGCTGGCACATCCCAGCATCTTTCCTCCTTTCGAAACAAAATCTTTGACTTTCTCCCTGACCGTGGGGCAGACTTGCATGGAGTAGCCAGTAAACAAATGGGGCAGAAACCAGCTAGCACTTACATTCCGGTACCCAGCTGCACACTGACACAATTGGAGTCATCTGTGAGTAATTAGAACATATAAACACTCACAACAAAACTTGGGTTCCTATACTCAGCAAGACCTTAATGGGCTTTTCTTCAGCCAGAAAATCCTTATTACAGTGATAAATTATTAGCCTTTTTTCCTAAACCAGCATGAAACATTACAATGGAAAAATGACAAAAGGAGAAACATGCCCATTTTCGGCAGCATTGGCAGGGAGGAGGACGGGGGCGAGGGAGCAAGAGCCAGCTCAGCACAGCAGGCGGACGGGACAGAGCCTGCCCCAGCTTGGCTGATCCCCAGTGCACCCTCACCCCAGGTCCCCAGCATCACACATCACCCACAGACACCGTGACCAGCATGTGCCAGCATGTCCCTGAGCCCACGGCCAGCCGTGCCGCAGCTCAAGCATAGCCCAGCACAGTCTTGGGGCTTCTCCGCTGGCTAATATATGAGCTGGGCTGTCTTGCCCTGCTCAAAGGCAGCCTCCTGCCACCCCAGAAGCTTGCTGGCTCCCACATCTCTGCCAGCTGCAGTCCTCTGCCACACTAGTCTGAAATAAGCCTCAAAAGCAGCAGTCAACACAGTCCTTGGGGAAACCAGGTTAACAAATCTGAAGTCAGTTCTAGGATAAACACAGCCCCGCTTTGTCACAGGACAGAGGGGGAGAGACTGCAGGTGGGTCTTTCCACGCTGTCACAGCCTGCACGGATGGGACCAGGGTGTACCAGCAGCTGTGGATGCCTCCACACGCATCGCTGCCTGGGCAAACCGGTGCCCAGCCTGGCATCACCCCACGCGTTTGTATGATTGCACACACATGAGGTCAATGGAAACTAGGAAGGAGCCACTGTGGTTTGGCTCCCAGAGGCATCCAAAGAAGTGTGATCTTCCCTCACCCCAAAACAAGTCAGGGAAATTCATGAGAACAGCCTTTCTTGTGGGTTTTTCTGGCAGTGGTGAGGCTGGACAGGACCAGGAGTAAAACGACACAGGGCCATAAAACATGTCAGAGCGGCCGCTGCACGATGCGAGTCTCCACGCTGGGCACTCAAGCCTGACCACAGCCTGAGTCAGCCCATCGCCGCTGACCTGCCTCCAGCACGCTCCCTGCCTCGGCCCAGGCAGCTCAGCAACCTCCAGGCTGAAGAGGGGCTCAGTACCTCCCCGACCCAGTGCTTGCACTTGTGCTGTGGCGGGGGTCCCCTCCCTGGTTTCAGGCGCAGGCACCAGCCCTCCCACAGAGCCACCCTGGGGCCAGCAGCCAGCCTTGGAGCCCACCCCGGCACCCAAAGCACCAGATACACCAAAAAGTCCCATGCCAATCCCCGCCCAACCCCCACCCCCCCAAAAAAAAAACCCAAACCAACAAAAAAAACCCCACAAAACCAACCAAACCCAAAACCCAGCACTTGGGTAGCCAAACCTACCCCCTGCCCCATTCCTTTCTGCCTGAGCCCACACTACAAACCGCTCTCCCGGAGAGGCGAGTCTCACCCGGGGTCCGCAGTTATCACTGGTCCCATGTGCTAGATGACAGAGCATTTAATGCCTCATCTTTGGGGCTTCACGCAAACGAAGAGAACAAATGACTGCTGGGGGAGATATGGTTTGCATCATTTAATCACCATTTCCAATAAAACGGTACAGCGGCTCTGCGGAGGGTAAGACAGCAGAGTTCAGCAGATTTTATCAATAACATTGCAGGATCCCTACTGCGCGGCTAAGAGAGTTGCCATGGTTATTATGACAGATTTACTATCATTGTAACTTAATGCACCATAATAAGTATCTGCATAGTTATTATTGTTTTACAATGATAACTATAATTCAACCGCAGCTTTATGACTAAATTTGTAACATTACTACGATGTTCTGGGAAGAATTGGAAGCAGGATAATTCACATGCTTTCTCAGAATATAGAAAGAAGAGAGATCCCGGTCGGTGCCTTTTTCTTTCCTTTTTGATTGCTTCTTTGAGAAGAATTTTTGTGGTTTGGTTACTGTTGGTTTGGGAGAGGGTGCTCTGTCAGAGTCCATGCACAGAGGTAGCTGAAAAATGGGATTTTTCCACTGCAAAATTGATCCTGGGGGGAAAAATAAAATAATCCCCAAAGTCTTTCAACATAAAGTTGCTAAAAAATTCCCCAGCATTGCCAACTGGGAAACAGATACAAAGTCCTGGCAAGATGAACAAAAATGGTCAGGTTCTGTTCAAAAAGAATGACCAGATCATCAAAAAATGTCGCTGAAAGCGACCCTAGTAACCCGTGGAAACAAAGCACTGCTGGAAAAAGTGTTTCTGGCAGCCCCAGGACGGAGCCAGCCTTGTCTCAGCCGCACACCCCCTGCTCCCGCAGCGCAGAGGAGGCTCTCCACCACCCCAGAGCTGCACAGGCAAACACCATGGAGCAGAGCTAAGTACCTTCTCCCTGCTCCGTGGGTGCAGCCCCATAACCTGCCCCACGGCAGAGCCCACGCCAAGCTCCTGGCAACCCCATGGCAAGGCAGTCCCCATGCAACAGCTTGGCGAGCACAATGTACTGCCAAAAAACTTAATAATTGCATTTACTGGTGGGTTAGCCTGCTCCGAGAAAGCAATTTGAGGAATCAAAGCTTCAGACAAGGACTTTTTGGCAGTTCCCAGGGCATAGGACCCACATCGGGGTCCGGTCCCCACACCTGCATCCCCAGCTGCTCCTCCCCAGGATGGGGAACAAGTCCCACCTGGGCTGGAGCCACACAAGCAGCTGGTCCCCAGGGGGAAGCAAAAGAGAACCTGAGCCTGAAATACAACCAGGGTTTCCAGCAGGCTCCCTTGCACCCTCCTCCCAAAGCTCTCCCCTGTTTGAGGGCTTAGCTCCTTCTTGGGTTTCATAGCAAGTGCAACGCTGCCAATTACCCCACAAGTTTATAGGGAGGTCTGGGGGTTTATGTCCCTCTTTCATTCTGCCCACGCAGCCCGTTTCCCCAGGGGGCTCTGGGCATGGTTAACACTCCCTGCATGCCAGAGGCACCTACGCTGCCTAGGCTGAGCAAATTAAAGCCGAAAAGGGGCATTTTTCCAGCCCCTTCTCATTATCCACTGGGGAAGGATCCTGAGTTTTTCCAAGGAAGGTAAACCAGCCTGTGCCACCCATCTGGCTCCCACAGGAGGTCCCCAGCTCACACCTCCTGCAGACACTCCAGACTCCACATATCATCCCAGCTTCCCATGATAGTGCGGCTTTAAAAAGACCGAGGTAACACCACCGCTTTTGCTGGCCAGAAGCTGGTCCAGCTCAGAAGAGGCTTAGATCAGCAACCATCTGTGCTCTGAGACTTGGAGCCTTTTGAATTCACAACACTATTGCTTTCCCGAGTGGTTTATGGTCTTTCCCCCATTTCTCATCCTGATTTGACCAGGGATGGAGGTTTCCATCGACCCTCATCCTGCAGGATGTGACACCAGGAGGACAACCCTCACCCTATAGCATCAAGTGCCCCTTCCCAGGGCTCCTCGGGCAACGAGCTGCTCTTCCTCCACAGGGACTTCAGAAGCGTCCCCTCCTGCATGGGGAGCCCCACAGCTTCCCTACATCAGCAGGAGAAGGTGGGAAGACTGGCAGAGGCAGGAACTGATGCTCGCATCGAGGTCGGGTGCTCACACGCCCTCCCTCCCAGCAGTGATGTGTGTCAGAGCAGGCTTACGTCATGCTCCCCCCCCCGCCCCCACCTCCTGCTCCCGTGGCTGATATATGAGAGTAGATATAGGAAAATCTACTCATAAAATTAATGGAGGCTGCATGAACTCACAGATCATAAACTCAGAGGGGTTTGCAGCTTGCCTTTTGGGGAGGGGGAAGGGGGAGGGCTCAGAGGCAATTTAGCAGAGGGGACTAATTCACAGCAGCTGTCCCATCATATCCCGTACCCCCTCCTCACACTTGGGAGGATTTAGGGGAACGCAGCACTGAAGTCTCACAAACAGAGTGCTGGAGCTGGCATCCGTCAGCTTGAGGTCAGACTCTGCATGGCTGAGACGCTCGGTCTGCTCCCAGCTGAGGGATTGTGGCCAAACTGTGCTCTCAGTGACAGGCCTCCTGCCCAGAGCATAAATCACAGATGCTGAAGGCCAAAGCATGAGCAGATCCACCCCATGCTCTGGGGGCTGCAGACAACATGACACCTCTTTTTGGTGGGGGGTAGGCTGCTGGGCAGTAGGCAGAGAGGGTCTCCTCGGAACGATGAAGAGGACTGTGCCATGGTCCAGCAAGATGGACCCAAACTCCTCAACACACCAAGCAGTGGGTACCACACTGGGGACAAGGCTGACTGTGCTCCTCTCCAGCCTAGCTTGGCAATCTCCATCTGAAACCCTTTTGATATAATCAGGGATATTTTGGTACCAGCCCTGCGCCATTGGCTTCCCAACGCATCCTTAAAGGCCATCGGGGGACCCCAAAGCTGATGGCCACCATAGCTTCCCAACGCATCCTTAAAGGCCATCGGGGGACCCCAAAGCTGATGGACACCAGCTCTCCCAGAGCAAACACCGATCCCAGGACCTGCTTTCTCCCTACATCCCACCCACAACCCAACCCCAGCACAGAAGACCTTTGACTACTGCTTGACCCTGTGCCACCTCCATGCAGATCTTTGCACCCCTCCACAGGCAGCGCCAGCCCCAGTACCAGTGAGGCCAGTCCCTGCTTTTGGGCACCGTTGCTCCGTGCTGGGTTGTTCAGTGCCCGTCAGGTCTTTGCAGAGTTACCTGGGCTTCCCACGGCACAGCCAAGGGCTTCAGGCAAGGAGAAGAAAATAACAAGTCTTGCTTAAAAATATCTTTCCCCACATCCCATTTCTCTCTAAAACATTGGCTTACTCTGCCTGGGGAAGGGCCAGCCCCAGGATGGAACAGGTCCCCGTGCATCCACCTGCCCAAGGCGGCAGCTCAGGGGGGAGGAAGAGGAGGAGGAAGCCCTCTCCTACACCAACGCCAAGACAACACAGGACTGTCCAGGCACTGAGACCTCCCTTGGTCACCAGCCTTCAGGGGGGGGGAACACAACTGTCCCCTCCCATCCCCTAAACAGCCTCTTGGCCTTGCCCTGCTCAGGTTTTTTCTCAACGTCAAATGCAGGTTTTGCTCTTTTCTGTCAAAAAGCATCTTGGCCCCCAGCTGCTGCCCCAGTGGCTCCAGCAGCCGTGACTCACAGGCTCTGCCCTAACCTCAAGGCTCCCGCTTGCCTCCTCCACTGACTCAGGCAGTGATGAGCACCAGCTCTGGTGACTTTCAAGTGGTTTGGAGATCCAGCCAAAGCACCAAAGCAGAGGGAATTAGGCACCATGCTCGCTGGAGGACCCAGCTGGCCGCCAGCCTCGGGCTCGCCCCACGGGGCCCGGCAGGCTCAGCGCTGGGGCACCGTCTGCTCACCACGCAGTGCTGCTGCTGCCGGCACCGGGGGCAATTACCAAGCAGTAACAGGGTCCAGGCACATCACCCCATACACTTTCTGCCTCTAACACAGCCAGCTGCCCCCTCTGGCACACCCCAGTGTCACATACCTGTGTCCTCACAGCACCGTTAGACCAGCCTTGCCATGGGGTGCCCCTTCTGCGCCCCCCTGGCTGGTGGAGGGGGCTTTCAAATGAGAGCACCTCTAAACACCGTATCTTCTTCCAGAAGGGCAAAGCCCACAAGGTGACATTGGAAATGACCTGCACGCTCCCTAAATAGGGCACTCCTGCCCCTGAGGATGCCAGTTACATCCACCCCACACCCCCCAGCTCCCAGTACCTAAGAGAAGGGAAATCCTTCCTCCCTCCCTTTTTATAGCATCCCTCAGGTGGCTCCATCAGCCTCTCCCTGCTGCCTGGCCCAGGGACCATCCCACTGCCAACCCCACCTGCTTTGCAGGGAGTTGATTTACTCCCCAGGTGGACTTGATTCTGTGCTGAACCCCTGGGACAAGAGGCTGCCGGCTGCCCATGGACTGTGGTCCCAAAAAGCCGTAGGTGAAAAGGAGCGGGAGGGCAGGGCTAGCTCTGAACTGGAGCCTCTGCTTGAACAGGGAGACAGACTTGCCCCCTCCCCAGAGAGAATCCATAAAGGGCTGAGATGTGGTGTCCCCCCCCCCCCCCCAACTCCCCCCTCCTCTGCTTGCAGGCACCCATGGGAAGGGGAGCCGTGCTGCCTCCCGGCCCTCTGGACAGCGGTGAAGTCGGTGGAGAGACATCTGTTCCCCATCCAGCAAGCAGTGTCTTCCTGATCTGCCTCTTAAAAATTACAAGGCAATTTGGAGTTTCTATTTTGTACTTTTGATTTGCCCAAACACCTGAAACATGAGCTCTCAATCCAGGATCAAAGGCTCTCTCTGGAGCAACACAGACGGCTATATCCATTGCCGTATTTATGCATGATTAGGAACGCCTGCATGGCAGAGGGGATTTGGCACGGGTGCGTGTGCTGCAAAGCCTGGAACTCCAGCTCCTCCAGGGAGGGAGCCAGGGAGTGATGTCCCAGCAGGTCAGGGTTAGCGCCAGCCCCTTTGGTGCAGGGGCTGCCTGACAGAGGGGGTGGCTCACCTGTGTCACTTGTCCCCTGTCTCTCCTGTCTGGGTCCAGTGCCTGCTTGCTGGACTGAGACCCCTCTGCTGGGTGGCGTTTCTTGCCCTCACTTTGCTCCGTCCCTGGGGGTGGCTGGATGCAAAGGATGCAATCCTGGATGCAAAGGGACGTTGCAAGGTGGATGCAGTCCTGGTGCTGTGGAATGGAAGGTGCTGGGGATGATACCAGGCCAAGCAAAGGGTTAGTGGTAATTAACGCAAGTTGTTAACGAGCTGAAGGGGAGGGGTCCTCCCAGGCTTTTTTGGTCCAACTTGTCCTACTTTGAAAAATCCCAGACCTGGGCCCCTGTGGGTGGGGATTTTGCAGCATCTAACCTGGAAGAGGTTCAGGCTTGTGAAGTGGTGTGGCCAGACCCCTGCTCCCATCATCAAGCGTGGCTGCGTTGCCGTTGACAACCAGTTTTAACTGCAGAGGGAGGATCTGCCCCCTTGTCCGATACCACTGGGATGAGGGCAGACCTGGTCCCGGGGGGGACCCCAGCTCTGGATCTGTGGCTCAGATGGGTTTCTTCTTCTTGCCACCATAAATTGCTTCAGAAGAGCAGGGTGGGGTCCCCAGGGTAAGGCAACAGTAGGCAGGGCATGTTGTTTATGGGAAAGCCAGCAGTAAAATCCGGAGGATGTAAAGAAGCCTGCCCTTACACAGGTAACAGGCCAGACAGAAGAGTGCCTTCCCCTTCTCTCCGCCTTTCAAATAATTTCAAAACATAGGTAAATGCAATAAAATGCCAGATGCCTCTACCTTATGGACATAATAATTTTTAGGGAACGTGTAATGAATCAGCTGAAGTCCAAGTTACCTTAGCCTAAGGCTAAGATACCCTTAACTCTGGCCTTTTAGGTGAAAGCCTCCCTCCAGGCTACTCGCTGTTTGTAATGAGCATACTGTCACCTTTCCTTGCACAGAGGTGTAAATCAGTGCTAATGAAGGGTACATTAGGTGGGTAATGCCTGGCAGGTAATGCCTAGAGCTGTCTCCCTGAATATCATCACCCCGCGGGGATGCGCTCCCTGCTGCCAAGGGGGAGAGCAGCAAGTCACCCCACTGCCCTCAAACGCAAACCTGGGATGGGCAGGGATGCTTGAGACAGCAACATCTGCATGAACTCTTCAAGTTTTAAGCAAGTCAAGCTGATGGAGACAAGTCCCACCTTCCCACGATACCACTTCGCCATTTATAATCGGTAACCTTTCTTTAAATCAGTCTGAAAGTACATGTGATGCAACCCCGGCACTCCTTTTTTGGGAAATTTGTTGGTTGTTGGTTTGTTTTTTGGTTTTTTTTGCCACAGTTTCTTCACACATTGAGGGACCTTCGGAGAAGTGCTGGGAAAAGGCACTCAAGAGCTCTGCAAATAACGGCGCGCCCATGCCCTGCCAGTTCACAGGCATTTTGCACTGGGAATGAGCTGGGAAGAAAATTTGCCACAAATATTTTCAGCAAATTATAAAGTCTTGGAAAAAGCAGATTTCAGTTCTACTGTGAAGTTGCTGTTTTGACAGATGTTTTAAATATTTTTTTAAGAATTTTATTTTTTTATTGAAACTGAAGGAGGTCCTGAAACCAAAGACTGGGCCAAGAAACGAAACCTCAGAAACATTCTGCTTTGAAAACATCTAAGCAAAACATTTCCTTTTTCCCCCTCTTCCCCAGTTCAACAATTTGGAGAATGGAGGTGAATTCACAGAATTTCACCTTCTCTGAATCTGTTCTTTTCTCCTGGAAAATATTTTGACCGAGAAATGCCTGTCGTGCCCCATTGAGTCTAAGTCCTTTGAAGGCCCTAGAGCGAACAGGTCTTCCACCTCCAGCATTCTGGTGTGGTTTCCATGTAAATCATCTGAAACCAGAGATTTCCGGAAGGTCTGCAATTTTATAAAACCTGCGGGCTACCAGCTTATCACACGCCAAGCAGCACCCGAGGCAATGGGTGCACCCACACCCACCACCCCTGGGGTGAGGAACCGATGACACAGCCCCGACCATGACCCATCTCAGCCCTGGCTCGGGACCGGGCAGCTCGCCGGCCGTATCCCGCACCCGCAGCTTGTCACCGTTCCTCACGCACCAGGTTGGGATTTCGGGGCCCCGTAAAAATTCTGAGGTGTCAGGGTGAACCCGCCAGCTCCCGAGCATCCTGTGGTGCTGCGGCACCTCCTGCGCTCGCTGCCTGCTCAGCAGCGCGGCACACGTGCTCACGAAAGGAAGCCTTTACAATCTGCCACTGGAAACTGCGTGGTGTTATTCAGTGGGTAGCTGCTTTCCTTCAACGGGCCATAAAAATCCCATTTGGAAATGCAATTGCCTTGCTCCCCTCCTGCATCACACTGCTATTTAAAGAGGGCGCGTCCGACATATTAAAACACGCACACACGCAAAAAGGACCAGGATCTACTGAACCTTAAAACAATTATTATTCTTCGCAACCCGCACGCCATCCAACACTAACATTATTCTAAGATGCAGGTAACATGTGACACATTTTCTTTTTCTCTCCAAAGTACAACACCCTTCCTTTCTTCTATCCCTCCTTCCCAAATATCAATCATCAGCAAAGACAAGGCAAATGAACTTTTAATCAATAACAGCTACTGTTTCTTGTACCGGGACTGTTTATGATTTAAAAGGGGAAAAAAAAAATTAAATCAATCCTGATGTGAACATTTTCCCACTTGGAAAAACAACCCAATCCTGTATCAAAAGGTTGGAGGTTTTATATGTTTTTAAAAGGTTTAAAAGCTAAATTAATTTTAAATTGTTTTTACATATCTTGCCTATAGACAGAACCACATCATATGATGAGGAAGGGTGGTCCATGGTTTATTAATGTTCCCAGTAAGTACTTTAGCACCAGTCTGTCTGCTTTACACACATGTAATACCGTTGCCATCTGAAAATCAAGACTGCTCTAACCACAGCGTGTCTGTCCAGGCGCTCTAGCTGGCAGTCTGTCCCCTTCCCACCCAGACCAGGTACAACAGACCGCTTCTGGTATGTCTGCAGTCAGACCCCACTGCCTTCAGACCAGCCCGCAGCATCAAGGCAGTACCTGAAACTAAATGATGTTTTTGTCAAGAAATCACCAAGAAAGGGCTCAGTCCTCCTGGCTGGGTGTTGCCCAGTCAGGGCAATGTGGAATAAATGTCCTAGGCAAAGAAAAAAAGAAGCAGGAGCTCCTTCCAGTATCAAGGGAATCCATGAAGGCTTCCATAGGAGAAGAACTTCTAACATACCTTTGTGGAGCAGGACCTTAGAATGCAAAAAAAAAGGCAAGACTGCAAATGAGGTTCCTAACTTCTCCCCTCCCAACCCAACCCCCCTCAAAAAAAAAAAAAGAAAAAAAAAAAGAAGCTTTCTATTCCCACGGGACCGATAATTCATTTTCATCTTCATACGCCACAGCATTTGGAGTAGCTCAAATGGCAACGTGCTGGCCCTAGTCCAGATTCATCTGAACATGAGACACGAACTCAAATGGAATGTGAAGTGGCACCCACCAAGTTTTACATGAACCCATCGGGCTCATTTTGGCCCCTTGCAGCGATAGATTGTCCTGCCAACCAGTTCCTCCAACCTATCTGTGCATCCATCAAGAGAAGCCGTGCCCTCTCTGTTGTCCCATCTTTCCCAGTCCAGGCAGGTTTGGGGGTCCCATTGCTTCTTGTCTTTAAGTGTTGAGATATCCTGTGGCCATGTGCAGCGTGCTGTTCCACCCTAGTCTCTTCCCATGACTGACACCCCACCCCCCCCCAGCCCAGGTTTGGGACAGCAAGAGGAGAATTCTTATCTCATCGGTGATGGAGCAGCCCAGCCATGACCGGGTCCATGCCGAACAAGCCAGAAGGTCTGTGTAGAGCCATGGGGACAGCAAGCAAAGGCATGCCATGTGCGGATGTGCCTGAAGCAGAGCTCTGAGGTCCACCGATGGCAGAGGAAGGGGCAGGCTTCGGCCTTACGAGGGTGACTCGCGGGAAGAGGATGCTCTCCAGATGGCCGAGGGGAAGTGGCTCAGACACACATTCCTGAGGGCCTCTGAGTCACCGGCCAGGGATGTCCCAGATGGAGAAAGCAGGACGTGGCCAGGCTGGCCTGGGGCGTGCAGGCAGCCCTGCCAGCTCTCCCTGTTCACCGTGAGCACATGGCGATGCCCGGACAGTGATCCCAGCAGGGAAAGTTATTTGGTTCCTCCATCTCCCTATAGACATAAACCGCATCTCCTCCTGGCTTTACTAAGCCGATCCCTTCTGCCACCCCTCTTACACAGCGTTTCGCTTCCACCCACCCTTCTTGACGTGCTGGCAGATGGGGTGCATGGTTTGCATGGGGACACAGAGGCACGTGGGGCTGTGGCCGTGCTTGAAGCCTCCTCTCACCCCACCTGCCCACCAGCCCTGCAAAGCAGCCCCAGGAAGGTAGGAAGGTCCTTTGCTTCGTTCATTCCCAAAGGACAGTCAGGAGGGAAGACAAAGGTGAATTCTGACATTTCCCTTGGTACCACGGGATCAATGGCTGAAGCAGAGCTGGGACTTTGCATTTCTTCATCTCCTGCTTCTTCCATGAGGCCTCTGACCCCTGGTGAACACCTCATGCTCTTCTGTTCTCCAGGGGTCTCATATCATCATTCCCACGACGAAAGCAGCCACCTTCCAGTTGTGCACTGAGGTCAGCACCCACCATGTACCTACTCTCTCCTGCCAGCAGAGAGGAGACATCAGGCAGCTTTTTAGGATCGGAACAGAATAGAAGAGAATAGAAGTTTCTCCACTTACAATTTTGCCAGACTTTAACTGGGCTCCAATTTTCCATGCTGGGTTTCTGCCTCAGGCTGTGTTTTGTTTTGTATTTTTCACAAAATTCCATGACTCCATTTCCACCAGCCCTTTGAACAAGGTTTAGGGAGGTCTTTTCTTTATTTTTTCTTCTGCCCATGTTAAAACATTATTACAACCATTTTACTGAGAAGCAGTACTCCCTCCAGGCTTGGCAAGAAGTGTCCCTTGAGTGAGAAGATGGGCCTTCCTCCATCCCCGTGACAGTGCCCAAAATCGGTCAGATCACGAGCCTCTGAAATAGCAGAGGCTGGCTGGAGTTTGGCAGATGGATGGAGCACAAAGTCCATCTGTGCCGAGCGCTCTCCATCTTCTAACGGGCCTCAACCAACGGTTTCACAACAACGTGTCGGCCAACTGCGTAAACACAGGGTATGGCTTAAATATAGTCCTTGCCTTGATGAACAATCAGTGCTGAAAGAGAAGAGCATCTTATGCAAATAAACAAAGGTCCCACAGAGCATCACAAGTATTTGGACCAAGGTCAAAGGAGGGTATTTCATGATAGGGGAAATTATTGAACCTAAAAGCACATGCAAGTTTTCAGATATGGATTTTGTCTGTGGGGAAGTACTAATTCAAGTGGACTGGACCCCTCTGTGGCTTTGGGTTGAATCCAGCAGATCCTAAATCCAAACAGTCGCAATGGGAAAATGGAGGAGACGGGGAAGTGAGGAAGGCCAAACCAAAACGCTTCGTTTGGGGCAGATCGATTAACCTGAAACCCATTTTTGTTCATTTCACGGGGAAGATGGATGCGTTCTGCTGACTTGGCAGGACCTTTTCTTCTTCAAGGCTTTGGCTCTGCCGGTAAAACAAAAAAACCCCACGGTTATTCCAGTGGCTGCAGCTGAAGTGCAATCCAGGTAGCCCTCATGCCTGCAATAACCATGGGGCCCTGAGGGACCATCAGCCGGGTCTCGCGCCTGCAGCTCCCCAAGCGTTGTACAGACCACCAGCAAGACCCCCCTGGGGCTAGGGCAGGCAGACCCCCTGACGTGGCTCCTAGAGGATCGAGAGCCCAGTTTGGGCTGGAGGAACCAGGGTCCCAAATCGGAATTGCCCGATGGCTTGTAACAAAGAAGGAGAAAAAGGCAAAAGCAACAACAGCAACAAACCAACCCCCAAAACCCCCAGTCTGGGGCTCCAGGAAAATTAAATGGGAAGAAATGTGCCTGCTTTGAGGAAGACTGAGAGAGGGAGGGAGGGAGGGCTCTAAAAAAGCTCAGCTCAGCCAGACCTCTTCGGAGGGGCTTAGCAGCAAATGGAGGGGCTTTGGCATAGTTCCATGACTGCCGGGTGGGAAAGCCTCAGCGCCGGAGGGGGGCTCCTGCTCAGCAGAGCGCAGCCGGGTCCCGAGAAGGGCCAGCATCCTCTGGCAACAGCCCCCTGCTCGGGACCGGGCTTCAGTCCGGATGGTCCTAGCTGAAGTCCACGTTTGACAAGGCGGTGTGCAGACAGGGATACTTCTCTCCTCCACGGGAGAGGTTGTGAGGTGGCCAGAGAGTAGGAAAAGCCAATGGGTAAAACATCTGCAGCCTTACAGCACACAGAAACAGGGTCACGTCTTGCCTTTAGAGCAGCTTAAATTTAAGACCTGTCAACCTCAATAGCGTCTAGGTCAGTTTTCTTTCTCTGCATTGATGGGGAACAAATTTGAAGCCCTGAGGTGTCATTTCTGCATGTCATGCTTTGAGTTGTTCCCTTCCTTTAGCATGATAGACCTGTTCCCTTCCTGAGGATGATCATTTTTCAGCCAAACATGTGGTCGTTCACATTCCTGAGTTATGGAGCACGCAGCTTGCCAAGGGAAAGGGAATTTGGTTTTGTGTCCCGCTGACCCCACAAACGCGCCACAGAGCTGGCTGCTCGCGGCCACCAGGCCCTCCCCCCATGACACCGCTCCAGGCCAAGCCATTCCCTGGGGAAAGGGGGTAACCCCCAGGGAGATGCTGTGCCGGGTTAGTTACCATCTGCCCCCCCAGCTTTCCACTTCCATTTGCCCCCCGGTGTGGGCAGATGTGCCCCAGCCACGCGTGCAGTGGTGGTTCTACAACATCAAACCGCTGCAGGCTCCCAGGCTCAAAGGCACCGTGTAAACCCCCAGCTGCTTCCCAGCCTGGTCTCCTCCGTGCCCTGCAGGGTCAGCAAGTCCCTTTCCCAAACCTGGGGCTGTGGTCTGTGCCCCATCACCCAGTCAAGCTACTGAAAGCTACTCCTACAATAAGGAATGGAAGTTCATATATGCTCAGCAATGATACGCAGATTAGCAACGTCCAAAGGAGGTTTTTAGTGCTCCAAAAAAGATTTAGGACTCCAAAAAACAGTAGGTTGAAAGCAACATAGCTGGAATAATTGGGTGCTCAGCTTCCACGAGTGCTTGTCCTGGCATTTCAGCCTGTACCTCTGGGTGCAAGCACGTGATTGCAAACACCGCTGCTGTGGAGACTTGGCTGAAGGGAACAGACTGTCATGCACACTGAAACGGAGATGATCAGTTATCACAACTTGAAAGAATAAATGGGCATGGCTGGGAACAGCTGATGTTGAGCAGTGGGGCAGCTCTGGGAAGGATGCACAGCGCTTTGCTATCACACGCACCTTTGCTCTGGCTGGTGGATCCTGTTGCTGCTGAGCCCGAGAGGCTGCAGAGAGCTGTGCTGCTCTGAGGATCTGAACTGCCTTGCTATGGTGCCAGGTGGTCCAACCTTCAAGCTGCAGAAGGCGCCACATGCAGCTGGGATAAAACACATACTGTTGAGAGGAGTCCTCCTGGCCAAGGGACCCAAGCTGTGTCTAGATGAGGTTATCCCAGAATGCTTCCCAAATCTTAGATCTGGAGGCATGCTTTGGCTGCATCCCAACTCCAGATTGGGTATGTACCAGCAACCCCAGAGCCTCAGTTTGCAGACAGAGGAAGCCCAGATGGGAATGCTGGCGCTTTGCAATAGCTCCCTACCCTGCAGGGGCTGGAGACCAAGACACAAGGACTGGTTAGCATTGACAGAGCTCAAGTGACCTGTCTGGCCACATAGAACTTTACCCCTCTCCTGACTGTCTGCCCATTTCTCCAGCGATGATCAGTCCCTCCTATTAATCAGACTCCTGCAAGGTCCCATAAGGAACAACCAGACATCTCCAAATTTCCAGCTGACTCTGTTATAGGGCCATAAAGCCAATCCCCACTGCACTGGTTTTGTACATGGATGATATTTTTTTCTTTTTTTTTTTTATTGGGATGCATGCAGATGTAAGGCAAGCACCACGCAATAACCTAAGTGGACAATGCCACCTTGTCAATTGAGGTCGTTATCCCATCACAAACAGTATAAAAGCTCTATTTTTCTGCAAACCGCAGCTGATTGACGTTAATTATGCGACATACTGTGAGTCCATATGGACTGTGTTCCATAAAGGCTTTTCTTATGATCAGTCTTTCTGGATCCATGTCCTGCCAAACACCGCTTGCTTTCATGGCCTGTCTTATTTACTGCCTTATTAGTCCGGTGTTAGATTTTTCCCCCAGTCCTCTGGAACTTCCCCAGGGTTCCCAGATTTGTTTAAAAATTGACACTAATGGTTCAGAGAGCTCTCAGGCTAATTTGTTTATCCTTTGATGCAAGTTATCTGATCCTGCAGAATGTCTAACTTTAATCACTGCTATTTAACATTCGGCTTCGTCACTGGTAGAATACAAAGTGTTTCATTATCTCCATAAAGTATGAATGTGTCATCCTACCTCTTTCCAAAGAGAAAACTAAATGTTGAACGACAAATAACTTTGTCTCTTCTACACACAGGCTGATTATTTTCCCATTATTGTCCGGGATCTTATTGCAGGATTTGGCCTTTTTTGATACATTTAAACAAATTCTTACTATTACTAGTGGCTAGAGATTGTTCACTCCTGGCTTTAGCTTCTCTTCCCAGGCATCTGCATGTTCTCACTGATCTTGACTCACCACTATCGGATTCCTCCTTTTTTATTTACCATTAATATCAAACATAAATATACATGCACACTGGTGCCACATATTTATGCCCATAATGCAAAGTGTGTGTATGTATACACACACACACACATACATGCTAAACCTACAATACTGCTGCTTCCACCTTCTCTCTTAGCTGGGCTTGTTCATGCAAACCAGCGTTCAGGCTTCCAGAATAGCAGTTATCACACAGCATCTCACAAAACAGCCTTAAACACTCCCCGATTACCATCCGTTCAATTTTGTTTAAATAATTCCTTCCATTCCTTAATTTTACTCCTAATTATTTTCAGCCCAGGGAAGTTGTTCTCCTTCCAGAACCAGAGGCTAGAGCCGGGCACCTCTGTGCTTTTAAAAATCCAGTCCCTCATCGCATATAAATAGCACTGGTCAGAGCTTTTCTGTGTTTGCACATAGTGTCATGCTCGCTGGCAGGGAGACAGCCTGGGAATAGGTTATGGAGTCCCTGCCCATCATGAGACTGGAGACTTGCATACCTAAAAGGCAGAGGAAGCTGGGTTTGGATTATTTGAGGAGGGGGGGATGTATCCCTCCTCTGCTCCCAGGCTCCAGAAGAAGGGGGAAAAGCCACTGGGGACCAAAGACAGCTTTCATCAATTGAGATGTTTTATTTTGTGTTGGCTTTTTTTCTTAAACATCCTTTGTTTTCTAACAATAAATCATATCCTGAGGCAAAAAGCCTTTAAAAGGACCGGGCATGGAGTCTGCTTCCGTTCCCTGGCTGGTGAGGCAGGCCACCAGCTGACAGCAGTCATCAATCTGCAACTCAGCGATCAATCCATCTTTATCTGTCAGCACGGGGACCAGCGCAGGAGGACCCCGGCTGTGCCAGCCTGCCATCCCCCACCAGCCCCGGCAGCACCCAGAGGGTTCACCAGCGCTGGACCCAATCTCCCTTGCTGCCCACCCCCCCGGAGCAGGCTCCCACTGGCTCGGGCATCGTCCCATTGTGCTCCCCAGCACGTTTTGCAGCCAGCAGGCTGAGCGCACAGCGGCTGAGCCCAGTCACCCTCGGAGTCCCTTCCTGCGATCCGTCAGAGAGTGGGTGCTCCACCTTCTGCCCTTCCAAAAAGCCAGCAACACTAAAGAGGGCAACAGCATTTTTTCCAAACAGAGGGTATGACCAACAGCCTACCCTCCCATGAACTTCCAGAAATCCCAAGCCATTCTTTTTTTGCCATCAGTGGCTATTTCTACCTCCTGTTGTTTACTGCCCAGGCTTCTAGGCTTGCTTTTTCACATTTGTGCTGCCAGGACTCAGCAGTTTATGGTGGCGCCTACGTCTTCTGTTTACCCTCTTAATATTGTTCCCTAAAGATGTTCCATTAAAACCCTCTTAACTGCTCTACCTCATTTGTTATCCAAAATATTGGTTGCTCTCCCAGAGAGATGGAGGTGGTCCAGCTCATATCCTCCCTCAGAAAGCAGACCTGATGCCCCATGACCTGAAACACCTCCATTTTACCTCCATTTTACCTCCATTTTACACCTTTTGCCCCTTGGTGGTCTCCCTCCCCTGTCTGCTTTTGCTTCCAAGATGCAAGGAGGGATCTTGCCGCCCATCGTCTGAACTTTCCTCTCCTTCAATTCCCTCCTGAGACCCCTCAAGTTCTTGCTGATCTGAGTAGTATTTTATGAGGCAATTTTGTTCATGCCAAATGTGTCATAACCAATGGATCCCTGCCTGCAGTCATCAGAGCCCTGTGCAGCCTCTTGGTGATGTGTGTTGTGCTGGAGCCAAGGAGACCGCACACAGGGCCGTCATCTTTCTGTCCCCTCTTCTGCATCTGGCCGGGCAGAAGATTTGTGTCTGCCTGCATACATTTGCTCCATCGGCCATCACTTGCGCTCACACTCCCCTTGAGCCTGCAGGGATCACGCTCAAAAGGGGCCATTGGAGTCTGTTTGTGTCTTTTTAACGTTAGTTCAAGGTGAAGAGCAGCTGGTCCAGAGCCACACTTCAGTACTTGGTGTCTTCTCCACCAGCACAGGCCGTGCCTTGCCCTCCACCTGCAGGTTTCCATGCAGCAAGGAGAATGTGGTGCCTTCTCCCTGGATTGGGGTCCCTATTCAGCCCCCGTCCTGGGGAAATGGCCTCAAAGCTGTGGGGCATGTTCCCCTGCTTGCTTGCGCTGCTGGCTGATGACATCTACCCAGCCACAGCAGCCAGAGCCATCAGTTGAGATGGGTCATCCCCTGTCTTGATGCAGTGAGACTGCAAACGCTGTGTTTGCACATCAAGGCCATGCAGGAGTAGGCTGGAGAGACACTGGCCCAACCAGGCCATCCCTGCTTCATGGCACGCTTGCTGCCCCTCTCTTTCCTTGGCCAGGAAAAGGCACAGCCTGTGGGTGGCATCACTTGTTTGGGGAACCAAACACTGTAGCCACTGCCCTTTCCTTGAGCTTTGTGACTCTGCAGGTCCCTCATGCAACCGTGAGGCTGGTGTTCTCTAGCACAAGATGGGGTCATGTCTCCTGGGATGGGCACACACCTTCATTCTCATGGCTGGAGGCTGCCTGCCTGCCCCACCGCAGAGTAGTGACCTGACAGGCACCACCCAACGAGCAGAGATGAGATGAACCTCCTCCACAAGCATCCCCAAGCAGGACCGCATATCCTGGCATGTCAAGGGTGACCAAGGGCAGATGCTGCCCCCAGGCAGAGTTACAGCAGAGGGCCCCCAGTGATGCTACCGGTAATCAAGATCTGTCCTTGCAATCCTCAAGGCTTTTCCTCCTCCTTGGAGGAAGGGACCATGTCCCAGGAGAGGCCTGTCCTGCTCAGAGCAGATGGAGCAAAGAGGTCTGCCCCATCTCACAGTTCCAGGAGAGGGATGGGGCTGCGATGAGGTTTCCTCCAGTGCTTGCTCTGGGCCAGGGTTGGAGAGGATTTCTGTGTCACAAAAGCACCTGGTCAGGGTGGACATTTCAGGGCCAGCGGTGGTGGAGTGGAGGCAGCACAAGGGTGGGAGGAGATGGGGGTTCCTCGAGGAAAGAGAAACCTCCAGCCTGGAAACCCTTTTGTTCCTCCTGGCACAGTTTGGGGCAGGCAGTGGGGCGGGGGGGAAGGTGCGGTGGGGTCTTGACACAGAGCCGTCTGGAGCTGATGTCCCAGCCTCTCTTAAAATGTCCTTGAGCACTTGGATTTGCCTCAGATTAAGTCCAGTTGCCCGGGCTGGCGCGTACCCGTACACAGGCTAAATGAGAACCACCCGTAACACCTCCTGTCCTCCCTCCTCCTCTCCCGCGCAGGTTCATTAAGGCCTTCCCCAGCGAAAACAGGCTGCGTTTCGGGGGGAACGCCGAAGCGTTTGATATTTTCCACTCTGCGTGTCAAGGGCATTTACAGTCGGCGTCAGGCTGTTCCGTCAGTCTGAGGGAAGCACTTTGAAGTGTTTGTGGTAGAGGCCACATGTGCAGTCAAGATGTGCCTCTGTGCTGGGCTCCCCAGCCTCTGCTGCCTTTGCATTCCCAGCACCATGTGACAATCAACAACACGGCTTAACCCTTTCACACCACTGGCTCGACCCGCTTGGAGATGGGTTCTTGTTCCCTTGTGCATCTTGGTGGCCATGCTCAGGATGCCTGCGGCCACTCTGCTTCATTTTGGAGAACTGGCAGCACAGCTTGGGCAAGCGCAGCTGATGAAGGTGATGGGATGGCAGCCTTGAAGCTTCTGGTCCAAACAGAGGATCTGACGCTAATCCCCACACATGCTGCCAGAGGTCCCACTTTGATGATGAAAGTAGCATCACTTGCCACAAGCAGCTGTGGAGCCGGCTCCCACCCTTGCCTGTCCTGCAGCAAGACCTGAGAAGCTGCATGGAAAGAGTCCCAGTGGCTGTGACACACCAGGGATGTCCACAATGACATTACTGCCTGTCCCTCTGGCATGACGGATGGCACACGATGAAATGGGCAGCACTCGGGCTGTGCGGCTGCTGCCCAGGGACCTCCGGGTGCGGGGTGAACGATTGCAGCTGCTTTGCCTCGGAGGCACTGGTGCAAGCCCGGCGATGTTTCGAGGAGCTCTCTGCAGGGGCAGCGGCCAGGGATGAATTGAGTTTCTTTGTGTAGGGCTTGCTCAGTTGCTGTGTAGCGCTTTGCCACAGTTACAGGCTTTAGGTTATTTTCACATGCCCAGAGAGCACCCTGGAGAGGAGCTTGCTTTGAAATGAAACATGGGGATCAGCAAGCTCAGCTGCTCCTTGAGGAAGGAGAGTAGCAGCCTCCCAGCCAAACGCCTTCACCCAGCTCCCTAAAAAAAGTGCCAGGATGGAGTGGAGAAATTCAAGACACATGGTGTCACCAAGTGATGCTTCCCTGGTGCCTGAGAGCTACCTTCTCCCCCAGCTCTCCACAGCCCCCCCAGGCAGGAAGAGCGTGGACTTCTCCAGAGAGCCCCCTGCCAGGCTTCAGTGCTTGTGGGTGGATCTCCCATTTCCCGTTGGTAGCCCCAGGCTGGTTATGGGGACCTGGGCTTGGTTCACAGCTTTGGAAGTCCTGGAAGATAGAAACTCAAACTTCACCACCTCACAAGCCTGTCTCTGCTGGCGGATGAGCTGCAACCTCCATGGGGTGGTTTTAATTCTGAGCAGATTCCCAGTCTGATCCATGCAGCCTGGACCCACTGCAGTGATAAAAAGGACATGGAAGGCAACAGGGGAGAAGAGAGCGCAGCGGAAAAGGCAGAGGCCTTTCTGTGAAAGCTCAGAGCTCAACAGCTCTGAGCTAAGGGGACAGGGACGTGAGTTTCAGAGAGGCAGCTCCCACCCTCTGGAGTCACCCACCCAGAGGCTCCTGCTTCCAGCACAGCAGTGTTTTTTGGGGGGCAGTACAGTGCTGCCCTATTCACTCAACCCTGCATCCCCAGAGCAGGGAGCAGAGCTGGGGCTGCAGGCATGTTCCCCCCAGTGCTGCCAGTCTGCCATGGCAGCACGGATCCAGCACGGCAACGCTGCTCCAGCAGCTGCAGCGTTAATGTGTGGCACAGTAAAAAATAATCTCCCTTTTCAATTATTGCATTACAGAGGGTGGAGGCCTGGGGGAAGGGTGTCATTGTACTGGCCCTTGCTTGGCAGGGAAAAGGCATCTTCTGGGCCACAGCTTCCTAGAAAAGTTGAAGCCAAGGCATTATCCAGAGTAAGTGACCTCTCCTTCCATGAAAGCCCCCTCCTTGCAATTAATTTGAGTCCTGGAAACCCCTGCCTTCCGCCCTGAGTTCCCAGCCCGCGGCAAAGCATCTAACGCATCCCACATCTCTCTCACCACGGTTCTTCCTTACCGAGATGATTGACTCCATCACCCAGGGAGGACTGTGCTTTGCTGTTGTCAAGAGGGTCAATCAGATGGCCCCGTCCTTGCATCTCTGTGTCTATGTGTGTATGTGTTTTCCTGTGCTTTTGTGCTGATCTGGCACCAGGAGGAGGGGTGGCTTGAAGTTACAGTCTGCTCTGATTCATCAGCCCACTTTGAACATGCAAATCCTCTAAAACTGAAGGGTCAGAATGAGACAAGTGACTGCTGGTGCTGCCCCTGGGGCACCACCCGTACAACCTGATAAAAGTAGGACCTGTCCACAAAACTCCAGCTATCCAAACATCACCTGCTTAGCCCAAGTTCACCGTTGGCACGGTGGTGAGAAGGGGAGCACAGGATGGCTACATCAGGTGGAAATGGCTGCCCAAACCAGCCTTGCAAACGCTAGACAGGTAGAGCAAACGCTGAGCTGGCTGGAGCTGGCAGACCCACGCAGGGCTGCCTGGCAGCTCGGGATGGCTGTGCATGCTGGAGCTGGTCACTGCTGCTCCTGGGAGCTGCTGCTCACCAAAGGACTTCAATGCCAAGCCAAAGCAAAGCTGAAAGGGGCAGGTGGAAGGGCGCTGGATGGGTTTTCAAGCCAGTTTCCTAAAGAAACACCCCTGAGGCGCTAACCCTCTACCTTGGTTTCCTAATCAGTTTTGAACAGGTTGGTAAGTTTTGAAACCCATTCGGTCAACGGGGCAGACATGGCAGCAGCAGTAAATTAATGACAATATAACACCCTTACAGGGGAGAGAGATCCAGCTGGGGGCCCAAGTGAAGGGAAGATGAATAACCTCACTTTTATTAGACACCAGCAGGTAGATGTAGGAAAGCTGGCTTCATTGGTTTCACAGACCCACTTGCTTTTATGGCTCTGCTTCAGCGCAAAGAGGAGGCTGAGTTTCAAAACTTAACCAAATTAGTAGGTGCAGATTAGGCATGTTGTATCATTTGTATTCCAACCCTAAGCTCTTCAGGGCCAGAGTCAGAGCTTCCTATGCGTCTGCCAAGAGTCACACAGCCACAGGGATGAATCCCCTTCTGGGCTGCCCTCTTGACAGCAACCCCACAGCAGTCTGGGAGCAGATCCACAAGCCCAAGGAGCAACTCTCCGATCAGCTCCTGCTCAGGGGTCTACATTGCTTTCCAAGTGGATGTCATCGGCTCAGTGCAAGCCTGATGAACTAAACCCAGTAAAAGGCAGAGACGCCACGTGAGCAGGAGCCAGTCATGCCTGCAGTACATGACATTTTTTGGCTTGAGGGATCTTTCTGATAAGGCTTATTTCCCATTTCTGCTGGAATTGATATCTGGGGTAGAAATCTGTTTCTTTAGAGGGGTTCTTTTTCCTCCCCCATTGTCCAAAGGTGCCTCCACTCTGCCGTCAAACTCAGGACACCAGGGGCGGATGGATCCCCTTCCACCTTAGACTGATTTTGTAAGAACTGAACATGCCATGGGCCCGAGCTGTCTGCCTCCTACCCTGAGATCCCTGTTGGCACGCCAAGCCAAGCTTCGATGCCAAGGATGTGTGAGATAATTCCAGTTCAGGTCATGTTTGGGGAATGAAGACAGCTTCCCCTTCCTGTGCTCACGACACATCGTACCTGCTTACAGCCCGAAAGGTGCATACAGCTGCGGTCTGACCTGGTCGCCAGCACAAGGTCTAGTAAGAGCAACACTTCACCCTTGTATAAACCCTTTACTCAGAGGATCACAAAGCGCTTTGCGAATGCTTGCTTATTAATCCTGGCCACGGTTCTGGGAAGAAATAAAGAGACACAGGGGAACCACCTCATTTGCTCTGGAGAAGGGGTACTTTCTGGGGTGAAACGGAGGCATTTAACAGATGAGAACAGTGCTGCTCAACATAACCCACCAGCCAGAAATGAAATGAAAGGGATTAAAATTGTAGTGAATAAAGGGAAATCTAGGCAGGAATACTGTGATTAATCACACTGAAACTTGGCTAAGACAACAGCGGAAGGTGCCATGTGATTTTTATCAGGCTCTGTTTGTGCTCTGTTCATACGCCAGCATGACAGGTAACTCAGCATCCCAGGAGAACGGGCTGGGGTGGCAGGATCAGCACTCGGCTTGCAAGGGAACAGGCTGGGCAAACCTTCCAAGAGCAACAGTGTGATTGGGGTTGTTGGATGTGACCCACTGCTGCCCATCAGGCCTCAGACGCCCGAGGTCAGCACCTCTGCTGATTCAATGGATGTGAAATTCTTGGTCCTTGTGACTGCAGGGACACATGGCGCTCAGCCCATAACCCATGACACCAGTGTCACCTGTTGTGTGTGTCACACACACCCCTACCCCTCGCACTGAGGTGCTTTTTGCCATTCCCACTGCTGAATTTGTGTTGTTTCAGGCAGACAGGACAAAGGCATGCCTGGTCTTTACTTCTTTATTTTCTCAGGTAATCTCTGCACCTTGGACTGCCTACCTCTCTTCAAACCTACCATTCCTTTACAAAGGTCCTCAGCTCAGCCAGACCCTCCAGTAAGCTGCACTTGCAGGTAATTCGCACAAAATCAGAGGCAGGCACAGCTACATAATCCTTACTGCTGTGGAAACTCAAGGCAGTTTACAAATAACGCAGAAACTATAATCATCAAAGAGGGATTATTTGAACACAGTTGCAAGATGTACACTGCCTGGTCCCTGAAACAGAAACATCCCAGATGACAATACTGGCAAGGAAGAAAAGGTCAGTTAGAGCTAGTTTTCACTCCAAGATTTCACGAGACATGAATTTGCCAGCGCTTCCATTCTAACAACTCATTTCAGAGAAGATTGTACAAGGATACTACCAGGGACTGGGCACGCTGTGTAAATGTGTATCATTTTGCAAATGCTACCAAATCAGCTCTAGATGATGGCAAGAGGTAGAGGATGAGATTTTATAACTTCAACAAAGCAAGAGCTCGTAGTCTTTCTTTCTGGGCACTGATAGCTCTAGTAATTATCAGTGCCAGCTCTGCCAGCCCTGTGCCTCTGTCTAGGCCACATACCACTCTGAGGTGGCTTTTGTATCCTCACTGCAATGAAGTATTTTATCCCACTAGGGTTTATTATTCTTTTATAAACTGAAGGGCTTCAGCCTAATCTTTCAACAAACAAAAGGGATCTTTCAACATTTCAATGCTGTTGTAATTGGCTCCAAAAATAGCAGCCTCAGAGCCACATTTCTTAAACTTCTCAAGTCCGAGGATTAACCTTTTTTCAGAAAAAAAATAATAATCCAAAGACCAACTTGTATATTTTCATATATCAAATCAAATAAACAAAAGACTAAAATTTGAAAGTTAATCTATAGTAGCTTTTATTTTCTCCCATTTTGTTTGCGTGCTTGCTTCTGTGGCTGTTGGCAGGGAGGAGACAGCGTTTACTATTGTTTCATGAGCCACCACTGGATGTTTTATAGACCACCAAAGGCTCATGGATCACAGTCTAAGAACACTGCTTTAGAGATAAATAGGCTCATTACAGGAGGCCCTTGCTCTCTGCTCTGCTTTACGGCTAACGCTGAAGCAGCAGACTGTATTTTGTCTTTAACTCCTTTACGCTGCCCACCGAAGGGCACTGATTGTCTCCCCTGGGGACCCTGGGGACCATTCAAGGACCATGTCATCCTGTTCTTGCATTGACTGTTCATGGAGTTTATACCCTTGGATCCATGCCATGCTCCATGTACTCCACCCAGGTCACCTCCATAGCGAAGTACCATTGCCCAAGGGATGCAGAATAATGCCAGCTTTTCCTGTATCTTAAAAAAGGCAGTACCTGTCCTCTTAGAGAGGACGAGTTGTCTCCACTGCTCCTCTGTTATTGTAAGTGGCTTTTCCTGCCAGGAAAACTGGCCTCCGTGCAGCCCTCTCTACGACCCCCGCAGCTTTCTCCAAATTTTGCAAGCAGACACCTTGGCACCTCCAGTTGCCTTCGGACTCTGTTAGTGTTGGCTGGCTGGGACCGATAGCTTCCATCTTCTTTCTCCTTGTTTCATTAACTGTCACGTTGGGGGTTTTGATCTTCCCTGGAACCAAGCCCTGCCAAAAGATTTACTCTAGTGCAGTGCTCCATTTCACATAATTGCCACAGAAAGCCGTGCAGTTGGTAACGACCAAGGTAAGGAAACAACTAGATGCACTCAGGATATGGCGTTCACATATTGTACTTTCATAAAGGTATAGCAATGGAAACATTCCCTATTTTGATTGTCCCAAAGCCACAGGAAAAAGGGAATTAAGGGAATTGATATGTCTGGGATAAATGCCAGCTCTGATTTACTCACATTTTTACCCTGATCTGAAATACCTTGGTCAGAGATGGAAAACTTTTATAGAAGATGTGAACCAAATAAGGCCCTGCAAGTGCTGGTATCCAGCTAAGAGCTATCTCAGCTGGCACAGTCTGAGAAACATAAAAACAAAGGAACTGGGAATCAAATAGGCAACAGCAGCTTTGTAAGAAATTTCTTCGCTTCCTACAGAGGGTTTGGACATTCCAGCGTCACCACGGCTAATACCCGCATTTGCAGTCTGCCTTCTGACCACAAAGTGCCTAAGGTACCAGAACACCAGTGAGTTAGGATGTAGAGGTTGGCTTGGCTCCTGGAAAGAGGATGTGCTTTATCATCAAATCCCAGCATGATTTGGTATGGAGAGGCACAGAGCGGTCAAGGCAGAGTGGTGAGCCCAAAACAGGGTTGCCTTTGGAAGCAGTATAAAAAGAAAATATCCTTGCTAACATAACCTCGCCTTCTAGTTTAACCTCCATGTTCCCTCAGAGAGTGCAAACATGCCTGCACATATTTTAGGCACAGCAACCCACTTAGGAAGACTCAGATGCAGTGTAAGTCCAATTAAAGCAAAATGGAATGAAAGTCCCAAATTATTTCAATGTGTCAGAGTGAGGAGTTTTCAAATCCACTGGTTATTGCAAAGTTGTTCTGGGAAAAATAACTTCTGTATAGATTCCATCCCACTTTGCTACACTTCATGGGAGTTTTGCCATCAACTTCAATGGGAGAAGGACCAACACATATCAGCAAGCTTTAGCCATGCATTAATTAATTGTGCTTCAGGCCAAAGGCATTTGCTCTTATGCCGCAATCCTGCAATGCATTTGCTATAGAAAGATCTCTGTTCCTGCAATGGTGTCCATTGAACTCGCACCAGCAAAGTCTTACTGCAAGACCCCATCTGACTGCCCAGAAACCCATAAGAACATGTATCTGCATTGATCTTACTGAGAGTAATATGAGTTCAATCAAGAGCAGAGTTTGATGAAAATATCTCCTTACATATCAAGCTGGAGGGTAGATCAAAGCTTTTTTTTTAGCTCACTAATAAACCAAAGCAGCAATAGTACTGCAGAGGAAGCAGCTTGCTTGTTTGTGACGGCTCCTTTCTTTGGGAAGGTGAGTGCAGAAACCACAAAACTATTACTGCTAAAATAACCAAAACTAAACACAAAATTAGGCAAATCTTTAATGCAAGATATCATCCGTAATTGTTTGTCTCATTAAAATCCCAAAACACCAGACAGTGGAGATGAATCATTCTGCCCATATCACTCACCTCCAACCTCTGTTCAGAACAAGGGAAAATAGCTCAGGTCCTTTCTTAATTTAAGAAGTGTGGGAGGGGGTTTGCATGTATTTGAATATTAACTGGATCCCAAAATTCTGGTAGCATTAACTAGATTTACACCAATTCAGTGTGCCACCTCAAAGACATGCCCATGGTTCCTCTAAGGTTGTGCTCTTGCAGTTGGGTTCTCTGCCCTTTAAGGCTTTCTAACACAGTTACCAAAGGCAGATGCTGGCATGTTTTTTTAAACTTGCTAGAAAGCCATTTTCTCCCTTAAATGTAATTTATGTCATTCAGCTAGAAAGTTTATTTTCAGTACAAAATACTTTTTAATCACCTCTGTTAAGTCTTACTACTTGATCTCATCTGGTTCCTATGGAAATTGCAAGTCTTCCAGAACTGCAAATTCTGTCTCCCCGCCAATGTTAGGAAAACTGACTTTTTTTCCACTACCTTCTGAGATAGTATTTGCATATAAATACTGTTCAGATTTCAGAAAATAGATTTGAAATTTTTCTTATTATTCATTATACTGGAGACCTTCCATGTTTCCACGAGCAGCTGTTTCATTTTTTTCTCCCTTTCCACGTAAGCAAAGAAAGATCTGTCTGCTTCTTCACTAATCCTCAGTCCCTGCTTACATGCAGTTCTCCTTCACCAGAATTGTTGTTATATTTAAAAAAAACAAAGAGAAAATAATCAAAATTGGCACCTTTTTGGCCAAAACAGCACTTCTCACCCTTGGTCCGTGTATGGCTGGCGAGGTTATAAAAGTTTGTAGTTGGTCTGGAAAACCAACTATTTTTAAGAACTCTCTATTCAAAGTTGAACAATAAAAGTGTAAGCGCTCCAAAAGACATAAAGAAGGTTGACAGGGATCTTTGCCATGGTTTGGGAACCTCTGCATTAAGGAAGAGAGAAAGAGCATGGAGTTGCCTGTCTTTTCTATGTATGACAATCTATAGTGAGCTGAATAAAAAGTGACAGATTTCCTCACCAGGGTGAACATCTCACATGTTAACGACCGGTAAAAGAGACCTACTGTTTGAGTCAGCCAGAACCAGTAAGGCTGCTCTCTGCTACACATTACACATTTCACAAGCGCACACTGATGGAACTGCTTATGCATTCACTGAACCTGGGCTTGTGGCTGGTGCTTTTTCTGATCTCTCCTTTCTCTCTGCTGTACCCCTCTCCCCTTTCGGGGCTCCACGTCACTGCCCAGTGCACTTAGGATAGCACTTCCAGTGTAAACCGAGCCTGAAACACTGGAAGACACTATCCCTTAGGCAGTGCAACAGCAGGGCACGACTACAGGTGGATAACAGAACTGTCAATGCAAGCGATGTGCAAGCCTCTGCTGCTGAGTCTTGTGAATAACCATTCTTCACCTGTACTTGGAAGGAGGACCCAGAAGGGGAAGTGCAGGTGGAGCAATCTGTTTAGCCTGGGCAGGGGGAAAACAGGACTATTCTTGCTCTCTCATACACAGATCGCTTTTGAAAATCCCACTTGTTCTGAACATTGTCTCAGGCAGAACACAGCACCAGATGAGAACCACATGCTGAGATCAAGTGGTGAAAATCTTTTCTGTGTCTCTGCATTGCTCCTGCAGGGCACCTGAATACCAGAAATTCATGAGCATTTGAAAAGGATTTACTTTCTCAGCACGATCATTCTTGAGACTAGCATAGAAACTTAACAATAACATAAATTTCATCTATCCCCTTGTTACCTCCTCACGCACCTCGGTATTCTTCAGGATCTTCTCAGTTGTTGACAAAGAAGTTCTTTTCCTTTAAACAAGCAGAAAAAAAATGGTTTGTTCCTGTCTTCACCAGGTTGTGAGATACAAAATTCTTGAGATGATCACCCCCTCTATCCCTATAAAGCAGCTATAACGCTAGCCAAGAGCCTGTGTCTTTTCATTTGCTTCATTAGCTACATTTTGGAAATTTTCAGGGCTTGTGCAGCTGGGGGATAGCTAAAACAGTGCTAAGAGGGGCCATGGTCTCTGGGTTTTGCAGCCGCAGCACCCATGGAAAGAAGGCCTGACACAGATGCTGGCAGTCATGGGTGAACCTTCTTTCAGAGGAAATGGAGATGCTCTTGGAATCTCCCAGGAGAGCAAAAGAATGCTTCCAGGCAGTCAGGTGGAGCAGTCTCTGGCTCCATCAACCTGACGGACTTGGCAGTCTCTCCTGCTCCAGCTGGCCAGGATCCTGGAGTCTGCAAAGCTGAAGGCAGAATTACTGAATTATTGGGAGAAAAGAGATAGCTGCATAAGCTTATACACAGTGATATACACATACAGATACATATATATATGTAACCACACTCATGAATTTGGACACATAATGGCATAGGCAGCACCTCCTGTAGTAAGTCTGCAGGATATATGAACTCCTAGTAGGACTGAAACCCCAGTGCCTTCTCCTATAATGACTAAGCTGGTCTCTGTGTTGGGCGTTAACTCTGCAGGAGAGCTCTGACATCTTTCTGGAAGAGATTTAAAGATGGTTTTTTATTAGCTTTTATAGAAGAAACATTGACTAAAAGCTCTTATCTGAAGCTTGCCCAGCAGCCTCACATTCCCTGGGTTTCTTTAAGTCTGAGTCCTCAAAGTCTTTCTGTAGCAGAGGCCAGATCCCACTTCCAGCTCCAGTCTGGGCGCCAAGCTTGCTTGCTAGGCTCTGACTTCTTCAGCCCAGAGCAGAGTTCCTGCTTACGTCAGCAGTAGTTGGCCGAGAGAAAAAGAGAACAATACAGCCTTTATAGATTAACAATATTTCAATTTACTATAATTTAGGCTGTATATAACATGGCTCAGAGGAGTAATTCAATTTGTCATTCTCTGGGATCCTTGCTTTTTCTATCCTTTCTTTCTCTTCCTTCTCCACCTTCCTATTTTCACTTCTCCCTTTCAACTCTGTATTTTTTTACCTCCTTTTCCCTTTCCTTTCTGCATTTCCTGCCTTCCAACAGATTTCATTATCGCTCTGATGGCTCCACTCCAATCCCTACCTCTATGTTATCTGCTAAAATGACTGACAACAGAATATCTAAGTGGAGATGCATTCCAGTGTCCTGACAAGGGATGCATAGAGCAAAGAGAGCAGGACTTGAGGAGCAGGACTGGGATATGCAAGAGTTACAGGCAGGAAAGGCCTGGGGTACATACACTGGTACAGGCAAAGGAAAGAGCTCACCCCCAGCAGTGGCTGAAAGAATTCTCTACAGCATCGCTGCCTGGAACTGTCAGTTCAAGAAAAATTGTATTTCATAGTCAGAAGGAGAAAAATAAATACAAAAGTGTTTCATCTTTGGAGCGTTGGATATTTGATCTTATCTGGAATGAGTGTGTGTGTGTACAAGTGTGCATACGTCACTGTTGTTATTTTATTACAGAGTGCTGTTATGAAACTTCCCTTCCCATTTTGCATAAATCTTCCTTTTCAGACATGTGGTCACTGGTTACTGTTAAATGCCTCAGTTCTTACAGACCCAACTTTTCTTGGTTTCATTCTCAGGACTACTCAGTGTAACCAAAGCCTTTGCCACAGATGTCCCAGACACTGCTCTTAAAAATTTATCCTGACCAAAATTAGTGCTTTGGCCTGTGTGAACTGCTAAACATCATCACAAAGCAGCAATTAGGCTGTAAGTTACTTACAGTCTTTGCCTCTTCAAAACTTAATATTTAGGTCACATGGAAGAGTGTAGTTATGGACACAAACCCAGCACTCACAGGTTGCCATATTTGTTCAAACTCATCTTTGGTTCCCTTCCAAAAGCCAGCCTCCCAGCTGACATTCAACATGCTGCTCACCTTATCTAAGTGCCTGCTCAAGGAGGTAGAAATTCCTACTCCACAGCAAGTACATGCATTGCTCAATTCACTCCAGAACTTGAGCCTCCAACACTCAAGAGTGACATGACTCCAGTGCTGAAAAGGCCCAAGTTCCCTGCGGACTGGCCAACTGCAACACCAAGGAGCTGCCTCTCCCAAGCCAGGACTCAGAAGATGCTGTGCAACCTACCAAAACTTGACCGACCCAGCTACATTCCTGTCCAGCTACCACAAGGTAGCTCTTATCTTGTTAAGTTCTTGCCCTGTCAAGGTCACCTGACAAACAAAAACACTTTCAGAAAACTCTCTTGAGCTCATTCCTTCTGTTCTTGTGATAAACACCAGCCCATGCCCCCATTCACCCTTTCCCAGTCGCCCAGGACAATAGTTCTACATCCCTTGGTATGCATAAGAACATGATTCCAGGTCCCAGAAGAAAGCACAAACACACACGGACTTCCCAGTATGAAAGGTATTCTGTGAAGCATGGAAAAACAGGATATGTCTTATTCACCCTCATTCTTCCTAAAATCCCTGGGCTGTTTGTGTCAACATTATATTTTGACATCATGTTTTCTTTCTTTATAATTTTCTGTTCAGCATAAAGTGATAGGAGAGCACAGAAACCCACTATGCGGATTGTAGATAGCGAAAACCCTTCTGGATCATCTGTTTCAGAGCAGGTCTCTATCTATCCCCCAGTTTTCACTTGCTGGAAAGTTACCCAGCCATATGTTTGCAATTAAAGTCTCCGTTCCTCACAGGCTCATGGCAAACAGTCTGCTTCACCTGGGTCACATCTCTAAAGGGAATTCCCCCAGACTGGATTTGCAGGCCATATTCAGTGGCAGCTCTGACACAGGTATTAGCCATAATGGAATCCATGTCAATTATGAGTTCATCCATTCGTTTTTCTATCCAGGCCTCCCACTCAAATTTCAGAGATCTCCTTCTAAAATGCAATTTGACCCATTCTGGAATGGAGAGAGTTCCTTAGTCACTCCATTTGAGACCAATTAGGCTGTTTGATTTGGGATCCTTTATCCCTCAGCGCTCTTAGCCTGTCTGTTCCAATAAATGTTGCAAAAAATCCCAGTGTCTGAAATCCCTGCAGCTTCATGGACCCTATTTCCTACCCAGTAACTGCACTCCCTTTACTCCTCTTTCACCGACCCCAGTCAATCACAGCCTCTGGGGTTACTTTGTGTACCAGCTCCATCTCCTTGAACTGCCCTTCAACTTTGTGCCTGTGGGGGCCACAAGAATGAGGAGGCGTGATTGACTCTTAACGCTTTCTCCTGGCTTAAGAGCTCGAAGCAATCTCTTTTGCAGCTAACGCACAGTGAGAACATGCTCTCAGAGTTCACTTTTAATCGACCTCACTGATTTGCTTGAAATACTGATCAAATCATAGCTGCTTCCTTTCCAACCATCCGATGGACAGCCCGGTCAGCCTGTGAGTTCAGAGAGAATTCCAGCTTTCAAAGCAAGGAGCACTCTCAGATTTGCAGTGATTATTTGAGCTTGAGGCTTTTGTTTTATGTGTCATTCCCAGATGTTTCCAGACCCTCATGTCCCTGTAGAACAAGTAAACGGTGTGGATTCAAGGCCGATAATGGAAACAAGGTCACAGGTTGTGAGAAGACATCTACCTGCTTTAATTCAACAGTCTTTCGAAGTTCTCCACATGTTCCAAACCAGAACAGGCTTTAAGGTTTGTGAAATCAGGGTGCACCCACAGTACAGAAATAATTTAAACCTAATATAATGTAAACCTTTGATTGAGGAATAAGCCTAAGCATATATTTAACTGTCATCACAAAGAAGATGGCTTTCCTCATTAGGCAACCAGATGAATTGTTACAGTTAGTCCAAGACCTGTTAGAAGAGAAGGGCTGGAATGGGCTCTTCCCTCCTGAGCCTCCGGGAATGACCCTGAACTTTCAGTGAGGGAGGTTTGTTTCAGAATCCGAACCCGAACCTGACTCTGAAGTTGGCTTCTCGCCCCTTCTTCCATGCAGCAGACGTAGCCCAGCTGAAGGCCTCAATGGCCTCGTGCTACACAGGGAGTTCAAACCCCAAATCTGGATTTTGCAGCCTGGGATCATCTCCGACTTTCCGGCTTCAGAACTGCAATTCCATTTGCTTTATGTCATTTGCCTGTTTGCTTTGGGGGAAGAAAAAAAAAAAATTAAAAAAACCCCAACCAGTAACAATCCAAAAGACAGGAACGCTGTCCCAACAACATTCCTCCTCGCAGAGCAAGGAAGAAGACAATTAAGCCCAGCAGTACCCACATCCTTAGCCCTTTGGGCCTCACAGCATTTCCCCCCTCTTTCCTCTGTCTTTGTTTTGGGGGGTTTATTTAAATTTTTATCACTTTGGCTTGTGCTGCCTCAGAGGCAGGGGACCTCAGTGGTGTCTTTGAAGTTTTTACTCAAGATTGGAGCACACCCAAGAGGTGGTTTTCAAGGCCCCTGCAAGCCTCTGAAACCCCACTCTGCATGCACGTTTTGCAGACGGGGATGGCTGCAACTGGCTCTGCAGAATTTGCCCTTGGGGACAGGTTTGCCTGGCAGTGATGGAGAGGTGCTGGGAGTAAAGCGCGTCACCTTCATTCTCCTCCTTTGTTGGCCCCGCTCTGGCTGTGGAGAAGTCACTGTGCTGCCAGCTAGGCTCTGCCCCTATGCTGGATGATCTCCAGGCTCCCAGCAGCACACAGGAATGGTGCTCCTTAGGTTTCCCGAGCCTACAGTGCTGCCTCCTTCGGGGGCCCTCCCTCCACATCCTCAACCCAGGAGCTCTGATACCATCCCACAGAAACCAGACCTCCGGGCCCCTGTGTCTTGCTCATGCTGCTAATGAAAGCCCACCTACCCCAACCCCTGAAGCTTTGTAGGAGCTCTAAGGTCAGGATCATCTCTTCAGTGACACATAACAGTCAAAGGCCATGACATGCAGGCTTTGCAAAATTTTTAGTACTATTACTTTTTACAGTAGTTTGCTTAACACTTATAGATAGATCTAAACAAAGCAATACAGTGTTCAGCACATCTCCATCCTCCTTGCCATCACCATTCTTGCACAACCTCTTCAACTTGGTTCAAGGTCTGTGGATTATCCAGAATCGTCCTCCTGCGCAGGACTTCTCCACACCAGGGAATCTACCCTGCAAGCAGCTGCATCCTGCTTTTCTCCATTTTTAACCTTGATGGTTCTTCACTTAATGCCCTCTGTTCCCTTCCTAAAGCCTTCTCCTCTGTTTCTCTTCATTGCTGCCTGCCTTCCCCTTCTTTCTGGTCCTCCATCTCATGAACTTTTCCCATGATTTTGAATTCCTTTGCTCTTCCAGAGCAGGTTTATATTGGTGATAAAGTAATATTTTGAAAATAAACTCTTAGTCAAACTACATTGATAGATATATAAGCACACATGTTCCACTTTGATATTCTGAAACATTCAAAAAATATAACCAAATACATTTCGTATTGGAAAATATGAAATTTCAGAACATTCAAAAGCTGTGGAAACAGAACTTTCTTGCATTATAAAAATGTTTAATTTTGCAAAAGACTGGGTTTTCTTTGCTTTTCTTTTCTCCAGAAAAAATACTCAAAACAGGTACTTTTAAATGTTTTCACAAAAAATAACAGGTCTTGTTTAAAAACCTTCTAATGAAAAATGTCCAGTAGGTCCCAGAGCTGGGTTCATTCCATGGTCACAATCTCTATTGATGGTGGTGAGGTTAGTTACGCTTGGTAAGAGATACAATGAAGAACTAACAAACATCCTTGCTGTTCTGTGCTTGTCCCAGCTTTCCTCCACTGCAGGCACCCCCCTGCGCTCTGATCTTTTGGTAGGAGGGAACACGGTATTTGTTATTGGTTTCACACCGACCACGGAGCCTCATTTCTTACGCAGCCTCCCCGGACAATCTTGGGTTCTTATGTGCAAATGAAATATGGCTCTGTTGGTGAATGCTGACGGGCCTTCTCCATGGGCAGCTTGCAAGGAAACTCACCCGTGGCATTCTGGCACCATTCTGAGCCCATTACCTCTCCTCCTGCTGCTTCTGCTTCCTCTGGCATTTTCAATGTTACCGTGGAATGAGGAGTGAGCCCCAGAAGAGGCACATACTTAGAAACACGGCACTTGTCCTGCTGCTGCTAATAACTACTGACACTTGGTTTTCCACACCTCCACATAGGTAAATTAAGCTCTCTTTGTTGTGCACAAGAGCTCAAGCCCGACCATCAGAGTGAACGGAAACCAAATTCTGGTGATATTTGGATCCAAGGCTGGAGCTGCACCTTTGATACTGCAGCTTAAACCCGTCTGCACAAACAATCTTGGCTCTCTTCCCACTGCAGTTTTCTACGCTGCCAAGCCTCAGTATTGAATAAGGAGGCAGGCACAAAAAGGAAGAGAAGAAGAAGAGAGAAAAGAACAAGAAACATGACACATTTTAACTGGTTTTCTAGGTTTTGTTAGGCTTTCAGGTTGTCTCATTGTGCTAGAAATTTTTCTGCAATCAGGAGGGCTAGAATATAATCTTGAAAAGCAGAAAACCTGAGAGATTTGAATAATCACACACTACCAATGACTAGTGCCTGTGAATAGCCCCAAACCTGATAATGCATCTCTAGTTAGTAACATCAGTATATGTAATGTTTCCTCATCACGTCAGTGGAAAATGTTTCCTGTCTGCAAAGGAAACTTGCATCCCTGAGGTAAGAAGCACATCATAATGCAAGGGTTGTGACACATTTGTCAGCAACCTCTCTTTTAAACAGAAATCAGCATGTTGCAGTGAAGGCCACAAACATCTTGCTGAAAAACAAAGTGATTAATGACACTAATATGTAATAATTTAAAAATACTCATTGAAGGGGATTGTGAGCTGTTCTTGACTTGGGTAGGGTATTGCCCATTTGGATCAAAAATCTTTGGGATGTTCTTTAGGGATGCAGCAAGGTACAGGGGGTCCTGGCCTTTGAATGAGGCTCTATGACCCGACTGTAACAACGAAACATCACGGAAGTAATCACATCTCAGCAAAAGCTCTAGTCTTCTGGCCAGAAAGACTAAAAATCCTGAGTACTGAGGGTCAGATTTCCACAGTCACCTTGCATCAGCCTGACTCTGCTCCCGCTGCAAAATCAGCCACTGGTGGTAGGAAGAACAGCCTGTGCTTCTGAAAATCCCCTCTCTCGGATTTATTTCAGACTGCTATAAAATGCTTCTTCAACTTGTACATCAGCCTAAACATCCATTCTTCAGAAATGGCTTTGTTTTCTATTCAAACTTTGCTTCACAGCCATCAGAGACATAGAAGAAAAGTGGTCTTTGGTCACCCCAGCCAAGAGTTTGGCTCAGAGCAGATCCCTTACTCCACCATGAGGCCCAAGCAATGCCAACTAACACACCATGTCTGAGTTTCTGATCTCACTTGCTGGTGCAAGTCATTGGGAGTCCATTGCTCTCCTTGGGGCCAGGATTTCATACACTGTATTTAAGCTTCTTTCCTCTCAATGTCAGGACTAAAGCCCTTCTAAAGAAGCCATGAGAGGTGGTAAGGAAACTCAGAAATCTCAGCCTTTGCAAAACTAGCAAAGGAATTTCCCCTTAGTAACAAAACCCTTAGCATCTTTTGTTTTGGAAAGTATGAAAATGTTTCCATATAAATTTGTCCAAAATGCAGCCCTCAGGATTCTCACATTGCCCTGATGCTGAGAAATCCTTCTGCTCGCCCCAGAAAAAGAGAAAAAAAAGACGGCCCATGGAGCGTCTGAAAGATGGCAGCATCCTCAAGCATCCCTAGCCCTGGGGTAGAAAGCTAAGCCTTGTTATCCGTTTTTTTGATCCCAGGTTCCCAGGGCTTCTTGCCAGGTTGTTGGGGGTCTGGCATCTCTGGGGGGTTTGTTTGGATTCTGGGGCAACACTCCGGGTGTCTGTGGGCTTCCCATCTCACAGCAGGACTGAATGCAACACAGGGGCCCCAAGCCCTGGAAAACAACGCAGCCGGCTGGCAGGAGAGAAGGCTGCACTCCTGCAGGCTCATGGCTGGGGCTGGGCTCACCAAAACAGAACCACTCTCGAGGATTTCAGCAATGACAAAGGATGATTTCCTGACAGCAAGGAAATGTCCTAGACAGTCCCAACCCGGAGGCAGCGTGGTGCTCTGGCAAGGTGGAAGAGTCCTCTGCAGAAGCCCAGCAGCTACACCATGAAAGCACAAGGCTCAGGAGCCTGCCCCAGGGCTGCTGCTGGGCAGACTGGGAACTTTCTAACCAGGTTACTGCCTACCAAAGCTCTGGGGTCAGCTGTTGAGTTATTCTGTCTCTTTCCATACCCCTCCGCAGAGATGCTCCCTCCTGGGAAATGAGTCACAGATTACAGAGAGGCTGAGAAACCCTCCTGAGGTGCCTGTCTGTGCCTTGACTCAGAAGGAAGGAGATTGCATGTGTCTACCGACACAAAATGGCTTAACCAGGGGCTGTGCCGACCCCAGGCGAGCACAGGGTGCCCAGCCCATCCAGCCCACAGTGTAACAGCTTTTTCCCCCTCCAGCTTTTTCACACCTCCCCATTTGCCTGCACCTCAGCATGTGCTCGCACATAAACAGCACGGACGGTGGGTGGGTCCCCCGATTACAAACAGGGCCAGACTCGCAGTTTGAGCTCATCGCAGATGGCCTCCACGCTCTCCTAACAACAACGAGAGCATGTGGGCGGCAGCCACTGCATAGGGAAGGGAGTTTGCTTCACAAAACCCATAGCTAAGCCAATAACAAAAAATGACAGGCCAGGAACCCCTCCAGGAATCTCGGGTGGGTTTTTCATGCAACATTCGTGCAGAATCTTTGTTCCAGGATTTTACTTTGCACTGATTTCTTAAGCACGTACACATCCAACCCTGGGTCTCCAGCCCCCCAGCTTGTGCAAGAGCTCTTTTGTGTGTAAAGTCCTAATGCCCATGTCACAGAGCTCTTCTGCACCGTATGGTGGGCTCTGCACAACGCTTGGCAGAAAGAAATGGTACAAAATCTGTTGATAGATCATCTGTGGAAGGCTTGAACTCCAGCCAAGACAGATAAAAATAAAAGAAATTAAAATAGTTGTGTGTGTGTGTGTGTGTTTTATGAAAGGAACATTTATATTTTTAAACTAGGAGTAATTGTATTCTGTATCTGAAATGGCATCTGAAAGTGATTTAGTGGAACAATGTGGTTTCTGATTGGTGCTTGAACTAGTTCCAGAACATTTTTTATAATAAGCATCATAAAGATCCCAATTATCTGATCCTTTTTCCTAACATGGTCAGAGAGGATGTTTCCAAAGAAACGGCTTTTGGGTTGTGTTTTTTTTTTCCTTTGTGGCACTGATCCTGCAAACATTTACATACACGCTCAATCTTGTGAGTAGCCCCAGATAAGTGAACCAAGCCAGCCCTCAGCAGCAAAGCTAATCGCAGAGTAAACTACTAATGTTCAGACTTGCTAATCAGGGCAATCCATAGACTTGCAGGGAAAGGTCTGCTTGTTATTCTGAGAGCTGTTCAGGATGCATTTACGATTCAATAAAGGAGGCCCCAGCATTACCAAAATAATTACTTACTCAAACAAGCCTGTAAAATTCAAGGACTGCCCAAATAAAAGGAGGCTTCCCCCCCTGCCCCTCCAGTTTAATAACATAAATCTAGTGAAATGCATCTTGCTGCTATAAAATCAGTTCTACATGCCTTAGAAACCATTGATTTACTAAGTGGGCAGGGAGGTCAGATCCTGCTAGGGACTCAGAGGGCTGAATGTAAGGAGTTTGAAGTTTTGTTCACCCACAGAAATGGAAAGCCGTTCGTATTTTACCCTGCAACTTCATTCTCCAAAATAAGATGCATAAAAGCAAGAGGCAATGCTATAGATTAAAATGGAGCCATTTTGATGATCACTCAGTTAAGGGGATAAGTAATGACCCTAAAACCCACTGTCTGTCTCACGGGAGATTGTCCCCACTTGCAAAACTAGCTTTACATTGGCAGCATCCCCCTTGCGCTGGGAGCCTGCAAGAAGGGCTGGCTGTCACATCCTGGGCATCGCCTTTGCCAAGCGGCCCTTACCAGGCTTCAGGCACCGCTCCGGCACCACACAGCACACCAGACCTCCTGCCATGAGCACTGCAGGGCAAGGCCAGGCATGGATCAGGATGGCAGCGTAAGTTGCATGAGGCAGCAGGCCGGTAGGAACAGCAACAGGGCCTGCTATGAGACAGATGATTTCTTCCTGACAGAGACAAGCGTCTCTGCCTTCTTAGAAACATCTCTTCTACTTTTCACATCGCAAAAAGAGCCCTTCTTTCCTGAACTAACTGGCTTTGACTAGGTCCTTCCTGCCACACACTGCAACACGGGAACCACAAGCCATCTGGGACATCAGGTGTCTGTTCACTTTTCAAACACCACCTCAGTTTCCCTCTGTTTTGAGCATTGTGGGGTTTAAAATCCACTGCAGAGGACAGGTGGTTGCCACCCCAATACCCACACAGGGTAACTAAGAACCTGAAGAGATTCTTGTCTTAAAAAGGCCTGTGTGTGATATCACCCTCAGGGTCCTCTTCACCTTGTTCTTTTCTGGAAGAAGGCAAACCTTCTTTATATAGCAAAGGAGAAATATCCAAGAGGAGAGCAAGGAGAACTGCCAGGCAGTTGTCCTTGTTCAGACTAGCTATAGTTATGGGAAGGTGTGAGGGATTAAGCAGCCTGCTTAGTCTCAAGCAGCAGGGCAGCCAGAGCTCCAGCAGTGGGTTTGCATTTGTAGTCAAGAGGAATAGGAAAACAGCTTTAAAAAATGCCAGCCGACTGCTTGTGGGTATGAGCTGATAGAGGCCATAAACCATTCCTCACAACAGTGTTCCATACTCTCTGCAAACTGACACTGAACCTACTGTGGTTTTGCAGTACTTCACCCCTATCCCACACCCACCTCACCTATGAAGTGTTGTCAGACCAGTCCTGGGAGGTGCTCAGCCCATGTAGCTCCCAGCACTAAGCAAGGGTTATTAGCCTGAGTGTTTGGGTGGACCTGGAAGCGTCACCTAACTGCAGCAGCCACCTCACTATCAGGCTGCTCTTGGTTGCTTGGATCATGTTCTGATGATGTGTGAACACAGAGGTGGCCAAAAATAAATAATAGAAGACGCCTTACTCCCCTGAGCACTGAGGCTCTCATGCCAAGAAATATTCTTGCTTCTTGCTGCCTCTTTTTGTGGTGGTTTTCCTGAGACTGAAAATGCTTCTCCACTGCAGAAGATGCAAAAAAATTCCTGCTGACCTCAGCATTGAGTTTCATCTTTTTGAAGCTTTGTTGCGCCTCTAAGATAATTTATGAGGTGTCAGGATTTTCCGACCACAAATGTCTTGGACGAAAACCGTTTTTACACTACAGATGCCATGAAAGAGAAGCAATTTCAGTCTGTTTTTTCTACAGCACTGTCTGTGTCCACAGTGAAGCACGGGTTCAGAGCTCCTGGAGATTATTTGTGTAAGAGTTGTCCGGGCCAGCGCTCCACTGAGACTCAGGCTGGGTCTGATTCCCCACCTTTGCCTCATTGCCCTGATCTTCTCTGTTGGGAGGGGAACTCCCATTTCCTGGTGCTGTGCCACGAAAACACAAGCTTGCCAAGTTATTCTCTGTATGTGTGTATGTGTGCGTATGTGTCGAACAAGCCAGAAGTACCAGAAGTAAAAAGATCCATTACCAAACCACATTTTGCAACATCCACAAGGATCCCCAGATTTCTCGTCTGTGGATTTCTCTTCCCTGTGCTTTAGATTTTCAAGGGGAAAAAGGAAACCAACAAAAAACCCCAAGAACCCAGCTTAGCCGCCTCTAATCCAGTATGCACCTCAGTCTCCATGAAAGTGTTCTTGGGACGACAGCAGTATTTCCCTTGGCTGGGATGCCCAGCCTCCTGGCTCCTCTGGAGCTGCAGAGCTGTAGACATTCCGCTGAGTAGTTTGCAACCCTGCCTGCCAGGAAAACCCAATGTCTCCATGGAGAAATCTCAGCGGAGGAGTTTGATACTCAATCAGGGATGGAAAAGAAGGGAGTTTATGCCTCCCTGAGACCAATCCCTTCCCTAAAAAAAATTTAAAAGCAAGAGGAAAAAAAAAGGATCATATACTTACAGACATGGGCCCAGACATGCCAGTAGTATTGGTGTATGGTGTATTGCTTTGTGTCAGGATGGGCCCAAGTCACGGAGGCTCAGGCCAAATGCCTGCTTAGGTCAGCGGGAGTCTATCAACTTGGGATCAGGCCTAATACTTGGATCTGGAGCTGAAGTTCCAAAAGTCTGGGCATGCTTGCATCTTCTGGTGAGGGGGGCTTGGTTTGGCCTGGCTTTGAGATAGGAACCAGCTGCAAATGTAGGCCTCCAAACATGTTCTAGGAAAGAGGTTATAAAAGAGCTCCTTCTTGCTCAACACATTTATTCTCCATGGGCCACATTCTGACATCTTCATTAATACTGAGCAGAACCTCACTCCGAGAGCAGTTACATTGATTTGAATGGGGCTATTCAAGGAGTCAGCAAGTACCTAATGTCAGCAAGGGTAGCACCATCTAAGGGTCAGATTGTTTGCTTCATTGACATAAATGAATTTTTTCTACTTGCTGCTATTAGCCCGCACTGCTTCAGAAAAAGCATGCTGGGTTCCCTTCTTCCTGGCACCTCTTCAACAAAATGCTCATGGCAGATTCCTCCTTATTGGTAATGGGGTAAGAAGCAAAAAGTGTAGGAGCTTAAAAGGAAGCTGGTCAGTGGTCCTTCCTGAGCATTGCGCTGATCACCTTTTGGCTGCTTCCCACCCCCCCCCCCCCCCAGACTGAAAAATAGTGACTGCATGTGAAGGCAGAAGAAGGACGCTACTGCCTACCTACACCTTATCTTTTTGTAGCCATCCCTTCCTAGAGGCCATTCTTGCACAAGCCACAGCCATACTCACTCTAAACACCAAGTCTGCTGTTTTGAGTCATCTTGATAGAACCAGGTAAGGAATAACTCCTGTGATTGATAATAGAGGCAACTAGCCTTCTAGCATAGTGCCTGTGATATGCAGGATGTACCAGCCTCATGAACTGCATGTCTTGCTACCCTGAGTTTGAGAGATCTCCGAAAACTAGCTTTGAACTGAGCATTTACATCTGATGAATCCCAGATTTAGACAATTAGGTGTACCTGATTCACACGACTTAGGAGTTGTGCTCCTAGCTCACATGCTTTTGCAAGTGCCATTCACAACACCCAACACCTGCACATTTGATTTTCTTTCTTCCAGGACAGTGACCAGCTCTTGGCCGTACCTGTTTCAGAGATGACTAATTGCAGAAGAGCAAAGCCAAAACTCATCCCCTCGGGATTCTCACACCATTTTCTCTGTAACTACATCAGGTCACCTCCTAATCACGTAACTAAGGTTTGTCACACATGGATTTTCTTTTCTTTCTCCTTTCTCCAGGGAGGTAAGGGTATTTGCACTGTGATGTTAATATGAATCATCGTAAGTATTTGCATTACCTTTCCTAAGAAACAAGGCTGCTAAAACAGAGTGGCTGTGTCTGTAAGGCCAGGCCAGCCAGTGTTAGTCTCTTCCCAGTTATGAAGAACGCTAAATGTGCAGCTCCTGCAGGCTAGCACTTGCAGAATAAATGCATGTGATTCTGCTAGTTTCAGCAATGATCTGGTACCTGATAGTTGTGTGCAGTGCTACACTGAGCCCAAGCGATCCATGTTCTCCTTACTGAAAATGAGGGAAATAGTCTCCACACTTACGACAGTCGGCTTTCCTTGCCACTTCCAGCAGTTAAGTTGTTTTTTTAACTAATTTTGTATAAAAATCTTCTTTCCTACCATTTTTTCTTGGACTTATTCTACACAGTGTTCTCACATATTACAAACGGGTATCCAAGAGTGCTGCTTTTCCAGCAGACACTTCAGGATTTTATGTAGGCAGCAAATTCTCCATTTTCCTGGTCTCCCTCAGAAAACTAACTTGACAGTGTAACAAGAGTAAGTGATAGACTGTTTTTTGTCAAGACAGACCTTCTGCGAGAGGTTAAGAAGAGGATAACCTCTGCTCTTTTAGGTTCTACTCTGAATGGACAGACGAGCAGAAAAACGTTGCCAGTCCATGGAAGTACAAGGTCTGAAAGGGAACAGATGAGTTCTGGAAAACTACTGGCAGCAAAACTGGGATTATTGGTCATTTATAGGTTGGCAGGGAACATAGTGGCAGGAGACGGAAGTTGGTGAAATTGTTTGCATACATTTCACATGCAGGAATGATTTTTATATGAGCAAAATATCCTCAGGAGATGTTTGCTGCTTAAGACTTGAGATTTGTTCCCACTTTAGAGGATGTGGAAGGATAGGATCCTGGTGTTAGGTCCTGGCCTGATGCTCCCAGATCCCAGAGGCTTTGCAACTCAAGTTCCAAGTGAACTGGAGACTAATATAAGTAAACACAGAAGTACTGAAGCACTTTTTGGAGATGGAGAGCAGGTTATGCTGTTTTGTAAGATACAGCTAATGAAAGACCATTACTGCCCTGAGGAGAAAGGAAGGGAATTGTATTATTTAAGTATTACAAATGCAGCCACTAAGGCATAAACAAAGCAACTTGCACAAAACCAGACAAAGGAGGTTGCCGCAGAGTCAGCAGTTTCAACTCAGGTTTCCTGTGTCCCAAACTAGCACTTTAATCATCATCCTTCTCTGTGAGAGAGAAACAAGTATCAGAGAATGGAGCGAATCTCCACATTTTTGTAGCCCAAGACAGAACTGCGTCCATTGTTGGGACTAGCCCCCTAGGAAGAATTATTTCTATTCAATTTGTGTGTGTCACAGCCAGATAATGCACTGGGTGGTATTTCCCTCTCTTCCCCCAATCTTTCTCTTTTATGACCACATGACTTCACCCCCTCGTGTGAGTGACAGTACCCATTAGACTAGACTCTGATGCAAAACAGCTGTGTGGAGAGAAGGGGAGGAAGGGAGTGGGGAACAGCAATTTAGAAAACAATTAAGAACATCAATTCCAATTCATTTGCTTGGCCAGGATAAGTAATTTCTAAGAGGTAACTTGATCCATAGCGGACCGAGATTAAAGGCGGACTCCATTATCTCTAGTTTACAGTCTGGAGGAATTTGTTTTAACTGGTTACCAAGGAGGCTGCATGGAGAAGAAAAAAAAAAAACCCAACAAAAAAACCTTTGCCTAAAAATGTCTAAAATATCCTCCTGATTTCTTCTTTTAAAGGGCACGCATGGATTTATTAACTCTCTGAGAGTATGGCTGTATTGCATTGCAGCAGGAACAGTTCAGCTTTTGAAAACAGAATTCCTGCCTGCAAAAGCTTAGAAATGTGTTTTATCAAAACTAATTATGCCACTTTTAGACTGCTGTTAAGATTCTGGTGTAAAGATAGACTAGAAACATGAGACATGGTGTTCAGAAAGAGATTCAGCATTCCGCAGAGGAAGCAGCAGGGTCACTGAGTTGAGCACTCGGCAGCCTCAAGTTTTCTCCTTCTGGCTTTGACACTGCCACACTCTTTGGCTGTGGAAGGCAATTCCCAGCACAGCTTTACCACTGCTGTGAGCAAAATGGTGGTAAAGGACTCAGACACCTCGCAGAGGTGCTGTGACACTCTGTGCATACCCCAACATCCCTTTGAATGCTGAATCTGAACTCAGGCACACCATAGCAAGGGGTTGTGACACACTAGCATGTGGGATGACACCAAAAAGCGAGTATGTGAGTGGGAGAGCCACTGATTCTCTACCATGGAAAACCCACACTCCAGGGCTCTTCCTTTCCACTTCCCTCAGCATTCAGTACTTTGCTACAACCCTGTCTCAGACTTTGCCCCAACTCCTGCAGGCCTTGACCCCTCATCCCTGTTTTGCAAAATACACTACTGTCAAGAAGCCAAGCTGCCCTGCAACTCCAGACCATCAAAACACTTCACAGACCACTGCAGTTACCAGTTGGAATACGCTGGTACTCATCCTGGGCATTTCTCCCGAGAACCCAGAAACAGCAGCTGTTGCACTTACAGGAACAGAGAGGCCACATGTGCCTCTGGATCTGATGTGAGGAGCTCAAGGGTGGGGTAAAAGCAGACATGGAAAAAAACATCCGTGAGCTGGCTCAAAGTTCAGAGTTGGCCTTGGATCTGCATTTCCCTGGCTGGACCCAGACTTCTACCTCTCCTGTGCAACTTTGTTTCTCTTAGGGACAAACCGCATCGCTGCCATCATGAAATGGCCAGCCTGCACTTTATACAGCTGCATCCCTGTAGCTAGCTAAAACTCCAGGGTGATGTAATCGCCTCAGTGGAAATAGGAGCTGAAGAATGTGATGTGACGAATTTTCCCGGACCACCAAATAAATTACAAAACAGGCTCCCAGCCCAGAAAGGTTACCCTCCCAAATAAACATGTCCCAGCCTCCCTTCCTCACACACACTTACCTTCTTCCACATCAGGAAGCTGAGCTCCTCACAGACTCCATTACAGACCCAGAATGAACAGGTTCCTCCAGCCAGGCGGCATCTCCCGTTCAGTAATTGCTTTGGTATGGGCATCTGAGAACAAGACAGAACTGTATATACTAGAAATACTCTCTTTGCATAAACTTTTCAGTAGACTTACTTTTGTCTTGTTGCCAGGAAATGTATTTGGGGCCTCTTGCTAACTTCACATTTATTTGATTAGAGGGGCATGGGCAGTTTGTTCCGATAGTTACAAGGAAAACAGTGACGAGAGGAACTGAGAAACTTGGAAAGCCCTCTCTAAGCACATCAGCTCTGCAACAGCACGAGACCATCCTACTCCACCATCCTTCCTGTGAAAGCCACACTTCCAAGGGTTGGAAAGGAATGGGGGGAACCCAACTTGCAAATGTGATTCTCCAGAATAGGGAATGTCATGGTAGATAACTTTACAACCTGAGATCATTTAAGCAACACAATACAGTGAGCCCCAGGGTGAAAGAGGGGCCATTCCACAACCAATCAGCAAACAGTCAAAACTGGGTGGGTGAGTGGTGCTAAGAAAGCAAGAGCATAGTCAGCCAAACTGCAGTGTGGCCAGGAACCGTGAGTTAACACTTTTCCTCTGCCAAAGAACACCAGTAGGTCTGTAGTGACAGTGCATGGCCAGTGCCTTGGCCTCACAATCTGCTCAAAAACATGCAAGGTGGGACATGCAAATTCTGTGTCCGTTTCAGGTCTTGATTACTTCATGGCATGAGACAAGGCCCTTAGCTTCTCTCAGCCCCAAGCTGTTTGTGTGCACAACTCCCTGTGTTAGTACTTGCTTCCCTCCTGAGGCTCAGTAACAAGTTTGTTAAATGGTTCTCTTAACAGGCAAGGTGATCCAGACAGTGCGAAGTGATTTATTTTTTGTCCTGGAGAAACCAGCCTCCTTCAGAGTTTCACTCATTAAGACAGCAGCCGTTGTAATCCAAGCTCCTTTGATGGAAGGGGTAAGTGGGGAGATTGCCAAAGGGAGGATTAGCTGATGGATGTCTTGAGCTGCGAGGGTGTCTCATACGGATTTGTGCAGGATTTTCACCTCAGCTGTCCTGGCTGGAACTCCCATCCTACCATACCAAGACACTTTCCTTGCAGGCTTTGCTCTGCCTCTAGGAGTAGTGAGGCCCTGGCTGAGGGCTGGTTGCTATCTGTCATTCTCAGCTCGGTGGTGACAGAAAGGTACACAGCATGCCAAAGAAAACCTAGCCCCAGCGTGTGAAAAACTTACCTGTTTTACTCATAGGTAAGTGGCAGCTTTGTCCAGAGACAGGACAGATTCAGATGGGATTCCCAACTTGGCTACTCAATGATACAGTGCTCCAGGCCATTGTTTTCCCCTCTACAGTAGGGATTATGATATGCTTCTCTCTGCATTGCATCCTTCGAGACCTATGAATGAAAGTGCTGTAAGCAGCTTTGTGCTTTTAGGCCTAACCTTAAGTAAAGACATTTAGAAGGCACAGTTCCAACACATATTTCTAGACTATGTGATAGGCAGCAAGTTTCTCACTATTCCCCAGTCAAAAGGAGTAGCACAATCCCTGGTTTTCTCTGGTCTATGACTCTGCCTCCTCCTTACTCATCACGTTTGTCTTGATCTTTGATTTCTGCCACTATGCTTCTATGGATACATCAAGCTGTTTGTGTGCACTCTTTGTTATGGGACAGAAAGGGAGGACATCTGCAAAGGCAGGTTAGATCCACTTCTACATTCTCTAGCAATGTGAGAATTTTCATTTTGAAACCTTCATGGTGCAGTTAAGCCTTAAAGGGTGTTAGTACAAACACAAGATTATTATTTCCTAAAATGTCATTATTTGAAAGCCATTCTCACAATGGGGTGTTTGAGGATGAAAACACTCCAGCCTGTCAAGCCTCCTGCTTTCTATGTCAAACATCTCTCTTGTTTCCCACCACCACCTTTGCAACTCACACATGCCTAACACGAGCCCACAGCTTCTTTCTGGCTCCTGATCCCAGGTATCTAGATGCTGCTCCGTCTGCTCTTGTCTGACAAGCAGGGCCCAAAGCTGGAGGGGAGCAAGGCACACCATGCCACTCTGTGTGCGCTGCCAGCTGCTCTAGCACTTCTTTATCATACAGGATTACAAACCCATCCATGGGTGGGTGTCCACTCTTCTGCCACAGGACCCAGTGGAGCAGCGTGGAGCAGCAGTGGAGACTGCTTGTAATGTTATTGTTAAGAGGTTCCATTGGGTTGTTTTTAGCAGAAATTTGAGTTGCTTGTTTTGCAGCAGAGGATCAGTTACAAAAACAACACCAAGCAGAAAGGCTTTTTTGAGAGAAGGGCTCTGTTTACCATGTTAATTTCAGGGAAAGTTATTTGGGAGGAGGGAGGAAGTAGTCAAATCCTTGTTTACCATGCTGGAAACCCAAATCCCCTCAGTTTATGCAAATAAGAGAGAAAATGGCTTAGCGGTATGAGAACATGGCTGTGACTAAGGGGAGCTGGGTTTGTTCCCTCCTCTAACGAATACAATTCTCTAAGGCCTCTCTTCCCTCAAGGTAGGATTCAATTCATTTAACATAAGGTATATGGTCCCAGCTGAAGACCAAATCACTGATCAGCAGAGAGAGACAGAATATTCCTAGTATCGGATTTGTCCAGCAGCATCGGATATACTGAAAAGTCTGGCAGAGGCACCGGCTTTGCTTCCCTGATTATTAGGCAATCACAATAACCACTTGGACCAAACAGTTAAAGTAAGATGAGATGAACGTACTCTGCTTTCTGGGGTTCCCATACATGTAATGAAGCTAACTAGTCCTTCTCCACCTGACAGTAGGGTGGAAAGGATCAATGTACTAGTTATTACAACATGCTCTGATGCTGAGATGCTGGAGGCCATAAAAGCCTGACTGTAAGTAGGTCTGTCTACCTGAGAACGCAGCAACAGCAAGAAGTCCATTGGTTCCTAAATCCTTTCTGTTCGGTATGTGCACCTGTCCTGGATGTTGCGTGGCTGGTTTGGATCACTGCAATGATATGCTCAGCCACCTTTTGTGAGGTGGCATTTCTCTCCTTGCTGTAGAGAATGCAGTCCATTGGGGGAGTCATGGCAAAGCTGCCTGTGCTGAAAGAGCCCAGAAAAAGAGAAAATTAGTCACTGATCTCGGCTATGTTAGGGCAAAGGCAGGGTTTGCTCTGCCCGCTGAAATCGGAATTACTGCATGCTGCAAACTGAAGGTGCTATCAAACATCAGTCTGGGGATCTATAAGACTGAGAAGAACAGAACAGGGACTGAATCCTACCTGAGCAGTGAAATGACTTAGTGTAGGGTGAGCAAGTACTCACTTGCTCAGGGCCCCTCTGCCTTGGCATCTAGACGGCTAGAGATGACACACAGCTTAATCGCAGGCAAGGAGCAAGTCAGACAGCAGAGTGGCTCTACAGACACTACCCAAACAGGAGCCTCTTCAATGGCCTACGTTTTGCCTTTGGAAGTGGTCAGGGCTGCCTCTCTCACCAAATCAAGGCAGCCCAAATATGGTTCCTCTGGGAACTTTAATGTTTTACTGAATCACTTAGTTTCTCTTGATGACTGCTGCTTCAGAGTCTCAGTTGCTGGATCCCAGTGGGGATTTTGTTGATGGGGGTTTATTGACTGCTTGTTACCTTGAAGTTACTGCAGTAGCAGGAGTCACAGGTAACTCCTGGAGTCTGTTTATTTTATGGGTTGGATTTTTAAGAGTTTGCCAATGGTACCCTGATTTTAGGAGAAGGCACTTTCTTATTTAGCAATGCACTCATGTATTGATCCATAAATAACACTAGTGTGTTCTTTAGTAAGACCCAAAAGAGGGTCAGCCCTGGCTCATCAGTAAACCATGTAAAAATAGTGCAAAAAGAACCTCTCAGCAAACTCATCACATCTATCTGGGGGAGGTGCAAGCCAAACATCAGTGTAATTTTGTACTCCACTGAGTTTTCAGGAGTATCTGTGCCCATACCTTCTGAAAGAAAAATGCTAAAAGGTCCAAGATGGAGTAATCTCTGACAGCCTTCGCTTTGGTCTCCAGTAGAGGCTCTCAGAGTTGCAAGATTTTTACAGCTGGGGCTGCAGATCCAAATTCTGCATCTGTGGGAGAAACAGACTTGAATGCACTGAAGTCTCACAGTGAGGTCCATAAATTCCCATATACCCGAGCTGGAATTCATCTTGCCTCACTTAAACCCCTAAAAATGACTTGTCTGAACCTAAGACAGTCCTGTAGGCTCCTTCTATACAGTTGAGTATACGGATAACCATCGCAGGTGGGAAGAAGTTTTTTGGGAGGAGCTGGTCTCTCCCCAGCGACTATCATGGGAAGTCTTGACAATTACCTTAGACCCAGACAAGTGTCTTCTAGATATCCAAATTAGGTGAGAGGCATCTTATGTCTGTGATTACATGCAGCCATACTGAAGGGAGCCACAAGGTCATTAGGTCATCTTAGTTGATCCTATGTACCACATTACAAAATCCTCACATGACTGAGAGGCTTAAGATATAAGCAACATTAATTCAAAGAGGCTAGGCAGATCTGAGTGGGTTTTATGAGTGAGATGTGCCAGGTGTCACCCAAGGGATCCTGCCATGGAGCCCTGGAATGGAGCCAGGTTGAGCACATGACACTGAATGCTCATGCAGCAACAGTTCCCTTGGCAAATGGTGCTGGACCATTTCTTTGTGTGGCTGGGGATCCAGATTACATAGCAGTCCCTGTTCCACTGCAGTAGATGCCTTGTGAAAAGCTGGCAAGCCACACATATTCCAAGCACCACAGGTCACCTTGGCCAACACAAACTGCATATAACCCACATGTATGCATAGGCATCTCTAAAACTGTTAACTGTGTGTGTACACAGAGAGAGAAATCTCCCAAACAAAGATTTTGAAGCTAGACCTGTGATTTTTGATGCTGTGTGTTTGTTACTCTGTTAATGGAGGAGTGTGGGAGGATTTCCATGCTGGAGTATTGCCCCAGCAGCAGTGGCCGCAGGAACTGAAGCTGCTCCCAGCAGCATCAGGCTGCATGAGCACACAGAAGGCTGCTCAGAAAGTGCTGCGTACCGCTTTGTGGAGGCTCAGCAGCACTTGTGGCATGTGTGCCACTGTTCGGGAATCTTTGCTACAGATTGGGAAGAGACAATCTCTGAATCAGGATTTTACATTCACAGGGCATTGTCAGAGGTTAGGGAGAGGGGAACAATCAGGCATAATGTACCTACAATTGAGTTCAGGTCACTGTAAGGTGGTACAGTTGAATGGAGTGTTCAGAAGGACTTTGCTATTGCTTGGATCTTTCATAGATCTGCTTAGAATGGGATGAATGCATGGGCCTGCCATGAATGTCTCCTGCATGGGCCAGTTTTCCCCCACTGACTGCAAAGAGAGCCTAGTTATCTTAGATGAGACATTTTATATTTAGGTGTCTCAGATCAAGTCAGATTATTTTTACCTAAGATACCTACATCTCCCTAAGGGGTTTTCAAAGACATGCTGATGCTAAACTTTGATTGAATTGGCCACATGCTTTAGAAATCCCTTTAGATGTCTACCTCCACTGACAAGTACCTAAATCCTTTCAAATCTGGTCTCTAGCTAATTCTGAAAATGTAGTCTTGTGTGAAACTGAGTTTCCTACAAGCCAACTCTTCAGAATTACAGGCATTCAAAGACACCAATAGGTATCTACTAAGCCACAGTGCACTTATAGGACTTCTGGATCTTCAAATGCTTCTTAAAACCTTAGGCTCAGGCACCTGAAAATACCACAAGGTTGAAATGCCTTCAAATTCAACATTTTTGGAAGAGAGATACAGGGAAGAGAGACTTTCCACCAATTTTCTGTCTTTATTTTTGCTGCAGGCATACACTAGGTTGTTCTTCCAATGCTCTGAAAGGAACAGAAGCTGTTTATGTTCCTCAGCACAATGTTCAGCCTGAGCCCTTTCTTTGCAGGACGTATCAGGTTGGTCTAATAAGCAGGCTAACCATAACCATGCTGTTTCAATCTGCTCCAAGCAGAACCAGAATAAGTTTACGTCCACCTGCAAAACACTCTGCAGTTCCTCTAGTGGCCTGATTTGTGGAGGTGTTAATCACTCACAGCTACTACTTAGGTAAAGCTGTAATGTGGCCCAGATCACCCTTCTGTGCCTCAGTTTCCTTATCCTGAACACAATGATAATGCAGCTTATGGTCTACGGATGTATAGTGTCATACAAATATTGTTATTTATGGCGATGATGAGAACATGAGCTTTGTTTGGTACAAAGGTCTGGGAGTGCCTACTTGACATCAATTGAATGAGACAGGTATTAACCTGTACATTTGAAATACAGCGTGTTGTTATTGTTCTCAGATAAACAGAATAACCTCCTCTTAAAATCAAAGGTAATCTGTTTTACTTCAGTGAGATGTGGTGATGTCCACAGAGAACAAATCATTTTTGGCAAGTGGAGGAGGGATTTTCTTGGCAAGTTGGAAGAAGCATCAAAGGAAGAGAAGAGGGATGGGATGCAACACAACTGGTTTTAATTACACATAACAGTCAAGTTCCTCTGGACAGGCCTACCGTCTGATATGTCATTGTAAATGCTCTGGGGAGCCTGGATTAAGAGAATGAAAAAAACAAGTGAATGGCATAAAGGTACTCAGGACTCTTAGTGGAGTAACTGGCAAAGCTTTTGTCAGTTGGCATCATGCAGTGATACATCACCCCCATTAATGTAGCACCCCAGTACCATAACTTTGATTTTTAACGGGTGTTTGGTTATCCAAGTCCATGCCTTTTTCTGGTTTTGATAGTCATAGCTCCTCAGATCACACTGCACTTCTGTTTGACATTAACGATGAAGATGCTGAATTGGTTATAACAAGGATGCACTTTCATTCCCACTGCACAACCACCAGGATGAGGGGAAACTCTCTTATTTCAAGCCAGTTCAGCTCTGAGGTGGTCTGAATTGCTCTGGAGGTGCCAGTTTCTTCTTCTGGCCTGTCAAAGAGCCTAAGGCGGCAGCTCCCTAGACCAGACACACTGCAAGCTGCCTGAATAGATGGGATAGGTCTGGAGAAAAAAAGAGCTTGGGCAGAGATTTCTTGACAGGACTGTTCCTCTTGAAATGCCTGTTTTCTCTGGAAATTGATGACTTGTTTCACTAAATTTGGGGGCAGGGAATGTACTGGTTTTATTAGCATATTCTGTAGAAAACTGATGTTTCACTTCAACTATTACAATATTATATATTATCATTTCACCTAACATGTCAGTTTAGACTAGATTAGATGAACATCCAAACAAGAAAGTCAAACTAAAAATATCCTGTATGATTATTTCAGTATTTCTGAAACAAAATACTTTAGAACATCCATTCAGCGATATGTTTAAAACTGATGGTGCTCTATTCCAATTAGGAATGAAAGAACATTTGTAATGTCTGACTTGCCTTCGGAATATGAACAGCTTGAGCTTTGATGGACACTGGAGCTGCACAGTTGGGATCGCTGTTCAGGCTGCTGTAATAATTGTTTTCTTACATTTTGTTTAGGTTGCAGTAGCATTTGGGGGCTACTGTCAGGGTTTGAGGATGTCTTTTGCAAGGAACCTCATACGTATATAATAAAGATAACCCTTGGGCTTCAGTCACACAGAATAGAAGCACTGGACCCAATATGGGAAAACCAAGCATTATGAAGAACTTTTGTGGTGACATGGTGCAAGTGGGCTTTACTGCACTTTGGCTAAGCATTTACTTGAGTAATGGTTGCCTGGGAGAAACATCTGATTGAAGGACTAATTGGGTATTTCCCTAATTAGCTGTTGATGGTGAATGAGGGCTTGAGCTTGAAGGACCCTGAATGTTCTGTGAGCCTCACCTTAGCCAGGGTATGGATCCTGGATTCAATTTCTGCTAACACTGAGATCAGGAATAAGTCTTAAATGAGCACCAAACAAATGGGATTCAAACTCCTACTGCAATCTGATGAGCTAAAGGCTTCTTTAAATGTATGGTTTAAATAACTTGAAAGTTGAGGCAGAGCAACCGAGTTGATTATCCAGTCTTTGAACACCAAAGAGCAACTGATACATTGATGATTTCTAAGCAAGATCTGTTTGAAATTTGTGATTCTTCATTATTATTATTATAGTTATTGTTATTATTATTGTTATTATTATTATTTACTATGGTAAAGTCCAGAGCACCCTGAACGTTTAAGCCACAAATGGCCCTTACCCAAATTCATCAACATTTCAGGGTGGCCTACACTGGTTGACTGGGAATTCTTCAATTAAAATATACCTTCAAAAGGAGGAAACAAAAATATTATTCAGTCTGGAGCAATTTCATGCATTTAAGTCCCTGGAGGGCTTGTGTTTCTTTACTCTTGAGGTTCATTATGTCACCAGAAGAGCTTTAATATTTTACTGTGGAAGCAACATAGCCATGAAACATTAATTTCCAGGAATGTGGGAACCATGAAATATGGGGTTTTCTATTAAATTAATATTTTACTTGCGTCTATTCTCACATAGTTAAGGGAACCAATTTTCATTATATGTTTATGTATATGTATTCTGGAAGTTCATATAGAAAGATGAACAAAATATGGGAAAATCACTTTTACCTTGAAAAATGTATTTCACTGATAAAAATACCAGTCATTTATATTCTACCTTTCATCCTAAACCACTTCACATTCTACATCCATCTTGGAACAATGTCTCTCATTACTAAACTGCACCCACTCTGGTGTGTAAGTGAACAGCTGATATATTCTGCCCTGTGAGATGCGGCAGCTGTTTAGATTTGTATAAAATTGTTTACTTCCCTATTTGCACAATGCCATTTTCTCACCATTGTGTGACCAATGCCATTAAGATATGCCTGGCATAGACATGATTGTACTAGGATCTCCAGCAGCCTCCAAGTATTCTGCATCGTGGCAGATGTCTCTGGCTGGAAGAAAAAATGGTGAAGGACAAATTAACTTGCAATCTATGTAAAGGCCTTTTAAATATTCTCCTGTTATTGCTAATCAGTGTTACTAACTATAGGACTGATGGCTCTTTCTTGTAAAATGGATGACTGGGTTTCCTTCAGATATTTACACATACTCGCATGCAAAAACCACATCGTCTTTTAGCAGCCTCGGCAGAATGGAAGCATTGTAGTGGCTTAATGGGAATCTGAAGCACTTAGTTCTGGGACAATTCCAGAATCTAAGTGTCCACCTAGGGTTTTTAACAATATTATATACTAAATTTATGTCCATTTCCAGTTGATTAGAATGGAAGAATTAGCCAAAACATTCCAGAAGCATCTGTGTCATGGGAACCATAGAATTCTAGGTTACATGAAACGCCAGAGATTCACCAAATCACCAGGGTTGTTTTCCTTAATGCTACAATTAGAGATGGCACATTAAAAGAACAATTACTGGATAAGATTTGGCTGCAGGAAGCCCTCTGCCATAAATTGGAAATTCTCAACATATGCAGCCATGTTGCTAGAGAAGATGAGTTATGCAATTAAACCCAAAACTGGTTATTTGCTATCAAAGGATGGCAAAGTGTACTAAAATCCAGCTGAGAGCTTCCCTGATCTTGTTATCTTCAGGCTTCTATGTGAGTTAATCTAACACAGATGACAATATTTGACACAGACAATTGCTCCTACAGTCATGTGGAGGATGTTTTATAGGAGCCCTTTCCATCAGAACATTGAGGTTTGTCATAATACAACTCTTCAAAAAGTCTGGTAAGTTTTGCCAGAATTGCATTTCAGGGGAATAAAACATGATAAATTCTTCATAAAGAATTTCAAAATTCTCCCTTCTTGTCCTCATTCAGAATGAAGCAGAATTTCAAATTCTGAGTATTTTTTCAAAATGAACTTCTGTCCTCCCACAGCACTTTCACTGCCTATATGAAGAAAAGAAGCTTAACATGTAATTTCTCTGAGCCTTAAGGAGATGGTATGTGGGTTAGTATTTTCAAATCCAGGCTTATACAGCTGCTGTTTGAATATAAATCATAAATGCTTTTGGGTTACACTAACACCCTCTGCAGTTTAGTACAGTTGTTAATTAATACAATACTGTATTAGTTTTTCTTACAGTCTTACTATTAACGCCCCATGAAATCCCATTAGCTCTGCATATGGTGCCAGACTTGTTCTGAATGTGGGAAAGAAAGACGTTTACAGTGGTATGAATAATAAAGGGAAGCTTTCAAGTGGTTTCCACTGTGAACATTTTGAAAAAATATTTTCCAGAATGTAATTTGCGGGGTAATCTTTTCACAAAATTTCAATGCAAACATGCACATATTTGTCGTCCAAGTTTTCCCCTGGAATGCAAAAACACTTACACACCACTGTTGTTCTATGGCAGATACATCAGGAAGATAAAGTAGTTCCTAAAAATGGAAAATTAACCAGGTTGTCTTACTGTCCAAACTGACAGAAATGCAAACAAAAAAAAAAACTAAACTGCATAGCTGATGCCAACAAATGGATAATACTTTCCTTCCTTTTTTGTTTTAAATATTTTAAAGTACAGATAGTCATGACAGTCAAAATTTGGGTTAGGTTTTCCAGAAGTTATTTGAATTTCCTGCTTCAGGGATCTGACAGATCCTTCTTAAATTCCAGGATGATTTAAGTGCCATAGTAAAAACCAGACTTATTTGTTAATACCTCATACAGAACACTCCAAAATGTATTAGCCACTACAGAAACCTTGGACCTAATTATTTTTCTATTAGTTGAGTTTTGTCCAGTATTGACTCCTTAACCAAAGGAGTTGATCTGACAAGGAGCTGTTAGAAAAGCTTTTAAAAATGGAGAGAATGATGAAGCAGGCAGGATTTACAAGCAGACTATTTATTCCCTGGAGAAGCTGGCTCAACTGTGATTCTCTCCCAGCCCTTTAGGAATGCCTGCCCTAGAGCTGTAGTAGTAGTAGTGCATGGTTAGGAGGATTCTAATAGATGCTTCTCTCCTGCCCAGTCCTGCAGTTCATCCATAGTCCAGTCTCTGCAGTCTCACTATGCAATCAGGAATGGCCAGGGCCTTTCTGCATGGCCAACATCCAGACAGGGACACACTGCTCAGGGAATCCCTCCTGCCTCTCCTCTCGTAGGATGGTGAGTCCGCTCATTTCAATGAGGCTGTGGAGGATGTTCAGGTCTCGGATCACACTACTATCCAGACAATCCAGGATACAGCCCTCCCTGGCTACATTGTCCTTGAGAATGATAACACCATTAGCCTTCAAGCCATTCTGGCACCGGATGAGAAACTCCAGGAGATCTTTATCTGTCAGATATCCTACAGATGAAGAGATGGAAAATAGATCACTATTAACCATTCAGACAGACTCCCCCTGTACACATCAGAATGGTGCCTTGATCTGAGTCTCTATACCCTATTTATTGCAGGAGAAGTACTGGTCTTGTCAGATTTAATTATGAAATCTTGAGCAAATCAATGAGATTAACAATTACAAACTCAAATCAATATTTAGGATCCATATTAGTAGTAGCAACAGATGCGGACAGAAGTCAATGGGAATAGTGGAGAAAATACTGGGTGCTGAAGGGTTCTTTAATCTGGTGGTTAAAGTCATAATAAGAATCAGTGGCAGGAAGCTCGAGCCAAACAAATTCATACTGGAAATAAGTGACAACTGTTTAACAGTGTAAGTAATTACCCATTGGAAGCTACCAACAGAAGTGGTGTTTACCACCTCTTGAAGTCCTCAAATCAAGCATGGCTGAATTTCTCAAGATACATTTTAATTGAACACAAACTACTGGCTCAGTACAAGGGTAAAGGAATGAATAGAACAGCTTGTGATATAGAGTAGGTCAAACTAGAAAATCTAACAGCCACTTCTGTCTTTTAATATTACAAATCTCCATAACTTTGTGCAACATTATGAACCCATCAAAGGGGTTCTGGATCAAAGATCCAGTGAGGAATACAAGATCTTCCAAACTACCAAACTCTTTTATAATACCCCAAACTGTTGTGATTTCTGTGTATACCATATACGCTTAAAAACTGCACTTTTTTTTCAATATGTTATTGAGATTGTGATTTTTACCCTTCCTTCTCAAAGATCAATACTTCTGTTACATTAAGGACAGTAGTGCAGGGCTCAGAGAATAACAAAATGAGAACTCTCACACATGAAACATCTAAAATGAATTATCAGGGACAGGTGGACAGAAACTGAATAAAAAACTTGAAAAAAATAATCATTTGTATTTTCTAGTCAAAATATTTAGTTTTCTTGATGAAAGATTCAAACTTTTATAAATAGAAGTTGTCATTTCAAAACCACATTTTGACATAGCATGTCAGGTTTCTTTAACCACACCCCAAAAAAAAAGAAAAAGAAAAAAGACCCAAAAATGCTGAATACCTTTCAAGTTGGAGGAAAATGTAATTGCTATAGGAAGTGTAAACTTGCATTTCTTTTTAATTTTAGTTTTTCCACAAAATAACAGCTTGGGCTCATATACTTATACATACATAAGACAAATCAAGATTGCATCGGCAAGATTCATTGAAGCTTTTCAACACCTAATTTGGAACTTAATGTTCTCTTAATTTAGCTTTTAGCCTAGTTCCTGAAGAAAATGAGTTCTTCATGGTGTTGCTCTCTATCAGACCTGCCCTTGCTCCACCAAAAAGCATTGAGCTTGCTGGTGGATTTCCGCCCATTTCAAGATCAGGGTAGAAGTTTGATTAATGCTTAAGATCACTACATATTTCATTTAAATTGATGGAGGAAGGAGATTCAGACCTGTGTCTATGCTAAAGAAAAGGTACATGCGCCCTTCAGCAGCAGCCACATAGCTGATCAGCACAGCCTCAGACAAGCCGTAGCTCATTCAGTCTCATGTTGACTTGGATTTGGTCAAAAGATGAGGCAGGAGCTACATTTACTGCAATGAATGGTTATCCAAGAAAAGCAAAAATACAAAGGAATATTATACTGTTCTGAAGCAATTTGCTTGTACAGCTACAAAGACTGTACAAAGAAGCTCAGTTTCATTATTTTTTAAGACTAGGGGACAAAATAAGTGTTCCTGAATAAAACCATCTTCTGTGCTAATCTCTCCACATTTATCTTTCTTTTTGCCTAGCAAGAAACTGTTATCTCCAGGGTTTTGAAGAGTTGTTCAGGCCTCCTCTTGTACTTTAGAATAATGAGTTCTGCCAGCTAGAACTGCACCACGGACACTGACGTTCACAGAGGAGGAGAAAACCTTACTGGAAGGACAGTTAGGCACTGCAGCAGGTTTTCTAGGAAAAATTAAGATTTTTTTTTTTTTTTTTGGTAAGGAACATTGCCCACATTATCTCATAGCCAGTCTGCTGCTCTTGATGCTGCAGGAGAAGAAGTAGATATTTCTTATACGAAGGTGTACTGTGGGACATAGCTAAATGAACCAGTTTGATAAGCATCAGTGCATGTTTAAGACAATCTGGTATACAGGTATTCATGATTTCACTATGGCTTTTTTCAGATTGTTTCCTGAAATACCCCCAAGTGTGGATAATCATCAGATTCAGAAATCCCTGCTCAGAGGTGAGGCCAACCCTGTGTATCTGTCTGCAGCACTGGCAACAGGAGGCCTACTCCTCAGCTGCACCTTAGCATGCAGGCTACTCTCCAAGAACATGACCTTTCTCCAGTATGTGACCTGGAAAAAAACAACTTGGTGTATACCCACTGTATGTGTGGCTGGGGAGAACTCTCGAAAGTCTCTTGTGAGATTTTAGGAAGCAGTTCCAAAGATTTGAGAACCTTCTTTTACAGCTGCACCGTTCTTTTAAATAGACTTTAGCACAGGCTATACAGCTCTCTGAGATGTTGGGCTGAATGAATCATGTTGAACTAACCTGAAACCCACTGAATCCAGATGACATCATATCTTTGCGGGGCTGGAGTGAATTCCTGGAGGCTTTTGCAATAATACATCTCTACTCTGTCCTCCTTGTCCTGCAGGTAGTTCGGGACCTCAGCCAGAAAATTCTCCATCATATCCACTAGCTCCACGCTCTTGAAAACCGGTAACAGGACATGTTTGCTGATACGACCTATGCCAGAGCCACAGTCCAGGGCACGGTTGGTGCCAGCTTTCCCCACACCCTGTGGGATACAAGAAAATAATTTGAAGTCCAAAAAATACCACCTGAAAGATCACAGCAGCTATGCTACCCACTATGGCCTCTAGCCCACCAAGCCTAGTGTCTTGTTTCCTTTGTGCACAGCTGTGGTAAAGAACCTGGGACAGTATCTTTGGGCACCTACATGTGAGCCAAGCTGGGCTGCTGTATTCCCAGGCTGCTGTTGATCAGATTTCTTCATTGCAGCCCTGCATTTGCTGCTCTATAATAAATTTTTGCTTGGTATAAGAAGAAACATAATCTGTCACAAGCTCCTAGCTTTCTCAGAAGATCCACTGGTCTTTGTAAAGTCCTTGCAACTTCACCTGTCAAATATTCACACCTCACAGCCAACTATGTGGCTAGATAAGCCTCATTCTGAGCCCTGTTAAGGCCTAACAAAAAAGTAAACACCAAATACTGCATGCAAGAAGTAACTTCTGCAGCACAGAACTTCCCAGATGCCCATGGACATCTCTGCAGATGCACAGCATCCTTAGGATCAGAGTGCAGTTTTCAAAACAAGCTGTGTTTGAACAAAAATCTTGGAGTTGCAGGTAACTTATGACAACTCAAAAAGTCTGGCCTGGAGCATATACATAAATTCTTTTTCAGGCATAGAGACAAGAAAGATGATTGAGTACATTTTGCTTTACTGTTCTTTTTTCTTCATAAATATCACCTCTGGAAAGAGATCAGACATGAAAAAATGTGGCACAAAGGCTATGTCTATGAGAAAATAATGAGTCACTGTAAAAGAAGCTTTATAATGAAAGCTGTATTTCACCCTTAAAGCTTCCATTCTAGCTATAAAATGGCTCTTAAGAGCCTGCTGCTGTTCTGTAAAACAGAAATTTTAAGTCCGTACATGCACTGACTGTGGGATTGGAGCTCCCCTAGCCAAAGTTATCTGTTAAACAAATATATTAAAAGCAAATGTAAACACCTTTTCCCTGTCCTCTGAAACCTAGTGTTGAAGTGAAAGCTATGGGCCAAAGCCCCTATTGCAACTTTACCATTCTTAAAGGAAATAAGCCCAGGAAGGGTTTTACTCTTCCTGCTTATTGGGCGACCCCCTCTGTAATGACCAAGCATAAATCATGTAACTGGCTGCTTTTTTGGCCTTGTTTCAGTGGGTAATTCAGTAGATTATTAAGGTCAAAGGACAGTACCGTCAGCGACATGACTATGAATAGCCCGGCTGAGCATCTGGTTACATACAGTAACTGTAGAAAGAGCACAAGGACCTCAAAGGCTCTCACCAGTCTCCAGGGCTCCAATTTGTATACCTGGGAAGATTAATCTCTTGATGTGTGCAAGAGTCCACAAGCCTTCAACCCTATTGGACTCTGGAGACTACCTGTTTGTAGTTAGCCAGAAAATGTGAGCCATTCTTCATTCACAGGCTGCACTTAGGAGCATGTGGCTTTTACGGAGGACCAGGCTAAGCTGTAACAAGGAGTTCATGAAAGGAGAAGGAACTGTGTCTTGGATCTTTACAAGGTGGATTTCCATATTGTTTGCTGGCAGATACATACAGGCCTACACTGATGTGATTAAGTAAAAATCTTTGAGAAAGCTGGTGAGAAAACCAGGATGATTTACCAAAACAACTAACAGAATTCAACAAAAAGCTGTATAACTTCCTTGACATTTGTGTTTCAGAGAACCTATAGTTACAGGACCTCACTCGAAACAGGAAATTCATCTCCCATGATGTGTCATGACAAGGACCTCTGATGACACATCTCCATTTGCCATTGAGAAGGAAAGGGAACAATCATGGGAGATGAAGCTTGATTCCACACTTCACTGAAAGGGAGCCACAGCTTCAGGCAATCATCTGAGAAGCCCTGTGAAGCACCACGGCTCCGTTTGTAATGAAAATGTTGACATAATTCCATGTTCAGCTAATATATTTTCAGTTTGGAAATGCTCAGAGCTTTGACAGGGTATTAACATTTTCTTTGGAAGGCAATCATTTTCCCAAAAGCGTAATTGAGTTGAAAATCAGACTCCTTATTTAAAAAAATAGTATAAGTGAAAATTTTAAGCCAGAACAGGCTTCACAATTTAAGATTGACTGCTCCTCTGATTACCTGCTTCCCATTACACAGAATCACTACCATTTAGGACACATACACACCCAAAACTTCTTCTGTAAGGCTAGATAGGGCACTCACAAGTTTCCTTAGGGATAAAAGAGCTGTGGATTATGTTCCTGATGCCACTTCAGGTCTTGGAAGGGTAGGAAGGCAGTGTAGATATGTAGGATAAAAAAGAAATCAAGAGTTCAAGAAACAGATAAAAATCACAGTGGGTTTCCTAACCCACTAAACTAAAAAAATAATAAATCAGGTTTTCAACAACATCTCTTCCACCTTCCTGATGAAACAGGAGAAAAATCACTTTCAAGAACCTTTTCAATTCAGCAAATAACTAATCAGGCAGGTGAACTAAGGACAAGAAAGGGAGAAAGGCTGTAGGGCAGAAAGGGAACTATAAAGTTAATATAATCTCCATCTGTATTATTTCCCACATCTATAGATCACAACTGTTCCTGAATTAATAGTTTCTTTGTTTTCTTTATTTCCTTTTTCACACACTACTCTGGATCAGGCACTTGAAAACACAGCGCCTATGTGGACATCAAGGCTTTAACTGGCATTAAACAGTGCCATAAATACACAGTGCTATAGCTCTGCTGATAACCCCATCAAGTTTGACTGTACCTAAGACAGCCTATACCTTGTCTGTACAGCACTGTTGGCTCAAGTAATGTTGCTCTTGGTTTTAGTTCTTCCCACACACACATAAAACCTCTTAACTTGAGCACAGTGGCACTTTTAACTCAGTTTGACTCACCTGGGAAAGAGACAGGCTAAAACGTAAGTGAAATCCTTAGTTCTTTCCGTAATCCCTTCCATGTGCCCAGGCAAGATAAATTCTCCAATGGTAAAGAAATCTGTAGCTCAGTTTACAGTAGTGCTAAGAATCATGCTAAGAAATGCCATACCTGAAAGTATGCAACATCAGTCATGTAAGGGAAATGTCACTGTGTGGCATTTCCACACCAGCCAAACTAACTCAAGAGGGGTAATTTGAGTGGAACTGGGCAACTGTTTTTTAAGGAGTGCTAGTTTTGCCAGAAAATGAAGCTTTGGAAGAATAAAAGTCTCTGTGAAAATGGTATTTCAAATCTAGAGAATAGTTATAGCCAAAAAACACGGGGAAGAATGTTGAAAATGTCAAGATACTTCTTTTTCATGACTTTCAAGGAAAAAAACAAAAAAACTTGTCAACTTCTCATTTTTAAAACAGCATTTTTCATTTTGGAACTGTCTTGAACTCTTGAAAACAAAAGGAGAAGTTTTTCAGAGGGTAAAACAATTTAAAAAAAGTGAAATATGTTCAGTTGATCTGAAACTTATTTTCCTATTTTCTGTTTTTGTTAAAATTCTCTTCAAAAAAGAAAGTAGAGTTTATATTAGGGTGAAGCAAATTGCTTTTTTTTCTATCTTAATCACCTTATTGGGAAAAAAAAAAATTCACAGAGCCATAAACTTGGGAAGACATAACTCAAATTAGCTTTACAATAAAGTTACTACTACAGAAAGCCAGTAAATATCTGTATCTAGTTAAGTAGGATTCAAATTGCAGTAGTAAGAAAGGAAAATAAACCATAATAAAACATAACCAATTGCCTGTATCTCAACAGAGGACAGGCTTTAACAAACTACATCAGAATTAGCCAAATGTGCAGATTCCTTTCTGTTCCTTTCCCCTCCCCCCCCCCCCTTGTTTGATCTTGGCCATTCAGAGTATCCTTTCTATCCCTGGCTAATAATAGTAGGAACTCTGCTCTGGAGTATTTTGTATCTCTCATCACACCTGATGCATTGGGTATGATTTCTCTTTGGCATGTGAAACTCTGCTACAGACTGTACTTCTTTCCTTTTCAGGTCTTGGAAATGAGAAAGTGTAACTGTGTGATAAAAACCTGCCATTCAGTAAACTGAATCTGTATGATGTCTAGGAAGCGTAAAAACTTTCCCTGAGTACACACTTATGCACCACTTGAATTCCACACATGTCCTTAAAACAAGACTTAAGTAAAACCTAAGGAATATGCCTTGAACTGGCTCTGGCTTATAAGTTGTATTTAATTTTTTCTGAAAATGCCATTTTACCATCAGGTTCTCACTTTGTGTTTGTAGAAAGCCTGATATAGCGAGGCTTTGAAATGTGAAGCAGTTGTGCATTAGCATTAGTACAAATGATTGTTAAAAAAGAAAATGTGGCTGTTCACTCGTGGTTTGCTGGCTCACTGCCCCAAAAGCCTCCCTGTATCAGGTACAGCAAACTTTGCCACCAGTTGCCCTTCACTGCTATACAGGATTTCTGTTTCTTAAGCCACACTCATTTTCCATCCCAATCCAATTAAACGGTGCCCTTTTTTTATACACAACATCTAATTAACTTATTGAGCTTTTTTTCCACAGTGGATCATTAAAACTAAAAAATGGTCATCTGGGTATCCCAAATTTGTACATTTGAGCAGAAAATGAAAGATCTGTGGTAGCTTTATATAGAACTAGTCATCTTGTGAGCAGGAAAAATTAAGAAATTTGTTTTTCTGTAGCTTTGTGGATTCTTTAGCATCTAATACTGTTGTTGAGTTAATTTAGTGGGCTTTTCCTCTGGGAAGAGAGGACAGTCAGAAAACCATCAGGCCACACTTTCAAAGATTTTCAGATTCCTAAAGACACATTTAGGCACCAACAAGATTTTCAGAAAACTAAGTGCCAAAGTGACGTTGCTATTGCAGGTGCTTTTAAAATCCTACTTTGCATCTCAGGTCAAAGCAGACCTTTACAAATCTGCCTGCAACGTGACACTGGAATGTTCAAGAAACAAAATATTTTTCCTAATGCAGGAAGCTTATTCTATATACTCCTAATGTTGGGGGGGGGGGGGGGGGGGGGCTAGGTTTCGCTGCAGCATTCTCAGTAATATCTATAAATAGGCAAAACAGAAACTTGGCATTTAGTCTCAGCTACTTTCCCAAATGGACTGCAGGAATTTGCACAGACAAAACTCCCACTGAAGCCAGCAATGATTTTATCACGAAAGGTCCCAGTCCTGCACTGAGAATTAATCTTCTACCCAAACACAACTATAAGAACTCCTTGCACAATCCTTTTCACAGCTTTGGAGAATAAGAAAAGGATGCAAACCAGGTAAATAATGACCTAAGGCCAGGCAAAATGTGTATTTATGATGATGCATGAGCTGGCAGAATACATTACTAGACCCAATGCCCATCAGCTATGACCTGTGACTGCATATCACATACAACATATGGTGCCATTTAAAATATATGTGACTGGGCACAGTGCATGTCATTTATGACACATCATCACTGTTTCTTGCAGAAGATGGGATTAAATGACTCACCCCAACAAACTTCCTGAGAAACTCCCTGGAGGATTCAATGTCTGTATTGGAGAGCTCAATGTAGTCTCCCATCATGCCCTCTTCTGTGGCTGGCACCTCCCGGTAGAAGTGTTTGGCCCTGGCGTAGAACTGCATCTCCCCATTGATAACTTGACTTGTCAAAGCGTAAAGTTTCACTGCAAGCAGATAAATCACTATTTTATTGTTAATGACAGATATTTCTGGTTTCGTTTATTGCTCTGGAGGCATGATGGCAAAGCTCTATAAACCTAAGTTGAGCCTTCAAATTGTCAAACCTCTCTTTCTAAAGCAAAGGTGGAAGGAAAGGTGTTGGATTTAATCCTGCAAGACCTTGAAGGGATACAGACCCCTTTGAGCAGATTCAGTGTCTCCCAGGCTCAGACACAGTTTTTGTCATCACACTATGTTTTCACATCAGTGAATATCATTTTAAGTTTGAAGCAAACATCCATGCCAAAGAGGACAAGGGGTTTGATTTGCTCCCAGAAAAGCTGTGGGCAGTATTTATCGCTATGCAGGGTAATCATTTCTGCTATCACAAACATAACTGTTCTGCAGATTTCCATACATGCTTTCTAGCCATTGACAGCTGCATGGACAGTGCACCAAGAAGAGAATGGATGAATGAGACGCTTGCTCTGGTTTATTTTTAGTGATACTCTACAGTCCATGGCACTGCAAGTAAGCTGAACCAAAGAGCAGATGGCAGTCTCAGGCCTAAATAAGCATACAGGAGGGAGATGATTTAGAAGAGACAGTCCTAAATTTTCATCTGTCACAGGTCAAGGAGTGAGATAAACAGTGGGTGATACACAGGAAAGATCCTGTGTGCCAGAGGCTTGGAGGTTTCTTTTCATTGCTTAGCTACCTTGCTGGTAATATATAGCACCTGTAAGTTTGAAGTTGTTTTAATAAAACCTGTGAGTTTTGCTGGGTAAAGGGCTATTTTCCCTTATTCTTACATTCCCCTATCCTCCACATGCTTCGTTTTTCTGTACTCAGTGTGCACTGGCATATCAAAACCAATTATATTTTGCAGCTCCAAAGTTTGGATTGGTGCAGTCCATAAACAGCTTTCTTGGAAACCAGCATCTCTGACTGTCTCATGTATGCATACAAGTGCCCAGCCACTTCCCTGTGTGTATGACAAGACTTTCCAACAAAACACAGCTACAAGCCTGGCTGTGAAAGCTAGGCAATAAGGAGGGATGGAGTCACACCGGGAACAAGTCTCTGCGAGTACAACCTTGCAGTGTGAGACCTGCTCTGATGCAGATTCCCAGCATGCCCAAGGAACCAGAAATGATCCAGCAGCAAACACCTTTGGGGTTAGTAAGAACAGAAAGGAAGAGCTCTCTGCCAGCTGTGTACACAGAAGGACCAGGGAGCAGTGCTTTGTCATTGCATCTTTAAACTTCCATGGCAGCACTGCTGATCGCTGCTGGGAAGGGTCTGAACAGGCCATGCCTTGCTTATGCCGGCTGGGGAACAGGAATTATGCCCTCCACACAGAGAGCTAGGCCAGAGGCCCTGAACATAAGCCTGGAATGTATTTATTGAGGGCAAGAAAGCTCAGCAGGGAATGATAAGTGTGTGCCTGCCCATCCTCAGCAGGAGAATGACATTTTGGAGGCAAATGAGGGGGGGGCAAAGGAAGTAGGATGGGGAATAATTACTAGCAAGGACCACTCAGAACAGAATAGTGCTATTGGGTTACACATAAGCAGCATGCCCGGCATATCCTTCATCCAACAAAAGCAGCATTACCAGCCCCTCTTGTCATCACCTGCTTAAGTCAACTGCTGAACGGATACTATTAAAGCTTTAATCCATTACACATTTATGTTATGCCTGAGAAATTTATACCACAAGAAGCACTGAGCCCAGCAAGGGTCAAACCTGGGAGTTTTACACACTCCACTGATTATATTCACATACTCAGAAGAAACCATTTAGCTGAAAAAATTAATATGAAGGAGGCAGCAGCCAATCCCCAGCACAACTTGGCCAGGGCGGCTCCCAGAGCCTGGGAAAAAGACTACATCGGTGGCTGTGATTCTTCCAGTAAACAATCTCCATCTTCCCCCAGGACTGGCACCATCTTGTTTTCTCTGCATCTCTTTTTTCTCCATTTCAGAAGCCAGCCTGTCCGGTGAACAGAACTGAATCCCTGCATGTTGGCTTTGCAAGATCTTCCATGTAAGAGTCCAGTGATGATTTCTAGGGCTTCTTTAATGGACCCATCAATGGACAGTGATTTATCCTGGTTTGCTAGGTTGAAGGGAAAGGCATTTACAGGCAGGCTGCATACTAGGGCAGGATTCTGCAGGCAGCTGGTAGCATGAACGACAAATATTCAGAGTCCTTCTACCCAAGCATGAGCCTGACCCGAGGCAACACATGGGGACGATATGTTGTCAGGATATCAAATCTGTAGTGTGTGCTCTCGCATTTCTCACTCAGAACCAGTATCAGGCTTGCAGAATGCCTGCCGGGAGTTGCATGCATACACCAGCTGACTGCAGCTCCTCCAGGCCAGCTGGGGCCCCAGAGCCCTGCCTTACGTGCTGGCATCCGAAACCAACTCTCGGTTTAGAATTCACTGGGTCTTCACAATGCATCAGACTTTGCAAAGATCTTTTTACGCAAGTCTCCTACCTGAGGGCATGCAAGGACACAGGCTAATGTAAAGGGTGGCACTGTACCCAAGGTCTTCTCCTTCGGACTCACAGTCTCACTCATGCAGCGTGCATTCCATACAGATGATTTCCACCTCTTGCTCCCTCAGCATTACTCCCCCCCCTCATGAATTTGCAACACTGCCAACTCTCCCAATGCACAACCCAATTTTCCAGACACAGCCAATCAACCTCACCTCTGATCTGCTTTGCAGCTGTGCCTGGCATGCAAGCTCCAGCAGAAGGACCAGAGGGAGAGGGAGGTTTGCCAGCTTTCAGGAATCTACCCCAAAAAAGAAGTGCAAGGAGGCACACATGTCCTTGGTGGCAGTTAGTGTTGCAGCTCTGCTCCAGTGTGCCTCCCACTCATCACAGGACCTGTCTAGCCAGAGGCATCTCCCTTTCCATGACCAATGTGGGACTATCTCATGCATCAGGAAATGAAATACTTGTGAGATCTGTTATGGATACACGGCCTTATTTCAGTGAACTTTGTAAAGTAGGGCATAGGCAGGATAGGATGATGAAGGCTGTAAGTCTCTGACATTGGGACGGGGGCAGCTGTCTTTCACAGACAAGGTTTTCAGTGTTAAGGCAGGTGACTTGTAAGGTTTAAAGTTAGAGATGGTTACAACAAACCCACTGCAAAACCAGGTTGAGAACTGGAACTGGCTCCCTAAAGGTCACTCTGCAGTCATGAGACAGTAATTTTGAGTTGCTGCAAATACAATTTGGATGCGGAGTGGTGATCCTGAACTAGACAGAAAGTATCTAAGCCCTTTTGCCCTACAAAACATATCTCTAATATTTTCTTAGGGATCAGTTCAAAATTTTGTTTCCCAGTGCATCTGATCTAAACCTCTATAGAAATGGACCACTTAATACTAAGACCAGGTGCAATCCCATCCTGCAGTAGACTCTTTACAGTTCTTGGTTGTAGGGTTTACTCAGCTAAATTTCCCTGGCAGCAGTAAATGTTGCAAGTAATTTTTCTGAAGTTTTTATTTGTGAACATTACTTTGTGGCTCCAACTGCATTCTGCAAGATATTGAACTAATTCCAGTTTGGCTGAGTATTCCCTTTCAAATGCAACATCTGCTTCGTGCATCAGTTGAAAAATAGTTATCTGGGTGCAGGGTAGAATTCACCTCTCTACTGTGGTCCCAAAACCATTTAAATTCTGTTTTATAGAAGATGAACATTAGCCCACCCCCAAAGCAGATTTTACTTACAGGCACATGCCTCACACACGGGAATATTTGTCTCTATGGACCGATCATCTAAGTTTTCCACGGCAGATCTCACCCCACTGGCACCAAGTCCCACAGCCCATATAAACACATGCATAATTTCCAGTATCCGGGTAGCTCCATTAAAGTCCACTGGGCTTAAGGGCATTCACACACATTTAAGTACATTGTTGGATCTGGGCCTAAAGTTACTTGTGTCTTTTATTTATAAATGTTACCCTGGTCTGTAGAAGTGACATGTTTCTCTTAACGGGCTGTGATACCAGATATGCTCAGCTCATAAGTAAACATACCTAAAAGTGCTCCACCACTGAATCTAGCAATGGAGTGGGAGGAGCGTGGAGTTAGCATAGCTTGAAGCAAGCTTTCTACCTTGCTGACCCTCCTGGGCAGCACTGCAAGTTTCAATGGGAGGCTTGATTTCAGTGTTATTACTCATGTTTAGGATTAAGCACATGCTTAACTACCCTGCTAGATCACAGTCTTAATGTCGCTTTAGTCGTTTAACACTGTTTACAGAGAGATAATCTGGATCTAGTCTTGAAGCTTGAGAAGTTTAGTTCACTTTTGCTCAGTTCCACTCTGAATGAAACTGGAAAATGTCATCCTGCAGACATGTTCAGACCTGCCACATCCTGGCCTCTCCATCACAGAGAGCACTGGATGACAGGATAATCCAGGTTGGAAGGGAACTAAGGAGGTCCCTAGTCCAAACTTCAGCTCAAAGCAGGGACAGACATGATGTCAGATGATGTTCATCAGAACTTTACTCAGGTAGGTTTTGAAAGCCTCAGTGGTGGAGAATTGTACGACCTCCCTGGGCAACCTGTTCCAATGACTGTCCTCACAGGGAAAGTTTTTCCTTATGGTCAGTACGAACTTCTTTTCATTTATGACCACTGCCTCTTGGCCTCCTGCCTCACACCACTGCACAGCTCAGCTCCATCTTCTTTATTATCTTCCTGTAGGTACTGGCAGGCTGATATTTGATCTCCCTGATGTCTCTTGTGGCTGAACATGCCCCATTCCCTTTGTCTCTCTTCACAGGGCATGTGCTCCAGTTCCCTCACCACCCTGGAGGTCATCCAACTCACTCCATCTGATTTCCTGCATTGGGAGTTCAGGACTCCACACATATGGTCTTGTGACTGCTGCATAAAAGGGGATAATCGGCTTCCCCCAATCAGCTAGCTATGCTTTTGTGAATACAGCCCAGGATACTGTGGGCCTTTGCTGCCAGGACATACTTGTGGTTCATGTTCAGTTGCTGTCTACCAAAACCCTATCAGCAGGGCTGCTCCCTGGCCAGCCACTGCCCATCCCATGTTGTTGTTGCTGAAGGTTCTTCCTTTCCAGGTATAGGACTTGGCATTTGCCTTTGAATTTCAGTGAATTTGAATTTCACTAGGTTCCCACTGTCTCTTTCCTCCAGCCTACTTAGGTGCCTCTGGATGGCAGTCCTGACCCAGAGCTTGCAGACAAGTCCTGCTGTTGGCTGCAGTCTGCAAAGGTGATGAGCAAGCAGTCCTTCACCTCCTCCAGGTTATTGATAAAGATGTTAAACAAGATAGGTCCCAGGACAGACCCTTGCAGTACTCCGCTGACCTCGAGATTCGAGCACAACTTTCTGAGCCCAAGCACCCAATCACTTTTCACCTGTCTGATTGTCCACCCATCCAGACCACAACATCCTAGCATGCTGTGAAGGTTCTTGGCTGTGTCTCCATGCCAGAGCACATGAGCTACCCCACAGTACCTATCCTTATGCACACTTTTGCTTCATGACAGTAACCATGGAGTAACAGACATACTGTTCACATGAAGGCTGGACTCCCAGTGCCTTTTCTATGGAGTCAAACTAATTTGGATGGGCTGGCAAAAAGCTTGTAAGCTCTTTAGTGAAATTTTAATGATTCAGGTCGTGAAAAGTCTGGCAGAGGGGCTCTTTAGTCTGATAGGAACATTTCACAAAACTTGTTGGCTGGGAATGGAAGTTCAAATAAAATTCAGACAAGAAATAAAATATAGTTTTACTAGGGTGAGGTAATTACGCCTGAAAACAGCTTAATGATGGACGGATGGATTCTCAATCATTTGGAGCCCTTAAACCAAGGTATTTTTGTCTTCATAAATGTATAATGTGACCCAGCCATAAGTTACAACATGATGCAGGAACTTCTACATTAAGTTCTAAGCTAGATATTCATAATGGCACCTTCTAGTCTTAAAATGATCTATTAGTACTTACACTAACAGTTAACACTGCAGGAAATCTTGCTCAGTTTCTAATATGTTGTGTTTATTTTCAAAACAAATGAAAGAATAACATTTTCCTAGACTTCTTGAGATTCCATCGACCTATAATTGACTCTCCTTCCTTTCCATCGTTCACAGCTACCTACCACTAGGGATAGGAGTATTTATCTTCCATGTTTCATTTTAAATAGCTGCAGATATTGCTGCATTCGAAAAGCCACATCAAAATACTAAAATAACACAGAAATGCTTTTTCTTTTTACAGGACTCATGGATTCTACCACCCTGAGCAGAGTTCTCCCTGGGGTCTGTATAGTTTCACACAATCAGGTAAGATAATACACTCCCCTAAATGGATAATTCAATTAGGAGGGAGCCCTCAGGAATTCATCGTGAGTACTTTAACAGGTTGCACAGACACATCCTTTCCATCTTAAATTCCTACAGTTCTAACATTGAGTGTAGGCTGAATAATTCTGCTTAAAAAGTGGCATGCTAACATAATACAGACACAAGTCAAATTTACTTTTTAGACATATTGACCTGGGGAATTTTTTTTTATTCAAGGTCAAATTTTCATAAGAAATGAATATTCATTTTCTGCATGAAAAAAATAATGTCTTGGCACCCTGTACCAGAGGCTTTCACTGAAATTTGGCTATAAACAAATATTGGGAAGTATTTTCCTCCCAGATAAAAACCACTATGTTAGACAGTCTGCTGCAGAGATCAAGATTACAAAGACTCTTGAAAATGTTTTTAAATCATTATCTTTCAAGCATTTGTCCAAAACAATACCAATGACAAGGCTAAGGACACACTGAATGACAACAAAACAGGTATCAGGCAACAGAAAGTATGGTCTGTCAGCTCTGCTAGTTTTGCATTTGTCCTTCCAAGTTTCAAACAGGTCAACACATATTTCACTTAAATGGTGACAAAAAAAAGGAGCCATCAGCCAGAAACCAAACTTTATCTCACTATTGAGGTCTTTCCCTTGCCCTCCTTTAACAATCTGTGGAGTATTTAGGTATAAAAACAGGGTGCTGAATTAGAGGGAGCTGAGAGAGTACGGAATGGTTTAGCTAGCTAGTACTGTAGTCTTTCTAGCTGGGCTTCTCAAAACTATTGATTGTCATTAATGTGTCTGCACTCTACCATCTAACATGGTATGTCTTTTTGGAGCACAGTCATTCATGCACACAGACGCTCCTGCCCACCAGCTACTCACCCAGGGGAAGCTTTTCCAGCAGATAAAGGTAACTCTGAAAGAAGTCATTTCGGATTGCCTTATGCAAGATGAAGGACATACTGTGCCGACAGAGTTCTTCATCTGTCTTGTGCCAACGCGACTTAAAGGCCAAATGTGCTGCTTTATATGCCATGATGAAAATGTCTTTTGCAAGGGTGGACAGTTGCTGTGGCTGGTGCTCTCCGGAGGACCTGTTCGTCCGAAGAGGCAGAGGCAGTGTCATTTAAACTGTGGCAATGTGCTGTCATTCTATATTGGGGTGTGTGTCTAGAGCAGTGCAAGGGGTGGAGGCGGGTGAGAGGGGAGTAAGAAATGCTGGCTGTTGGCACTGGCTCAAAGTAATCTCTGGAGCGTCGCCCTCTGAAATGAGCAGGTGCTGGAAAGTGATAAAAAACTCAACCGGGAAATTGCTTAGCCACAGTAAAAGTATATCTACTCCAAAAAAAGAGTGGCTTTAATTCAATTACTTTTTTCCTATTCTAGTCAGCCTTCACTTCAAAGGAACTCAGATATTATCCAGGATCTCCCATTTCCCTCTTTTATATCTCACAGGGTGATTTTATTTCTCCATCTCTTCCTCATTATTTGTTTTTCAGTCCAGGGCACCCAAGAAGGTGGCCAAAAGACAGAACAGGGCCATGCCTCTACACAAACTCTGTGTCCTAATAAACCTATTGTAACAGGCAAAGAGAAAGCAACAGAGTGAACTTCATACTTTGCCAATGTGTATGGCAGGGCAAGCCACTCTCTATGTGCTACAATGTGCCCAGGTTCATTTAATCTGTTTACATGCTACAGACTATCTCATCAGCAGAGACTGGCTGGAAGAAATTGTTGTCTGGGAACATGGGAATGGTAAAGCCAGGGAAGGGTAAAGCTATTCGCTTTAGCTAATCAAATACACAGAAGAACAAAAGGAGATAAACTGCGTATTAACAAAATTAGACAAATATATTGGCTGGAAAAGAGAAAGATGTTCAGGCCACTACAGCAGGCAAAATTCTGAAAAAGGGGGGAGTAGGGTGAGAAACTGAAGTGCTTCTAGTATGGGGAATGTTCAGCTGATGAAGAGGGCTGCATACCATTAAGTATGTCCCCCTCCAGAGGAGGATCAAGCCCTCAGGGGACAAGGAGAGACAAGTACTGCTTCAAAACCTTATTTGTCCCTTGGTAGTTCAGGCACTTGGTGTGACACAGCTTCAAGCCTCCTGAGTAGCAGAGGTACCTGGCAAGGGAATGGGGGCTTTGTACTGACTGCACTGACCTCCACACATTGTGCCCATGAGGGTTTCCCCTTTTCAAGCTGTTCATTGCAGCTGTCTGCAGTGTAAGCACACTATAATGCAGCAACACGTGATTTGAAAGTTGGATGTTGCTACAAAAGGGCTACCATATGTCCTGAGCAGTATTGCAACTCCTGACAAACATCTGATCAAGCTTCTGAGAAAAGAACAAAGAAGACCTAGCCTCCACCAAGGAAAATCACTAGTAATTCAGGTACAGATTATGCTAAGCAGCATTTAGCAATGCATCACTTAAAGTATATTTTCCAACATGACTCGCTTCCTTGGAACAGTCAGTCTCTGTATCTCTGCTTTGATATTATTTACTAAAAGTATTTAGGGGCAAAACTATCCCTGGGTATTACTGCCCTTCTTGGTTTTCCAACTACCATCCTGAGCTACCCGTTCTCAGCCTAACTGCACTGGTACACTGCTCCCCCGGCTGCCCTAGTCTACATAATTGTGTGAACGTGTTGGTGAACAGATCAGTAAATAAATCTTATTCAGAAAAATACACTTATTTTTCTTTCAGTTGGGATCAGTTCCCCAATCCAGCCCATAGCTGACACAAGGGAATGCGTCATGTGCTACAATATGGGGGCTGGAACAGCCACCTGGGACGGTGGTGTGGGGGAGGTAGCCATACCGCCACAATACACAGTGGCCTTACCAATAATACAGACCTCCTCCCTGTGTCCTGTCAGGGAGGTGTGCTGGAGGGGATTCCACAACAGCCAAAGGTAACCTAAGTACTGAAAAATATGTTTCTATGCTCCCACCCCTCCCAGCTCATGCATCCTCATGGATGGGGTCTCTGCTGAGCCATTTCACCTTGCTACATCAGTTGGCTTTTTCTGACTGAGTGCAGAACTTAAAATTGCCAGAGAAGTGCAAGAAGGGAGGCAGAAATGCAGAAATGTGCAGCTGAGGATGGGGTGAGGAGATTGGGATCATGGCAGTGGTTAGATCAGCTCTAGTCTGCACCAAAGTCTGAGCCCTTCCTTGAGCAGAGGGCAATGTTCTTCATATGCAGCCTTAGACATTTTCAAATATCCCTTGAAACAACTCAGTCTCAAATTTCTTCCTGGTTATGGATCTATCAGAGAAACAACAGGCTGCCTCCAACTCATTCTGAAATATCTGGGCCCAGACACAATCCTGGTGTATGTCTTGGTTCTCCTGCAAATCTGGCCCTTTCTCTTTGTTTATCTATTTTCAGCCACTTGCCAGTTAGTGCGCCAGGAACGGACAAGACAGCATGTTAATGCTTTGGAAAGATGTTGCACAAGCTCACTTTGTCACTGACAAAGACACCCCTAGGAACTCAGAGCTCACCTGTTATGCATTTGACATCATGTTTCCCATTTGTCATGGCTGTGGTTTTGGCAATGCCCATTGTGTAGCAAAGTGACCCCTCTGCTTAGAGACAGCAGTGACTCTAAGCATGAAACTTAAGCCCTGACGTGTCCTAGTGGAGTCAGACACTAGGACAGCACTGTGGAGGGTGCTGGAACCATGGCTGCAGGGTTCCCCATAGCTTTCACATTCATGAGGTCCACAGGGCCTGGGCTTTTACATTCACTAGGAGAATGTGAAGTGCAAAGGCAGAAAAGGGTGTTGTTTCTCTGGCCTTCTGTACACAATTGGGGTTTAATGCTCTCTTTGGAGCAGCACACTTGGGTTCCCCAGTACCTACAATGTGCCTCAGCAACTGTGACTCCAGTGAAGCTCCCTCAGTTTACATCCTCTGAGAATCTGGCCAACTATGACAGTGAACGCATACACATGGAAAACAGGGCATATTTCAGAGTCACTCCCTATCATTTTAATGCCCTGCTAGTGATTTTCTCATAACATAATCCTGCCCCATTTTCCTTAGGAAAAGATAGGTGCCATCATGTTGTGTATGTCTCTGTGACTTTTATTACCCCATCATCAAACATCATTTAAACCCATCCCTCTCAAACAAATCCCAGAACTATTTCAAAACTTGCATCAAAACAGTAGGTGGGGTAGAGAGACAGGTCTCAGCCTGGTGTCACTCAGCAAAGTGAGTTTTGCTTTTCTGGACAACCCATAAGGAGGGACAGGCATGGGTACATCTGCATCTCTCTTTCCAAGGTATCATTCTCAACCATCCAACACAAATGTGTCAGAAACAACAGTTCACAGGCTTAGTTTTTCAGGCTGAATGTTGGTTATAACTCTTTTTGATAAATCAGTGGTAGGTCTGACTCACAGTAGTCCCACCCCACACAAAAAGAGTGAAGATTACAGAAGGTTGCATAAACACTAATTCTATTTATTCTATTTGCATGTGATCAGGACTAAGTCCCTGTTCCAAACAGCTCTATAATCTAAAAGTTACTGTGAACACACACTCAGTCTTCAGATACTAGAGTAGCTAAGCAGGTGAATCACAACAGCATCAAGCCTTTTAAAGCACTTCCAAAGCACTTCCTATTGCTGTCAAAGGTTAGGCAGAAACATAGATTTGTGCCCAGAAGTGCCGGAAAAAAGCCACAGAAATAGCAGTTTTTTACAAAAAGTGGATGCTATATTCTCTGCCTAGCCTATGTCAACATGAGCATGTTAATGTCTTTGCTAAAAACAACTCACACTGCTTCAACCTTTCTCCTAATCCCGTATTTTGAACAGGAGTAGTAGTGGTCTACCCAGAAGCTGCAAACAATTCAAGCACTATTATATGCCCTACATCCCCATTAACAAGAAGTGTGGCGCTTGAGTACGGGCACTATGGCACCCATACTACTTGTTGGATTGCTGCTGAAATGTGCATAAACCCCCTTCTCAACTTTAGTTTCCTTTCACAAATGGCCATATGATTCTTTCCAAAGCTGAAGGTAGCTAGCCGTTTTTTTTGTTGGTAGTAGGGACACTGGAGAATCTGGACCTCTGGATAAAATGAAGCCCTACACTAAAGTAAGAGTAGACAGAGCCATAATGCATGACAGTCGTTACCTTGAACAGCTTCTGGTCTAAAATAAGCATGTTTGTATTTATGTGGGTAAACAAATAGTTCCTCTATGTGTCTTCTTCTTCCTCCCCCTGAGATCAGAAAGTTCTAGGACATCAAGTTTAGCACAGATTAAAATATAAGATCAGCTAGAGCAGCTTCTTGTTAAAATACTTGCAGCTGATCTCTGCCTGAGGGTAGCAGGTTTAAAATAAAGTATCAGATGGCCTATGATGAGCCACTGCAAGATTCAAGGTAGATCTGTTTGTTGGAGCATCAGGGTATTTAAAGAGAAGTTGGAATTACTTTCATATTAGTAGGTAACTAGCTGTCTCTGCAAATCTGAGCTGTACACACTACTTCTGAAACACATCAGCTGCACAGAAGAGAAAAAGGAAAACACGTGCGCTAGCTCTACATATCACACAGGTCGCAAAGGGTCAATTTTGCCTTTAAATTACTATGTTCTGCTTACAAAACACCTGGTATGCAATCTAATTTCCACACAGACAAGCCATCAGGATTGCTGTAAGATGTCTCTTTATCTTAAAAAGGCCTCTATATTAATTCTTCTCCCTCATGCTCTTGCCTGGCATATGCTGTCAGGACTAGATATGGTTAAAGCGAGTAATTTTTGGTTTTATCTTTGACAACAAGTTTTTAAAAGATCCTGAAAACCACAGGATCACATTGATAGAAGAGGTGCAGGCAGAGAGCACACGTGCAGTTATGAGGGCAGTGAAGAACAGCTGCAGGTTGGATGGCAGGTGGTAACCTTTACAACTGACTTTGCTGCAGTCAGAAAAGCAATGGCCTGTATTGTTCTGACTGCAGTTTTGGTGGCTTATTCAGAGCAACAGTGTATGCCAGCATCTGGGTGTCAAGCTGGGAAATAGTAATATGACAATGGATGCGCTAATTGTCTGACTTGTTGAAGTCCAGAACTCTTAGTCACGATCCTCACCCACCTAAACTCCGCTCATGGGTCCAATTAAACTCAGCAGTCTTCAGAAGTATTACTGTGAAAATAATTTGACTTTGAGTTGAGTGTGGAACTGAGAAAAAATAGTGTTTTGGGTTGACAACAAACTGAAATATTTCTATTTTCTCACCAGAAAAAAAAATTCTGTGTCAGGCAAAACAAAATGTTTTGTTTTGTTTGCAGGGCTATTTCCCTTCTTCCACTTCTTTATTTGTTTATTTGTAATTAAATTTAGGTAAATTTCATTTCAGCATATCATTTATAAGTGCAAACAAGAATAATGTTGTTGTCACCAGTAGACTAGTCAGTCTTGCAAAATCACTCTGTGGCAAAAGGACCCAAGGAAGTGCAGAGGAAAACAGGTCCTTGGGCAAAGACCCAAGCTTGGGATAGAACTTGTCATTTCTCATGAGAAACCCTTGCTTTGAACCACATTTCCAAAGCAGAGCTCACTGTCTGTAGGTCTGATGACTCACGCCCTTCAGGGCATATCCTGCACAATTCCTGTGCGCTTTCACGGGTGCAGTCACAGCAGCAATCTGTTATCATTTATACAATTGGAATTTAGCAATCTGGAATTCCATCTAAAGCAACAAAACACTGCATGTGAGCCCTATGGGTAAATATATTATAATTCATGTAAATGAAATTGGCCAGAGCTTTATCCCTACGGAGTGAATACACAGTTCTTTCCCTCTAATCCTTCTAGCTCTGGAGCCAACACTAAATTACATTTTTAAGGGAATGAGTGAAGCCACTCTTAGGTAGGAGTGGGAGCCTGTCTCATCATGTTTCAAGCACGGCGACAGTCACAGCGGGACCCTGATCTGGAGATCCATAAACAGTACGCTAACGTAAATAGCGATATTTGTGCAGGACTCCTGCATGCTCTGGCCGTGAGGATTTTATTTGGTTCTGGTTAGGGACTCTCAGTAGTGCTGGGGCTAAAGGGAAGGAAGGGCAGGGTTCCTGATGAAACTGCAGCAGGGGCTGCTCTGTTGTTCTTGATAAGAAGCATGACAGCTGTGCCCACAACATCTGGTTTTCATTGAACCCTAGTGAGAGTTCCTTGCTGAGCCTCTTCCACCCCATATGTGGTGGTTTAATTGATGGAGCCTGAGAAGGTTTTAGGTCCAGCGTGGAATGCCGCCTTTCACTGTGATATGTGATTCCAGATACAGTAAGGGCTGGGCTGCTTAGAGTCATCTTTTAAAAGCATTTCTTCTCAATATTGAATTTTGCGTATATTGCCCTCTGTTGGCCCAAGTGCATGATAAAGCTCCTTTTCTAGGTGAAAGCTAACAAAAATCTCCTTTTGGCTGACTGGCAGGGTTTGCGGGTTTTGGAAAATGCGGGATCAAGTTAGCTGTAGCCTTGTGTGTGCATGCGTGCACAGTTCATATCCCCCCACAGCTCTGCATTTAGGAATGCAGGCACAGCTCTTAAACTAGGAAGGAAGGGGGTCTGGAGACTGGCTATCTCAGCCATTGTGGACTACACATACGAAGAGAGTTTTAAGGAGTGACCGGAGGGGATAGTGGTTTGGTGAGACAGAATAAAGAGGATGTTGCATGCTCAGGAAACAGCACAAAAAGCAATGCAGAAAAGCCTGTGGGAGAACTGGGTGAGTGGGAGATAAGTTAGTCTTTCAGGTCTGGTATGCAACTGCCAGCAATGCTTTGGTAAAAAGTCTCTCAAGGCTTTATTTTCAATTCCAAAGCAAAAGAAAGATGGCAACCCACACTGTCAAAGCTCCTTCTGCACACAACACATGCCCTTCCACTTCCTCTCAGCTGGATCCTTCCTACCTAAGGCATATGACTGACACATCTGCTCAGACCAAAAGGATCCTGCCCAGTTATTTTGTCTCTGACGGCAAACGGCTGCAATGCTTAGGAAACAGTCTAAACCCACTAGCTAGGAAGTGTGCTTTGGGTGTTCTTGGCACTTACATGCTCCTCCTGCACAGAACCAGATCCAGGTATTTTCTCAAACTCTCAGAAGGCCCATGCATGAAGGCCCCCACCCTAGGCATACCAGGGTATGCGCTAGTGATGGACAGGAGAGTGGTGATGCCAGGAGATGACAGCCATTTCTCTGTAGAGTGAACATCATGACAAAACAGAAACTCCAACCTGAGGAAGTAGAGAGTGCAATGGGTAACAACATCTGTAGAAAGAAGTGATGTGAGCAGACCATGGATTAGAGAAATCATTTAACCTTCTGCAATATGCCTCTCTTTAATAAGAGGCTGAGATGTAAAGATCCAGGCTTTCAGATCTGGAGCTCTGTGCACCCTTCCCTGCTGTTGGCTAGGATGGCAAACATCAGATTGGCATTTCCCTGATCCAGTACAGCAGCACGTTTCACAGCATTGGACGAGAACATCCTTTTTGTTAGGGCTGTTAGAACTAGACTGGAAAATATGTTCTGTGCACCATAGAGCAATATGACACTTAGTTTCTTTTACATTTGTCTTACTGCTTCTACCTGAAATAAGCCCCATACTTTTTCTCACTTGCTATCTCTTATGAAAGATCCACCCTGGACAAGAAACTGCTTGTGCCACAGCCAGTCTGGAGCTGTTCTAGGACAGCTTGGCCAGCTTGTTCGTCTGTGCTGGCTGGCTAGCATGCACAGTGACTGACCCCTCGCTGCTGCCAAAGAGCTGAACTCTGCTTAACTCTCCCTCAGTGCAGTCCCTGTCATGGGTCTCTCTCATCTACCTGGCAGCCAGAGCACACAAACCTCTAGAAACTTAACTTTTAAACTGTGCACATCTTTCAACGGTGACTGCAATTGGTCATGTCATGAAGTTATTAGAGGGAGGAAGAAGAGACCTGATGAATGCATGGATAGGTAAGGCAAGATAAAATTAATTTCCTGAGGAAGCCAAAGGAAAATAAGCTGAAAAGAAAAAAGAAAAATTGACTGTAGGGAACAAATCTGACAAGTAACCTTGAAAGGCCTCTTCCACCTTTAACTCCTGAGAAGGTACAGTCTGGCAGGAGCTGGTGTGTGTGTGTGTCCGCGCGCACCAGGGAAATTATAGGGGGTCAGGAGCTGTAAGCAGTGTTTTTAGTGGATCAGTAAAAGTAGCACGAGTATACTTCCCCGTACATTCCAGATACAGTGTAGCTGTGACATTGCCTGCCGGATAGCCTTCATCCCTAACCTGTCTCTGAGTTGTGTGCAGTTTCACAATACCAGGAACTATGCAGTTAAATCCTGTGCATGCCTTGGAACATTAAGCTCAGTTTCTGGAAAACTGAGTGATAAGTATCAAGGGGCAAGAAAACTAGATTAAGCCCAACTCCTGGACAGCATAAACATACAGGAACATAGATTGCAGAGACTATAAACACACCTCTTCTTGTGAAATACTGCTCTTACACAGAGGAGTGGCTCAAAATTTGCAAAAACCACCTTTGTTCAGAACCACACTAGAAACCTAAATGATCAAGACTGGAAACAATTTGCTTTGCATGGACACCCTGTCTGAGCTCCCAGACTGGAACCATTCAAAAGCCAAATATATGTGTGTTGTCCTTTGGAACCAAAAAAATAATCAAGACATGAAAAGTCTGAGATGGTTAAATGTTTCCTCCAGAGGCCGGGGATTAGAAGTCTGGGCAAGTAGCAGAGGAGGATAAAAAAAAAAAAAGAAAAAAAAAAAAAAGAGTAAAATAAAAGAAGAAACTCTTAAGTGACCTGACAAGGGAAACTTAAATCTTATTTTTAAGGGGTTAGGTTGTACTAAAGCTTGAAAAATTAAATCCACAGCTGTCTCCAGAGGACTATATCTCACTAAGAAAGCTTCAAGTAAGTTTATCATGTATCCAACACCTAGACATTGGACCTCAGGGATCACTAGGATAATATTTCCTCTGGATTAGCAAGAAAGCTAGCAAGTGACATTTGTATGAGAGTAACTTTAAGTTTAAGGGGTTTTCTTGTTATAAAATGATAAATGAAGAATAAGCATATTGGGAAGGAAAGTTCTTGCAGTTTGTAAATCTAACTCATCCCCACTATTTCTTTAAAAATGCACTGTTATCTCCTAAATTACTTTTATTTGGTGACATCAGTAATATGATGTTTTTACGTCTATCATCCTCCCAGTGAGGATCAACATGTTCTTTATGAACAATATTTTTAATCTCATAATCCCCTTTATGAGGAATGCTTTTAATTTCAGAGACCATGAGCACTGGCGTTGAGACAATATAATATATATGAAAAAAAATCAAGAACGAAACTATAGGAAACACAGGATGGATCTGGCACAATTACAGTGCTTTCCTTCTTCTGGGATTCTTCACTACTAGCCAATAAAGCCCAGGATATGTTGGAATGCTATTAATTAACTCACCTCACTGTGCCTTGCCACGATAACTGATATGCCCCTGGGTTCCAGGCAAACCTTAAGAATCATATGAGATGCAATACATAGCTGGAGCTGGGTGAACTAAGGACAACTTTAACATGTTAACTTTGAAATCTGAAATCCAATAACGAAATGAGTTTTGTACAGAAGGTACAAAATAACACTTGAACATCTACACAAATGCCAGTGTTGGAGTTTTGAGGATAAAGCACTTTATTTATGTATTTTGCACTTTCTCTGTCTGAAACACACTGGTGTGAGAAACAAACCACAGATCCCCACAGCAAAATGCCTATGGTCTGTGGATGGGCCACTGTAATCTGGCATTATCCTATTATTCCCACAAAGCACATCAGTGACAATTGAGTTTTCCAGTTCTATGGAAAATCTTGAGTTACACACCTATGTCTGCTCTGTGCCTGTACAGATGCATATGTAGGAGATGTAATGAAGAAAAGGCATACGTAGCAAAATTAAATGGGAAAGTGAAATGAGGGGAATTACTTAAACAGCTTACAGATGGTGACTAAATTAGTTGAAAGCTTAAGGATTGTTTTTTCAACACACAGCTCAACAGCATTGTAAAACTTCCATTATTGTAACCCAGAAGCTCATGAGAAATAGTAATTACCAGAGCTGAACTCCTGGGCTCTCGTATTTTCTTACCCATGGGCTGCCCAGACCAGCCCCCTGATCCTTCCTTCCCCTAGTGTTTTCCAGATTCCTGAAAAGTACAGCTGAGGGGGTGAAGAAATAATTCATCACCTCATGTTCCCTTCCACCTCTCAGGTCTTCCATTTCCCCCCATACACCTTATTTTGAACACCATTATCCTTTTCTTCTGAGGTGCCCCATACACTCTCCCACCGTTCCTTCACTGTGCTTCACAGCCAGCATCATCATCCATATTCTCTTAGGTTTAAAACCAGGAGGGACATCCATGACCAGCTGGTCCTTCAGTATAATACACACCAAAAAGCCCCATCCATTGATCCTTGCATCAAGATCAGCCTTATCACTACCAAGCAGAAGGATTACATCATGCCCATAAGCAATACAGAGTCACCCTTCTTACCTATTCAGCACTGGAAAGACTTCAGCTGAAGTACTGTACCCAGCTTTGGGCACGGCCCTTCAAGAAAAACATGGGCTGACTGAGGGCAGCTTTGATAGAAAAAAATGAATGATTTTCTTGCAGTAACAGCAATTCAGTCCTGGAATAGATTCCCCAGGAAGACTATAATGCACATCACTGAAGATTATATTAGTGATAAGAACAATGTGGGTACAAATTGTTTGGCTTGGGGCAGGGGAATAGACTGAAAGAGGTTGCTTCAGCACAATTTGCTGCACACCTGTCAGTCTGTTTAAGCTGAAGCATTCGTTTCACAAAGGCATCTACTCCTGACATAAGGATTGCTAATAATGGGGGAAGCATCTAGTCAGAAATCCTAAGCTAACTTATTCCACTGGTTAAGAGCTATCTCTCTAAAATTTTGTGCTTGATTTCAGGTCTGAATTCATCTAGCTTAAATGCCTCTCCTTGTGCTTCCACTCTGATACACATCTCATGTGCTTTGGCTAAAATTAAGTGGAAACAAATACAGAAATGCTGCTATCTGCAAAAGGAGCAGGATTTGCCCTGATATGAAGAACAAGGCTAGTGTTGTCCAGGATAGTTCAAAAACTTAATGAAAAAGATTTTGGCTACAAAGTGTTGTGCAAAATCTTCACTTTTTTTAAGGAAAAACCCATTGTCTGAGATATTGATAACAAATTGTTGGAAACAGAAATTTCCCTTTTGAATCTGTCTGAAATGAGTAACTTACTTTAAGTCAAATGTCACCTGAGCAACACCACTTCAGCTGACATACCCATTCCTTGCTCTCCCTTTGCTTTTTTTTGACAAAACCTGAAAAAAATGGCAATTAATTTTGAGCAAAATATAAATAATTTGATGATCACATGCAAAAGACTTTTCTTTTGGAGGGAAGGGACAAGGAAGAGGGTGAATTCCTGATTTATGATCAAATATAGACTTGTTCAAGTGTAAAGGAGACCCCTTTTTGAAAACACTTAAGCTGGCGCTTAACTTTATTACTGTGGCAAAATTAAGCATGTGCTTGAGTGGTTGCAGAGTCAGAACCATAAAATGTCATAGCCTTTATAGCTATGAGTCTGCTTTCTGCCTGCTGCATCTAATAAATGTTAAGAGGTGAAATTCTGTCCCCATCGGGGTCAATGATAAAACTCTCATTGATTTCAGCAGAACCAGGATTTTGAACAAGAAATGTCCATCACTGTCACGGTGGCCCACAAGATGATACCAGCAAAGAGAGGCCATCTGCTCACTCTTTCATGGACACTTTTATATGTAATCTTTCTATGTTTTCCTTACTCCAATTAAATTAACCCAAACTGAAAGCACACCATTGGCTTTTTGGATAGGGATACTGCATTTCAGGTTGTTTGTTAGGAAATAAGCAGAAATGAAATACACAAATTCTAGCGCACCATACATACTGAACATATGCATACAGAACATACTGATGCTTAGACGTGGCACTTAGGGACATGTTTTAGTGGTGGACTTGGCAGTGTTAGGTTTACAGTTGGACCAAATGATCTTAAAGGTCTTTTCCAACCTAAATGATTTTATGACTCTGTGAAAATACACAACATGCTGTTCTGTGTTACAGGAAAATTCCCTTTAAAGGGTTGATCCCTTAAGGAAAAGAAAAGGTAATGTAGCACTGTTAAGGTACATTTTATATCTTCTAACACTTCTTAGATCAGCCTTGCTTAGGACATAAGTAAACGGCTATTTTTTCCATAAGTAACAACCCTCAAATCTTAAGTCAGGCACTGAAAGTCTGTGTAGACAGTTGCTTTGCCACATCAGCAGCTGCAGCTGAGCTTGGGTACTGTATTCCTGCCTTGCAGGCTGGCGCAGGTCTGCATACACAGTTTACAACACTCCAGCTGGAGCACTGAGGCACAAGATGGCAGAGGTCAGTTTACTGCCAGCTGGATATACTCACTCAGCCGTGAATTAGTGTACAAAGCCATCAAACAGGATCAGTTTCATGCAAGTGCGCAATTCTCATTTGAATAAGCCAAGGGAGAAAACAGTACACCCTTTAGTCTATAACATCTAGTTAAAAGAAAGCTCTGCTTCTCTATGAAGAGAACTGCTTCTTTTCACATCTTTAAATTTTTCTTTCTACATCTGAAACCACAAAAACCTACAGTTGATTTTCTTCACTGGTTTAAATGAGCCACAAATTGATGCATTTACTTAGCTCAGTGTTGAACTAGATATATTCTAAAATACAAATCAGGCTCTCCATAGAGACTCCTGTTTTCATTTTTGTGAAGTCTCGTGTTCAAGGATAACAAGAGCACCCAGTATTTACCAGCACAATCATGTGTCATATTGAAAACGCCCTTCTCTTGTGCAGATGTTGCTGTCACTGCTGATCAAAAAGACATTCAAGAATCACCTTGAACTGTGTCCCAAGTTAATTTCATCCAGAAGAGTTAAGCCAGACTTTCCCTTTGCATATCAGATTTTGCTTTGCCTCGTCTCACTTCTTCCTTCCAATATAAACTTTTCAGCCCAGGGTTTATTACCTCCATACCTCAATCACTCGCTATGTGACAGCACATCAGAACATCATCTCCATCCCCCACTGAGCAGCATAGGCTAACCACTTAAAATGTTTCTCTGAAATCCATTCTTTCAGATTGCTGTACTTTATTTTAGCTAATAAAAGGCCTTAAGGATTTTTATACACAGTTCACTATCACAAGGTCTAGGAAAATATCCCGTATTCCCTATTTTCCCCTTGAAATCCACCTATATTCTTTCTTCCTGACAGCAAGATGCAATCTTCGATTGCATCGAAAGATTACAAATCTCAGGGTTGCTTTGGTTTCTTAATTCCGCAAGTCATAAATTAATATATTACATTTTAACAATTCCATTTGCTATAGAAAAGTGATGTTGGTTATTTCGTTTGACTTTTTTTCACAATGATGTGAAAAAAATACCTGTGTAGGATTCAATGAAACTCTGAAGAAATCAGATCCAAGGCATTTTCAAAATGTAGTCTCATGGCTATATATCAATGGCCCATATAAAAAATTCATTGAAGACAATGGAAACATCTTTTGTGATTTTAAAATCAGGCTTAGAATCAGTACTTTTCAGTCATAATGAATTTATTCTATACTAAGAGAACAAAAAAGAAGAAATAAAACTAAGTTACCATGAGACAGTATGGTGGGTGTTGCTCCGCTGTCAGAGTGTATTCTGTCTATCTGGTTAAAAACATCTGGCCACATCTTGAGGGAAAAAAAAAAAGTCTTAATTTTTTGCATAAAAGTGTGCTTTCTCACTGACATTATAAAGAGTTTTCATTTTTTTAATGCAAAGGACAAAAATGTTGTTTATCCACATTTATTCTACAACAATGTTGTCCATTTCTTCTACATGTATCCTACTGTATATTTGAGAATGCTCCACAGTTCTGTCTTTCCTCTTTTTCTGTGTACCCACCTGCTTCACTCCTCATACCCAACTTCTCTTCTTGAAACTACCATTCGCTCCCTATCCCACTTCTCTGTGCAACTCCCCTGCTCTCTTCCACCTGTCTTTATATTCCCTCACTAAAAATCTCTTCTTCTACCTCACTCTAGAACAGTATTTCTTACAACTGCTCTAAGAAAAACCAAACAAACTCCAAACCCACTCAAACAAAAGAAAAAAGGAGAAACACAGAAATACTGCACATTCCAGCTTCTCTTTGCAACTTGATCACTCTCCTCCCTCAACTACCCCTCTTTCTTTCTCCTTTATGCTTCTAACACGCAGGTGACCGGAATCTCCAGTGTCTGCTGGTAATGCCATAAACCTTATCACACTATAACAAAAGAGAGATAAGAAATTGTGCAAAGCAACTTCAATAGGTCAGGGAAAAGCTGTAGAGCCAGACCTCAGACAGCAATTGTTTTACAATTTACTTTTTAAAAATCTACCATCCAACACAAGGTGTTGTTTGTGCCATGTGCATTTCAAAACCCAGCATCAACTGGTTGTCACTGACAGACAAAATTATCTGATCTTGGCCCTGCTTGTGGCTCAATCACTACAAAGCTGAGATATTTTCATTTAGGCTGCCAGGCTGAAACAGGCCACTGTCCTTTCAAGCCCTGACAAACAGCCAATTTTAGCCCAAATATCATGGCACACTGAACTGCAATAAATGTTCCTTTTCTCATATTTTTTAGGTTTCATATTCTTTTGTACCATTCCGATCTCATAATCTGTGACCTGCTTTTTCATAGGTGTCTAAAACTATTGTCCCTTTGTAGGCATAGGTGATGAGATTAAAAAAAAATCTCAGTGAAATAGATGATTGCCAGGTTGTTAGTACTGAGGAAATATCAGACTATTTATTTATATGACTTCAGAGTTTAATGTTTGGCTCATGCTTATCTAAAGACCTGCTGAAATCACTGAAGAACTGTTGCTCTGATCAGGTAGTCATACACACATTTTTTGTTATAACAGCCATTAATAGAAAATATTACTGTGATAAAAAGTAGAATAACGATAGTAACAAAAGCGTTATGTTCTAGCAATGTTGTGGAAATTAATCGCTCTAAGGTAGCACTTTATATTTCACAGAGTACTATCTTCTTCCATTTCCTGTTAAAACCAAGGCAGGCATGGCATGGATATCACAAAGTATTTTTTGCTGCTTTGTTACACATTAGGAAAATATAAAAATTTTCAGTGTTCAATAGGAGCAGTAGGTATTAAGTATTCATTCTTAATATTTTGCCAAAATAAAAACAAAAGCTTAGTTACCTATTACTTATTTCTGTATTACCCCTATGACTGGGTAGACAGCCATTTCAGTTGTATGTAATGGGCCTGTAGTACAGCAAAGAGCACTCCAGAAAACAACACATACGTGGATCTGCCCTGCATCTTATTTCAGCTGCTGTTAGTCCTACAGAGTGATATTGTCCTTTTATTCTGAAAGCCAAACACCTATCTCTGCTTCTCAAAGCACTCTTGAAATAAACAATCTCTTCTAATCCCATGCAGTTCTATTGAGTTTTACATATATAAGCAGAAATGAAACCCTATTCCAAGAAAGTACAGTTCAAAAAGCCAAGACACTGCTGCCTCTAGTTCTATGTGTTAATTTCTACCCAGAGGGACAGCAGGACCATTAGGCAGCTGGGGATGAGCCTGCTTTACTGCTAGTATGGATATTAGAATAAATAGCTTAGGAGAATCTCTGAGAGTGGATGCTGCTCTGATACAAACTTTAGTTAAACTACAGCCCATTAAGATAATTTCTGATACCTCTTGGATATGATGCTGCTTGGCTGTTCATTAGAGTGGCTGGGAAACAAGGTAGAGAGGATTCAGGTGCTGGCTGTACAGTGTAACTTTTGCAACGTGCTTTTGGATTTTCAGCCACTTGCCTGAGACTGGAGCTACGTTAGCAGGGCTCTCATGCCTCTTGCGTGTCGGTGGCTAAGCAACACTGCTGCTGACCCATGACAATGGTTATGTTTCAAAACATCTTGCTGATCAAGCCTGCCTTAGGGCTGGGCTTAGCTGAGAGGTGGTGCTGAAGAAAACTGACAGCTCAGATGACCGTAATGATGTTCAGGGGCAGGGCACCACAACAGCCCTGAACATAAAGTCCCCTTAGTCCTGCTGTTCGCAATTGCTGGAGTACCAGGTACTAAATAGGTGCGATCTTTCTCTAAGGACACAACTATTTCTTGAGTTCCTCAGGGCTCATGGACCTGTGGCCGTGCCTCACCTGGGCCCCCACCCACTTTCCTCAGTGCCGTTAACTTTGCTGGGGGACCAGCCTCACTAGGTCTGCCCTAAATGGGCCTGCAGGCCACCATGTCCCACTGGCCCTCCTGTGAAGGAGCAGGCAAAACCTGAGGCACCAGAGGGGTTTGATAATGGCCCTGCGGGGTGCTGAGGCCTGTGGCACAGCCCTGGCCCTCAGAGGGGTCTGCTATACCCCCTGGGCTATAAGTGCTTCAGACCCAGGGTCTTACCTGGCGTAGCAGGCGAAGGCTGTTGCCCTGCCATTGCACCCTGAAGGGCACGGGGGACCCCAGCCATCATGTCACGGCACATCCAGGGGTGCCAGCAGGATTCGTGCAGCGGCCTCCGAGTGAGGCGGACACGGGGTGTGGAGGCCGCTTCGCGCCTCACGCCTCAGGCCGGCGGGACAGCGCCCCCCCCCTTCGTCCCCGGCGCGGGTGGGTGGCGGGGCCGCGCAGTGCGCGTGCGCGGTGGCCGCCGCGGGCAGTGGAGGTGGCGCATGCGCGCTCGGAGCCCGCGGGCGGGGCTTGCGCTCACCCTGGTAACAGCAGCGCTGCGGGGCCGCGCCCTGCTGAGGCCTCCCCCCCCTTCCCCTCCCCGCCGCCATGCAGGGCGAGGACGCCCGGTACCTCAAGAGGTAATCGGGGAGGCTGGCTGGGGAGGAGGGGGGGTGGCTGTTGTGGGGCCGGGGCGCGGCAGGTTGTGGTAGCGGCCGGGCGTGGGGCTGAGGCGCGGCAGGTTGTCCTGAGGGGCGGCGCGGTGTCGGGTGGGACGCTGTGGGGCGGGCGAGGTTGCGGGGTGGGAGACAGGTGTTGCCGGGCTGGGTGGGAGGTTATGAGGGAGCTGAGGGGTTTTAGGCTGTGGTGGGGGCTGGGGGGGAAGTTGTGGGGTGGGGAGGTGGTGGGGCGTGAGGCTGAGGGGTTGAAGATGGGGGGGCTGGGTGGGAGGTTAGGGGTGGGGGGGTATGAGGGAGCCGAGGCTGTGGTGGGGGCTGAGGGGGAAGTTGTGGGGCAGGGAGGGTAGGAAGGGTTAGTGGGGAGGTGATGGGCCCTAGGGCTGAGGTGTTGCAGGTGGGGGGGCTGGCTTGGGGATGGGTGGGAGGTTGTGGGTGGGGAGGTGGGAATGGGGAGTGTTTTGAGAGGGAGATCCTGAGGTGGGTGGAGGGATTGGGATGGAGTGGCTGGTTTGGGGTATGGCTGGGGGTTATGGTGTGGGTGGGAGGTGCTGGGGTGAGTGGTTGGGGAATGGGAGTCGTGTTTGGGGCAGGCTGAGGGGTGGCTGGTGGGCAGGGGGCTCAGGAGGCTGGGTTAGGGAATGAGTGAAGGTGATAAAGTAGGTGTAGGGTAGCTTGAGAGATGGCGTGCTGGTGGTAACGGAATGTAGTTTGGAGGGATGCACTGGTGTGGGGGTGGCTGTGGTGGCACTTGATGGTCTGTGTTTGGGGTGATGCACTGAGGTGGCAGCAAGTTGGGAGGAGTGTAATAGATGCTGTTAGGTGATGAGTGAGGAGGGTTGTGTGGGTGTTGGGATAGGGCAGGTAGTTGCTTTAGGGAACAGGCAGGCTAGGGACCAGGGGAGGGAATGTGAGGCAATAAGGGCAGGTTCAGGGTGCAGCTGGGAAAGATGAACTGATTTGGGGGAGATGTTAGAGTATGGCATGGCAGATTGGGGATGGGGGGGGGGGGGCGGGGCGGGGCAGGCAATGAGTTGGGATGAATTGAATGGTTTGGGAGTTGGGATGGACCTGGGAGGAACTGTGGTGTGTAAAGCTGGCTGATCTCAGTGTGATGTTGAAGATATGATGAATGAATAGTGCCTTTATCCCGTCTTACTTGTCTGTGAGACCGGTCAGCCTAAAGAATAGGGTATGTATAGACAACTACTGAATCTCCATCAGTTGTTTCAGAGCAAAAGTGCTAGCAGTCCTGGAAGATGTCAGGCCATCTAGGCCTGTGTTAAGATGTGATGTGTGAACACTGTCACTTTTTTTTTGCCATGTGGGTGATTTTATGCATCACATCTTGAGTCCTGTGGAGTTCCTGCTCTTTCTTTGGGTTTTGATTATTTTTATTTTTTTTTTAACTTTTTTTCCAGTTATTAACTGCTGCTATAAGTATATAAACTTGCTGTTTAGGCTGGCTAGGGTTTGTTGGTTTTTTTCCCCCCTTTGCTCATATACCACATATTAAGACCCATAAATAGAAACAATGGAGAAAAAAACTTCTTGATAATCTTTGAACATTAGTTCTGTCATATAAATGTGATGACAGATAAAAATCAAATGGCTAGTTGTAATTAAATAAATAGCTGTAACTTTAAAGCAGCATCTATTTTTAGCCTTGCGTGTTCTGTTTGTGCCATTTTATGTGATTTTTGAGAAATCTTCTTTATTTTGTAGTCATCCCTGCAAAGAGTTGGGTTTTCTGTCTTTTTAGGGAGCACAAACCAAAAAACATCTGTTGTGCTGTGTAACGTGACTAGGATTGCGTGCAAGTCTAATGCTCCTCTGATCCCTATTTCCCTTTGTCATCTTCCACGAGCAGTCATCCTCCCACCAAGTCTGACTTGCTGGGATTTGTTACTAGATTTTCAGCCTTATCCATGTATGCAGATTGTGCCACTTGTAATTAGGATAGTTTGGTTTTGCTTTTGCCCCCTGAAGGAATTAATAAAGGGTATTCACACACCAGCTTCAGTTATGTCAGCTCAGCTAGCACGGCTTTTGTCTGTAGAAAAGGCCTTCCTCTTTTAAACCGTTCATACAGCAGGATTCTTGTTGATGAAGCGGGCAGTGAATTGAAGTGAAAGGATAGGCTGATGTGTGAGAGCTCCCCAGTGCATTGCTGCTTCTACCAGTTACAAGAATGTCTGTATTTTTAAATGTTTTAGGAAGTGACTTACAAACTCAAAATGGACAGAAAATCGGTAAAACGTGTTTGTTAATTCGAGGGGGGATTGTTTCTCTAAATACTTTTTTTTTAAAATAATTTTTTTGAGTGATGCTGGCAGTTTGAATGCAATGTTTTCCAAACGGAAAACAACTTCAGTAGCTGGGTAGTGCATTTTAGTATAGGTCTTCAAGCAGTTCACAGGGTAATATTTTTATCAGAGGGGGAACTTGGATGTGAATAGATTTGTGACTCTTAGCTAGGAAATACCTCAAGTAATGATGGTGGTTGTCAACGTGAGAGGGCAGAAAATCTCTGTGGCTCTAAATTCTTCAGCTTACCCATCTGTTCCTCTTAAGGACAGAATTAAACAGGGGAAATGCTAAAACCTTTTAAGCAGTCTTAAGCTGAGGTTCTGCTGGTTTGCTAAGCTCATCAGTGGTTTACTGCTGCCAGAAGAAGGAGGTCTCACTCCTTCCTCTTTACCCTTCTTTAGCCCTTTATAGAAGCGTTATTCCCTTTCTATAGAACATTTGAATTAAGTAACGCACTGAAAAACTCTGTCTACCCAAAACATGAAGCGTTCTCTGTTGGATTGCTGGAATTGGCTGTGAAGGGGTTTGACAAGCCCTCACGCTGAACCAAGGTGACTGCCAGGAGCAGGGAAGACATGGGAAGATCTAATCCTTTTGGCAATTATGAACGGTTAGTTCACCTTAGTTCTTGTAGAACTATGCTGAACTCCTTCGGGCCGCTTCTCTACCAATCTTGTTCTTTTTATCCCTAAATATTACCAAGCTGTCACTTAATGGAGCATTGACTGTCAGGAGGAGCATTTGTGGTTGGGATCTCCTGGTAGGTCTAAATATGGGGGAAATATTTTTGGGGATAAGGAGCAAGAGCCAGTTTCTTTTGAAATAGATATGCTGTAAGCTTTCTGCCCTGCAAGGCTGGACCCTGTGAGAACAGTCTGTAGTGAAGCATTTGCCTCAAAGTACCACTAAAGGGAAAAAGCCACAAGTATCTTCAAAAAAAATCTTAAGTGTTAAATGGAGTTCTGCTACAGTCTCATCAAGGAAGATGCTGCTCTTTAGCAGTGAGCTATATTTGTTTGCCTGGTAGCTTTATGCCCTTGTAAGGCTGGTACTTGAACTAGACTTTTTGTTTCCCACAGCAGACCTTTCTGTGGTTTGTGGGTTTTTTTGGGCAGCTCTATCTCAAGAAAAAGAAATTTTTTGCAGTTTTGTTCTGCAGAAGGAAAAGCTGCCACCATAGTAGCGGGGTAGATGGAGACACACATTGCAAATATTTTCTGAAGAGAGTGGTTACACTGAAGGCTGCATCCGGATTTGGTAATGTTTCCAGCACTGTGAGGCTGAAGTAGATTTCCCTGGTCTATTTGTCCCAATGCCATAGCTAGCTGCTGTCTCATTTATGCTGATACAACTACTGGTGAAGCCACCTGTAAATCTGTTTATTGACATGATCTGTCTGAAAAAAACCATCTCCCAAACAAAATCCCAAAACAAACCAAAAACCCCACCCACACACCAAAACCCAAACCCACATTAGGGAGTTGTTTTTCGTCTGTGGTGTTTTAGCAGCCTGATTTGTGGTGTGGCTGTACATACTCTGTTGGCAATACCAAGGCGAAAATGGGCAAGTGTCAGCTTTACTACCAAAGTCAGAAATGTGTAACTAAAATCTCTGGATGTGGTTCTCCCATTGCTTGAAAACAGAAATGAAATGTATCTTTACGGCCTTTGATCCACGGCCTCTCCTTATGGCCTTGTATCTATGTGGACATGGGGTTGCTGGCACAAAGGAGGAGAGAGCAGGATAGGCCCTTTTGGCAGTGATGTACCCAGAGTGCTTTCCTGGAGAATGCTTTTCCAAAATATCTGTAGCTGTAGAAAAGCAGGTAGACATGCTTAATTTATACCTGTTGATGGCAGCTGTTGATCTGGTAATCCCCTGAGCCTGGCAACACACACAGTGAGGTAAAGAACATAGCAAAGATGTTCGTGCTTCAGGAGAGAATAGTTAATTTGAAATACAAATTACTTTGAATTCATTCTTCGTAGGTTTTTTAACTGTTAAGATTTAGTCAGGTGAGTCCTTGAGGAAAAATTTCCATTTGTAAATGACTGTGCTAGATCAATGTCATTAGCAGAAGATTTCTCAATACTGACAATATAATTGGGAATCAACTGGGAAATTCACCACCTCTGTGAAATGCATCTTCTTCCTGATTGTAGTTCCTTAAGAGAGCTGGGAGACTCAGAAATCAAAGATTTATCCTGTTTCTTCCTTACATCTGTGACTAAGGCTTCACCAATGGCTTGGGTCTTTCTGTACGTACTAGAGGTAATAGTTAAGGATAAGCCACTATCACTAAGCTTTGCTACAGCTGTGTGAAATGAAATATGGTGTGCAAGGAGGGCAGTGCTTGGGTTTAGGGTCTGAATAGAACAGGAGACAGGTGGCTGTTACTGATCTATGTTCTGATATGTTTTCTGAGCTTTTCATTTAATCAGTAACTCATTTTTTTATTATTTGTGGCAGGAAGGTAAAAGGAGGCAACATAGATGTTCATCCATCTGAGAAAGCCCTCATTGTCCACTATGAAGTGGAAGCAACGATTCTGGGAGAGCTGGGAGACCCCATGCTGGGGGAGCGCAAGGAGTGTCAGAAAATGTAAGGTCATTTTAGCATGTTCTGATAGGATTTTTTTTCTGTTTTTCGTAGAGTCATAAATTCACTAACTCAAAGCATCAACAGCCTGTAAGAAATAATATGTTCTAATCTTTATAAAACTCAGTGCTAGATTAGCAGAGGGTTTAGAAGCCAGGAAACAATGTGTGCCTAGGAAAGTTAACAACTAAAACACATGTTGTAAACTTTTTCATCTATGTACTTCAAGGTGTTTTGTAAAGAAAAGTGATTACTCCCATTTTATGTGGTGAGAACTTGAAGTAGAGAGAAGTGATTGGTTCCTACTCAAATGATGGTTAATGTTGGAGCAAGCAATACTATTGAACCTTCTGACAGCCTTATGCTTTAGCTGTTGGCTCTCCTGTTGTTTTGATCTGTCACCCCTGCTAGTGATTTCACTATAGTACCTGTGTTTTAGTTTTGCCTAGTATTTCTCTTTTAAGAGCATTAAAATATTCCCCATTGGAAAAGCCCACGGAATTATCATAAATTTAGTTTCCAAGCTGCAAGTTTGGACATTTCCTGGGTTTTGTCTCTATACTGAATTCTTTTTGAAAATTTGAGCTGAAGTAGCTACCTGTCTGAATGCAATGTAAGAAGAATAATTGAGGGGGGGGGGAAGAGAATCCTTAAATTGTCTTAAATATCAGATATCAGAAATGTTCATCTTTTTTCAGATGACTCAACATAGCTTGCATCTGCAACATGGTGGAATTCCTTTGATCCATCCTATTGTTAGTGCCCACAGAGATTTCTTACTGCTCATTGCTTGTGGACCTGACTGCAGGTCTGACAAATCTATGGGAGACTGCTGACACTGCATCTGCAGGCACCACAACGGAACCTTCCTGTGTAGTCAACACCCGTAGCCATTTCTCATTTTGGTTTTTTTGTGTATGCAGTACTACTTTGCAGTCCTGCATGCTTTTTTTGGGGGTGTATTGCAAATAAATTACTGGCTGCTGTGTCTTACAGCAGTTACAAGGGATCTGTTTGTACAGCTGCATTTAGTGTTGCTGCTTGTCAGCTGATGGACGGTTATGCTCTGTCAAATCTGTTTGACAGTTACTTGCCATTTGGAGTTGTAGAGAGCCACTGCTTTCGCATTTCCTTTGTAAGCCATAGGATGGGCTTTGGGGGTATCGGGATCACATTTCTGCTTCAAGAAATTAATGACTGTGTAAACATAAATTGAAGGACTGAAGATATACAAATTTAACAACTGAGAAGAGACCTATCTGTGTTGCAGCATTCGGCTAAAGAGTCTTAATGCAAATACAGACATTGCTTCCCTGGCTCGAAAGGTGGTTGAAGAATGCAAGCTCATTCACCCCTCCAAACTTGCAGAGGTAGAACAGCTGTTGTACTATCTGCAGAATCGCAGAGATGCCTCAGCGGGAAAAGGTAAATAATACAGGAACAAAGTAGCTTGGGACGGCTGCTTCAGCATTGAATAACTACTGTGTGAGGTTTTTCTAGCTGAGATCCGAACCTGCTTGATGTATGACTTCTCCAGAGGTAATGAGAGCGGGGAAGATGTATAGTTAAATCACACTTGGAAAACTGGAGGGAGGGACTTACCTTTCTAACAACCGAAGTGTATATTTTTGTTAGTTAAACTTAGTATGGATGCTTCTTATTGGCTGCCCTGTGCTATAGCAGGCCTTGAGAGGTAGAGATTCCACTGTTTGGTGCGGCCTCTTCATGTTGCATCTGCACTTGCCCGTGACATCAAGGGATTGTACTAGTATCTCCCTAGAAAGATCTGTCATCACCTGTTGCAAGGGTAGATAGTGTTCCTAGGCTGAATTAGCGCTGTTTGTAAAGCTGGAGTGAGGAGTTTCGGAGTGTAACAGACTTGGGTACAGTGTAGCAGACTGCTTGGGGTAGTTCTCTCATCTTCTTAAGTTCCTGGCATCCTGGTGGTCCTATTTATGTCTTAAGTTTGTCTTAAACTTTCTGCTCAGGGGACAGTTTCATATTTAACACCTGACCCTGCATTACTTTGTGGTTAGCAAGGCTCCTTGCAATCATAAAATGGTAAATTTTGTTCTCAATTGGATTCTTACCTTAATGGGATGAGTTTAAAACTAAGATTAATGTTATTTACATGCCCTAATTGTAACTGCTTTGGATGTTTACCCTCTTTTATTCTATATATATGTCTTGGTGTATCACAGGGCTGCTTTGCCACAGTGTACAGGCAGAATCAAAGCTGCTAAGGTATGTCACTGTGGAAGTGAGTTTTGTCACTTGGCTTGCACTAAGGTGCGTTACCCTCTGTCTCCCCAGCTGACTGGGCTGTAGCTGATCATTTATACTGAATAGCTGAAAGGGATCTGAGGGTTTATTTTGCTCCCTGTGGGCTGTTCCGCTTCAGGAACCTGACATACCTTAGCTGTGTTAGTTTGGCTGGTCAGCTGAACACAAAAGGACTTTGACCTTGATTTAACCAGTATGTTTACTATGAGAATACTGGGTATTTTTTTTCATCTGTGAATATGTGTGACTTAACTGCAACCATGTCTTTTTCTTTACAGAAAAAAAAGAGAAATCCAGTAAGCCAAAAGATCCACCCCCATTTGAAGGAATGGAGGTAAATATTGGTGTTAGAAAAGAAATGTAAACCCCATTTACTTAAGTGGTTATATAAGGGAGGAGGGGAGAGGAAATGCTGAATTCTCAGGTTTTTTTGCTGCTTGTTTTTTAAACAAAGAACTTGGTTTGGAAATACTGCACAATGGAATAAAAATTATCTCCATAAAGGGTAAAATATTTGACTTGCATACTTCCCCCCCCCCCCCCTCCAGCTATAACACGCAGCAGGACAGCAAGTGAGGTCTGGAACATCGGACGGGACGCAGGGAGTTGTGTCTGAGCATCCTTTGTTTTTTGTAATTAAATCTTCTCAGATTTCCTGGTGTTCATTAGCAGTGATTCTGGATGTGTTGAATTTTTTTCCTTGTATTTTATTTTTTCCTAAGATCTTAACTCAAAGGTGTGCACTCTTTTGTCTTGTGATTGAATAATGTTGTGATTGATTGCGTTGGATTGACATCTGTCCTTCTCTGTGAAACCCTTGTTTACGACTACTCTCAGATTGACGAAGTTGCCAACATCAATGACATGGATGAGTACATTGAGTTACTGTATGAGGACATTCCTGACAAGGTGCGTGGCTCTGCCCTCATCCTGCAGCTGGCTAGGAATCCTGATAATTTGGAAGAACTGCTTATCAATGGTAATTTTAAAAACAAATGGTAACTTCTCTTAATTTGGGATTTTCTCTAACTTGCTAGGCTGTGCTTCTCAGTATGTAATAAGCTGGATGTCAAAGCCCAGTTGGATCTGTCTACAAATGGATGCCATTTAGATTGTTCTTAGGTGGGCCTAACAGAAATTGTCCTGCCCTCAAAAGGCTTCATCTGTTTTTTCTGAACCTAGTTACTTTGATGCTAAATTAACTTCATTTGGCATTGCTGCTGGAACAAGAGAATGTAGGGTTATATCCTGAAGATCAGGAAGCTTGCTTTGAAACTGGGGTTTGCAGGCTGACATAAGTTTAGGTGTCTAGTTTCCAAGAGAATTAATAAATTGTATATGGGTGTATCACCCAAGTATTTCACTAGCACACCATACTCTTTTTGCTTATGGATCCATTTTAAAATCTTACTGGAATGCATGATAGCACATTCGCATTGCTGTCATTTTGTGTCTGCATACGTATGTGCTGTCCCATGTGCATTTTGAGAGCTACATCAGTGTGGAATAATGCGTGTTGGTAAGTACATATGTGTACATGTATATGCATTATTATTTCCCATTGTCCCTTTCTTCTGAGGCAAAAAAGGACCTTACACTCTGTAAAGGTGTCAGACAAACAAAAGATAAGGGCAATCTAAACCAGACTTCTGAAATGATGGTAGGTTAGTGTCTTAATTCAGTTAATTTTTTAACTTGTCCCCTTTGTCTCTTTTACTGAGCTCTTGTACTCCCACATTCCTCAAGTAAATGGTTACTCCAGTATGTACTCGACCCATCCTGTGATGTCAGTAAGCAAGATTATTGTAAGAATTGGAAGTGAAGGGGAATAGTAAGCCATCAAATAATGGCTTGTCCCCATGAGTTGTTGTGAATATTCCAGTGCTTGAAATTGCCAGCTGCTGCTTTTCTCATTCTGATCGTGTAACATGGTGTACATGAAGAGGGACTAGATAGGGGAAAGTGAACAGAAAAGATAAGTGATTCAGAGAGGAAAAGTAACCTGAAGTATGACAAGAGGAAATATAAATAAAATCATTAAATAATATAGAGTTGCTATGGGGAGGGAAATAAATAGAAGTGCATGAAAAACGATAGTTGTCAAGGTAGAATTTTAAGGGGATTTGGAAGTAAAAGTAATGGTTTTAGGTAGGGGTAGTAGTGTAGTAGGCAGCCACAGTGTAGTATGCAACATGCAGCTGGCAGAGACCACAAGATCTTCAGTTTAGTAGTAGTTTTAAGTTGACCTTGGTGTTAGGTTGCAGTTCTCTTGCATGTCACCTCTTATGGTTTGCAAGTGGATGACCACCCAGGGTACTCTATTTTAGTAACATCTCCAAACAGAACTTGTGAGCAGTGTTACCTGTTAAAATGAGGTACCTCTGAAAATCTTCCATTGGAAAACTTGATATATGTGGAATAAGGTGTATTCAAATTCTAAGTCTCACAATACAAAAACAGGGAAGTGAAATGCTGATGCTTATCTAAATGTTGTTTCACTTCAGAAACTGCCTTGGGTGCATTGGCTAGAGTGTTGAGGGAGGACTGGAAACAAAGCGTGGAACTTGCTACCAATATCATTTATATTTTCTTCTGCTTTTCAAGGTGAGTGCAGAGCCTCTGCGTATAGGAACATAAGAAACTTCTCTCTGCTTAGTGGCTTTTCATTTGCTTTCTGCATGGCAGTGTTAAAACCTCGCTGAAACGGGCAAAAAATTTGTTGAGAGAGAAACATGCTTGTTATAAGTGACAAAATGGAGGCACAAAAAAGAACCCCCATGGTGAGGCAGTGTGTAGCAGAGCCAGAAAGAAACCAGTAAGGATTCTGACCCATAGCTTACAGGCTGAGCTGCCAGCTTTTAATTCCTTTAGCATTCCTACAAGGAAGAAACAGTATTAAAAACTGAAATGAGTGCTTGCTCTTATTTAGATATACCAGTGTTTCAGCATACCCTGCCTAGAAAAAATTCAAACAGAATTTGCATTGCAACTTGATTTTAGACCTCTATGATATTAACGGTGAGTGGACGGTCCTCTGAAACACTTATATTATGAAAAGTGGGGCTGATTGGATTTTCCTTTATGCATGAAAATTGGAATGTGCTTTTATTTTGACTTGGAACAGAAAACTATTGCTTGTTTTTCCACAAGTTTGGAAAAAATATTCATGTTTTCAGGAATTGTTCTTGTTTTGAAATAATTTTCCAATAAAGAAGTGTTATAATGGGGCACAGAGTAAATACCTTTTTTTAATACAAGTGATGCAGAATTGGGGCACTGCTACCGTAGATGTCAAAACAGATTTAGGGTGGTTTGTATTTATTTTTTTTCTCACAGATGTGTTTTCTTCAATGTAGTTTTTCTCAATTTCATGGAATAATAACACACTACAAAATTGGAGCCTTGTGTATGAATATCATAGACCATGAACTGAAGAGACATGAGCTTTGGCAGGAAGAACTTGCTAAAAAGAAGAAAGCTGATATCCTTTTGATATGCTGGGACAGCTTGATGGCTTCTGACTTGATAGCTGTTGTTGGCTTATATGAGATGAGCGTACATCAACTAAGCTGTAGTTACTAAAACAACACAAGAAAAAAAAAGTTTTATCAGCAGTATGTCTTAAGAATGTTTGTGCTGACTATTAGGATGTAATACATCCAGGACTAGGAGAAGAAAAAAAATAATGCTGTATATTACAGATGTAGCAAGTTGTTGCTACGGTAGTGTCTTTATAGTTGCTGTTCCATAGATCTCTTGCTTTTTACTAGTGAATGAATAACACCTTTGAGGACAATACACAGTCATCTAGGCTCTGTAACATTTATCTGAACTCCTTAACTTTTGTGATTTACTTGATGAAGATCCTGAAAATCAAACCTTGAAAAAGGACTATGAGAAAACGTACAAGAAATATCAAGGACTGGTTGTCAAGCAGGAACAGCTGCTCAGAGGTACCAAATCCAAACAGGAAATTATTTCCTTGTTAGTGAATGTGTATAGAGGGTTCTATCGGATGATTTTCATAACCAGGATGTCTTAAACATACTAAATGCATGAATGAATACGGAAGAGCATTGCCAAAGAATAGGGAAAAGATGAGTATTTAATCAGATTGATAGATCACTTTAAAAATCATTAGCATACTGTCAGACAGTCGTAGGGGAAAACAGCAAAAGTGATCCACTTAACTTTTCTTTGCTCACGATATGTTGCTTTGGGCGGCGTTGAGTATTTGTGTTGTGTACATTTGATTTCTTTTTTTTTTTAACTTGGCCTGTATCTGACTCACATTGAATAGCTTCTGCTTATTTAAGTTTTTGTACTAAAATAAGCTTAATGTTAGGTTGAAATTATCTGAGTGGCATAGCTTTTCAATAGCTCCCATTGGAATATAAACAGATTCTAGTGATCATGATTTTATATTACTTTCAAAGCCACTATTAGAATTAATCTTTTAAATGCTTTCTAAATGAGAATAAAAAGCATGGTCAGTTTCCTTCGAAAGGCACTGGGCAGGGAGGGAGCTGAATACTTTTGAAAGTCTTAAGCACTTAATGTGTATATAGAGGCTTGTTAGTTCTGTTGTCTTTGATCTGTTGTTGTAATTTGTCTTTGACTTTGTTAGTTGCACTTTACCTGCTCCTAAATCTTGCTGAGGATACTCGCACTGAGCTGAAGATGAGAAACAAGAACATTGTCCATATGTTAGTGAAAGCACTGGACCGTGATAATTTTGAGCTGCTTATCCTGGTTGTATCTTTCTTGAAGAAACTCAGCATTTTTATGGAGAACAAAAATGATATGGTAAGGCTCATAGCACTCTACTGCAATATCAGAAAGGTATGGACTCTGAAAACTGTGCGGTTGGAGGGAAGAGGGAGACATCTCTGACCCCATGCTAAATATCTGTAGCACAGATTATCCTACTTTGTTACTAGTAAAATGAGTAAAAGAAAAGAAGTACAACATCCAGTGTAACACGCTGCAATAACTTTTGAAGAACTGTCATGCCATACAGTGAAGCTACCTCAAAATATGATATAGGAAATTCCAAATTTTGAAGCCAGTGCCCCAAAGTCTTGTCATAGCCCCACTGCTGGAGATGCCCATAACCCTGCCCTCAAACTAGACTCTTTTGACAACATATTGCCTCTGCCCTGTATTGTCTGGGAGGGAGAGGCAGTTATCCTTTTGCAGTTTGCTAGGTTAGTTTTCGTATTTCATAGGTCAGCTTGGTTCTTCAAAGGCACCTCACAACTGTTCCTTCATGCTGCCAGTGGCTCGTAAGAACTGGAGGCAGTGTTGCTCATCATAAAGTTTTTTTAGATGAAGTCTCAAACTTCTGAAATTGTAGCTATTTTTTCTCTTTAGCCTCTAGCCCAGTATCTTCTTTACTGATTTCTTGATGGCTTTTAGTAGATACATGTTTTCATTTCTGTGCCTTTATGCCAGTTTGATAAATGAAAATAATTTTTTTTATCAAAGAGGTAATCTGAGATTAATGTTACACTTGGATTGTGAGATGAAAATATCTGTGTAAATGCAAAGGAAATTAATTGTATCTTTGTTACTGGAACTGTCATTTGAATGTCTATGCACTAAACACTGCAGGCAAGAGGTATCTCCCTTATTTATATATGGGTATCTGATTTCTTAACAAAAGTCAGACACCAAGCATGCATTTTGGGGGGGGAATGTAGACTGTTTATTAGATGATTGGTCATTGGTTTAGTTTATACTTGTGTAATGCCCTGAAGGACTTTAGGAAAACAAGAATTAGCTCTCCAGCCCACTGATTTGCTGGCACACTTTTGCATTCCACTTGATTTAGTAGAAAGACAAATGAAACAAAATTGTTAGATTTATTTTATTGCAGTTTTGAAACTCGCATTAACAGTTTTGAAAAGACTTTTGAAAAGGTTTGTATGCTTCAGGTCAGCTGTCTGTTTGAGCATTTCTTACTGACAATAGACGCAATACGTTTTTCTCCACAGAACCTACCAATGGAGAAGGTGTTCTAATATTTATATTAAGCAATAACATAAAAATGTGAAAGGCAAAATGAAGCAAGATTAGTTGTGCAACATCCGATTTCAAGTAAAACTGAATAATCTATGTATATTTATAGCACATTCTTTCCTTTGGTATTCGAGTGCCATATTAAATTCAAAACAGTGAAGTAGGAATTCGTGCTATCTGATTATTTTTGATCAAAGATATCCAGTCAGTTGTTTGATGCTGTGTGGGGAGAGCTGTAGTTTCTTTTCTTAGTATTCATTCTGTTGTGTGTATAACTGGAAGGCTAGTTACATACATGCAAAAGTTTGATGAATGCAAAGTAATTTTATGTGCTACTTCTGGCCAAAGAAGGTTCTGGGAAACAGAAAATGAATGCATTTAAAAGGTTATGTCAAATAAAAGCAGAAAAATGTTGCTTAATGCTTAAAAGATGATAAAAAACTTTCTGAAGTCTTGCCAGTCAATGCTCAAATGTCTTTTCTGGCTGGTAAAGGGAACACGATCTCAGGAACTGATACCACTTCTCAGTTCCTGGATTCCACTTCTTAATTTGAAAGTGATACATGTTTCAAGATTATTTTCATGCTTTTATTAAATTAATGTACAGGATGGTATGCCTCTTCTGAGAGCACATGCAAAGTTCTGTCTAGGGGTTCATTTGAAATTCATAATGAGAGGTCTCAAATTCTTTCTGGATGCCAATTTTCTGCCTTTCTTGTTTGGGTATCTCTTTGGCTGTAATGTTAGTTGCTCCAGGGCTGCTTGTGTTTGAGTTTAAATGAGTTCTCAGCCCTCCCAAAATTTTGTCTTGCAAGTGATGTCTCGACCAGATTCTTGCAGTATTCCAACTGCGAGGAATATTTCTAAGATACCTGAACTCTTTGGATTCAAAAAAGGTTTTGAACCAATTTAGAAGACTTCAACCACAAAGACGTAACCAAAGTTGCTTCAGATGAAAACGTGTTGACAGTCACTATTGTGGGTACAAATTGGATATGTATTTGCATACACATGGGTGTGAACATATAACACAGAGAGGGCTTTTACATTGAAGACAAACCTACGTTTGGATGGCTTATAGATTTTTGTTTTTATTGATATGCAGGTTGAAATGGATATTGTTGAAAAACTTGTGAAAATGGTACCCTGTGAACATGAAGACCTGCTGAACATCACTCTTCGACTCTTACTAAATCTCTCCTTTGACACAGGCCTAAGAAATAAAATGGTACAAGTTGGTCTGCTTCCCAAACTCACTGCACTTCTAGGTATGTTTTCTTTTGTTCTAATATAGACATTTCAGCAGGGATAGTGAAACTGTGTGCGTCATGATAGAGTGTGCGTAGAAGTTGCTACATCACTTTTCTCTTTGCTAAAGAACTTTCTCACTACTAACTTTTTATCATTCAAACCGTCTTTTCAGATGCAGGTTTAAGTGGAAGTTTAAAATTACATGGTTCCCAGCAGATTTATTGTTAGGTTCTGTTAAACTGTTGAATGAGTCTTCTGGTCTTTAAAAATAACTTTGATAGTTCACATGGTTTTCAGGTAGCTGACACGTGGGTGATGCTGGTAGTACTGGGGGAGCACCCAGGAAAAACAGCCAGCAACTTCACAGAGCTTTGCTGATGGGATACCAACTACCTTTTTAAAAAAAAAATAAAATAAAAAATTGTGAAGCTTGATATATTTGCTGTCTCTTGTTACCTTAATGGTCCAGATAGATCAAAAATTTCCCAGCTTTGTCAGCTTCAACTCTAGGCAGTACTACTTTTTAGACATTCAGCTTGACAGTCTGTAAGTTGCGTAAAGATCATGCGAGTACTACAGATACAAGTGAAACTTCTTGTTGGCTGTGCGGGAAAGCCATGGAGAACATAATGAGTTTGGGAAAAGCAGAGGATTGTCTAATTTGATCATTGTTATAAGCTAGAGTTCTCAGGAGAGATATTTTATTGCTCCTTGTGTGCTTTTTGGCTGATGCTATCTAGAGGCCACTCCGGCAGATACACTAAAAGTTTAGCAAGATTTGGCCATCAGAATTGTTGAGTGCTCATTTTAAAGTGGGAGTTTGAGGATCTTGTGTGAAACACTGGTGCAAGATGTCATTAAAGCTTTCTGAGATATGTTGGGTTTGGGATGTGCCTAAGTCCAGTGCAGCCAGTGTATGCAGATGTGATTGGAACAAGTGAAATGCAATGGTGAGTCTGTGAGCTTTCTCCTCTAGCTTTGTGTAGTCTCGTAGGGTTGTTTGCCTTCTCAGTTTTATATTCAGCCTCAACATGGCCTTATTGCTGTTTACTATACAAGTTAATACCATGAAAACTTACACTGGTTTGGAAGCCTTAATCCTGTTGCTGATTAATATAACAGCTACCTGATATATCCTGAAATGCCTCAGACTTTTTTTTATGCTTTCTGCCCCACACCCATGTTTGCACTTGATGTCCTCCTCTGGGCTGAGCTAGGAGGGAGAAGAAAAATGGCATTTGGAATCTCTCTCTTCTTTATACTTTTTTTTTTTTCTTCCCCTCACGACAGTGTTGTTTGGCAGTAAACTGAGAAGTGGAGCTGGTCAGGAAATAATATTTTCTTCTTGTTTGAGAGAGAAGCTAGGTAGTCTGGTTCAGCTTGCATTGTAAGCTTTTTGAAGCAGGAACTTGTTTCTTTTGTTCTAGCACTGTGGTCGAAGGCTAGGGCCTCTGGGTGCTTGTCATGCCAAGCAATGGCACAACACAAATTACTGAGAGAAGTCCCTGCTTCCATTTGTTCTCCATTTAATATTAGTCAGACTAAACTCACCAGTTAAAAATCTGCTTTCCAATGTCCAATTCTAATGTGGAGAGGACAATTTCTCTTCAAACACCGTTCTCTTGGACTTGTAAGTAGGCTTGTGCAGAAGGCTGTTTAGCTCAGAAGAACCGGCTGCTAAAATTGCAGTCTGTTCCTGAAGTGGCTGTTAGGGTAATCTACAGCAAGTTCTGCTAGTACTTCTGCTAGTACTTCCAGAAGCTTCACTGTCCATGTGGGTCCATGGATGATTCTTCTTTCCTTGCTTGACTTGGAAGTCAGATCCTTTTGGGTTTGTGTTTTTTTTTTTTTTTTTTTGGCATGGAGGCATGTGCTGTTTGCCCTAGCTCCTCCCTGTAGAAATTCTTGATACTTGTTTTACAGTGTGCTGGTTAGAAAATGTATGTAGAAATACTGTGTATTGCTTGTTTCTAAGCCAGCTCTGTGATTTGTGAAACTTTTTTTCTTCATATGGTGATTCTGATAATTCTCAAATACATCACTTTGTGTATCCTGTCTCAGGGAAGCCTACAACCTTGATAATAAAATAATCGTGTGCCAGATGCCCCTTTTATATGGGTTACTTGGGTATTAAACACACATTATTCAAGTCAGTACCCTTCGGCTTACATTTGCAGGTCACCTTAAAGTGCTAACACACCTCAACAGCTGTTGACAAGTTACCATACAGCTCCTAATGCCAAGAGGTCAAGTTTGTTGACTCGGCCTACTGAAATTTAACATTTGTGCATGCTGTGTGTTTGAGTCTTTAGCATTGGGTCTGAGATGAGTGTAGTAGGTGTTTAAAGGGAGAGTTGAGATTGCAAAGAATTAAAGGACAGGATTTGTCAGACAGTGGTTTAGGGCTGAGCAGTGAGGTGGTTGCAGTCTGCAGTTCTGGAAGATATGCTGCTTTTCCAAGGGACATTTAGTGGCTTGGGTGCAGGAAGGCTCTTAAATGTAGGTGGAGGCTGGAAGCAGAGGAGTTGGACCAGCTTCAACTGAGCTATTGGGAACGGACTCAGTATGGCATGGATATGTTGGAGAAGGACCATCTTCTTTCTTTTACTCCAGAGTGTTGAGGCTGCTGTTGAAAGCATGGGCATGAGAAATTCTGCTTAGTCTTGGTTTCCTTTTTAATAGTGCCAATGACTGCTTCCCCATGTAGCTTTGCCAGTCAACACCACTTGCTAGTTTTTGCGGCTTCTCTTCACAAGTCTGAAGTATTGTATACAAGACTCCTCTTGCGCTCTCTGGGCACCCAAGTTAATCAACTACAGCTGGCCTTTGTTGTGTTCTGGATCTCAAAGAACTGGGTGCAGTTGAGGGAAATTTGGCTTCAGACTTGAGATCAGAAGCTGGAACAGAGCTGTGGAGGCCTATGAGCTGTGGCCTGCTGTATTTATGTTTCTCCATACGCATGCTGCTTAGAGGTATGAGAAGAGATTTTGTTTTGTGCGCCTTCAGTTCTTTAAGAAAACCCTTGTAATTGTTGAGTCACCAGGGCTTTGTGGAGAACTTTTTTTTTTGGTGCTGGTGGCTTTGCTTTAATACTTAGAAATTGTATTTAGACAGATCTTTCTTTTTTTATACATTCTCTCTGTGAATGCTTTATGGGTCAGTGAAGTATGGCTTCAGTGGACTAAGGTGCGAATTCACGTGAATTCACCAAGTGGTTTAAGCTAGACATTTGCCTGAAATGTGGAAAACACAGATTCAGTGCCTTCTAATCATCACCTCAGAAGTACAGACCAAAGCAGCACACTATAGACTCTTCTGTGGAGGCTTGCTTCACTCTTGCAGTGCTCTCATTTGCTTCACATCATATATTTGAGTGGAGTGGAGGAATGGTTTGCTCTGAATACAGACAGTAGTGTGGTGGTTAGCATATTAGCTCGTGGAAAAGTATTCTCACTGAAAGGGAGAAAAGTAGAGCTTAACTTCAAGAATAAACACATTCACATCCTTTATCCCTAGGAATGCTTATCCACTGGACAGAAGGGAAACGTTACCCTTTTTCATAAGTCTTCCCCTGGATGTGTGATTGGTTTCTAAAGTAACCTTGGCAACAAACGGAAGAAAACATTGTCTATAAGGAAGAATGAAAAAACCTCACTCCTTGTTTGGACCAAATCCACTTTGTTTTTCAGTTAACTGGCCAAACCAAATACAAAATTTTTAGTACAGCTCTCTTAAATACACGCACAGCTTGTGATTCATATTCTTCTAATAAGGGTGCTATTTTGTGCTGGTTCTGAGTGGTTTCTTAGCCTTTGTGAAGTGAGACAAATAGTTCTCCATTCTCCATGAGAACAGCAGGAAGTTTGTACAGCAGAACCAGCTGAGTGCTGCTGTGTGTGTTATGGCAGGCTGCAGACTTCTTGGTGGACCTTTTTTCAGAAGGAGCTCCTGGCAGTATGCAGGTGTGGCAGGCAGTACTTCAGTTCCTGGGTCCACCTTTGAGTTAGTTATTCCTCTCACAAGGTTATGAATGATAGGGAATGGTGCAAAAGCTGTTGCAGTGGGAACTGTGTTGCAGCTCAAAGGGTAAAAGGAGTCTGTCTGGCTGCATGCAGGAAGCAAACTTTTTTTTTCTATGATGTGTGCATTCATCCCTTTGAGCTGCTGGATTTTTCTTAGGTGTACTGAATGCATATTGTCTTGAAATGCCATTTTTTTTTCATGCACTTCCCAGAGCAAGCCATGCTTAAAGAATGTAAACCTGTTATGCTCGCAAGTCAGACGGAAGTGTGTCTCCTTGGTTGCTTGAAGTTGCTAGCTGCTCTTGAAAATCGAGGGCTGACTGAACACGGGTATTGGTGAGCTGAAAAGTGGGCAGGTCACAAACCAGTACCAATTGCAGATTGGGCCCAAATGGGACATGGAGTGCAGAAGGATTGTGCATGTGGCTGTGAAAGTGTTGCACAGTGCCAAGGTGTTCAACCTCAAAAAGATTTTAGGTGGCGGTAAATATCTTGGGTTATATTTTCCAATACATATTAGTGACTGAAAGAGAATTGGCTTTGTGGATTTGTATTCAGGCAAGTAAATGAGTGTTTGTTATACCGCATGCTGAGATACAATGTGATCAGTCCCAAGTTGCAGTGGTACAGTTTTGGCAGTCACAGTACTTATTGAGCTTATATGCCTTATTGATATGAGTATCCTGGCCTGATGTTCTCAATTTCTCAGTGTTCCAAGACTAAATGTCAGTACACTGAGAAGTAGTAGGCACCTGATCTTATGCAAAAGTCTAAGGGCTGTGCCATGGTTTGCAAATTACAAACTCTGAGTTCTTTATTTAAGCTGGAGATAGAGCAGAGGGCGACTTTGACAGTCTGATTTGGTCCTCGCTGGAGAGTCCATCTTCACTATGTTCATTGATAGAATTTTTGAGAGTTCTATTATGTAAAATCTTTTCTGGAAACTGCCGAAATTCCTCTGAAATTTTTCTGTTCTTTACAAGCTAGGTTTAATGAGCAATCAAAGAATTGCCAAACAGTTGTATGCTGGGTTTCTTTAACAATCGAGTCTTGATACGGTATGCAGCCAAGCTGGATTATGTGTTGACTGCTGTTTAAAAACCCAAGAAGTACTTTGCTCTCTAATTAACGGAGTGCTGTGGGTTTTTAATGTTCTATTCCTTTTATGAAAGTTTCTTTTAAGAAGGCTTAAAGTAGATGTGTTCTCTTTATGAGTTCGCTTGGCCTTTTTGTAATGAACTTATTATGGAGCTTCACACATCTGTTGAAAAATGGAGCTTCTTATAGGCTACTGCAGTGTTTTTTCTGACTTTAATAGGCCTCGTTTATCCTATAAAGCAACATACATTTTCTTACCTGATCAAGTGAGCAAACAATAGGGGTCAGATGTGGCAGAGACCCTAACAAAAAGCACATGTCCAGCCATCAGGGTGAGGTAAAGTCATATCGGGATTGCTTGAAGTTATTAATGGCAGTAAAATTTATGCTTCCTCCTGTTTTCCCAATTAAATTGAGAAACCTTTTTTTCCTAAGGTGGCTCTGCAGCAGCTGGTTCCAATACTTGTTGTGTGAATATTGCCTGGGGTGTCTCCATTCCTTTATAGTAGAGGCTGGCTGAAGCACATTAAGTAACAGTTCAACTACAGGGACCAGTCTGTTGGAAAGCAGTAATTATTAAGGGATTTATTTTAATGGTAGTTTTTTTATCATTTGTGGTGAGTATGGCCAAGGCTTAAAAAACCCCAACAACCCACAACAAACAAACAAATGAAAAACCCCTACCGAAAGAAATGCAAAACAAAACCATCTCTTAACATTGAACGTCTAAATCCTTGTTAGAAGTGCAAATAAACCTAGCAAGTCTAACTCATTTGAGGAGAGTGTTGGGTGCACAATGTGTCTTAGAACCCAGCACCTTATTTAGATACCTTAATTATGGATTAGACAGCAGACTTTAGAGTAAAATGGATTTTTGAAGTTGAGAAATACAGAACTCTTAAGTATAGAGAGGTCAGTGTTGCTAATACTGTGTTTGAAGCAGAAACAGAATCCCACCTAACTTTAAGTTAAAAGCCTTCACCATATTCCTGCTTTGTGCTGTTGGCAAATTGTATTGAATTATCAGGAAAGTATAACTGAAATTCATAACGTCATTTCTGTATAAGCTTGCAAGTTTTTGAAGTCTGTCTTCTAAGATTTTTCTGACTCCTCTAACACTGTCCAGAGTTGGAAATGGTGTTTTCCCATTTTGTAGCTGTTACCGGTGGATCCTTGCTAATCTGAACACTCAGCCTTTGACTGTTCAGGTGAGTGAAAGCTCATTGCTGTGGTGTGCTGCTCACAAGTGCACATGTGTATTTAGCTGTGTTAGTAGCTTTTTTTAATGAAGAGCATAACTCTGGTGTAACACAAGAAACTAACTTCATGAGTGTTGACTGAAAATAGTAATGCTTACGGCAGCAGCAAGGACGGGCGTGGAGAGATGGTAGTAATCTAAAGACAAGGGAGTGGAGTTGTTGGAAATTCACTGAAACAATGAATGGGAATGATACCCTGAGCCAGTATTTCTACTGTGAAGCTTACAATATGTGACTGCATAATTAATTGAATTATTCTAATTGTTTCTTTGCATATTGCAAGAGCAAATTAATACTTAACAGTAAAAAGTAAATCTAGTCTTCCACATGAACTGTTGACATCTGAAAGCTTTACTGGGCATAATTTGAATGCCTAAAGCATGACAGAACAGAAACAACCAGCTCTAGTTCCTTGGAAAACCTCCATAAAGAAGGGGTGGGGCACTTCTGCTAGTCTTCCTAATCTATGGTAAAATCTTCAGGAAGCCTGTGTGAGGGCCGAGGTAGAAGAGAGAGGAGCACCTTTTCCAGAGCCTTTGTGAAGCCTGCAGGCAGAGGGATGGTCTCAAAGAATCATGTGGAACAATTTCGCAGATGTGATAGTCCCATAGATCCTGAGGCTTTTACAAGTTTGGATGTAAGGGAGGAGGTTACAGTCCGCTTTCTCTTTTGGAAATGTGGAAACTTCTGAACTCAAAAGTTTCTGCTGTTTATCTAAGAGTTTCTCAGATGATCTTCTCCAGTGTAGGAGACCGACTGCACATTCCCCATGTCTGCAGTTGCTGAGGTGAGAATCCTTTGTCAGCTGATAGTTTTATCTTCAGACTCTTAGAGTTGACAGGGGAAGAGATGTGCTAACTTAAAGTGCTATAGTGACTATAGTGTTGGTAAAACTCTATACAATCCATTTCAGTTTCTTTGCTCTCTGACATACAAATGCTTTGCAGGATGAATTTTAATTTTACATATTTGAGTAGTCTCATTGTGCAAAGCACGACTTCCATTGTGAGGCAGGGGCCTTAAATGTTATTTTTATTCTTTTTGGAAAAGCTGTCAGATCTGTGAGAAACTTGTAGATCATCAGCAAATGGCCTTTGAAATGACAAAATTGTAGTGTTTTCACGATGAGAACAAAACAATTGAGTTGATTACCTTTTTTTCAAGACTTTGCCTGTAAGAGTATGCTGGTGCTTGTGCAGGAACAGTATCTGCTGAATCATGTGGAGCTTAACTCCTGTTATCTGGAAGACTCAAAAGCTCAACCAGTATTTAACTCCACTTTTTGGACTTAGTAGATTTGAACCTCAGCTTTATACTTCAGCAACTTTGAAACACGAGTAAAACCAGTTTCCATTTCAATGTGGTGGATCATGCCTTTCTCAGAGTGAAAGATAGAACCCTGCTTGTTTGTTGGTTTGGGGTTTTTTTAACATCTTTGGGGCGGAGCATTTTGAAATACAGCTGCACCATCTATTCAAAACTGAGGCTGCTCTGCTGTGGAGTTGTGCATCTGCAGAGCCAGGAGCATGGGAGACCTCCACCTATTTCCATTCCCACTGAATTCCAAACAAGAAAATTGGGAGAGTTTTTTTAGAGCAGAGAAGTCTGAGTATTTTCTAGTAATTGTAATCGGAGCAGTTAATGTAGTTTAATGAAATATAGTGCAGATGTGGCAAAAATTATGGATGCCCTATAAATTTCCATTTAACTGTACAGCATTTAATCTATGTAGCTTGGTGGAGACTTCTAAAGGAACAGCTTTGCATGGAATTTTTTCCACCTACTTTGGAAGTGTGTGTTTTCTTAGTTTGATTCAAACTAAGAACCACCTCTTAATTTCCAGTTTCTTTTAATAATGGTAGTTAATTCTTTTTCTGTTTCTTGCTTTCTTCCTTGGTCGTAGCCTGACCCAAAATGTGTTTCTTTTGTGGAGAAAATAGAAGTAGTTTTATCTTCTTCCTTCAGAGTTAATCCTGTTGCCTCCTGTTTTCTCTCTGATCTGAACTTCTAATTGATTTATCTCTGGTTTGTGCAGTATATGGGTTATTACAACCAATCTGCTGCCAATTTCTTTGTGAATTCACATGAGTTCAAGTGTGATTGGTTGTAGGACATCCTAAATAACAAAAATGGTGGGTGGCTTTTTTTTTCTGTAGGAAGATCAAACCTCAAAAAAAGGACATAACTAAATTTAGTAGTATGTTTCTACCCAGTGGCTATGCTTTGTTGTCTTTTATGAGTAGCAGTACTGCAGTGAGGTGTTTACTGTGTATTTTTCAGTCAGTATTGCATAGAGTTCCAGGCAAAGAAGTTGAGCCTGGGGCTCCAGATGTGCAACTTCATTGTTGTCTATAGCTGTAACATTAAATAACCTAAATTAGTGATTTATTAATCCTTTGGATTCATCACTAATTCCTTCTTTGTTTCCTTAAAAAAAAAAAAAATAATTGTATCCATGTTTCAGATACGGCATGTACTAAACAACCAGAAAAAAACCCCACCACTCCAGCCATGGCAAAATCAGGGGTTTAAGTTAGGCTTATGCTATGAAGCCAGTTTCAAATAGCATAAAGGTGGCACAAGAGGGGTTATTAGCATGTAATTAATATCGTAATGTATTATTTACAATACCTAGTCTCCTTGAGTATGAGCAGATCTGAAAATTCTTTCAGGTTCTCTTGATAAAACAATCTGATATATCCAGTATGATTTATATTTACATATGTAAATCAAACCAATATGTGTCTGAACTGCACATGGAGTAACTTAGTCCAACTGTTTCAGAGCTGGTTGCAAGGAATAATATGGGATAGAGGTAAGCAGAGATACTTTTGTATTAGTTTTTTTCCTAAGATCGCTGCTGCTGATACATGTGAATACATTCTTGATTTCAGTTTTCTTCTGACAGCAGTGTGAGACAGTATATAGATCTGATAGTGAGAACGTGACCTTCTTATTCATCTAGTTTTCTTACTTCCCTGATTCTGCAGGAGATTTGACTTGAGAGTATAAGAGTTTGAAACTGAAATAAAGATTCACTCTGCCATTTTAATGAGTATTTACCTTTGTTGTTCTGGTTTTGATTTAGTGTAGTTACTGTTTTGCACGTGAGTTGGAATGGATATATTTCATATATATGAAGACATTGATGATTCCATTAGAAATGATGGCTACTTGAATTACTCGCAGGGCTACATTTGAATAATTTAGTCCATAATTTATATTTTCATTTTTACTTTAGCATTTGAAAGCTGAATGATGATGCTGCAATGTAGACTGGCATTTTAGTTTTACAGCTTTAGGGTTTGTCTTTTGTTATCATGGAGCTAATGGGGTTAGTGGGGTTTTTGGTTTTTTTGTTGGTTTTTTTTTTTTTTCATTTTAAGCTCACACACTCAACCAAAATGTAAGACCTGATCTTGTGATCAAGAAATTGTATTTTTTTTCTTTAGCTTCTGCTACTAGTATCATTTAGATCTTTAACCTTAGTAAGAACTAAACGTGGAATTCAGGTTTTGGTCCACAGAACTGGCACATGGCTTCTTATTAATGTTCAAAGGCTAAAAATCTGAAGCCATTTTGAACTCAGAACCCATCATGTATTTATTTCCCTCTCTAATTTGCAGAAAACTAGTTGTGAAAACAGCCCGAGGGACCTGATATTTTTCCATCCCAGCTGCTCCAGCTGAACTACAGCTGCAAAAAAAATCTAAGTATTGTTTCTATAAACTGTTGAGTGTATTTTATAACACAATAATTCCCACAAAATCAGTAACTGCAGTTAATGACTGGTTTGTTAAGGCATTAACTGCACTCAGCTGGGAATGACCAATTTCTCTGGAATGGCTGTATAAGAACTAAGAATAATTCAGTAACACTTTCAAATAATTATTTGGTTAATTAATGGTAAATTCTTGTGGAAATCCTATCAAAGTACTCATGACCCCCACATTTAATATCCAATGAGTTCATTATGATTCATGTTTTAGTGCCATAAATACCAGAAGAATCCATAATGACTAGGCCATTATTTTCCAGGGCTGCCCTTACTGCTTTAGGCCATTTGGCTATTCCACCTTCAGTCATAAAAAGCTTGATGCTCAAAACTACCAGCATTTGTAGGCCACAACTTTCTGGCACACCACCAAAACTTTGGTGATTTTTATGAACACGTTTGCCAGAGATCTGGGGGTTTGGGTTTTTCTTCTTTTCTTTCTCTTGCTTTTCTAGTTAGGGGAATGAATTGATGCCTACTGTACCAAGTCAAAAGGAAGTCTTCCTTGCAGTGTCTGCTTTTTGTGTGTGGCCTTCAGTAGTGGTCAAAAATAGCAGAAAAGGTATCACTTCCATGCTTTGGAAAGCTGTTCTCAAGCCAGATACTAGGCAGGGTTTTGAATGTGTACAGCCAAGTCTTTAAACTGTGATAGACTTAGGGCTTTATTCATTAGAATTCAGATGAATATAAATTTTTTTTAAAAAAAAGTAGGCAGTAAGCTTGGTACTGGCATATTGAAATAATAGTCGTTAGCTGGCAGTTTATATTTTGGGAAGTGAAGGCTCTATGTAAAAGGGTGGCACTTGGCTTGGTGGGTTTTTCAAAAAGCCTGTTGCTTGTTGCCCTTTTATACAATCTTCATCCTGCAAGATGATGCTTAGTGTTTAAAATGCTGTAGATGTTGAATCTGTTCTCTTCCTAATCCTCAATAAACTAGTTACGCATGGTTTCCAGTGCGCTTTCAATAGGCTGTATGCTTCCTAATTGAGCACGAGATTAACAATCACATTAAATCATGTTAGTTGTGCTTAGAAACAATCACGTCCTCTTCATTTTCCTGAAGTTTTTGATTTTCTGGATCATGGTTGCCACTGGTTTGTATAAGAACAAACAAATCAGGAGGCTCTGCTTTTTCTCCGCCAAAGTGCTTCCCCAGGGAAAGTGGGACAGTGAAACTTCCAGACATCAGCCTGAAATTTGTTCCTTTCTGGGAAATTAAAATGAAATTAAACTTAAAATGCATACACCATTAAATACTAAAAAGCGGGTTTATTTGCACACTGTTTTCTATTGGCTTTAGTTCTTTAGTTATTTTCATCTTCAAGTTAGAATTCAGAGGTTTTTTCTGTTTACTCACAGTTGAAAAATGCTTCCTTGCTAAGCCTGTGCAAGAGGTGCCTGTGACCTCCATGCTCTAAACCCTTCTCTGTTCCTTCTCTCTGTTGGCAGTAGGACAGGGGAATTCAGGGAAGATGGGCCAGTTGACTGCACAAAAGGAATTTAAATTCAACTCTTCTTTTTGAAACTATAACTATCTTCTTGTTTTGTGTGTCATGAAACCTGCCTTATGGAACATACCTCAGGAGAATGATTTGCCAGTCATTAAAACTCAACTCTTAATTTAAGAGTTAATTCGGATAAAATAAATTGTTTTGATTTCTATGTATTTTCTTCACACTTTAGGTTAAGTATCTGGATATTCTTGATTATTTTTGGTAGTTTAGAAACCAAGCCAGTGCTGTCATTCAGCATTGATAACCCAAAGTGGTGTTCAGGCATCAGAAAGGTTATTGTGACAGTCTGGACCTTTGAGAAAAAGGATGAGAATATTATGCAAAGAGTTTGTTTTCAAAAAAACCAGAAGGCCTGTGCTGCTATTTTACTCGAAAATAAGCTACCAGTATTGCCAAATACCAGGAAACTGCTGTTGCTACCAAGTGTTAAGACTGTATCTTAGCTGGCGCTTTATCTTAGCGCAAATGTAGCTTGCAAAAATGCAGAGGAAAAAACTCCATGAAGGACAGAGGTTAAACAGATACAAAGGAGCATCGTTCTTGTTGACTGCCTGCCAGTGCACACCTGCTGAAAGTCTGGTCCAACTTCACCCTACCTATTGCTGTTTTGGGAAGCCAACTTTCCTCCATTTTATACTTGTTTCTCTTTTACCTTACAGTGTTTCCTGCATCATCCAGCAAAGTGTGACTGTAATTTGAGTCTTAAATTTGAGTCTTGATGTTTTGAGTTTTAAATAGAGGCATGGAAAGAAGTGTTAAGAGCAGTGTAAACAGTGCTTTTTTTCCTAACCCCATGAAATTTGAAGGCATAATTTTCTCTTTACATTTTTATATTTACTTGGGAGAAGCCTTTAGGTACATTTATGGGAAGGTTTTCTCATGCAGTCATTGGATTTACAATGTCACTGCAAGTGAATAGGTAGGTAAAATGACCAGTCACAAGAGAAGCAGAAAAGATAACAAACGCTTCATTTGTGTCTGCTTAAAACAGAGTGTATATGTGCTAGCAACTATAGTACTGTCTGTGCTTTAATTAAAAGAATAGCCAGAGTAGCCTTCAGATTTGGGCATTATCCTTTCTCCCGCTGTTAAGTGCATGGAACATTGTGATACAAGTCCTGATTTTTTCAAACAGGTAAGAATCCAGAAGGATCTGAAAGATCAACTGTGTGTTTGAGATTGGCACGGGAAAGAGTACTTCACTGTTGGATGGCAACTGCCAGAAGGGTTTCATGGGTCTTTAGTAATTCAGCTTTGAAAAAAGGCACAAATGTTCATTGTCAGGATAAAGGCATCATGTCCTTGCTGCTTAAAGGAAATTCCTGTGCCCAATGATGTATGCAGAAGAAAAATCTTAACTGTGTTGATTGCTGTTTGAGGTCTTGATGCCTTGCCAAAGTGTTAAACAGGTATTTTCTAACTTAGCTTAAATAGAAATGGGAGGTAGGGTATTTCTGATCAGTTGTATAAGAACTGTGGCTAAATTTTGAGTTAGTGACCTTATTAAATCCTGATCTAAGTAATATAAATGTTCAGATGAATGTTTTATAACCATTATCCTGCTAATGGAGGGCTAGAGGAGAGCTCAGGAGAACGTTCAGTCCAGATTTCGGCAGTGAGTCAGGATCAAATTTGTCTGTTCTTAAACATTCGTACATCTATCTAAGTTGGTTTTATAGAATCTTTGCGTTAAATACTTCACAACCTACTTGCATTAACTGTTTCAATTTTTCTTGAAAATCTTTTTCTCTTTGGTAAGTATTAATGTGAAAATATACTAATGTTGTCTTTGAAATGTGTGAAATGCAAAAAGGCACCCACAAGATAATCTTATCATTTAGGATAATAAAACAGTCGGTATGTGACTGACTTGAAAAGCACTGGATTCCTTCTGTAACACTTTTAGTGGTAATTCTGATTTTTCTCTCTGGCATTGTTATATTCTTTTATCATTTCACTTTGAGACAAACTTGTTGTTTCAACAGAAATATCCACAGCTAAATCAGCATTACATTTGATGTTTAATTTCCTAGCTGGAAACTGATGAGGGCTTTTTCTGGATGGTCTGTCGTTATTAAGTGTTCCTTTCACAAAATACATTCCTTGTGATGTGAGGTTAAGGAAGTGTTTTGAGGTGCTGGGCAGAGGGACAGTAGTTAGCATTGCCTTTGCTCCCTCTTTGCACAAATACATGGTTCATTTGGATACACGAGGCATAACCCTTTTGTTAACGTTGTATTTCTGATTTAAATTTTTCCTCTGCTTAGCCAGAATTTTTGTGCTTTTCGTTTTCCCCTTTTAAGTGTTCACAACACCTAAAAAAATCAGGCTTCTACTAATATGGATTGTGGGATTTTTTTCTCGTAGCAAATGAAAACTACAAACAAGTAGCGATGTGTATTCTGTATCACATAAGCATGGACGATCGCTTTAAATCAATGTTTGCATACACAGACTGCATCCCACAGGTATGTGCTTTTGTATAAGATGAGGTGGCAAGATGCATGTTTCCCTGTGCAGGGCTTATTCTCACGCATAGCAGAGCTCGCACTGACACCCACAGGTGACAATGGGAACAGCCACGATGCTGCTGAGTCGGTGGCGAACCGCTGCCGCAGTCGGACTGTTCTTGCTGTCCCCAGAAAAAGGATAAGTGACTTATTCTCTGTCAGTGCTACTCACACTGGAGCTGCATCAGTGAATTGGTAAAAATACAGGTGACCTGATGAATTTCTGCAGAAGATCGGGAATGCTTGAAAGAGACTAAAGCTTGTGCACAGCAAGTCCTTGGGGGAACCTTGTGGAAAGTATTTCCTTTACAGTTTTAGAAGGCATTCTTTGCTGATCCCATTGGGTATCAAAATTTCAACGTCTCCAGTATTACAGGATATGAACTGGAAACCAGCCAAGCAGTGTTCTGTTGCTACATGACAATTCTTTTTCCAACTGCAGGCATGTACAACAGGGGAGACTGGGGAAGGCTCTTCACCGATCTTTCAGGCTACAGTTTGTTGCATACCAGTTTGTCTCCAATCATAGTCTTTGATCCAAGCACAGAGACAATTATCATGCAGTTTTAGGTTTTGTGTGTATGTTGTTTGTGTGTTTTGTTGGAGGTGGTTTGGGGTTTTGGGTTTTTTTTTGTTTTGTTTTTTGGTTGGGTTTTCTTTTTTTAACTAGTACCAAATCCTCTCTTGCTGATCTCTTTCTCAGTCCTGATGAGGCTGGAGTTGAGAAAGCCTGTGTTGCATAAGTGTAAAAGCTCACCGGTAGCTTTTTCAGAATTGCACCATGGTATTTTCTTTCCTGCCAAAAATGTTTTTAGCATCAAATGCATCCAGAATGGGAAGTTGCCATGGAAAGTTTTCAGAATGTCATTATCTCATGACAGAAATGGTGATGTTTTTCCAAATACAGGAAGATTTTGGAGAAAGGAGATGGGAGAACTGGTGGGAATAACTAGTATATGTTACAAAATGGTCTTATAAACACCCTGCTTACTGCTTTTTCTGCAAGAAGCAATTATATGTTAAGGCATTTGCATGATATAAGGGACCTGCTTTGTTCTGAGAAGTTACCAGCCAGACCAGAATTCATGCACTGTGTTTCAGGGCTTGCGTATAACGTGCTTTCGGAGAATCTTGGCATGTTTGGTTTTTTTTTAGATCCCCAGTGCCAAATGTAAAGAGCTGTGGAAACTTCAGTGATATAATCTGAGCTTTGGTGAATGTCACTGTTCTGATAGGCAGTGACTGCTCTTCCCAGTGCTTACAGAGCTGTATCCAAAGACTAGTGGAGCAGGAAATAAGTCCACTGCCTTGATTGGACTTTGGCCAAAACTACAAATTTTGAAGGATACCTATGGCTATTGATGCTTCAGTAGTCAATGGAATTACTCACAGATCACATCTGCTGACTGGTCAAAAAGGACAAGCTGGACGACCGGAGCTTAAATTTTATTAATGAGTGTTCAAAATCAGGACAATCAAGGAAGACAGAGACGGCAGAAAACATGGGGAAATTGATGAGGCCGCAGGAGAAGAAAATGACCTTTTTTAAAAGCACTCGCTGCCATCTGATTTTACCCTGGATAGCCAAATTCTCTTTGCAATGGCAGTAGGCGCCCTTCTGTGGTCCGCATCCAAACTGGCAAATACTCAATAATGAATGTCTAGCTGTCGTAGAAAGTGATTGGAAAAATCAGTCCCCTGTTTTCAAACACTTTGCCTGTTCAAAGTGACAAGGGCTTGCGCGTGCTGTCCCAGGTAAACATCCTTGTGGATTGCAGGAGTTAGTGGGTGCTATTCTAGTAACAGTTAAAAGTGAGTATTAACAGTTCATTCTTGTTTAGACCTCAGCAATGCGTGTTTTGTTTAAATAGGTGCAAATGCCATCCAGATGCTTATAAAAGCCTTTATTGGTAATAACCTGGCCAATCAAAGGGCATGGTTAGGCAGTGATGTCATGGTGATATTTAATATTTTACCGCAGAGCAGTGTGCAAGGTTCTCTGCAGCTACCCACATGTTTTCCACCACAGTTGTCCTGTTTGGCCCCTCTTTGATCTATAAGCTTCTTTTCAGCTTAATGCTGGTAAACGTCCTCTCTTGACAGCACCCTTTGCTCCTGTCCGCCATTATCTGCTGAAGTTCAGAAACCAGAGCATCACTTCAAACAGCAGAGTTAGGGAGTAGCCGGTCAGGAGAGATTCCTGAGGCATGCAGTTCTGGCATAATCATTCAAAGATGTTTGAGCTGGGCTTGGGGAGGGGGTTGGACAGAGGTGTATGTGAACAGAGAGCTGTGGGGGTTGGCCTCTGGTCACTGGTAAATAAGTGAAGGCAGGTGCCAGAGAGTCTAGACACAGTGATTTCAGTCCTGGTCTGTGGTATCTGATACTCAATATGGGACTTGTCTGATTGAACACTACTGCCTCTTCATTGCACATGCTGCAGTCTTTTTACTGCCTTCCTGTTAAATCAGTAAAAGATGACAATGGACATAGTAAAAGCAGAACAAATTTAATTTTAATATTTCCTATTTGGCAGCAATTACTCTTCCTTTTGAAGTGGCACAAGAAGCAATCAAATTAAATGAAGACATAATGGGAAACATGGAGTTCGTACGAAACTATTACTTTAAAATTTGAACGGCTTTAATTGAAACTGGATATATTTTTTCTTTTTATAGAGAAGTAGTTCAGTAATTAACAGTGTAATCCCATCTTGTTAAACATCTAATTTCCACAGATTTTGTATTGTGTAAGTAATGAGAATGTTTCCCTTCAAATTATTCGAAGGGTTTTAAAAATCTGTTTTTAAAGCTTTTGTAACAGAAGAGTTGCAGGGGGTGATTTTTGAATGCTTGGGTTTACTTGTTAAGTGGCAACTTTCTTCTCTGGTTAATTCACTCTTACGTGGCTGTCAGGCTTACGGATTTAATAAACTAGGGATTTTATAAGTTCTTAAAACAACCTACAGAAATCTGATTCTGCCTTTTTAAAAAAGGGAGGAAGAAATCAATGATAGCTTTTAAATGAGTACATTGAAGTCCCAGAAAGAGATAACTATGGTGTTACTTTTTTATTATTATTTTATTTCAGTCCATTTGAAACAACTGCTATCTTATAATAGATAAACTCATAAAATTGCTGTAGTAAAAGGCTTTGGAGTGAAATTCCTGCAATCTTATTGTTCCTTTTTTTCCCCCCTCTCTAGGGTTGTTCACTACTTGCTCTAGTTTTTAGTGCATTACTGTCTTTCCACCAGGGGGCAAGCACACAAATATTTAACTATCAGTTGTTGCTTTCTTTTCCCCCCATGTCTTTGACACAAACTGAGCTACACTTTTTTTTTTTTTGTACCTTATGTCCTGCTTATCTTTAAGTTCAGTTGTTTCTGCTTCCAGTAATCTGAGTCTTGTCATCACGCTGCTTTGCATTATAATCTTGACGTGTCTTGTGAACTGAGCAGGTTTTAGGAGCAAATAGGGTGATGTCCTGCAGCCCCTCAATGAGGTAGTCATGCAACTTGTCTGCCATGGTTGGAAATAGAAAAAGAAACACATGTATTTGTCATCTTCCTATATTCAATATGCCATTTCAAAAAATGTTCATACTGAGCAAAAAGAGGCTAGATAGATAGCCTGTGATGTAATGGACCATATAGGTGCCAGGTGTATAAAATGATGTCAGTCCATAGACTGTCTGCATAAGGAATCATCTGGCAACTCACTGACACTTACTGAACAGTTGGAACAGGATTATAGGCAATTGTCTACTTATGTTAACCCAGGTGGTTCTGTCCAATTACCAAAGAACAGGGCTACTATTGAAAAATCTTGGTATATGGCAGTGTTCAGATCTAGCAGGGGAAGCTGCAAAGATAAAGCACATTGCTGCAGATACAGCTAGTTTACCTATGAATGGAGTAATTGCAAAGCAAAATAGTAGCAGAATTATTCTGCAATTAAGTATCTGTTTAGAGTCTAATTTTATTAAATGACCAGGTATTAATCTGACTTTCTGTGGAACTAAGTTGTGGAGTTTTTTTCCTATGTTGAGTCTACCAAAGCTTTTGCAGCAAATTTATCTATTTGTAACTTTAAAAAAACCCAATAAAAATAAAAAATACAGTGGTAGCAATAAAATGTGACTAACCCAAGTTAATTTAAGGTGATGAGTTACTGCCATTTTTGGCACTTTATAAGCATTGTTATCCCCAAATAATGGAACTGTATATCTTGTGCCCTTGACCTTTATAACTTTACTGTGGAAATGCTGAATATTAATTAAAAAAAAACAACAAACTACTGTAGTTGACATAATAACATTGCTTTTCTAACGCTTTGGAAAGATTGATGACTTAAGTGTGCTTGTGTTTCTCGGCAGTTAATGAAGATGCTTTTTGAATGTCCTGATGAGCGAGTTGACCTGGAACTTATTTCTTTCTGTATTAACCTTGCTGCTAACAAAAGAAATGTACAACTTATCTGTGAAGGTAAGTGTACTGAGATTTTACTGTTTTCTTGGAGATGACAACGCTTTATACACACTTATTATCAATGTGTATGTATTTTTAAAAAATAAAACGCACAGTGTTTGGGTAACTATTACAAACAAATGGCCGTATCCTCACCAAAACTTGTCTTGGTGGCAGGAGTGACATTGAGTAGCCTCACATGCCCACATCTTTCACATGTGCATGTAGTTCTGTAAAGTGCACTGATGACATTATTGTGGGAAACTATGGCTGTACAGAGAGATCAAGGTTTTGTTCTATCTGATGCCTAAAATCCATCTTCAGCTTATCAGTGTTTCACCTCTCAGTACCAAATTAGAAACACAGTGGTGGTGTTTAGTTGCATCTTTCCAATTTTTTTTTAAATGAGCGTGTTGGGTTCTAGTGTTTTGTTACGTGGCATAGATGGGTTCTTTACTTCATTCAGTAGCTCTCTAGGTTGCTTTTAAAGTTTCATGATTTTCATACTAAGTTTTAAGCAGAACGTGATTATTCAGTAGCTCTAATTTTCACTTGTGCTAAAAATTTTCATTATGAACTATTGCGGTATATTACTGGACTTTAAAAAGGACAACTACTATCAATGGATTCTGTGACCAGCAATTCCACTTTAAAATTCTGCATAGCTCTGTAGAAGGGAGAGCAGGGAGATCCAGTTTTATATTAAATGTACAAATGAAATTCAAGCTAGTAGCACTTACTAGGTCGGCAAGGTGACCTTTTAGAAATGTAACAGTGGGACTTGCCTTTTACCATCAAGTACTTCAGATCTGTGTATGTCTGTTACGTGTATTCCCATGTAATGATCTATATGGCTGGTAAATAATGTTTTAAAACCGTAACAATATATTTATTCTGTGGACTGGGGAGAGAAATCTCAGAGTTAATACCAGCGGCTGTGCTGCATCTCTGCTAACTGCACTTGATGATAGGATAGTGGTTTGGATCTAGAACTTTTTTTGGTCTAAGAATAAACAACTAAGTACACCTTTAGCATTTAGTTATTTATCTGACTTTTTAAGTGTCCCACTGGTACATATGGACAAAGTGGTTTTTTTGGATAAGCCGTGGAATTTATACAGAGCAGGTCTTTTCTTTTCAACTTAAACTTGGAAGAAGAAATAGTTCCTGTCTATATTCCTCACTTTTCCTTTTAAACCTTTAAAGATAAAGCTGTCTTTCTGTGTGTGCCTGTTCTCTTCCATTTGGAGGATTTCCTAAGTGTTTGTTTCTTTTCAGGAAATGGTTTGAAAATGCTAATGAAGCGGGCTTTGAAATTTAAGGACCCATTGTTAATGAAGATGATCAGAAATATTTCACAACATGATGGGCCAACTAAAAGCCTGTTTATTGTAAGTACTATCTATTATCTAATGTGACCTCTGATTCTTCCTACTGGAGAAGACTGGCTTTGGAGAGCTGCTGTGTTTTGTCTTTACAAGGTGTCCAGTTTAGGTTTTCTTGGCTGTCATGGTTTGATTTATGTTTGGTTGTATAAGGCTATCTTGGCTGGTAGATCAGGGTTTGGATCCCTCAGTACAGGGAAAACAGATCTTAAGCTGCATCCAGTAAGTCCCTGTTCTAAAATAAACGCACAAAAAAAACCCCCAGCTGCTGGGGTGAACATCATAACAATTAACAGTTATCCTAAATGTCTGCTTTTAGAGCTAGAGGGCAAAATAAAGTGGGGCTTTTTTTCCACTGTGCCAAATGTTTTATATAAGTGGATATTTAAAAATTTTGAATACTCAATATTCAGTTAGCTGCCTTTTCCAAAGAAGGGGGAGCAATACAGTGTCCTAATTGTGGAAATTTTAAACATGCTGTTAAAATGAGGATTGAATATCAAAATTGTCTTAAAGCAGTATGGAATTAGTAAGTAGAATCCATGATTTCCCTGTTCATGTTGCTAGAAAATCTTATAGTTGTTTCTTAAAATTTTTAGGAAGAGGACTCCATTACTGTCACTAACACAGTATGGTGTTCTCTATCTTCTTTCCCTTATTTTCTAACAGCTTTCTCAAACTGTATGTTCAGTAGCTACTTTTGGAACATCTGAACAAATGATCCACACCTCTTGAAAGTGAAAGGAAGGAGAGGAAGAATGCTGAAATGTTTTCTTGGGTTGTTCTTCAACTGAAATTGAAACTGTTATTAGCTCTCCTTTTGAGAACTAGTTTTGATTTGAGAGTTGTGAGTTCTTCAGAAGCCCAGATTATTCACCTGTAGTGTGTGTTGCTGTATTTTCTTTAGGATTACGTTGGTGATTTAGCAGCTCAAATATCAAATGATGAAGAGGAAGAATTTGTGATTGAATGCCTGGGAACACTTGCAAATTTGACCTTACCAGATCTGGACTGGGAACTTGTGCTGAAAGAGTACAAACTGGTTCCATACCTCAAAGATAAACTTAAACCAGGTCTGTCCAAAGTTTGGTTAGTCTTTCAAAGTAGAGTCTCTTGAAAAACACTTAAGAGTGCTCTTTTAGAGGAGAGTCTGTTTACCTTTGTAATTTGTGATTGTTTGGGGAAACAGAACACTGAAGAACAGAATCATATCTATGGATAAATACAGAACGAGATTAGGAGTTTCTAAGAGGTAATACTTTCTGCCTTCTGACTTACCAGGTTCTGCAGAAGACGACCTTGTTTTGGAAGTGGTGATAATGATTGGAACAGTTTCTATGGATGACTCGTGCGCAGCTCTGCTGGCTAAATCTGGAATCATCCCTGCACTCATTGAGCTTCTAAATGGTATATTGCCCTGTTTGGCTCTAGGTCTTATTTTTCAGAGGAATTTAGTTGACATGCTGTAACTGAATGTAGCATTCATTTTCTCTTGCAAGCCAGGGGTAGATGTTTTGTATATGAAAGGAGGAGCAATTACTCTGTTATTGATAGAGAGATACTGACTAGTGGTCTTAATAGATTCAATTTTTCCCACATATCAACAGCTCTTGCTGCAATCTGTAGTCTTTCTACTTGACTGGAGCAGGGAAGAAAACACTAGTTTTGTGTTATCAGGTGAAATCTCATGCATAACACTGAACTGTCTAGCTGACATGTAAAAGCTGCACTTGCTCTAAGCATCAAGAGCTTCTAGTTGTGAGATCTGAAATTGTGGTGTGTGGTTTCTTCTTTTTTTTTTTCCTTGCAGCTCAGCAGGAGGATGATGAGTTTGTCTGCCAGATCATCTATGTATTTTATCAGATGGTCTTCCATCAAGCCACCAGAGATGTCATTATCAAGGAAACCCGTATCTTTTGAAAGATTAAATATCTAGAATTGCAGCACTTAATTTGCCATCACTTATGTTTGGCCTATATTTCTCTTGCATAAACCTTCTGATCTCAGAGGTTTCTTTGTAAATGGTTTATTTCACCTGAAGAAAAAAATCCAAGCAGCCTAGGCTTGTAGATGGACTGCAAGATTAGTAGTTAAGGTTAAGAGTTAGGTTTGCTTTGAAACAGGGAGGGGCATAGGAGGGGGATCACTGGACCAGATGACCCATTAGTTCCTATCCAGTCTGATTTACTGCATGAATTTGTTTTGCAAATCATAGTCCATAAGTAAAACTTACATAGAGTGTAGCCATTGCACTGCACCTTTATATATGTATTGCATAGCCTGAAGTTATATGCATTAAAATACTTTAATAGCGTTTTTCTTCTTTCGGTCTGGACAACATAAATAATGCCTGCTCTGTATTTTTTGCACACCTAATTGTTCTTTGAATTTTATGTTTCGCATAAGTATCCCATCTTCTTCCCACTGTGGACACTTTGATTTCTGTTCCTGCCTTTCCTCTTTCTCCTTTTTCTGCCTGTCTGTTGATGCCTGAATCTGTTCTTTGCTTTCCCCATGTCATGGATCTGTTAAATTCGAATATTTTTAAGGGTACTTGTAACTCCTGTTCAGTCTTTACTACTTATTTTTTCAGTCACTGCTGATGTTGAGCTCTTTCAGATGATACAAAAACTATGGATAGTGTCACTAGCTGTCTTTATAGGCCTTAACTGAATGTTAAATTTTATTGAAACATAAAGAATAGGTTGAATGGAGCCCTTGTAGAGATAGCAGATTAATGATTGCTTTGCTAATAATACAAAGATTACTTCTTAATGTCCTCTTTCATTTAACCTCTGTGGAATATCTGAGAAGCCATTTGGGATGTTGTTCTCTGCCTCCCATTGAGACTCCTAGGTGGCTAGCTTTGAAAACCAAAAATAATTTGCATGTCATTTTATATATGTAATGATAAAGCACCAACATGTGAATAATGCTTTTCTGACTCAAAATGAACGAGAGTAGTATTAATGCTATCATTTTCGGAATAGATTATCCTCAATATTTTTGAGGCAGATGCATTGGAAACTTTTTTTTTAACAGTCTCAAAAGATTAAACCATTTCACAAAATATGTGCCTTTTGGGCTAACATGTTGGGTGCATGGATTTCCTGTAACAGATCAGAATGTTTTTCCCTTTGTAAGGGACATGTAATATTTCAGCAATTTTGAAAAATATTTGAAGGAAGGCTGCTGAACTTAGTATGTGATGAAAAATTCCTGACTATGGTTCGTAATGAAATTTGTAGTTGGAAGAACACAGGGATGTGAAAAAAAAAAAAAAACAACAACAAACCCAACAGTTTTTGTCCTTAACAGTTTCTTTCCAGAGGCTCCAGCATATCTTATAGACCTGATGCATGATAAAAATGCAGAGATTCGCAAAGTTTGTGATAACACTCTGGATATTATAGCGGTAGGTCTGATATTTTTTGTTTGTTCATCTGTCCTTAAAGAATATCTTTACATGAGATGATTCTAAAATAACTAAGTAAGCAATAACTTGGAAATCAAGAATATTGTTTGTGTGCAACTTTCTAATCACATAGGTAGAAGGTAAGTTTTCATGGGACAATGACGATCATTAATCTAGGCTATGTAGCAAACTTCCAGAAAATGCATATATGCTTGGCAAATTCATATCCGTTAGTTTTACGCTACAGACACTTTTAAAGAGTGCTTTTATACTTAAATAAATTAATCATATTACATAAGTATGTCAAGCTTTCATTATTTCTTAGTTCTCCAAACAAATGGCTCTTGTTACCCAGCAGCTTTTTATTCAGCTTTTGTACATTGCCTGATGCCAATATTTGTTTCAAAAAGAAAATGTGGGCAGTGATCCTGAAGCTGGTTGTTTTCTGCTGGGGGAACATTCAGTGTAGCACTGAACTTTTTAATATTGTCTTCAGCTCTTGGATAGGTTTCCTTTAGCTACATGGCTTAGTTTGTCCAACTATACATTGATCACAATAAACTTCTTGGGACAGTTGTTTTGTATTAAACTACTAACTTGGAAAAAAGAAAGAATAAATTATGAAGTGCTGTTGTGTTATCGGTTCTTATAACATGTATAATCTGCTTCTGGGGATCCTTGACTGCAGCAGCATTAGTATTTTCTAGGATGTTCTTCATTGAAGTAAAGACATTGTGAAACTAATTCCACCTAAAAGTTGCTTCTGGCCTTCTGTTGACAAAAAGAAATGTCACCATTTTGTAGTGTCTTAGGAATGTACAGACTGTGCATCCTTTTGGATGTAGAGTAGCTATCATGAAATCCAGTCTTACAGCCAAAGAGAACTTAAAGGCACTGCTCTAGACTCATAGTTGACTCCCTTAATGCTTTTTGTATCATCTGCTTAGTTTCTTCTGTAGTTGAATTAAGCATATTGCAGCTTGCACTCTGAAAGATTTGATATAGTTGACCTAATCTATGCTGCACAATACCATAGTCTGTTTTGGCTTTTTCTGTTATACTCATTAGTAATGTCTTCTAACTTGAAATTAATCTAAGAAAAAGTAAAATGACGTAACACTTTCTGTGTTGGAATTCATTTTATCTGGCTCTGGTTTTGCTTCATGAAGGTATGGAATGACAATTACGCTCCACTAGTTAGTGGCAGAGTTGGTGTTGACGTCCATTAAGGGCAAGATTTCAACCAAGATGAGTTTGTACTTACTATTTATGATGGACGTCATGTTCAGCTTACCAAGATCAGCTATTTCCAGGGACATCTCCAGTGAAAACAGTAGATTCTTGTCTTCTGGGTGAGGCCAGGCAATCCAAGTGTTCTTTTATCTTGGGGCCAGTACAGTTTCCAAGTGTCTCAGGTGTTGATTTCTTCATATGGGGGAGCTTTGCAGCATGATACGCAATAGCATCTAGGTACTGAAAAATTTTGTTAGTAATATTATTAAGCAACATATATTTTAAGAATCAAGAAGAATAAACAGATTAAGTCATACCTTTATATTCAATATTAACATCTGAAGTAAAACGCATTTGGCTTTTTTTTTTTTCCCTCCAAAGAAGAGGTATTCTTTATGCTAGCTGTGAGTAAATGAGGAGTGCTATGATAATGGATGAGAAGGGCTTCTCGATGTCTTGCAAAAAGCACCGAGCAGGACTTCTACGACCTTGAGGAAGAATGAAGGGAGAAAATTATGTGGTACTGTTCTTACTGGTGGTGGGGGAGAAGATATCAAGCACATACTGAGAGTAGTTTGTGTGGTGGTAAATGACTTTTTTCTTTGCTTGTGGAGCAGTGCCATACTTAGAATGGTGTTCACTGGCAAATTAGGAGAGTTCCCTTTCTGAGAAAACCCATTATCTTGCTGCTGAATTATAAATTGCATAAACCATGACCAACACCATGACCCTGTGGGGGAGCACTATATGCCCTCTTTTCTGGAAGGCTAATCACTAACTGATTCCTTTTTTGACAATGTTGTGAGCTGGTTATGTTTTGTCTCCCAGTACCAAAAATCACAGGCAAAAAAGGCAACAAATTCTGGACGGTGGTGGCAGAAAATATGGAACAGTAAGTTATTAGGACCTCAGATCTCTATAGGTGTTTTGCCATTCAGCTCAGAGGATATGATAAAGCAGCCTGCAAACACTGAGGTGTTTGGTCATGTGGCAATTCTACCCAACTGGTGCCTTCTAAGGTGTCTGAACAGACATAGTGTCTAAGGTTGAAACTTTTTATCTGTGCTAAATCCACACAAAGAAAAACTTAAGTTTTCAGTCTTATTGTTCCGTACATGCTGACAGGATTAGTTCCTCTGATGATGGAAATCAGAAACTAAATGTTGGAGAATAGAGATTTGAAAGTAATTTCTTCTCAGGGAAACAAATGCTTCTTTCACTCATCAATAAGCTCTATATAGTGTGATTGAAATAACACTGAAGAAAATCAGATGCCTTATAAGCCTTAGGGGAGATATGCTTTCTGTAGTAAAGTAATTGTCACAGAAATTATGGAAATGTTACACTAGTGATGATTTGTTTAATATAGCTTGGCTGTACTCTGCCATTGATGAACTGAAACAGATGTGCTGCTTTAGCGTAGTATGTACTGGGGAGTCTCAGCTTTGCGCTGCTAGAAGCAACATATCCCTTTTGTCAAAAAGAAAGTCTGCGTTGATAATTCAGGAATGCTTCAGTCTCCTGTCATGTGCAGAGTCTTGACACCAAACAGCTAATTTAGTGTACATGTACACCTAAAGCGGGACGGGTCCCGCCTGAAATCAGCAGCTGGTGTAGGAATCCCAAGCAAATAAAGTTCCCTTTTCTTCTGCCTCAGAAGCCTGGACACCTGCCACTCAAAGCTTGTGGAAAGAAATGTCAGCTTGATCAAAATGGCTTTACTCCGTTCACCACAGACAATATTATCAAGAGCTGATGGGGTTTTAATTTCTTGGGTTTCTCATTCTTTTTCTGCTCCTAGGTCAGTCTTATTGCAGTTAAATGATCTTCCTTATTTATTCCAAGGATATATAATTAACCATAACCAGATCCTTGGGCTGTGTAGTCTGAGTCTTCCCCCTCCCCCATTTTCCCCCATTTTCCTATTCAATATTTTTACAGTTTTGAATTCAGGCCTGCTGTACAATCTTGTTTCTCTTATGATCAAGAACAGATTGTTTCCTGCAGAAGTAAAACATCATCTAGATGGCTACGGCGTTGTCCACTTGTTTTAGGAAGGGCCTCATGCCTAAGGTGTTTTTTCAGCTCTCCTTCTTTGCCCCAAGTATTTGTAATGAATGCCAAATATTTGCCTTGTGTGGAAAGCTGTGGTAATGAACGGGCTTGCATCTTTGCATGTTAGCTAAGTGCCGTGACACACATCCTCAGTGTTGGGAATGCTGGAATTTCACGTAAGAAGCAGGAATGTGCTGTGAACCCTCAGTGCTCTGGGGTTTGGGGCCAGCTGTGCAAGATGTTGGCCAGCTCTGTTAGAATCAAGGAAGAGCAGACCATGGGGATTTGGTGTGGGCTTTATTTGAATAGGCAGTGTACTCTGAAAACAGATAACCTTTGACTCCAGCTTGGTGTCCTCTTTCCGTGAAGGAGTGCTGTAGTCACTCCAGGAAATAAGGTTCTCCTTTCACTTGTCAAGACTTCCCCTTTCTGTGGTGTCTCTTGTTCCCCTGTTATCCTCTTAACAATCATGAATATAGCGAGGTGGGCAGAGAAGAAATGTGGGGCTGCAGGCTCAACTGCTGACATATGTTTTCACTGATCAACTTCTGCATTGTTAAATTAGCAATCAGTCAGCTTTGGTGCTGGTAGCTTAGAGCATGTGCCCAGCAGGAAAGGCTTCACCGGGACTAGAAGAATAACCTTGCTGCAGGCAGCATTAGATAGAGCAGGCATGTCTTGATTGTTTTTTGTCTTCACATAAACCCATCTTGGACAGATTTCCTTCTAGCATTGGTGCTTGCTCTTTGCAGTTGTAGACTAGGAAAGTGAGCCAAACCACTGATCCGTGTTACTTTGATAACAGCTTGCCAGTTCTCCAAAGGGAAGGGGGGAAGTTTCTTTCTTCAGCTACGGACAGTATAGGAATTCTGTGGATGGTATGCATTTTAGCACCTGAATTTAGGGGGCGTGAATGTTTACTCTTTGCTCTGCCTTGTCATTAGTTCCATATCACAGGTTCCTGTTGGCTTCCCATCAGAATATATTCAGTGATGAACCTGATTGTGAAGAAGTGGCTGTGGGTTGCACAGGTGTAAGTGGTAGAGGGGATTTTTCTTTTTTTTTTTTTTTTTTGGCCTGTGAATGAGCCCTTGGGTGGTACTTACTCTAAGGTCTAAGGTAGGTGTCATAGACACCTGCAAAAGGTGATCCATAACATCTGTTTCTCCTCTTGGTTTATAGAGGCACATAGTTCAAATGACAAGCCTAACTTTTGGATAGCTAGACAAGATAAATCTTTTCTTTCTTAAAAAATGGTTAATTTAACCTTTCCTATAAACTGTATGTTTTAGGGATGGTTAAATAACGAAGAATGTAACATATTATCAAGTACAGCCTTCAACATAATGAGCATTCTACTTACTGTATAGCAGTTCTAGTTTAGTATGAGGAATCACATCAAATGAACCCTATTACAGACCCAATTAAAGGGCAACCACATTAAAGTGAAAAGGAAAATCTGTTTTTCATCAGCTGTGAGAGAACACAAAGCAGATCTGTGTAGCTCTATGTTATCCTATAGTGTGTTAATCAGATACAAGGTGTGACGGAAGCCAGTGACAAAGGGGACCCCTGATAGGGAACAGACATGCTCTGATAATAGGCCAGTTAACGCTTCATAATATTTCAATGGTTCAGTAGTAAACAAAGTTGGAAGTAGAACTTCAAAAAGGATGGCACATTCCTTGCAGAGTCGAACCATACATCTTCTATGACACTTTTGGATTTATGGAAACCGAATGTTAAAAACAGTGATGTCAGGGAGCTCCGGAGAGAATAAAATCAACCTTCAGGATTCCTCCTTTTATGTTTCTGAACATGCAGTACTGGGGGGGGGGGCAGGCAGGGGGTTGGAGAATAGGCACATTTTGTCCACCTTCTTGTTCTCCCACCTACCACTTTTCTAGTAGCCTGACATTTAAAAGGACTGGAGGGCACAAAACTATATTTGCATCTCCATGATGTTTAGTTTTCTGGTTTCATTTTTGCAGGAATTCCTTAGTAAGGAAGGTGTTTTTCATTGCATTCAAAAAATAAAATAACCCAACCAAAACTAACAGACCCACACAAAATAAAAAAAAAAGTTTTTAATAGCTCAAAATATAATTGCTGGAAGACTTGCTGTGTTTTAGGGAATTGTTTTGCTCTAAACTTCTTTAATTTGGTTTCTTTGTGCCTTTTGGCTCTAGTCCTACATTTACAGCTCTTCTTCCATTCTGGTGTTATTCCATTAATCACTTACCCAGTGGTGTTTCTGCACATTTCTGTGGAAAATCTAGAGAGATATTTCTGATCTAGGAGTACTTAAATGAACTTTTTTGTGCTGAGGTTATATAAATTATTGTAGATTAGTGCAAATCATCCTTTTCTGGGATTGCTGCCAGAATGAAACTCTTGACAAAACTGATCATCTATTTAACTCTGGTGCAGTCACTTCTTTGTCCTTGTTGGTCATTCACAGTGAAATGCAAGGTACAAATATAACAAAACAGCCAAACCTCCTGAAGAGGTAACTTGTGGTTATTTTTTCTTTAAGGAACGTGCAGTTAAGTTCAATCTTAGCAGCTGTTAATTTGCCATTCTGTTGCTAATCCTGTTTTCCAAAATTGAATGATTGAGGTGAAATACCTGGGTGTATTAAGCCTCTTAATGGGATGGGAAAAGTAGAATACACAGGAATATTCTGCCCTGTTGTCATTCTCTGAAGAAAAAGTCCATTGGGCTCAGAGAATGTTAACTGATTATTTGTTTTTGTAGAAGGATAGAAAAAGTTCATGTCTACTTGTGACAGACATTCAGCATGTTCAGACAGTGGTGTGGAATGAAACAGCCATGTCGGGCAAGTGGGGTTCGTTTAGGGTTGTAACTTTGGGAAGATTGTTTTCAATCTGTGTTTATGGTAAACGTGAATTAGGTAATTTAGCTGCTGGCCTTTCTGCTTTTGAGAACTTTTAAAGATAAACAAGGTAATGTGAAAGGGATTCAGCTTTCCCACAGATTAGTTTAGTTTGCTCTGTGTTAAAACTGTTTATTTTCCCCCACTTCTTTGCAATCATGATTTCTGGAGTAGTTTTCTTGAGACTGTAGTACAATTTTTGGCAGTTACAAGGTGTTTCTGTAAAGCTTGTAAGTTGGTTGCAACTGCTGGAGGCTGACATAATAGATAGCCCACCATTTAGCGCTGGCAGATGCAGTAAAGGAGATGTTTCCAAGATGCTGGTCAAATATCATCATTGAAAGTCATGCCTTTTTTTTATTAGTCATTTTGTAAATCTTAGTGATGAGCTTGCTTTTTCCAGGGAAGCTCTTGTTTTGCACTGTTATTTCTAGCCTTTCCTTTTAATTGAGTGGAAGCGAGGGAAAAGATCAAGACGCTAAGAAATAGCATGAGATGTTCTTTTCCCAAACATTTCCAAACAGTGTGTGGCATAGGTATGTGTTCGTTGGTTTGGGGTGTCTTGTTTTTTCTTCCTCCCTCCCTAAGGTTGCTGCATTACTATGTGGCTGACAAAAACCTGGAATTTTGCTTGAGGCCACTAGGCACTGAGAATATCTATAGGTCCCACAGATGATACCTGCTCTGTGTATCGAAGTTATGCAGGAGACCAGGTTTTGAGCAGGATTGCTTGTGTGCCAGGATGGTATGGTGGTGAATTAGAAAGGTCTAGTTGAACAGAGGTGGAATTGGAGAAATGTAGAATAATGCCACAGACTGATCAGAACCCCGGACTTGCAGGTACTTGCATGAGTGTCACATCAAAAGGGAGTTTACATTCTGTTTTAAGCTAAGAGAAACAAACTTGCCATTTCTCCAAGTAAAACAAAGTTTAAAACCCCACTGCCATAGGATAAGGGTTTGTGGTTGCACAATATGAGATGATTCCCCCATGAAGTCTTGGATGCTCTAGATGCTCATTAGCCATGTCAGAGAAGCCTCTGCCAGAATGACAGGGCCAGCTGGTTTTTGTGTTACCGACCAGTCAGAAGGGTGGAAAATGCACAGGGCAGAGAGGGCAGAGAGTGTGTTACCTGTGTCAGGTTAATAGCAGTGAAGACAAGGCAGGTTGAATATTAAAGTCAGTTTAAATGCTGCAGTTCCGTCTGTAGGGGTTTCTGAAGCTTAACCTGAACTACTCAGCCCACTTACTCTGTCTTCACTGATCTTTCTTGACCTCTGATTATGGGCAGATCTACTCTTGCACGTCTTGCTGGAGCAGTTTGAGAAATTACCACTTCTGCAGCCAAGGCATTGTCACTAATTGTGTGAACACTCTTCATCCCCTTCAGGGCCAAGTTAAACAGATTTTTAAAACCTTAAACTACTCCAGCTAGATCTCCAAGGGAAGTTTGTCCAGATCATGTGTTAACCAATGTGAGAGTTGAAGTTCAATTTTTCTCACCTTTGCGGTTAGCTTAGAAGACAACAAAGTGGGACCTGTTCTGCGAGGGTATTTCTTCCCAGAAGTAGAGACACTTTGGTTATGAATGTTACTCTTGTTCATAATCCTCTGATTAAAAAAGTACTAACCATGGTGCATTATTTGTGAATCTTCCCAAATTGATAACATCTGGAGATTTCTGATGTTGAGGAGTTTGCTGTAGTTAGCTGTGCCCTATCTTTCCAGTAATATTGAGAAACTGACTATTATCCGCAGGTCTGTGCTCCCTCAGTGGTAATCAACAGCCCACGTAGGCTGCTGTGTTTAGAAGAGCCTTCTAAATAGCTGATTGCAGCGATCGTAGGCTGTTGCTTCCTTTTGATGCTCCTTTATATTGAATATCAGATCACTTGAGTACAATTAGGCTGTAATCCAACTGAAATTTCATGCCTACATTTTATTTCCGTAGTGGCTGGAACCTATATCCTGTTTTCCTCAGCTTTCTGGAGAAGTTCCTCTGAGATTTTTAGTTTTGTTATCTTGGATTCCCATATCCTCTTTATTACAAATGTTGTGTACCATTTTTGTGGGTACTTGATATTAAACATAAAAAGCCATTATAAAATTTGACAAGTTGAAAATTAAATCCTGTCTTGTTGGAACTCGTGAAACAAAATCAAGATTTTTTGTTTTATCACAACCTTCTTTTGTTGTATTCTCTAGTAACTAGTTGTCCTATTGAATGCTCATCTAATGAGGGTGTAGAAGGTACTTGGCCAGTGTTAGTAATTAATTACTGAAATCACCCTGAAAATTGGCAGTAATTGGCTCTTCTTGATAAACCAAATGAGGAGACTATGGTGACAGAACTTCCCTGCTCAAAGCAGGAGTTTTTTCTGGGTGACATAAAGTTACAAACCATGAGAGAACGATTGTACTGCTGCATGTACAAAACCAGAATAATGCCTAGTGCTTGCAAAATAATTCCCTGGTTTGCTCCAAGTACTTTGCAAACTGAATAGAGGATTTAAGTCACTGAGCCCTGAAACTTGCCTATTTTGCTGACATTCAGATCGTCTGCCATTTCCTGTTCAACCAAGCAGCTTTGTCTATACCTCATTCTAAAATTCTGTGTGGTGATTTTTAACAGGAATATGATGAGGAATGGGCTAAAAAAATCCAGAGCGAGAAGTTTCGATGGCACAACTCTCAGTGGCTGGAGATGGTAGAGAGTCGGCAGATGGATGACAGTGAGCAGTATCTGTATGGCGATGATCGTATTGAGCCCTACATCCATGAAGGGGATATTCTGGAAAGACCTGACCTCTTCTACAACGCAGGTAAGGCAGCATGTATTAGTGTTCAGGACTGGGATTGTTACCTCTGTGTTTGGAACGGGAGGTTGACCTGGGGCTGTGGGGAGAATCCCCTGACTCGGAGCAGTGGGACAGCTACCCTTTTGTGTCACTGGGAGCAGCACTGATGTGTGCCAGCTGGGATGGGCTTGTCCTTGTCAGGATATTAATGATGGGTTGAGTACTGTTTGTCAGTGATCTTAAAAAGTGTCACAGGTCTTCAGAAAGATGAGTAGACCTATCAGAGAGCTAATGGACCGTGACAACAGATTTGAATAAAGATGGCCCAGCCTTGTTCTTCACACTTATTTCTTGTGTCAAAGCTTCTTTGCTTTGCAAACACAAGCCCTTTCTCATCCCTGTTAAATTCACAGATATGTGATTTGATGTGGAATTTCGTTCTGCCTCATGTGTTAGTTCTGTAATGAATTTTTATTGCAGATCTTGATGAAGGACTTTAGTTGAGCCACATCAAACTTGTAGGTTTCTTAGCAAAGGCAATCATTCCATGGTTTTAATCTAATCTGTTTGTATGGGTTTTGCTATCATATATCTAGGGAGGTGTGTGAATCTCCTTTGTAAATAATTTTTTTTTCAGTTCCTCATATGACAGAGCTTGATTACTTGACAATTTGAAGTTAGCTTAAAAACAAAAACAAAAAAAACCACCCCAGAATTATTCTTAAGAGTAGTAATGTTCTTGTTTGAGATTAGTGCTAAGAAATTTTCTAAATAAAAAAGGCTTCTCATCATTTTGCTTAATCCTATTAGTAGTGCATAATGGCACAGTTCTGGGGGATCTCGGGTGGCATCTGCTGTCTGTCTCCTTTCAAAAAGATTTTGTAGCTCCTAAGAAAATAGAAGTTACCATACTGGATTAAGACACTGATGTATCTAGTCCAGTATTCCCAGCTGTTTCAGAGGAAGGTTAAAAATCTCTGCAGGAGACAATCATGAAATAATTTGCCCACCGGATAAATGTCTTCATAACTTTTCATAACTAGGAGTTGGCTTATGCTCTCAAACTTGTGGTTTTATGTGCTTTTCAAACTCCTGGATGACTGTGTGTGCATGGATATATTTTTTCTAATTGCTGGGTTTGAGTATGTGTTTTTTATTTTCCACAGAAGTGTCCAGTCCTTTGCTATGAAGCATGAGTCACAAAACTCTGCGACTCTGGATGCATTTGCAGGAATAGTAATAAGAAAAACAAAACCACTGAAACCCATAAGCTTTACTTGTAGTTGCAGTGAGAAAATAGTTGTGCAACATCTCGGTAGCATTTCAGAAATTATTCTCAAAGGATATAAGAACTTAGGCATTCTTTTTCTTCTACTTTTAATTGCATATGTCAGCCATAGCAACTTGCATTTTTAGTGGTATGTTTTTTCACTTTTGATTCCTGTAGCTTTTTATCTTGCTCTTCTAGACCTACAAGGTTAGCAGTATGAGCCATGTGTTGTATGGTACCAGGGTCCTTTATTACATCAAGTCTCCTTTAGGCTACCTAAATTAAAGATGTGCCAGCGTGCCTGTTGTAGTCTCCCCATTACAGGCCTTAATTATAAACCTTTGCTTATTTCATAGGGCCACTTTTTTTTCCCTAATTGTGTGAGCTAGAGATGGAGTGGCACCAGTAATGCTGAATTTCCTGGCTTTTAATCATTTATGTTACAGGCTTAATGTTATTTGAACAAAGATTTTTGTGTTGGAATTGATATTTGACCAGGAAGGAGAGGCAGATTTCCAATGATATGTTCTGCAGATGTTTGAAAAGTGCTTTTGTTTTCAAAGGCATAAGAGTAGGTGATTATATTCAAAATACAGGTTCACTTCTCGGGTTCCTTCTGACAAGTGCCAGTAAGGTGTGCTGGATTTATACTTTTGAGATGTGGCCAGAGGGGACATAATATTCCTTTGAAAAGGCTATGGATTATTGTACCAATCGGAGTAGGCGTTTGGGTTTCTGAAAGACAAAGAATTACTTAGTCAAAGAAATAACAAAAATACAAGTCTTTGTGCAGTCGAAATTATCCTATATTTGATCATTTTAGAACTGACCTGCACTGATGGCAGCTGCTCAGTACAAGTGCCTCCTCAGCAGTAATAGTTCTTAAGTTCACCGATGGCGAGATGAATTCATTATTGCAATGATACACCAGCATCTCTCTTGCATATTAATTTAAACCTACATGAGAAACTGGGTAGAATCTCTGAAGTTACCTTTGTGAGCTCGGTGTCTCTCTTGTTCTGGAAGTACATAACCCTAATTTATGTTGAAATGTACATAACAACAGATGTCCTTCAACTGTGTAATGATATTATATGCAGCTGATGCTATCCATGTGCATTATTCATTTTCCCATAATTCATGTGAGCCATAACTCTGAGTGTTATGGCTTGAATGTTAACACTCTTGATTGAAGACACTTTAAGTAGTGGTAGCTCTAGCCTCAGAGTTAAAAGGTAGTGCTTCCTTTATTAGTGTAAAGATAGATGTTGGGTTTAAGTCTCTCTGCTTTCAAATAAGTTTTAACCAAACCTGACTGTTTAAAATACAGGCCCCTAAATTGATTGATCTGAAGTGCTGCAGGTATGAAAGTGCTAATGTTTTCCCTCACTACTTTTCTGTGAAAAATACGGAATAGGTGGTGAGATAAGAAAACCAGGCACAAGTGTTGTTAATAGCCATTTCGACTTGCCTTCCTCTTCTTTGGTCATTTTACATCCGTATGGTATCACAGGGCCCTCGCGTCTCGCTGAACATGCTGAAAGACAGTAATACAGATCTGCACCAGATTACTTGCTTGTCAAGGAGTACTTTTTCACATACTGTATACACATGTATACAATTAGAATGTAGGCATGTACAGCTATCATATGCTGCTAAAATGTAGTCTGATCATGGCTAGCATTTTTCATTTACAGTCTTGCGTTGTATTCAGTCACTTTTCTGTGAGGTTCTACCTTCTAAATGAATCTGTGGCACCTCATCAAATGTCTGTTAGAAATGTAGATGTGTCAATTCTGTTCCTTTTATCATTTGTCACTATATTATCTTCAAAAAACGTCAGGTAAATTCATAAAGCACAGGGAGATTTGTTTGAATGCCTGAGTAGTCATCTCTAAGCCCTTGTGTCTGTAACTAACTTTCCACTGCTTCCTGCACAGGCAGCTTTAGTAGTTTTGAAACCGCAGAGGTTAAGCTATGTGGCCTGTGACTCCCTGGATCTTATCTCTATTTCTTTAAAGTGGGATGGCATTTGTAACTTCCTGGTCATTGGGAATCTCTCTCTCCTTTCTGCTAAACTATTAAAGTATCTGTCTGAATGTACCTGTTGCTGCCCTGTTTTTATTGGGATGCTTTCTGCGCTACAAGCCTGGGATCATTTTCATACAGTAATGGAGACAAACCAATGTAGGGTCTGTTTTAATGAAATAACTCATTTTATCTGATTAGACCTAATACTAATTACCAAGTAAGAACTGTGCCCTTTAGTATTCACAAGAAATGTGTTTTGTGAATGGGAACAGGAAAGAGTTAAGCTGTGCTCTCATTCAGCTGGGGTCAGTTCAGTGATTTCACTTCAAAGACACTCTGGACTTGCACTGATGTAACAGAGGGAAATGTTAGTCCCCAGTTTTCTTCTCTTCCTTGCAAAGCAAGTGGAGACTGTGAAGCCTTTAAGGAGTACTACTGGCTTTACAGATGTCTCCATATGCTAATGTTTTAATACAAAGGAAGCAAAAGAAAACTGTAGCCCATGTTCTTCAGAGGATATCATATGGAAAGACCACCTTTCAGGAAATAGCTAGAAGACATGAAAATATGGGGGAGATGAAAGAAGTAGGTTTGAAGTTGCTTTCCTGTTTTTCTCAACCAGTTTTAAGAGATACAGTGGTGAAGGGTGGAGTCTGGTCAATTTAGACCTTTGCTGCTTTTCTACTTCTGTGCTGCCGGCCCAGATTGATGTTTGGCCCCTCTCATTACCTTTCCTCTGGGCTCGCTTTCACGATGGGGCAGACAAGATGAGTCTTGATAAAACCTTTACAGGTCTGAGGAATAAGGGGTAAGATAATATTTCCTAGCTATGGCTTTTTTCAGGGTATTAGGCTGAGCTACGTGGTGTCCCAGTAAGGTTTTTTCCTTGTAATAGAAGTTGCTGGTTTTCATTATTACTGTCGCTTGACATTTCTCCCAGAAATACTGCAAGTTGCTAATGAAATCCTTAGGCAAACCAGGACAGGTTGCATTGCCTGCTTACCCTGAAGTCATGTTCCTTCATAACAGTCACTGTGTCTGTCATAGATGGCCTAATAGCCCCTGATGGAGCAGTGAGTCCGGATTTCTTCAGCGATTACCATCTTCAGAATGGAGACCTCGTTGGGCAGCATCCCTTCTCTAGCAGGTAGGTTGCTCTTTGTGAGGAATGCATATTATCCAGCGATAGCTATTCAGGTTTCTTTATAGGGCTATGTTTGTGGAGTTCAAGAATTGTCACCCTCATAGCAGCGGGAATGGCTTACGTCGAAGAAGTACGTCTAGTCTGTCTGCTGAATTACATGTTTCTTTTAATATATTAACATATCTGTTATAATACATTATAGCTTTCCAAAAGCTGGAGGATAGAAAAGTAAAACTAGAACACACAACTAACTACATGTTATGACTCGAATGCTATTTAGATTTTGTTGGGAAATACCTAAGAGAAGAGAGGCTTGAGATGCTGATTACCTGGAAGCCTTTTGTCTCCGGTGGTTTAAAATTGTTAAAAATCAGCTGCCAAAACTATTTCTGTGTGCTTGGGGGTTTTTGTTTGGTGGTTTTTTCCCCTTAACCTTAGTCTTGTGAAGGTATTCTCAGTTAGATTACTGAGGGCACTTTGAAAATTTGCTAGACAAGCAAAATATGTCAGCTTGACTTTTGGGAGATGTTTCTCTGAATTCACCCTCTGGTCAGTGACAGCTCCTTCTCTGAAAGTCAGCAAGCTCTTCCAGTTTGAATTTCTGAGCAGACTTCTCCCATGAGTCAGAATAGAAAGACGCTTTTCAAAGAATGAAATCTTTGTAGATCCTGTAGCATTTAGGAAATGCCTTTTAGAAAGCATGAATTATGTACGCTCATTAGAGGAAATACTTCAAACACTTTACAGTCAAGGTACAGAATTCACTTTAACAGGATGCTAGCTGGACATGCCCAGCCCTGTGGTTGAAGTTGCTTCTTTCCAAAGGAAGGATGTTGTTTTCACCACTGACTTTAGTCACCATTTGTAAAGTATGAGTAATTCACAGCATGTATGGCTGAAGTAAAAAAAGATTTTTTCTCCTTTACTTTGACTTCATGTAGTTGTTAAAGGGCAGTAGATGGTTACACTTGTCTGTTTAATCTGCCTGTGATGCACCATAAAGCTGAACATTCAGCAGGAGTGGAATGCTGGTAACATTTTTAAGAACAAATTCAAATGCTTAGCTCAGGGGGAGAAAAAAAAAGTAGGACTTATGGGATGGATTCCCTTGAAAAAAGGAAGTGTTTATACTCCATAAGGATCAAGTTCAGACTAGCGTATTAACCCTTTGCATGGAGCCTGTGTTTGGGAAGGGAATACTGGTGCTGATCGTTTCCAAATGTGCAACTTTCATTTCAGAGCGTGCAGGTGATAGTAAGACTCCAAGAGTAGCACACAGCTTGGACTTCCCTCAGTTTCTCTATGTGACTTGACCATTTGCAACTTTAAAATAGACGCACAGCCCAGGAGATGGCAGATTTCTGTATTAACCAGAATAGTGAGTGGGTATATGGTTGCAACAGTCCTTGGGAGGTGGGGTGAAGGGTATAGGGTGAAGCTTGCAGACTTCTTTGTTTCCAATAAATGTAGATATTGGTTCAGTCAGGATGCTCTTATTTTGCCAGGAAGCTTTTGGCTGGGGGGAAAATAAAAATAGTCTTGAGTGTCTTTGGGTTAAAGATAAAGTAGATCACTCGACCTCAAATTTCAGTCCCGTATCAGAGGGCTACATTGGTAAACTGCTTTTTAATCTGATTGTATTCTAACTAAAATGAGTAGCAAAATACATCTGGTGTGTACCTAGTTAAAATAAGTATTTGTAGAATTTTCTTGTAACGTCTCAAGGCATTTTGGAGGCTCACCTCAAGAAAGAAAACAGAAAAACTGCAGTTTGGCTAATGACAAACTTGGTAATTACCTGTTGACATAGCTTCTGTAAATATTCCAATTTCTCATTAGAATTCTGTTTTCTAGGAAGACTTTTTTCAATATGATTGCTCCACGGATTTATCTGCAGTCCAGACACACAGTCTAATTGGAAACAGTGTGGACTGCTGCAAATGTTCTGTCCTATTTGTAACAGAACAGGACTGAATTGTTTGATAGAATAGATACTGGCAGTCGAATGGCGAATCCTCATTTTCAGATGGGTGTCATTATCGTTTTGAACTTCTTGGCGCCAGCAGCCAGGATTTCCTGATGCTTAGAGCTAATGTAAAATGCATTAGTGCTCCGAGGCATGAGCTGTAGAATTGCCAGTCCCATGAGTTTGGAGAAGTCAGACCCTCCCTTTTCCCAAATTTGAATTGGTGTTGGAAGGTAAAACCATACGTGCTAGAGAGCCTAATTAAAAATAATAGCAGCAAGTCAGGGCACTTTTTATGTGTTATATAGTGTACATTTCATCCATACCAAAACATAATTCTAGGGTATTTTTATGCTTACAGTTTAAAGCTAACAAGAACCTTATGTCAAGGATTTATTTTTAACCAGATCCAGCTTTTAATAAATCAAGATTTTTGTTATAAAAATGGTTCATTTTTCTATTATTAATATTTGAATATGTTTTCAGAAACTGTTTTTAAGGAAAGCTGAGTTACGATTTGCTTAGACAACTAGCAAGTCAGTCCATTGGAACATTTTTTTGTCAGGTCAAAGAGAGATGACCTAACAATGAGTAGATGCATATTTTTGTGGGTTTTATTTATGCTTTTTTTATTTGTTATGCATTTATTTGTTGTGCTTGTGTCTTCTGGACATGGCCTCTTGTATTAGGCTTTTTTATTCTATAATGGAAACAGTTGTTTGCTAAGTAACAGGGTAAATTCTGAAGGAGTCTCTTCTGTCATTTAAGACCACCCTGTGAAATTTGAGGTAGGTGACAACCATGAGCTGACTTCTTGCTACTCAGCTTTGAATAATTTAATCCTTTCTTCACCTTTCTGCTTTCCTATGAGATGAAGACGTAGGATGTATTACCTCTTTAATTTCTCTGAGGTTATTTCCTATCCTTGCAACTTGCTCGGGCTGGATCAGGACTTCCCCTTGCCTCCAGGAAAGCCTGACAAGTCAGCCAGAAAGACTTATATTTTTAGTGCCTGCCTATCGCTGAGAAGCTGATCTAGTGTTGGTGCCCCCAGTGCATTACCAGGGCTTAAGTGTGTTCTGGTCACCAGCTTCATTTTTTGGAGTCAAAGAAATGGATCTGTGAGAGGTTTTCAAGGACTGCAACTGAACTCAAAGTTGCCTTGAAGATTTTTCACTCTAAACAAATATTAGATAATACCTGCGCAAGGGAGCTCAGCCTACACCAGCTGGCATATATCAGATTGTTACTCCAGTTATACTGCATTGAGCAGATAGTGGAAACCAGGTGCTTCCTTGGTTGTAGGATGCTAATTCCAGCAGAGGTTCAGGGCAGCCTCTGCTGTTGCAGTTCCACCACGTTACATTCAGGAAGATTTAGGGGAATTGGAACAGCAGCTATATCCAGATGTGCAATCAGTGTGGTGGCTGATGTTCCTGTAGCCCAGCAGGGATAATGCAGCCGCCTCCTGTGGAGTCCCTGTCCCGGGAGACACTGGACCTACATACCTGGACCTACTGCACAGTCTTGGATGGTTAGGGAAGTCTTTTTTTTTTTTTTTTTTTTTTGAAGTCAAGAGTAAAACGGGAGTTTAAAAAAGCTAAGGTATTTATAGGCACCTGCACTCACAGAGTTAGTGCATAGCAGGTTTTTTTCCCCTATAATTTTTTAAGAGGGAAGCATGAAGTAATAGTGTTAGCAGTAAGAACAGCTATAGATCTGGTGAATTAGGTGGAGTATCTTAGGCGCTGTGTTCTTCAAAGACATTGCCTTCCCTTCACAGAGTTTCTTGGACTTTCCTTTGAAACCCAGAGACTGACTACTGTCAAGAGTTGAGGATGCTACGTTGCATGATCAAGTCTTGCATCATGAAGTACAGAACAACTTTGAGGGGAATTGTAGAAGTATCTAGTCCTAAATTCAGCCTGTAGATTTGCTTGCGTGCTTGCTATTCTGGACATCTCCTGAAGCAAGGAGGGATAATTGTTTCTGGTACATGTCAGCATAAAGAAAAAGCAGCATGTAAGTGACGACCTGGAAAGCTGCCATTTTTCTAATACTGCCACCCTCACTATAGGGACCCAAGGCATTGTTAGAAATGGAAATACTTTGTGTCTGGTAATCTAGCTTGTGTGTCTGTGCAGCTTTAGTTTACAACTCTTATTTCTGAACTACATTCTTAGTGGAGTTGAACTGTTGTGTGTATGAAGTCTATAAATAGAATTATTTCAGAATACAATGTACACAGAAGTGGTGATAAAATACATAAACAGCATCTCTTGTTTTCCTCAAAGGTTTGGAGCTGAATGCAAACAGATTGTAAGGTATGTTTTCTATTCAGCAGAAAAGACATGGCTGAGGAGGTTGTTTTGACAGCTTGTATCCAGGTTTTTTTCATTGGCTAGGAAAAGACTTTTGTGATTAGATTACCAGCTTTGAATCATCTTACTGTCTTTCAGAAGCAGATGGGCATTAGGCAAAGATTTGAAATTTTCATCTGTTATTAAAATCTGTATTCAAGGCTCCTGGTTCTGATAACTGTTAATATAGAGTGAAAGTTTTATGATTCTAGCAAACAAAAAATCCCTCACCTTTTGGCTGATGTGATGACAGTTTAGTGTCTGAGCTGCAAGGGATAAAGACCAGCTGAAAGACATCTTCAAGAATATAGGGTCATTTATCAAATTTTAATCATCTTCTAGAGACTAATTACTTTCTTAAGACACAATCATAATGATGATGGCTAAATATTTTATAATAGAGAGATCCACAGTATTTTCCTTACCCTTTGGAGAAGCAACCATGTTTTACCATTATCTAGTTATAGCTGGGAAAGGTTAAAAGCTAAGTGCGAAAGTCAATTCTCTGTTAATATCTTCATCAGAGTTCACAAATGCTCTCTGTAGCTTTGGAAAGATGAATAGTCAGGAATGCTGGAGCTAGCCAGAACTTTTTTTTTCTTCCTGAGGAAGTTTTCCTCAGTACAGAATCCTTTAACCTCATTATAAAACGTAGCAGAGCTGCCATTGCACAATCTTCGTTTTCAGTGAGACAAGGCGTTTCTGTGTGTGCGCTGTTCCCAGCGTGTGCACTCACATCTCCGCTCAACAGAGCGGATTGAAGCGTCTTCCCAGGAAGCAGTGCGGTTTGGCATGTCAAACCAACCCAGTTTTATGGGGTGACTGTCTGTCTCTGTCCTTGGTGGGACATCTTGCCTCTTGCCTGGATTTACAGCCTCACACTGTAGCTGCGTTTCTTCTTTTTGCCATGGCAGGTCATTGTGATATTTTGTGAGCTGAGTTTATGGAGCCAGGACCTTGCAGGCTGCTCTGCGTTGCCTTCAGTTAGGCTGTGTCTGGTGTTGGCAAGTAACCATTAGCTGTTGTCTTGAGCTGACGGGAACTGCGCTGGTGTGGGCTTCAGTAACTTAATACATGGCCATAGGTCCTGGTGGGAGCATGGGGAAGATCGTTGCTGTGACTTAGCTTATCTCTAGCTACGCTACCCACATGCCATGTCTGCTTGTGCTAAAAGCCCACATTGAAAGGCAAGAATAGTCGTAACCACAGGCCTTTTTTGCTTGGGTACCCTGATGGAGATCAGATGTGAATTTCATGGTGGAGGGGAAAGACCTGGGTCCGTAGCCTTCCATTCCTTCTGACTCCTGAGTGTGGTGTGAACTCCCAGCTGAGTCACAGCTGAATAGCTCCTGTTCAGGGCTGGTACAGGAGTTGCTTTAGGTGCTGGCAAATGCCTACGTTGTGAATGTTTGTCAAAATGTTTTCAAATGGTTGTACCTGTAACTTATAGCCTACGTCGACTTTTATAGCTGTCTTCCATGTAGATCCTCATCTTCAATTAGAAGCAGTGACGTGTTGTACTTCTCAAACATTGAAGTTAGGGTTTCATCTCTTCCTTGCTTTAGTCTCTAAAGCCTACAGGATATATTGCTGATATAAGGAACCTGCTTCCAAAGGGAAGGGCTGAAGGAGCTGGTGACCTTGCTATGGAGTATTTCTCATCCACGTTGTATTTTCATTAATTTGCACAGTATATTTACAAGTTTGAAGGTTCCCCTCCCAGCCTTTCAGCAGCTAAGTGTGATCTTGCAGGCTGTCTCTGAAGGTGACGAACTGCTCCGTTAGCAGACAGTAAAAGCGAGCTGCCTCAGGCAACCCCTTACAGCCATCAGTGGCAGAAGAAACTTTGTTTCATGGTTCTTGGAAAGATTACTGTAGATAAAAACATGTTATCATGTGGGGTCTGTGCTACGGGAGAACTGGAAGTATCCGTCTCTTTCCTCATCATTTGAATAGACGCAGTAATTCTTTCCTGTCTTAGAGGTGGACATATGGTGAGTGTAACATCTCTTAATGGAAATAAAAGCTAATAGAGTGTAAATAATTATCACAATGTGATTCTACTTTCAAACATTTTACCATAGTGGTATCTCTTGCAGTTCTGTGCATTACTTTTTGTTTTCCATACTTTTATTTTAAAAACAAAAAAACCCTCTTTTGCCTTTGCAGTATGTTCAGCAGAGCTGTACGCAGCTTCTACCATTTGGACACTATTTAATTTGCATTTCCCAAGAGAATCAAATTAGGTTTTATTAGTAAATCGGGCCTATAACCTTGTAGGCAGGTTTTATTAGTTTATCACACATCAGTATTAGCAAATTGTAAATCCCACTGAAAGGAATTTGAAAAGGCCTTAAAGCAAAGCTCAGAACCAATGAAGTTTCTGGAGACAAATAAGGGGGTTTATTTTGGTGTTTGTTTGGGTGGTTGGTTTTTTTATCCCACAAAAATGTTGTTAGGTTTAGAATCTTTTTTTTTTTTAAATCATATTCTGTTGTCCTAACTGTCTAGACATTTAGTTTTAAAGAAGCTGAACTGAAAATGATCAGGAGGATTTCGCTAAACTTCTGATAATGTTCTATATGGCTTGACATAACAGAGAAAAAGCACACTTCTCATTTGGACACTACAGCATTTACTGACTAGTCACGTGCCAGAGGCAGGTAAGTTTGGTTTTGTTCATCAGTGCCTGTTCAGGTGGTACATATGCTTGGAATTAAGATCTTATATCTAAAACATAGTGATAAGGAAGTAGGAACTGCTGTCTTCTGGAGGGTTTTCATCACAGTCTGGGACAAGCTTATTGAAAGATTTCACTTGATTTCTGTAGATCCTGGGTCATGGCCTGAATCGGAATTCACTGTGTAGTTGTTTTCCTTTGGTACTTAAATGTGGGAGTGATGCTTCCAGAACTTGAGTGCTTCATCACCAAAAGCTTTTGAATGCAAGCTTGAATTTCTTCACGTCTACTTCATAATAATTTGTTTCTGCACCAATACTAAATCAGTTACCTCTTTCCTTTTTCCATTTGTTTTCGGTAGTGGTTATATTCCCCGTTAGTTGTCACTTCAGTAGTTTTTTCATGCTGTTTTCTCAAAGCCATGTGTATAGAAATTAAATACTGCAACCCGATCATGTTATAACCCAGTCTGGGTGTCACTAATACGATTTTTGACCAAATTATGCTGCTATGATGTGGGCAGTTATTGTAGTGTTTTTGAAGACCAAGAGCCTGATTATTCAAGGGCAAGATTTTTCTCTGACCCTTATTCATCAATGAGATTTCCCCAGGGTTTGGAGAGCCGTGCGTACCGCACCATTAAAGGATGCTTGTAATTTGGGAATATCCAGATGAGAACAACATTCTCCGTATCCAGTATTCTACATACAGCAACTTTTTTGTGTGTGCTTGGGTGCTGGCTTATTATTACTCTCTTCTTAATTATTCTGCACTCTTGACCGTATCAGGAGACAATTCCAAGCAACTCTCGTTGTGTCGCCCACCAAGCAGGCGATGCCCACAGTGCAGTGCACATCCCTTGCACCAGGGAGCTGATAGGCAAGACGGGCAGGGAACCAAAGGCAAGGAGAAGTTACTAATCCAAAGTCAGATGCTGGAGCCTGGAGTAGAGCCTGGAGTAGAGCGGTACTGCTCAGCCATGCCCCAGTGACCGGACCACACCACCTCTCCAAGGTGTGTGGTCCGTGATGGTGAAGGATCATGTTGCACTTGTTTCGTTTACTGTAAGAGCTGTTTAATTGCTCTGAACAATTACACTAGTATGCTAGGAGATGAAATAGCTTGCTTGGGAATATTTTAAAGGTGCCATTTTTTCAGCAAGTTGCAGATGCTGCTTGGGAAGAGAGTCAGCATTGAGGTTTTAATGCACTTCAGCTCTTTTGGAATATAGGATACTTGGGCCTCTTTCACTTGCCGTCACTTCTTTTACATTTTTTAGTTGCTTTTTATTTTACTGTATTCCACCTGCAGCTGGCCTCATTTAACCGGCATGGTTTAGGTGGCTATTAAGAATTTTAAAAGAATACCAAAATGCCGTAGTATTTAGCTCAAGTCCTTTGGAATGTCTTACCAAAAAAGCCCCCAAACCTGGGTCTGTCTCTTCTGAAATGTAACATTAATTAATTCCCACGTTCTGTCTGCTGCTCTTGGTCCCTCCAGATGTGCTACTAGGAATAGACTGGCTCCCTGGTTACAAGCCATCTGGGCTCTGTAAACTGATTTGCACTTATATTAAACAATAAGTGAACAGAATGCGGAAGAGTTATTAAAGCAAATGTACATTGCTTATAAATCTCAAAGCAAAATATTAAAATGTAGTAAACGGGAATGGAATGTGCAAATGAAGACCTGCTTGTTTTTAATGAGTTTAGCTGTGACCTTCTCGATTTCAACCAAAAGAAAAGAATTTTATTTTTCTCTTTAAAAAAAAAAAAGAAAAAGAAACTATAAAACTGCTTACAGAAGTATCTGAGACAAAAACAAGGAAATATAATGTTCTAAACTTGACTGGTCCAAACCACTCAAGCTGCTGTGACAGCTCATAAAACTGAGAGTAGTTTTTAACTGGACTCTGTTTTACATTGCCAGAGTGAATTTTCCTTGCAGGAAGTAGCCAGAAGGTTTATTTAGTTTCCAGACTGCTGCTTTGATCTTTCCATTCTGTCACTTCTCAGGTTACATAGCCCTTTTTCACTGCAGTAAATCTGCAACAGTTAATGAGAATAAAATTTCCTCCTTCTCACTGATCACATGCTGTTAAATGCCAAACCACAGCCAGCAGCATATTTGCAGAATTCAGCTGCACTGTACAAAAACAGCACAATCAGTTTAATCTTGTTGGTTTTGTAATTCATTTTATTGAGCTTTCCTTTTTCAAGTGACCTATTTTATCAAGACAAGTGGTTGCAAGGCCAGACCTGGAAGAAAGATTTAAAACCGTAATAAAATGAAGGGTGTTTTGTATGCTACGTATAAGCATGCTCACAGGATTCAAAATTAAACCTACAATGAGGAGTTTTAAAACAAGTCCCGTATATCAGTGGGATATTTCTTACGGTTATTATCTGAAGTGAACATGTACAGTGAACAAGTCTCTAGTATAAAAATTAGTGTAACATATAAAATTAATTTCTCTGCCAAACAGTTAAAATTGTTTTGGTTCTAAAATTTGACTCTTTGAATCTGTGTTTGTCAGCTTCAGCCATTCAGCTATGATGACTGAACTACCCTTTTCCCTATGGAAAATCAGAAGACTTTTTTTTTCTTGAACCATGAGATTTTAAAAAATAATAAGTTTAGAGAGTTTATTTGCCTGCTGGGTTTTAAGCTTTTTAAGTTTTCTTTTTTCCAAGAGTCCCTGCCCAACCTTTGGCCTGAAGCATTTCATTTTTCTTTAATCAAATTAAAAGTTGAAATTTTTGTGTAATAATGCCACTCCAAGGTATGGATCTCCAAGGAAATGTTCCACGTCTGTGTTTGTATCTGGCTTGTTCCTTACCAGTGCTAGCACTAAGAACGCAAGTAGGAAGAGATTTCCTTCTTGGTTTACACTAAAATCATCACTGATTTGGGATAGATTTTGACAAGATTTCACTAGGGCCCTGTGCTGATATGTAAAAGTGGCTGAAATCTGAACAATCATCTGTGGTGGTAAAAAATATTTGAAGTTTATTCATCAGTAGTAATGCTCAAACTGCATTTGCTATGTGCGCTCTAGTGAGCACTGCAAATCCCCTAGTAATGTTAACTTTCAGAAAAGACTTTGAAAGCTTTTATTGGCTGCAGCTGTAAGTCAAAGCAGAACAGATTTTTGGGTTTTGACTCTCCCTCCTTCCTTCCCTCCAGCATCTGGATTATCATCCACATTGGATTGCCTGGTTCTTGGTGCTGAGCCCTGGAGACAGCACGGCTATCGGCCAGTAACCTTTTAGCATGGCTCTTTCTGGGTATTTGTGCACGAGAGTGAACTCTGTTCCCTGGTTGTATTGAAGAATAGAGCTGAGTGGCAGTGCTTGGGCTCGAGGAGCCTTGTATAAATATTTAAAGGCACGATTCTCCAGCTAAGAGCCCTTCCATGCATGACACCGAAAACTTGCATTTCTGCTTCAGCTGCTTATCTTAGGGTACACTTGCACAGTAACCCTGCTCTGTAGCCTGGCAAGCTTCCTAACAGGAAGCAAGAAACACTTCCTGGCTGGAAACGGGAAGGGTAGCGGAAGATGTGGACCAGATCCTGAGCTGATCTAGTCAGTGACACTCATCACCTCTCTGAAGTTACCGCTTCAGGATCTTATTCTGCTCAGGCTGTTGCCTGAACCTTCTGTATGCAACATAGCACTGACATTGCTGGAGCTCAGTGAGAGAGATGCTTGAAACCTCCCCAAGCCAGACGTATTGCTAGTTAAAGATTAAGGCTTACTAATGTACTCTTCAGTTTATGGAGTTGACAGAAATACTTCAGGCTGTGCGAGGAGAGAGGAGGAGGAAAGGACGTCTTACTTTTTACTGCCTGCTCCTCAGGGCTTTTTTATTTGCTTTATTTCTTAATTAATTTTTAAGAAATGGATGTATCTAATCAGTAGACTTGGCTAGTTGTTGAGCCAACAGCACAGGAGATGTTTTTGTCAGGCTTATAATGGAAAATCAGAACCCATGGTTTCTGTTCCAGCTCTGACTGTGCACTTGACCTTTTAACAGATCCTGTGCGGAATAGCTGCGAAACTCCCCGTCCGTTTGGCGGAGCTGTGAGCCTGGGTGAGGGAATGCGAGTGAAGTTATCCCAGTGCCCTTCAAAAAACAATAACCCTGTGTGAAACAGCATGAGTTGCTGTTTTGCCCCAGGCTGTATTCTGGATTGGTTGCTTTTCTAGCAGATTAGAAATACTGTGGTTTTTTCCCCGTCTTTGAGGGATGTTACAGAATAAGCGAAAATCTTTTCTATCTATGTCAGTCTAATTTGAGTCTTCTCATTACTGTAGCTTGTCACTTGGCTGTCTTTAATGTCTGGGGTGGTTTTTTCTTTCAAAACTCCAATGGGAGACTGAGGTCATGGAGAAAAGGAGCAACTTGTCCGGGATCACACAGCAGGTAACTGACAGAGCAGGAAACTGAGCCCAAGTCCCAGGCTGCTTTCACAGAGCTGGGATGGCAAACTCTACAGCTTTCAAGCAAGGCTTTTACTGAATTTGGCTAAGCAAGGACATTTGCTTTTAGTTCAGTGCTTTCTTACTATTCAGCTGGGAAACTTTTTTTTTTTAATGTTGCCTCCCCACCAGTGAATCTTGGCATGTGTATTGCTTGGTGCATAGCTGGAGCCTGACACAGAGGGCTCAGTGCTCATTTCTCCACAATTGTCAGATTTGCATTTGTTTATAATTAAATGGCAGAAACAGGAGTATTGTGCTGAGATGGAACTGGGCACCAAGTCCAGCAGCAACTGGAAACTTTAAGTCATTAAGTGCACTGAAGAAAGCTAGATCACATGGAAGGAGAGACATGATCACATCCATAAAAGCTGTATCATGATGCACAAGGGAGCTGAAGTATTACTGCACAGGTTCATGCTGATATTTTCTGTATTTTGAGCAGATACAGTTTGACTTTTTAAGGAACATTAATATTCAGTGCTAATGTAGAGATGGACTTGGTATTTGATGCAGTGTGCACAGTTGCAGTCCCTGCCACAAAACTGCCTTCCTACTTGAGTTTGAGGCATAGAAAGCATGGGGAAAAAAGCTTCACAGATAGGGGAGAAAAAGTTGGGACCATGAGAGGCAGAATTTAAGAGACTTGTGGTTTATAGTTTAACGTCATTCCAGTAGTGGGAGAATCTACAGTTACAGGACATTATATAAAGAAACATTGTTTTTTTTCTATGGCTTCTCAGTTGTATGCTGTTTCCCCATAACCCATGGTTTGTGCTCTTACTCTGAAGGACGGAAAATTTATGGTCAGTGAAGCAAAACCAGAGGTAGCTGGCACGTAGAAGTGAACAGGATCATCTTCTCGATTGCTAGACTCCTAAGCAAAGGAAAAAGTGACCAGCCCTACGCCCCTTTCTGATGCCCTCCACTCTTTCGTGACTGGTTTATGAAGATGGTATCCCATCCAGTGCTTAGCTGGCAGTGGGTGTCAGGAGAAAGGCCATGAGTTTCACAGGCTTTGAGCTTTGGTTAAAGTGTGGCAGTTAGCTGGTACCTGCAAAGGATTAGCTAAATATTTCTTGCCTGAAGCTAACTTTAGAAGCTGGAGGTCTCTGTTCTGTGGAATTCAAAAACATTTCCCACCTCCTGGGCTTGGATGCACACCCTGCCTGAATCCTCACTGTTTGATGGGCCAAGGCCTGGATGCCCCCAGCTGCCTCAGCCTTTCTGTACCCTGGTCTCTGTGCAGAGGAAACCTGTGGAGGGAGGGAGGGAGCCACAGCGTTCACTCACCAGCCTCATAGCTGGGCTAGCAGGACTGCAGCCTCTGCCACATCCCATATACGAGTATAGTGCCCTGCAATCATTGTCTCAGACCTACAGTCTAGCATCTTTCATCAATGCTTAAAAACAAACAAAACCCCAAACAAAAAAGATGGGAGAGAAAAAAAATACATACTCTGCTGCTGGCAAACTCCTGTGTCTCTTGTTGGCAAGTATTATAAACAATAACTGCATCTCGGTTGTACAGGTTATAATGCTGTGCTTGTCTCGATCAGAGTGGTGTGCCACTTCGATGGCTTGGGTACCTCCTGAGGGAAAAATACAGCCGTCAGTGTTCATTTGAACAGAACCTGTTTTGTCTGTTATACACAGGAACCTGATACAGCACTATAGAATACAGGGGTTTATGGCATGAGACTTTATAAGGCAATATAGGATGGTAACTGTACCATATGTTATCGGTGGTGCTGTCACACACAAGTGGATTCACAGAAGGGAAACATTAGGACTTCAAGGATGCACTGCACGAAATTCTGAATGCCTGCCAGGGGTGAGGGGGGGGATGTTTTGAGAGTGAAGATGGTCGTTTTTAGAAACGATAATATAACGTGTATAAAGGGAGACAGTACAGAGGACTACGAGCTGTACTATGTCAGGCTTCTGAAGGATGCTCAGAAACCTTCTAGTCATTCTCACACTCACGGGGAGTTTTGCAAAGCTGCGGGTGTGATCAGTGGCAGCAAGAAGAGGTGCCACGTGTGTAAACAGGGGCTGCGTATTTATGCCGGCAAACAAACCTCCCTCAGTAGCTCAGTCAAGCACATGGAGAGCCTTGGGTTGATTCCTTCACTGGGACTTGGTGTAAGGTTGGTGAGAGCTGTAAGTAGTGTTTGCTTGGTCTTACCAAGGTCAGAGGACCTAGTGAATTATAAATTTATAGGGTTTTTAAATAGATTTTAATAAAATTGTATCCCCAGTGAGCAGCTGAGAGCTTCTTGGACATGAGGCTGGTAAAACCCTTGTTGATGCAGAGTAAGGATGCAAGATTGACGGGGTTTAAGAACAGGTTGAGGATGAAAAGAAACGTAGCTGAAATCGTGGCTTTGGTGGAAGCACCACATGTGTTTAGCTTGGATTTAATTTTCAGTGGGCAGTGATTTTCAGGGTGCTTTAATTTTGGGTTACTAACCATGAAACTGATAGGTGGAAAAGGATGGAATTTTGGCCCTGAAGTGTAAGCTGCTAAACTGCTACTGCACGCTCTAAGGTGAAGGTTTTTCCTGGGCCGCTGCTGCCTGCACAGACGGTTAGTCTCTTACGGTACAGTCTGGTGTGATTCTTGCTGTGCTGCTTCATGCCTCTTGTGTGAGGGTGCAGACCTGTTTCCCAAACACTGTTTCTTGCTGGGATTGCTCCAGGATCCATGCACCCTATCAAGGGGTTTCCAGTTAGACTTCAAGTTCTGACCAAGAATTTTCCCCAGTGACCTGGGATTTGCCTTTCTGGGGCCCGGCTTGTGCTGGAGGAATTAGTAAGTACTGTTTTAGAGCGACTTGTCAGCACCAGCACTGGTAACAGTGTGAACGCTAGCGTGGACAGGCTCAGGTGTCTATCGCATCAGAAAAACTTACCGAAAGCAGCTTCGCTCCGTGGTCCGTCTGCACTCGGGTACTAATCACCCTAGTTCAGACGAAGCTCAAGAGCCTCTCTTCCTGTACCACGCGCTCGCGAGCAGCAAAGGTACCCGGACGGGAACCCCAGCAGAGGGTTGCTGGCAGTGTGCTGCCTGTCGGAGCCTGCCAAGTCTTGCAGACGTACCGCAAAGCCTGCCTCGTCTCTGAGGCTCTGGGTGCAGGAGGGAGTTAAGGAGAGTCAAGTACTTTGTGGTCACAGTGGGATGCTGGCTGGTATTTCCTGCTGAAAGGGGGGACAGGATCGGTCTTTACATCTTAAATTATGTCAGGGCACCTCGGATCCTAGATGGGCACATTAATTTGGATGTTATGAATCAGAGTAAGTATCAATAAGCAGAGCTGTTAAGAAATCTCTCCTCACTCATGCACATCAGGAACATTTTCCTCTTCGGCATGTGTTCTTCAGTTCCCCAGCAGTACAAGCAAATTGGAAAGTTCAGCTGTCATTCGGGGAAGGTCATAGATCACACTAGCAGCCTGAGTAATCCAAGAGGTTTTAAGTATCATAGCATTTAGTTTAAAGTGAAATTTGCTCTGACAGGGGCTGGCAGACCAATAGGAAAAAGAAATATTTGTGCTTGGAGAAGTGCATGTGTAGAGCCCGCGAGTATAACTGATGGCTGGAAGTGATTTCAGTCTAAAAAAAACAAATCATTAAGAGAGTGCATAGGGGTAAAATACACAGTTCATATTTTAAAGGGTCTCAAAATGAACCAGCAACTGAGGTTAGCAGTACATAGTAATTAGCTGTGCTGTTCACTGTTTAACTCCATCAGCTCCAGGCGTGTGGTAAACTCCACAAGAAAACAGTTGTGCTTTGACGGCGTGGTTAGCAGGCACCGCTCTCCCTGTGCGCACACGTGCAATTTTGTGAGACAGAGCTGCCCTAAATAACTTGCAGATTAAGACAAGAGCGTAAGTCATTTATCTGAGGGGTTTGTTTTGTGGTGTTGCGTGATCTGTATCAGTCATGCAACTACAGGGATTGCACGCCCTTCTGCTAGGTACCTAGCTGAACAGGGCTGACCAACAGGAAGAAAAAACATCAATTCGTAGATGAGTATTGTTGCCTCAGTAGCATAATTATGTGTCCCTGACTTTTTGGGAAGACAGGCTGATGCTGGCTCTGCTGAGCACAGAGTTTCCCTGTAGATGCTGTATAAATAAGACCAACAACGCGTCTTTCCTAGGAGCAAGTTTTGAAGTTGATTGCTGGTATAAATCTAAGAACACATGGCACAAATCGTGATCTCGGGCCAATAGTTACCGAACAAATGCTTACAGCCGAAAAGCTACCATCTTTCCTGGCTCTACCCTTCTGCTGTTCTTGGCAGAAGTGGCAAGGATTCATCAGTACTTGGTTTTTAAACCCCTGTCTCCACCTCTGTCGGTTATGCTTGCAGAGTCATTGCCCTTGGCCTGCCAGCCTCATGAGTAAGCCAGACTTCAGTCTCCAGATGTGTGTTTGCTGTTTTGTTGCCCTACCCCTCAGTTACCTCCTGGCTTCAATAGCCTTTCCTTCAGCTAAGAGGACAGGCTTTTTGCTACAGGCTGCGCCAGTGCAAACAATCAAATAAGGCAAAGCTGGTATGTTTCAAGAGCACTAACACATAAAAATGAAGCCAAGTTGTTGGCTTTTTTTGAAGCATGGACAAGCCTTCATTTACTTAAGAGAAATATTTAGATAGGAGAGTGGTGATTTGATCAAGGTGTTTTAATATGATTTTCTTTTCCTCTTTTATTTTTTTTTTAACTGTCCAAAGCAGTTATCAGCTGATCCATCTCTTCCAGTTTTCTTCAGGACACTAACATATGTCTGAACCATTTGGAAATAACTGATACTCCTCAAAGTTTAAACTCTAGGGATCTTTACCTAATTACTTACACATTTATAAAAAAAATATGAAAAAAAAGATTTGCTGAGAATGTGATTGAAACCATATTTTTCCCTGCTCTCGTTATCAATTTAAATACATTTAAAAGTTCTATGAATAAAGATTACTGAACTGGCAGTAGCCGAACAGCGCGGCCTGCAGTGATAGAGACCTATTGCCCCCTGGTGGGTCGGTGCCGTTATTGCACCTCGCTTCCCCCCCCAGCCCCAGTGCCGTTCGGTAGTATCTAACGAGTGCTCCATCAAGGGAAGCCCCGCTTACGCTGAAGAAGGAAAGCCCAGGCTGCTGTGTCTGCTGTGCCTCTGCCACGGTGAACCTGAGGGTGGCTACTGTTGTGTCCCCTGTAAGCCAAGCCGCGGCCCCTACTAGCCTGACTTGCAGTCAGCAGCCGGCCTGCGTGCAGGGCTGGCAGCCTGCGGCGCCCGCACCCTCCTCGTTCACCTACGACGTCTTTCCAGAATGAAGTTCTCGGTAGTTAGCAGAAATGCCAAGAGCCCCTTTTGTAATTTAGTAGTAAAACCAACTTATCTACAACTAATGTTATAGTCATAGAAAAAAACAACAACTTTGAAAGATAAACCCAGAAAAGCATTTTTTGCTAAAATATCTTTTTATTTTAAATTAACTGTAGACACTTTAAGGATCTTTGGAAGAAAACAATGGAATTCCTGAGTGTAAAGGAGGCCTTAAAGTGTCCCGCTTCTCTGCGGTGTTACATGTGTGTGGTATCGGTGGCACCTGGGAACTTGCAGTAGCACAACAAAACTGGACTCCCTTCCGGATCGCACTATGCCTTCTTTTAGTACATTACTAACTCCGAGTACTAACAGTACTGAAAGATCTCTTTAAAAGAATTGTAACCATTTTACAGTAGTTATTCAGCTTGTTTTCTGAACTGCCAAACAAAATGGTCAGCTTCATGCTAGGTCCTTGTTGGCACGTTTGGAAGAGCTTTGTGGCCTGTATTCAGAAACCCATATCTAAGCGCAGCCCCTGCTGGGTCCGTCTGTCCAGCCCCTCTGCATGCTGCGTGCCAGTAACGGCAGTAGGAGCAGGGACCATCCTTTGACTAAGGCGAGTGCAGGGTCTGATGTTTCTGGAGGCAAGAGTTAGATTCAAAGTGACAGGATTTCTCTTAAACCCTCTTTTCAGGAATCTTTTAAAGCTTCAAGCCTGCTAATGAGAAAGCTGTTGTCTGCCAGGTACAAAGGAGGGACCGGGAGAAGGTGCCTCAGAGGTCACCAGTTCATTTTATAATGGGCTTGGAAAAGAGTAATAGGACTTTGGAGTGGGTGCAGGATGGAATGGACGGCCAGAGGAAGGTGTGGAGCCAGAGGCATGTGTTCACGTAGCTTTGCACCGCTACAGGGCACACCACAGCTACTCGGCTTCTCTTCTCTGTGCGGAAGGGACTGGTCAGCCTCTAGGCTCAGCCCGATAGCCCTGCACATGAGTTACGAGACAGGGCCATTGCCAGGTCAAATACAGATGGGCAGACGTGGAAATAGCACAGTGCTTTCAGGGTGCCGAGTTTCGCAATACGTGTTCAGGTGAAACAGAATGATTTTCTCTGCAGTTTGGCCTGTTGACTGTGTCCCCTCCCGCTCCAGAGACAAATCTCGGCCTCAGACTTTCCACCTTCACCCGATGACCAGAATGTCCCATGAGTGAGCTAGTTTCCAGAGAAACCCGGCGCCAAGGATCCTTTGCTAGGACCTCACAGAGGCACAATCTGAGGAAAGTGTCTTTATAAGGACAGCGTGATGGACATGGTCCCCCACCACTTCAGCTGAGCCCTTTCAGTCCAAGCGATTCAGCAGTGCCAGTTTTTTGCTGAGCCAGGGCCTGGGGCCCACCCATTGTACATCTTCTGGATGGGTCATTCTTTCCCAGCCTTGACTGTTGCATAACCCATGTTCCATATGTATAATTGGCAGTAATGAGGTTCAGCTTTTCCCCACTCAAAAAGCACTTTGGTTCTTTGTGTTTTGACAGTCTTCAGAGAGGAAGTTCAACTCCTTTCAATGCATCTTTAGTCAGGCAATAAATCAGAATCCTTTTCCATTTGTCCTTCTACTGAAGTGGAAGTTAAGAAGTGACATAACTATGAATAGGCAGTCATCCAGTATCTTAGGCAATGTACATTTTTCCTCTACCTCCTGCATGAGAGTTATTGTTGAGCACAAGGTATGTGCCACTTTTCCCTACGCAGTCCTTGTGCTTTAGTATCTAATCCATTGCTGTAGGACTTTTCAGGTGTAAAAGATGCTGTTCTAGGTGAAAAATTAATTATTCTGTCTCATTTCAGTATATAATGATTCTTTTTGCCATTTGGCTGTCAATCTTGCATCCCACCGGAAACACTGTCCTTTACTGAATGGTGTTGCTGTGCCAGATATTTGCACTTCTCGTTTCTGGCTGGTATTTTACCAGGGGCTTGAGAAATGTACTGAAGGAAGGAACTCGGGCTTTTCAGATGGGTGTAGGGCAGGGTCACCAGCAGGCTTCGCAAGAAGCATGCTTGAAGCCTTTCCAGAAAGGCTCGTTACCTCTAACGCAGAGAGAGGAATTGACTCACAGAAGCGCTTTGCCAGTAAAGCCATAGAAGGATAGACGAGAAGACTTCTGTCTCCCCTGGGATTTCTATTTAACCTGAAAGCCTTTCCTGATAGGAGTTGTGTTGATTTCTCTGCAGTGTTTCTTTTCCCACCAAGGGAAGAGGAGACCGAGCAGTGCTGGCTGCTCTGAAGGGGCAAGATGGCTTGCAGAGTTGCCTCACAAAATTGTCTCTGTGGCAGGAGGAGCTGCAGACACCAGCACCAGCGCGCCGTCCCTACTGTACAAAAACCTACAGTTTCTTTCTCCTCCTTTTATTTTTTTTGTAGCATCGGAGTTGATGGATTTGGTCAGTCACCAGGAGTTCCTGGCCGCCCCACAACTGCATATGGGTACCGCCCGGATGAACCTTACTACTACAGCTACGGAGCGCGATAAAGCAGCCCACTGCGCAGTCCAGGACGCTGTCACCTGCCCTGGAGGAACCTGGCCGTAGATCTCTCCCTCGGTAATGCATGATCGTACCACGATGGGTCCATTATTATGTATCCTTTGGCGTGTGTAGCTCCCGATAAACTTAGCCTTTCTGGGTCCAGTGTTTCAGTGACAGTGTTTACTCTTTGGTTGTTCTTTGTTATCATTTTTGTACAGTGTTTGCTCCATGACTTGAAAGCGAGAATTGGAAAGCGACTGGACTGGAAAGTGTCACATTATGTATATTAAGCTACTAATTTAATTTCTATTAAATATAAAAACCTGTGTGGTCAGCAGTGGTGAACGTGTTTCTAACCAATGTTTCGTTTGTTTTACAAGACATTTAAGAAGATTGCTTCATGTGAAGCGTGTTTAACATGGACTGCTTCCCTCTAACACCTAAGTAATGGGAACACAGTTAAGCCCCAGCATCTCCTGGCACTGCCCTGACACGTAGTTACCAAAGTCCGGTCCTGGGTATGAAGACTTTAATAATGGAAAGATGGCACAGATTCACTCCCCTGGAGCTTCAAACGTTTACAGTCTAGTTTATATGCTTGAAAACACTTAAAATTAGAAACTGCACTACGACAGAATATCTTTGCCATAAATAGAGTTCTGAGGGCTGAGAGAAGACAGCCACATCCTGAGGACTAGCAAGAGAAAAAAGCACTGTAACTCAGGTCAGAGTGCGGATGCAGAGCCTTTCCCCCAGCTTCCCCATCCTAAAACACAAATGCATCCTGTCCTGCTTGTTCACAGGGTTTAAGCTGGATCTAAGCACAGGTCATTGACTGAGCAGCAGAGACAGGCCGAGCCACCTTCACGCTGGACAGTGATTGCATTAAGCCATGTTTTGGAACACGCTGCACGCCAGTGGAGTTCAGGCTAAAGCTGTTCTGAAGTTGTTACCCCACCCGTAACAGACAAAGCGTACAGAAATCCCGTGGCTGCCACAGCCATCAAGAGAGCAGTTCAAATTTGAACTTTTTAAAAGAAAAGCTGCCTCCACCTCGTTTTGGTTTTTAACGGCTATTGATTTGCAGAATTGTTCCTCTCCCCTCACCACCCCTCATTTCTGGCTTAAGCAGAAAACAGACTTGCACCAGGGGCTGATGCTGCCAGAGCAGTAGCCAGTAATCCCGTTAAGACTGATGCACATGCTGGGAAAGTGATCTTCAAAGGCATGGCGTTGTTTAGAGGGTTGACAGACCGTTACTCTTATACTTCAAAAATATCTTTGAAATCAGGATTGTTTTGAAGCCTTGCTTTGTCTTTTAAAAGTACACAGGTACTTTTATATGCACTGTTACTCACTGTGTTTCATACTGCATAACTGGAAGCGATTCTAAAATGAGGGCATGGTGTTTCTTACCAGATTTCAGCCTCCTCCCTGTGCTGGCTTTGTGTTCATGGCTTTGCTCACTGGAGGTAGGTGGAAGAACAGCATTGCCAAGATTAACTAGTATTTTTAAAAGTAATTTTCTATACAATTTTTAACGCCATTTCTTAGAAATGCTGCGGAAAACGTGAATTAAACTACTGGGTTTCCAGTGTCGTACCTTTCTAGATTCTTTCCGTTGGTCCGAGCCCACACTTTATCAGCCCAGCAGTTGTGCCACGTTTAGTCAAAAGCTTTCAGATATTTTTATAGTTATAGCTGCGAGAGAAATTACCCAAACTGCATATTCAGACACAGGCTTTTCTTTTGAGACTGGCACTCGCTCATCAGGCTTTTCCAGAAAAATTAGTGTGAAGTTATTTAAAGCAGTTGCCCTTCTCATGGAATGTGTTTTGGGGGAAAGAAAAAAATGAAGTGGGTCCTTGGAGTATATGCAAACTATCAATGAAACTGAAGGAGCCTTTAATTGGAAGCTTCAGGTTAACGAGGAACTACAGTTGAGCTTCAGCAAATGGGTGGGTGTCTGTAATTGTAATACAGTTGTGACCATGCTGAGAATAAATGGCAGTGGAAAAATCTCTGGCTGCATTTTTAGTATTCAATGTTAGGAGTTTATGAGAAAAGAATAAAAGATCAAGTATTTGTAGCTTTGCCTGGCAGCAGCTAAGAGAAGAACATCATTTATCTGCAAGCAGAGCTTGGTAAAAATTACTCAGCACTTAGTAGCCTGAGGACAGAGCCTGCTAGCCAAGATGAAAACCAGCTGTGCCACTATACTCTCTGAGGCAGGAGAGAGGCTGATTTTCCCTTTAATTACAGTTCCTGAGCCAGAAAGAGGGAAAAAAGATAGGAGCACATAGACTTTTCAATCTATATCACATTACTGGTGGGTGTCACCGGACACTTTTCAATCTATATCACATTACTGGAGGGACACTGAGGAGTCTGACCCATAGGGTAACTTTTAATTATCTGCATTTATGGATTCAGTCCCCGAGTACTGTATCCTGCATTAAACAGGGCGAGGAGGGATCTGCTTTCTTTTAGCAACTTACACAACTTATGTCCTTTCCTCCTTTTCCTGCTTTCTCTCCCTGACTTTGTATAGCTCCTCTTTTCTTTCCCTACAGCAGCAATCCCTGTCCATCGCAGGAGTAATCCTCCTTCCCAGTCTGCTGCTAATTAATTAATGAGTTTGGTTAGGCAGGTGTTTTAGATATAATTAGGCTGTAAAGTTAATAGCACAATGAAATAAGCATGGGCTGAGAAGTTCATACGTCTGTTAGCTATTACTCAGGCTTTCTGCAGATGTACAGTATAATTTCAGTGAGCAATCGACTTAATGCAGCAGCCTAAGATCTTGTTCTAAATTATTATTTGTACCACGCTAGTACTTAGGAGCTTACTAGGACAACAGAGGGTGGGGAAATGGAAAAGTAAACAAATGTCCTTGACCTAGAGAGCTTATGAAGGACCCAAGTCGAAGTCTTTCAAATACCAGTGTGTGCGTGGAGCTGTCTGGTAACAATTCAACATGTGCATTTCATTCTGAAGTAAGACTGCCATGATTCTGTTTAATTCAATCCACTCTGGATTAAATGAAACAGGAACAAGATGTATCTTCTTCTGGAATAAGCAGGACAAGCTCTGTTTAGATCCAAGAGGTTTCAAGCCCCTCTGGCAGGCTTTTTAATGGAATTCCTGTGATATGCCACTGGTAAGCTCAGCTGTCCGCTCCGCATGGAGGAAGGCTGAGAACAGGTATAACATTCATTCCTTCTGTGACCATCCTCATGAAAATATAATACAGTGAAGCTGACTTACTGGTGCGACTTACACTGCAGCTGTCAGCCCGTGAGGTTGTTGTGTGTGCTTGTTTTTCCTTTACGAGGTTAGGGGGAGAGCTCAGAGGCAGCAGGAGAGGTGCTGGGGCTGTGTGCATGGGTGGTGGAAGGCAGCACGTGGGGTATGCAGTTCACAGGTGGCAGGTGGCATTTGCAACCAGTCAGGTCTAGAAACCCACTTGAATATTCAAGAACATGGGCTTTTCTGGAGTTGGTATATCGGCATTCCTGCCCCCTCAAAAGAGAAACATACTTCTCTTTATTAAGAAATAAGAGCACTTGAGAAACATCCTTAGCAGCAAAAGGCGACTGCGGTGTAGTTGTAACTAATACGACGATGTAGCAGGAGGGCATCATTGGAACAGTTACCGACTGCAGTTCGGGCGGTGCTGGGAGCATCACCCCAGCCCCATCTCTTCTGCTTTTCCAAAGGCCCTGTGGCCTAGAAGAGGAAGAGCTGGGGAACATTCCTGCAGCGCAGACAGCGACTGCACCGGAGGCAGCTGGATAGTGCACCCCGGCTGTCCTTTTAGACCTTACAGGCTCTATTCCATAGGCGTGCCTTTTGCTCCATCCTCTTCAAGAGTTACCAGCTGTCTCTCCACTAAGCCAATCTCTTCTTGCCCAATCAACTCAAATAACCAGCTACAACTCACCCAAGAGCTCTGTAATCCTGCTAGTTCCCCATCTACTCTTACTCCTTCTGCCCTTGGAAGAGAAGGAAGGGGGTTCACACCTACTTCATTGGGTCCCAAGCTGCTCTCTGGAGGAGCCTACGCTGGCTGTTCTCAGGAAAGGCAAACCACACAGTCTGAAGGACAGAAGCGCGGCACCTAGCACAGCAGGGCCCCAAGCAGGGCGTGCGCCTCGGGACCTCTTTGGTTTGTACAAAATGATGGTACTCATGGGAAAAGCAGCGAAAGGAGTGCTTTTCCACAGAGGCCATCCAGCAAAGTACATACACCGTAAATGATGCAGAGCAGCCAAAGTTTGGGGTTTTTTTTCCTGAGAGCCACATGAATTACACCACAGCCTGAAGCTGGAGCCAAGTGCTGTGAGTAGAAATTGGTTGTTGCTTATTATGAATTTTTTGTCTTTACCTGCAGTTGTTCAGGTCTTCCAAACTTCTGCCTTTCCCCAGCCACAGACATACACACATGCAACGTACAAATGCGTGCTTAGGCCCCTGAGTAAGCTGCGATGAGGCATGTCCATATTTCCCCGTGTTTTGCGCTTTGGGCCTGGGATCTGTTGGCACAACTGTGCCATTTGGGCCAAAGACTTAAGATCTTTCCTACCACTGAAAGGGAGGTGGCACACCTGAGCTTAATGTTAGTATCTGTTCCTGTATGCATGATGTTACCCCATAATGTGTGACACACTTTGCCTCACACACCGTGTATGACCCATACTACTTTCCTGCACCCTCCTCCTCCCATCATCTCTCTGCTTTACTTCAGAAGACCCAGGTCATCCAGCTGCCAATATATCCCTCTGCCAGAGCAGCGGACTTTTCTTTTAAAAAGTTAACTCCTGGCACTCTTCCCCTTTGTTAACCCTGACGTGCCAGCTTACAGAACTCACCGTGTGCAGATGTAGAAGAAAGCCTTCCTTTTTTCTTGCTTAAAGAGACCATGAGGCTCAACTGAATGGAGTTTGCATGTGCATCTGAGAGGATCCCTTTTTCTGTCCAGATACGTGTCATTTTGTTGTGCTGAAGGGACTCCAGCCTCAACAAGCCGCTGGCCAGCAGCCCTGTGTCTCTGGGAGTACCTGCACTGGGCAGGGACTGGGAGGCTTTGCTAGAAAGCAGGGAGAAAGCATATCGCTAAAGAATACGCTCTACAAAGTTCACGTGACATTTGATGGCACAGAATTTAATGCAGGCTAAACTGGTGGGTGTTTAGTCACTAAAGAAAACCAAGGAGTTAGCACGGCTTAGACCACCTTTGTTAAACACGCTGCCATTGCTATTAAATCTTTGTCTAGACAAGGCCGCGGGTATGGGGTGTGCTGCTGCACCCTGCTCACGCAAAGTGTTCGGTTCAAAATGATTGAGCAAACCACATCCTAACGCCCTGGCGCTGCATGAAACTGGAATAACACTGGCGATATGAAAATAGCGTGTGAAAAGCCCAGACCTCCCACCGCACTGTAGTAATTCCTTTCAACATTCGTTCCGCTGTCCAAAATACTCACATGAAATCTCTCCCCGGAGTCACTTTACTCTGCAGTGCAGAGAGCAATTAGTTTTAACGGCATTTCAATAGGTGGCCTTATGAGCCACATGTCACCTCAGCACATGTCACCTCAGCGTGGCGATGGTGGGGCAGCGTTGGACGGACCCCCGGCCTCACCGCTCGCCCCGTGTCGGGGCTGGATGGGGCGGCACGGCCAGGTGCCCCACGACAGGGGTGCGGGGAGCCTGCCCCAGGCACTGCGCGCAGCCGGGGGACAGGGGGCCGCGCTGTGCTGGAGGGAGGGAGGGAAGGAGGGAGGGAGGCCATAACTCAGGGGCGGCACGGCTCGTTTCCACGCCGCCACCGAGGCTGAGGTGAGGGGCCGGCCTGGCCCCCGCGCCTGAGGCGCCCAGGGGCGGAAAGGGGGCGGCCGGGCGGCCCCCCGCACAGAGGAGGGCTGCGGTCCGCGCGGTGCCCGGCCGCCATCCCCGAGGGCCGGGGCGCGGCGCCGAGGGCGGGCCGTGAGGAGACTCGCCCACAGCCAAAATGGCGGCCGGCGCCGCTCGGCCGGCCGCGCCCCTCAGGCAGCACAGCGCCCGCCGGCCGCCAGGGGGCGCGCGAGGCAGGGGGCGGTGCCCCGTCCCGCCCATCGCCGGTGCCGGAAGCGGGAGCGGGCGGCCGCGCCGTGAGGGAGGGAGCGGCCGGCGGGGCCGAGGCGGCACCCCCTGCCCGGGCCGGCGGGGAGCAGGTGGGCGCCGGCCTTCCCGGGGGGCGGCGGGCACTGATGGCGGAGGCGGGCGGTGGCAAGTGGCGGGGGGCTTATGGCGGCCGTCACCGGGCGGCTGGCGGGGCTGGGAGCGGGGCGGCGGGGGCCTCCGCACCTCAGCCCTGGCGGCCCCGGGGAGCTGGGCAGGGCGCTGCCGGCGCCCGGCTGCGGGACGTTGGCGCCGCAGGGCCGGGGCGCTGCGCCCCTCCGGGCCTGGGCCGCGGCGGTGTCCGGGGCCTGGCTCGGGCCGGGTGCTGCCAGCCCGGTGGGCTGCGGCCTCCCTGGGCGCGGGTGCCCGCCCCGGGGCTGGGGCCGGGGCAGCCGGTGCCGCGTTGGTGCCTGGCGCTGAGCTGCGTGCCTGGCGCAGCCGGTGGCTCCCGGCAGCCGGTGCTTCTCGGGGCTCCCCGCGTTAACCCGTGCTCCGTGCCCCCGCCTGCTGCCCTGCGGAAGGTGCCACAGCACCGCGGTTCCCGGCCCGGAGCGGCGGTTGCCTGCTGCTGCCCGCCTACCTGCGTGCCCGGCGCTGCCCCTGCAAGGTGCCCGGCCGACGGGTGCTGGGAAACCCCATTTTGGGGGAGCACAGCTGCCATTGCCCCTGACAGCGGCTTCCAGGAGGCTCTGCCGGCATGGGGGGTGGCAGGGCCAGCGGAAAGCTGGGAGCTGCCTCGCTCTTAGCTGTGGAGTGGTGGGGCTTAGCGTACGTGTTTCATGTGGCTGCCTTGCACGTAGAGTGTTATCGCTCCACAAAGAAGCTAAATTGAAATTCCAACACTTAATGCCGTTTATGGTAGCAAACCCAAATTGTTCTTAACTACCAGTCCCTCTGGCTTTCTCTGCTGGGCTCCTCTCCATCTCACGGTGCACTGTGTGTTTACAGTTTATTGGAAATAAGATATTAAAATGTTGTAAAGTGGGCAGCCACCTAAAACATACACCTAAGGCATACACCTTTGCAAATGCTTTTGCCTGCTGGAGTTTCAATAGCTGACATGTCTTGGGGTGCCGTGAAAAAGAAAAGAAACCAAGAGGTAGTTTTGTGAAGCTGACACGCTCCTGAAAAGTACGGCTCGTGGTTCCACCGGCTGTTATGGCCGCTCGGTTATTCAAAGCTGCTCACTTAAGGCGCTCAGCTGCTGGTCCTGAGAGCTCCTGAGAGGCGGTTACCTGGAGTCGGGGACGTTTGTTTGGAGCTGGCTGTCATACAGTGGCACTCAAGTAGATCGCAGTTATTTCAATGAAGCTGAGGTTACAATATTTCTGAACTGCAGGCATCTCTGAAGCCGAATTTGTAACCGGTGAATGAATACGTACGTCCATATGTATTTGGAGGAGTGGGAGACACTGGGTCACCGCAGAGACTTTCAGCTGTCATATGCACAGTCTGACTGAAAAATCATTAAAGTCGAGCTAGCAAACAAAGCAAAGCTGGAAGGTGCAGAGGATACAGATAAATGCACTCAGCTGTGCCCAAGAGGAGCAGCCGGTGCCAATGCACATGGGTGGAACGTTAACTTGGGGTGAGCCAGGGCAGAGCTTCCATGGGCCGGCTGGAGGGGAAGCCCGTCCATCTCGGGGCAGTGTGAGGCCTTCTGTGCCAAGGAGTTTACAAGAAAAGTCCTTTTTAGAAACGTGTAACTGCTGCATCATGTTTCCTTTTCACCTGTTGGCCCCTCTGTGTAGTGCTGGGAAGCTGCAGTTCAAATTTCCATGGCTTTCCCTTTATTTCTTAAAGGTCACGTTAAAGGAATTGGCATTAAAAAGGTGCAGATCCATCCCTGACACTAGAGGGGAGAGAATGATAGGAGGTTGCATGTTCTGTGGTTAATTCAGTGTTAGATTTTAGGTGGATCAGGACACAGAAGCTTAATTTTTTTTAAAAAAAACAACATAATTTCAAGCTGTGGTGGTTATTGTGCACTCACTTGGTATGCTCTGGAGGGTTAAGGTCTGTTCGCATCCGAGTTAAGAGCTGTAAGGTGTCCTGGTTCCCGTATCTAATGTGTTCATAGGGTTCATTCCCCCTAGCGAGAAGCACATCTGGAGTTGTAGCTACTTGTTTGTTACAGAAGAGTTAGCTAACAAAGGCAATTAAATGATGCGTGAGCAAGGATTTGTATGAAGCCTGTTAGAAAGGGAGCATTCTGCTCCTTCTGGGTGCTCTTGTTGACTAGTGGGTTGTGCAGTTGGCATCTTTACATTTAATAAAAACATCAGATCATAACACATTTAAATATAGGATACTTTGGGGAAAGTGTTGGGCAATCATTTAGCTAACTAATTCTTAATTGAGGCTGTAAAAAGAAGCCAGGACACTGTTAACAGACCAGCTGTCCTTCTGAAAGGCCCCAGCGCCGCTGACCTTGGAGGTCCTGGAGGGCATGAACTAGAGACACCAGCAAGGAGCAGAACCACAGCTTTGCTGGAGCAGCCCTGTCAGGGAGCTGAGATTCCCGTGTCTTTTCCCTCAAATCCCATGTCATTGCCCTCCTGAAGCCCCAGGTCATGGCTGGAAACAACCATCATAAAGCAGTTCTCCAGTTGCAAAACCACACTTGGGGGGTGGGCAGTTCTTTTCCCCACTTTTCCTAAAACCTGAGGTTTTGCACTCTCCTTCTTTCATTACTAAAGATCGTTCGCTAACTTCTGTATACAGACCGATATTCTGGGTCTCACCCTTAGCCTGTGATCACAAGCCTGATCCCAGAGCATATGTATGCTCTGTCAGTGTTTTCTAGAAGAGCCTCTGCAATCAGCATGTTTGTTTTATCAGTTTTGTGTGTGAGGAAGCAGCACAAAAGTCCGTGTCGGTCTCTTCCTGACAGAGGCTGTGGGAGGAAGAGTTGGCAGGCAGATGGAGTATTTGTCAGATGGAGAGAAGGCAGTCGGGGGGTGGTGATGGGGAAGCATGCCGCTGGCGGAGGTTACCTGACTGTAGCTTCACTGAAATCCTCTGCGGCTTGTGGAACAGGAATGGCTGTTTTTACGAAGGCCAGGGGCTCCTTGTGCCCTGAGGTGGTGGCAGTCACGGTTCCGAACTGCTGACCGTGCTGAATTGGAATTAAACCTCTGGAGTAGGTGTCTGCATGACTGGGGGTATTGGTGGATCCCGGTTTTGGTGGATTCTCGGTTTGGTAGCCAGTCAAAGACTAACTGTGGATGCTGTACTGTTTGTTCCTCTGTGTGTCGGAACTGGTGATGACCGATGGTGATGCCGACACAGATACCAGCACACTCCTAGATCCACAGCTGGAATGCTGCTCGCCTGTTGATCTGAACCCTTTTGTGGACATTTGGTTTCCTTTACAAAAGAAATAATGGGGATTTTTTGAAGGTTCTTCATGGCTGTTCCATGTTTTGCAGAAAATGCTCTGAAGGAGAACTGTACAGCACCTGCTGGAAAAAATAATCCTTCACCCAAAGGCCTGTTTGTCATCAAGGGGGAAGCTCTGCAACGGCCAAACTCTGCAAGTGATGGGCTCGGAGAACAGTGCTTTAAAGAGCTACGCACTAGAAGAGCCATCCTTCACGCTGCCAACTGGACACACGATTTATCCGGCTGTGCTACAAGATGGCAAACTCGCTTCGGTTTTTGTCTACAAGCGAGAGAATGAAGATAAAGTTAATAAAGCTGCCAAGGTACCGTAGAGAGCGTGCCTGGGACAGACTTGTCAGAGCTGTCCCTCCTTTTTCTTGGCAGGGTAGGAATCAGTTAATGAGGGTCAAACCCTTGGGGAGTAAGGGCAGGAGAAAAGGTGGAAGTTGACCCTGGCTGCCGTGCAGGGGGGAAGAAGGGGGTGTCAGCAGCTGCGAAACTCATCGTGCGCCACGTGGCGCGAGTGGCGGCAGGCAGTGATGTTCAGGTAGCGATACCTGCATTACTGTGCAAAGTACTGGTCTCTTCCTGCAGGCAGAAGTCAGGGAGGTGGATCCTACCCAAAATACTATGTGTATTCTGTGTAAGACTTTGTATCTAGATGTATTATAAGAAGTTTTGCAATGAGTGAGTGTGCCCAGTGCTTGGTGAGGAGCAGGGATGGGCTGTCTAAATTCAAGCCAAAAACTTGGCTAAAAGTACAAGGCTAAGCTCTGCAGCCAAAAGAGATGCCTTGGAGGAGATTTAACGCACATCTTTGTTTCTGGAAGCACCTGAAAACCTTGCGCCACCCTTGCCTTCTGCGCTTCCTCTCTTGCACTGTGGAAGCAAATGGGATCCACCTGGTTACTGAACGTGTGAAGCCTTTGGAGATGGTCCTGGAGACGCTCTCTTCCGCAGAAGTCTGTGCAGGGATCTACGATGTGTTGCTGGCGCTCATCTTCCTCCATGACAGGGTGGGTATCACTGGCAATAGTTATCGGGCTTTGGTGGGAGCCAGATGAAATGTGACAGGAGAGCGCTGTACCTGGGCTTGCCTGGATGACAGTCTCATTCATGATTCCTCACAGACACTCACCCCACAGTTCTTTTAGGCTGAAATTGCTAAAATCATTGGCTGCTTTGTAGGAGGAAAGGTAACTGAAAACGCTGTGGGTTTTTGAAGTAAGGGAGCAGTTCTCCATTCATGAAGTGACATCTGCTTGTAGTGCTGCTTACTTTGGGGAAATGGGATTGCTTGGCCGTGGCATTTATTTACAGCTCTTGCCACGTGTCAGAGATTGGTGTCACTGCTCCCGTTTTGGCACTGTGTGTTTGCCCAGGACTGCAGTTCAATCCCAGCTCAGACTGTAGCTTTTGGGCCTTGTGTTCATAGTCGGAGGTCTCCTCTGGATTTACTGCAAGGTAACACTGCAAGGGCTGTGACAATTAGAGCTTTGTCTGCTCTAAAACCCCAGCCCTTCTGCCTGATACCTGCTAGTCGCCAGCATCCCGAAAGGCCTTTAGAATTGTGTGCTTTTTCACAGCTTTTCCTCAGCTCCTCACAGCACCTAATTAACGCTGATTAAGATTTTAGGTCTTCACCTATACCCAAGTCTGTTATCCTTTTCTTTTTTTTCTTTATGTTTTAGGGAAACCTAACGCATAACAATGTCTGTTTATCATCCGTGTTTGTAAGTGAGGATGGGCACTGGAAGCTGGGAGGAATGGAAACCGTCTGTAACTTCAATGAAGCCACCCCAGAGGTAAGTGCCAAGCGGAGTGCAGGCTCATGGCCTGCTGCAGCTGGCCATCTGTGGATGTGAATGCCCAAGTCCTTCTAGTTATCTGAATTTACTGTTAAGTGTGTTGGCTCACTTCCAGCTCTGATCTGAATCTGTGCTGTAAGGATGCCGTGACTGTACACTACAGTGTCTACACAGACAGAAGCTAACTCCCCATTAGGCAAAAGGCAGCTGCTTTGCTAAGGGAGACTGCTGGCTGGAGGGTCGGTTAAGACTGAAGAGAGGGAGAAATCTTTGCTTCCTTGGACTGATTTAAATACAAACTTGAAAAAAAAAAAACAGCTTTAGTGTGACACAGGAAGATCCAGATTGAAATGAATCAAGAAAATAATGTAAATGATTCCTTTGCTTCTGCTGCTGGCATCTTTGCTTGTTACTGGTATTAGCAGAAAAATTCCTGGTTTGGTTTCTGCTGCATGCTGTGCAGAGTCATTGCTGCAGCCTGGCACTGTGTCGTAAATACATACTGCCTTTTCTCGCGGAGGATCTACAAATCCTTCATGAACTGTACTGAGTGTCCCTGGTGTGTATCACCTTTCAGAAGGGATCAGGCAGACATGCAACTGGTGTGTGTGGTGGTGCACAACAATGCAAAGAGCACAGCAGTAAAACCGGACTGATAAAGCTCATGAAATCCTTTCCCTGTCCAGATAGATCATGCGGGATGATAGGATGGAGGACTACAAGGGATGAGCTGGCTGTGATGCCCTGAAGTTGCTTTTTGTCAGCTTGGTGCTTCACACCTGGCCCGTTTGTTGCTTCCCCCTCTGGGCAAAGCAAAGTGCAGCTTGCCCTGGGTGCCAGCTAAAGGGAACTCCTGCCACACGCTCGGCCCTGGCCGGCGAGGAGAGTCTGCTCAGGCTGATTGGCACAGATAAGCCATTGAGGCAGTTTATGTCTCCCTTCTTCTCCTTCCAGTTCCTCTGTCATGTTAAGTCGGTGCGAGACCAGTCATGCATCCCTTGTGAGGAGATGGTGAGTAACGTCACTTGCTGGAGGAACCTTGTGCTGGCAACAAAAGTGTGATGTTCAGGAAATAAATTTTCATTCACATGATTTGTTTTCTTATGCCTGAATGGGAGGAAGTGGGTAATATCTGAAGTTCACTCTCTTCCTTTTTGCCCCCTTCTGTCCCATCCCTGGTTTGGGAATGGTGCTGGGCACAGGGAACTGAAATTCTGAATGAGGAACGATGGGACAGCAGGTTCTCATACTATTTTTCAAACGCTTTGTGGTGCAGCTTTAATGCTTCAAAATCACTAAAGCTTTGCGAAAATTACAGAGTAGTTGCTGAGATTGCCCAGATCGCTGTGGTCACATGGTTGTGTAGCTCTCGTAACAGCCTTTTTCTCACTTGTTAGTCACCTCCTAGACATTAAGCATCCTCTGAGTTGTTTATGCTAAAGGAGTGTTCCTTCTCTCTCTAATTATCACCTGTTTCCATAGAAATGCTGACAGCTGTTGACCTGCAGTTGCTGCATGCATTCATCAGGGAATTGTTTCATCATGATGTAGTTGCTCCTTTGGGTTATAAAGTCCCTGGTGGAGGGTTTTTTTAGCATAATATTCTATTTGTAGGGTACTTAGTGGAGCTTTCAGGCTATGAAAAGAATTGGAGAGTGTATAGGGCGGGAACAGAGACTCATGGAGACTACCAGGTATTTCATAAACTCCTGCTTTGCCGATGTTTTTGGTTTTATTTTCAGTCTGCAGATTTCAAAATTCTGCCCAACAGCTACGGACACGCGAGGGATGCCTATGCATTTGGAACAACAGTTGAAAATCTCCTGACAGTCCTAAATGATCAGGGTGAGGAATGACACGTTTATTTTGCTATTGACAGGCCTCTGCAGCTTCTTTGTGCGCGTTGAGCTGTTTGCCTTTTGTTGCAGCTGGCAGACGTGCTACAGGTTCAGTGGCCATTGTCCTTCACGTTTGCCAAGTTAAAATGCAAACCAGCTCCTCTGTATTCCCTTTTTCCTGCATTTGAACATTGTCAGATGTGGCTGGAGGTCACCAGCCCGGGTAACCCAAGCACTCCCAAATCTGCGCTGTCAGGGGTTCGCTCAGTCCTGCCCCACCAGCCGCTTCATCAGGGGTTATGGGTGCAGGTGCGTGGGTGCTGTGTTCCGTGGCTGAGCAGGTCTCCTGCCTTCTAGCAGAGAGGGAGCAGGAAGCTTCTTGGAAGGACAGTAGCACTCCTTGGTGCCCCAACAGCCAAGCAGCTTATGAAGAGAAATGGAAATGCTGTTTTCCCTTCCTTTAGGGACAGTTATGAGCAATTTTGTTGTTTAACAGAGCTAAAAATTAAGTTTTGGGGAGGGTGGAGGACTCCTGAACATAGCTTGTTTGGTGTTGAGAGAGAAGTCTAACTGTAGGCGCTCTGGCTTTCAGTTTCAGCGGACATTCTCTCCAGCTTTCAGCAAACCTTGCACTGTACACTACTAAATCCAGATCCAAAGTGTCGTCCACCACTGTCCAGCTTACTGTCTCACGAGTTCTTCAGGTAAGGAAAGGAATATCCTGCCTCTCTTGGTATGTCTTGATACCGCTTATTTCTGTGTTGCAACTGTGTTACTTATCAGATGGGAAGTGCAGACTCCCTGCCTCTTACAGGGATCTTTGACAAAGAGACTCATAAAATTAAGCAAGCATGATCAGCCTTCCAAATGAGGTGCTGAGCTGGCAGTGCTGACAGAAGCGTTTCCCTTAGTCACACCCAGTCAGCTGGATCTCCCCCTGCTCGTGGGAGGTGGTAGGAAATACTCTAGAAAATAAAATCATTAGTGATACCATTGGAGCAAAGCAGGCTGCAAGACAATGCCCACAGAGCTGCGTCTGCTGTCACCTGAGTGCTTTTCTGGGTGGTGGCATTAGTGTAGGGCAGCACTTTGTTCTCCTCATTGCCCTGGTAAGGTGGTGAGAGGTGGCTGATGCCACGTTGCCTGGGGTCTTCCTCTGGCACTGCATGAGGAAGTGGTCACACCTCCACACTGGCTGTTCTTGGTCTGCCAGTGTTTGACTTGTTTCCCTCTGTCTAGTTCTCTCTGCTAAATAAAGGCAGGAATTTGCAATCTCTTAGTTGTGGGTGGTTTAAGAATCAATAAGGATCACAGTTTGATAGCATACGTTTTTGTGCTTAGGAATGATTTTCTGGAAGTTGTGAATTTTCTGAAGACCTTAACACTAAAGTCTGAGGAGGAAAAAACTGAATTTTTCAAGTAAGTGAAGAAAGTATAATCTGGAAGCTTCTTATTTCAGAAATACTTCTGCCAAACGGGACTGTGGGGGCACCTGGGAAGGCTAGTGGCCAGAGAGGTAGTTCCTCAGGCGGCAGGCTACGATTGCTTTAGCGGAACACTGTTTGCTCTGTAGTATTTTGGGCACTACAGCCAAAGTAGTGATCGCATCAAAGAGGAAATTTCACTCCTTCCTTTCCCATTTTCTTGTGAGTGGTTTGGCACTCAGGAGGAGTAGTACCTGCTGGGCTCTGCCTCATTCACACACTCACCAGCCTCCAGAGTGACGCTGTGTGGGCAGCGGTGTCTGTACCTGCTACAGACCAATTGCTGTCGCTGAAGAATCAGTCAGAAACCGGACTGTGGTGACATGTGTCACTTCAGGTATGCTTTTCTGAATCCTGTCTGCTTGCTAGCAGCTGGGTTGAGCTCCTGCAGGGCCAAGAACAGAAGCTTTCCCAGGAGCACAGGGTTATGAAAAGGAAAGAATTTTTCTATTATCCACATTCTAATTGAGTTAATGCACTTTGTGGGGCATAATGCTGCTGTTATGAACAGAAGTTAAATTACTCAGGTTCTCTTCCCCCTCCCACTGCACCACAGCTAAGCAGGAATTATTTGAAAAGCCTTTCACGTGCTGTAGTATTGCAGTAGAGGTGGGAGCATGGCCTATAACAGCAGCTTGAGCTTTGGTGAACAGTTCCTCACTGGAGCAGTGCCGGGGTCCTGTTTTTTTACACAAGAGCTATCTGCTTGCCCAGTTGCAAAATACTCTGAATTATCAGAGACCTATTAACGTGTTGGAAAAAATAGTCTTTCCCTTGCCTCATTCTTAGAAGTAGTTTTATTTTAGATGTGGGTTTGGAGAAAAAGGAAATCTAGCCCCAAGCACCTGTTGAGGCTGAAATTTTTTTCCATTTAGGCAGATCTTCTAAACTGCTGAGAGTTTTTTCAATAAAACATGTTGGGTGAGTTACTCTTGTGGAACCAGCCCTGTGTGGGTAAAGCTGCTGTCTGTAGCAGATGTCTTGACTGCAGTAGTGCAGCATCTGCAGGAAAACCTATTGTCATGGCCCCCAAGAAGTGTTCTGTAAGGGAAGCTTCCATGTAGTCATGGCATTATCCGGGCCTAAAAGAGGGAGAAGCCATAAAAGAGCCTGGATGTTCTTACAGAGCTCTGTTCCGGCCTGTTTTATACTGCTGTGGGTCACCATTGGTTGTAATACGAGTTTGATTTCACTAGCTTGACACAGAGTTGAGGAAATAAGAGGGGAAAGGGGATCTCAGCAGCAGCATTCAGAATTGTTCCCACTGTCTCTGTAACAGCAGTGTTCCTGAGGGAGGGAATGAATACTTCACTTAAAGATAAGACAGTGTTGCCCCTTTATTAGGCTGAGAGGCTTTCACAGCATGTGCATTATTGCCCTTAGTCTCCTCCAAGCCTAGAGAAAAGCCATACCTGTTACTGTCATTTTTAAAATGAAAATCCTACAGGGAAGAGCAGTTGCACGAAATCAAACTCTGGGAGTTAAAAAATAAACCAAACCAACCCATGCTCTGTCGGCCACCTCTAAAATGTTAGATGGAAATGGCTTCAAAATGGGATTCCCTTTTTGCCCAGGGAACTTCCCTTGTGTGGCGAGTAGAACAGCCTTTTCTCAAGCAGTAGGAAAATTCATTTTCGATGCACCGGGTTGTGGGGCAAGAGGACAGCTCTTTCCTGCAGTTTTGTTGCTGTAGCACTTCATGGGAGATACCAGCTCAGAGACAGTTTGATGCCACGGTCTTCATGTGCCATCTGCAGGTGCGGTGGTGCTCCTGGATGTGCTCATGACTGTGTGGCTCCTGTTCTGCGTTACCTTTGCCCGAAAGCCTCGGGCAGCAGCAGAGCCTTGTCCTGCTAGGCTGAGCGCACACAGCGTGAGGAGGGGCTGCGACAGACAGACAGGAAAGAAGGCATTCACAGAAAGAGGGGAAACCGGTATGAAGGGGAACAGTTGCAAATGCATGGAAGGCTGCCTTGTTACTAACTGCTCTCTGTTGGAACACAGATTCCTGCTGGACAGGGTGGCCGGCTTGTCAGAGGAGCTGATAGCATCGCGGCTGGTGCCTCTTCTACTCAATCAGCTCGTGTTTGCAGAACCTGTAGCTGTCAAGAGTTTTCTTCCTCATCTGCTGGGGCCAAAGAAAGGTGACCTTTAAATACCTTCTCTCCTCACAATTATTACTGACAAGTTTGGGATGAACTCAGAGTGGTCATTGCATTGAATCAAGGGAGTAGTGTTGTTTATTTAACCAGAACAAATACTGTAACATGCAGTAAAAGGGAGTTAGATGTGCTTCTCCCTTTGCAGTACTTTCCACTGCTCTGGGAGAACTAGGAATCGCCTGGGCTCTTTCCCAGGTTTATGTGTCACCCTACCCTCCCACCCCAGCCTTTCCCAGTGACTCACTGTATATCCCTCGTCTCGCTTTTCCCCTGCCCTGCTTGCCCTTTTGTCTTCTACCACTGCACTCATTCTTTTGTAAAGAGTGCTCAGTCTCTCCTCCTTCCCTCTGTAAGAGGTGCTCAGCCTGTCTTGCTGGATCCCCAGCCATCTCTGTCCCTGCTGTTTGCCTCCCTTCTCTCAAAGTTCTTCCTAAATAGCTACTGGTGTTTCAGCCAAGCAATACCCGCCTTGAGGCTGTTGGACCCTTTGGTGTTCAAAGCTGTTGCTGTTGAGTAATGGACAGTGGCAGTGCTGCCTCTCCTCCCTCCCGTCTCTGACATCCCAAGCAGGCTGTGTTGGCAGGTGACAAAGAATCAGACCTGGCAGTGGGGTGACACTGTAAATCTCAGCTGTGACGGTTTCCTGTTGAGTAGCTTTTGGGTGAGCTGTCTTGTTGAGCAGCCTTTTCCCATCTTCACCTCTCTTCCCTAGAGCAAACTGGAGAAAGCCAGACCAGCTGCCTCCTGTCGCCAGCCTTGTTCCAGACGCACGTCATTCCGGTGCTGCTGAAGCTATTTGAGGTTCACGAGGAGCACGTCCGAATGGTGTTGCTGTCTCACATTCATGCCTACGCAGAACTGTTCTCTCGGGAAGAGTTGAAAAACATCATACTGCCACAGGTTAAGGACAGGAAAACAATATGCGGTATATCCTAGAATATGGGATTTCTACTGTTTGGGTTGGTTCTTAGCTTAAAGTTAGGATCTCAGAGCACTGGCCACAAACAGTTTGTAACCTCCGTTCTGTGCAAGCCCTAACCCTCACACCCCATCCTCATCTGGAGTTCTGGTTTTGTTAAACCTGATGCCATCATGCACACCACTTGGGCTGATACCTGTCACAAGAGACTGTTTGTTTCACACCACAGCTGTCAAGAATGGAGGAGTGACTGGTCTAAGCTCAGGGTGCCCTGGCGTTATGGTCCAGCGCTCCCCAGGCACTAGGATCAGCCACCCTCTTTAGCTTGCAGCACAAACTGGAAGGCTGATTTTGATGCTACAAAGTAACATCCAGTACCCACTGAGAGTTGCGGGAGATCATAGAAATGAAATGTGCTGCAATACAACATTTCAAGGGGAAAGAAGTGAAAAAGCAAAATTTTCTGCCCTTGGTAACATGATTGTGTTCTTTGCATAGGTATTGCTGGGCCTTCGGGATACCAGTGACTCTATTGTTGCGATAACGCTGCACAGCTTAGCAGTTCTCGTCTCCCTGCTTGGGCCTGAAGTAGTTGTAGGTGGAGAAAGGACAAAGATTTTCAAAAGCTCCGCACCAAGCTTCATGAAGACTGCTGATCTCTCCCCAGAAGGTAAATGATATGGTCAGAGTGCTCTCGGGATTCTTGCCCCTTCTGTCCAAGCAACATAGGCAGAACCTCTTGGATGATTAATGTGTTGCTGTTGACAGGTTAATTGACAAAAAAGCTAATGTGCAGCTAACCTTCAATTCTAAATTAGCTGCTGTTAGCAGATACAGAATTGATACTAGAAGAAAAGTTTTATAAAAATATTTTACATGTAGGAAATACATGGGGAAAAATTTAAATCTCTTCTTCATTTAAGAATCTCTGTAAGCAAAGATTGTTAAATGTGTATGTCTGGTGGAAAATCGTACTGTCCTTCTAAAGGACTTATGTACTTATCCAGATAGTTGTTTAATGTTCCCTCTGTTCCTCATGTTTTTAAAAATAGTAAATCTCATCCTCTTCCCCTAATTTCTATTCATAGATTGGAAAAAGAATACGAACTTCCCTATTTTCTCAGCTCTCAGGAGGCTTTTCAGCTAATCCAGATGAAGACAGTAGTCCCTGCACCTGCTAGATAACTTGGAACCAAGTGTACTATGGGAAAGTTTTTCTGGATATTGAAACTAAGAATGCTTATAACTGGAGGGAAGAATCTGCATTTGCTCTACTTTAGATATATAGATACCAAGTGAGATCAATTTAAGTATCAATGTTTTCTTCCTGATTATGTGTGTACTGACAGCTGCCACCCTTTATTAAAATCTGTGGATGGCTCATTGCATTATTTTTCTTTACATTATTTTAGTAGACTATAGTAAATAAAACCCTTTGGATTGCATGCCAAGGCCAGATTTATTTTTCAGAATATATTTAAAATTAGACATGATTAACTGCTGACAAACAACAAAAAGACCACTTTTGTCCTCACTAGCGAGTGACAGCCTGCAAAAAAGTGCTAGAGGCTGAACGTGTGAGGCTTAATAAGCTGTTTGCTTAAGCCCCTAAAAGGATGTACCTTCTATTGAGGATGCTCTGGGGTGGGGGTGGGTTCTGTCATTAAGGGCAGACCTTTCCAATGCCACAGCCGAGGCAGGCGCAGCACTGGAGCACAGGTAAGCCACGTGGAAGCGGATGCTGTGCTGGGGTGGTGGCAACAGGGCTTTGTGCAGCCAAGGCCAATGCTGGTGAATCGCCGCCACCACTGACGGTACGCTGCAACTCCCAAAAGCAAACTGAATTAGGCACTTGCCAAGCCACTGTCACTGGCTCAGGGAAACAAACCTGCCTTTTGCAGCTTCAGAGCGTGGCCTTGACTGGGGTCCCTTGACACGAGGGAGGCTGTCACACAGCCTTCAGGATAGAGGCTTGTGTTCCTGCAAGCAGTTTTGCTCATGCCCTCGCATGAGTTTGCTTATCCTCTGAATTGCTGCGACTCTCAGTGCTGTGCTTTTGTACGAGAGGCAGGTAACAGGGAACGGGTGATGCCATGCAGTACAGAAGCTGGGATTTTGGATCCAACCAGGTGTCACACAGCATTTTTGAAGCGTCTGTTCTGATGACAATCAGTTTGTTCATTGTGTATTTCTTGAAAGAACCTATCAGCAAAACCTGACCATTTACAGTTGCCTGAACTTTGTGCTGGCAAGAGCTGCAGATGGCAGGGACAGAGGAGTGTTGTGTTATATACAGATTGAGAGGTGCAGCTGGAGGATTGCTGTGCCAGTCTTCATCCAGTATTGCTCGTCAGCGCTGTAAATAAGAACGTTCCAGTGCTGCAGGCAGTTTCAACTAAGACTGTCAACACACCTTGTGGACCTGGTGTCCTTTCTTTTATTCCTGCAGACTCCCCCAGTCACGTTGTAAGCAATCAGAGAAATCAAACCTCCCTGCTCTTGAAGAACAATTCTAGTGTGTTCCCCGTCTCTGGAAATGTACCTGTCAAGAAGCTTTCTGTGCGACGAGACAATCCACTGGCTTCAAAAACAGGTAAAACTTAGCCCTGGCTCTTCCTTTTTAGAAATCAAGTGTTCTACAAATGTGTTGCTTGAAAAGATGTTCATTTCTCCCCATGTACTGATCTGAAACCTTCACTGAACCAAGGAAGGTAATGGTGAAGGAAGGAGAGCGTGACCCTTGACTTCCTAGGGAATAGTTATTTGAGAGTCTGATAGAGGCTGCTGGCTGGCCTTGAATTTCTGTTTCCTTACAGCAGGTTCTCTGCTATGCTTCTTCACCCCTGCCACAGCCTGGTAGATACGCTAGATCTACAGGTAGGCCTCAGGAGCTGACTCAGTTTACTTTCATGGCCTTTTTTCTGCCACCTGTTGCTTATCAGCAGTCAGCTTTTATTGCCCCAAAGTTTCAAGATTAATACCCCTCCTTTGCACGCAGAAAGGTGGCTGTGCTTTCTTAGAACAAGAGGAGCTTAGCACGGAATCATCTTTCCAGTTGGCATTACTGGCTTATTTCCATGCCAGGTGCTACCTATGATGTCAAGGAGTTTCAGGCACATGTAACACCTTTGTCTTCCACAGGTGAGCAAGACACTCAGTCTCCCTTGAATGGAATTCCTGGAAGCATTAATACACTAGGGAGCAGCAGGAACTCTTTGACTACCTCTGAAAAGCCAGCAGAGGAGTGGCCAGACTGGAGCGAGCCAGAGGAGACAGATGCTGAGAAAACTGTGAACATTCAGATTCAGCCCCGAGAGCCACGGGGCAGTGTGGGACCTCGTTTTGCTGAACATGATGTTGATGAGAAGCCTTGGGATGACTTTGAGCCCAGGAGCCCTAGTCCTGAACTGTCCTCAGGAAATTGCCTCACTGTGACACAAGCTGATGCAGTTGAAATGCCAAGGCCTCTGTCAGGTACCCATCACCTGAGCAAAGAATTCAAAAGCCTCAGACTGAGTCCCCCCAAAACGTCCTGCCCTGGGAACAGCTGGAGCAATGACAAGTGGGACCATCCAGAGCAACTCGGAGAAACTGTGCTGCCAAAACCAACCTTTAAGGAAAGGTTGAAGTCTTCACTGGAGTCTGGCCTAGGAGAAGAATTCACGATCAAAGTGAAAAGGAAACCTGTGCAAGACCCTGAGCTGGACTGGTTTGCTGACATGATCCCAGACATTAAACCTTCTTCAGCTATCTTGATTTTACCCGAAGCGAGGACAGAAGCAGTTGTTCCCAGTCACTCTGGTGTAGTATCCAGCAGAGAAGGTGCCTCCCAGAATGTGCTGTTTTCATCCAAATTTGCAGCAGCTGATCTTTTTGAGGTAAGAGGCTATAGGCAGTGGGGTTTAAGTGACTGCACGCTTGAGAGGATCCTAAAGCATGTACATACCGCAACACAGTTGTAGCAGCAGCTGGCTCCTTAATCAGATGGTGGGTAACCTGAGGAAGCAGCAACAGCATACAACTGTACAGTTGAGTCTTTACCTGTGAATACAAGATGCTGAGCTTTGAATGATGCATCTTAAACCAGGCACCAGGTAATTTAGTGGGCGGTTACTACAGTACCAAGGGAGCTGTGTTAAGAAATAAGGAATGGACTCCTACACTGCTAAAGACACTGACTGAGGAGTTTTATCTCCATCTTTTAATTCATGCTGCTGTATCCTGGATGCAAGGATCCTCCATGAGGTTAGGGAGCGTCTTGCTTTGTCAAGAGAGGTAAAACAAGGTTGAATTTCTGTCTGTTGAAACAGCCCCACACACAGATGGAAGAGAGCTTTCAAGCACAGAGGATGCTCAGGACTTAGGGAAAACCTAATAGCACTGTAAATAAAGAACCAGGAAACCAGAACTCTGGATTACAAAGTAAAGCTTTTTGGGTGCTTTGTTTTCATGAAAGAATAGCAGAAACATTTCTCCATTTCAGAGAACTAGGAGTTCTCAAGTAAGCAGGTAAATCCCTGTAGCCCCATCGCAGCGACTGCTGCGGTTTCCTAGGAGAGGAGGGAGCACTCCCAACACCACCACCTGAACACCTAACTCCATTAGGGAATAGGTGTTGATTTCAAGTTGTTTCGCTAATTCAGCCTCAAGAGTGCTAGCACAGGGGTAGCAGGTAGCATGGGGAGAGGAGCCTTGGATGTAAACTGAAGTTGTTTATTTGAATATAAACTCTGTCATCACATCAACCCCATGAGGCAGAGGAAAAGTATCACACACTATAGTGCAGTCAAGACTGTCAGTGGATGGGTGAGATCAAACTCAGTGTTAGAATACAGCAGGACAACAGCCGTTTCCTGGGAGAAAGGAATGTAGTTTATAGCATCCAGTTCTTAATGTAAAGTGGGTTTGGGATAAACAGTTCTTGCTTTAATTTTAGTGGGGGGGAAAAACCCAACCCACTCTCCCCAGTAGCTTGCTCTTATCTTTAAACTGTTCCCTTTTGTATTTAGAAGTTCTTTAGGACAGAAAGCTGCAAAGACTGGCACTTCTTTTTTGGTCCTATGAGGGGCTTTTAGCATACTGGATAAATGTCCTGCTCTGCCATCACAAGCCACACAGGCTCCTGTGGCTGTGCTCAGTACAGTACATGTGCCTTAGTGCTGATAATTTTATGTCATTCTAGGCCGAGGCTGCAGGCTGGGGTGAAGAAGAGGAGTTGAACTGGGAAGATGATACTAACTGGTAATGGGACGGAAAGAGACAAAGGCAATCTGTGGTGTGTTGGATTCTGTAAGAGAAGTCGCTGCTTCCACAATACAACAGTTAAGTACCTCAGCACTGCTTTTGCCAGAAGGCAGGCACTTGCTGCAGCAGCCAGCAAGATCCCGTGGGGCCTGAGCCCTTGCAATGGATGCTCCTTTCCAGTCTGTGCCAAAAACTGCAGGAGTGAGGCCTGCACTCGAGCAATATGCCCAGCTGTGATGTGCACCACTGCTACCGGAAAGAGGAACAGCGTGATGGTGCTGACGTGCTACTGGAGGCAGAGTGGTGTAAGCGATTGGTCCAGAACTCATCCCTGCTCTGAAAAACTGATGACAATAAATGAAAGTCACACTGAGTTCCTTGGTTAATGTGCCTTTTTTTTTTTTTCCCAGAAAAGTAAAGCCCTTAGAAATGGCTCATTTTAACTTTGTAGCTAAGAGATGACTTTAAGATGAATGTACAGTTTACTCAACTTATTTATTTCTGTTCATATAGTTCTGTCAGTGGATGGCACAAGAGGTGCTAGGAACCATACAGTGAAGGACCACTGAACACAAACTGCTTAAGCATTCTTTCTGCTCTTAACTGTGACCAATAAAGATTATTTTTTAAAAAAGATGACCATAGTGTGGAGTGGAACCCAGCGGCAGAGGTATGTTCAGAGAACAGTACAGAGCCTTAAACTGTTATTCTTGTGTATTTTAAAATTAAGATAAAAACACCTAGTGCCTGGTCACCTGGACATGAGGGGAACAAAGGTAACTGTTACTTTCACAACAGATTCAAACATCTTAGTATTCAAAACAATCTCATGACGTGTTTATCACGATACAGTAGCTTAGAAGAGCAAGCTATACATCAGCAACATACAAAATGACAGCTCAGGTGCACGATAGCGTCCATTAAAATAGATCAGTCCTTCCAGCCAGTTATTAAGAAAGTATCTCACACCTCAGTTCATTTTGACACAGAGCATCGCCCCGTGGCAGTTTTTTCTTCTCCAGTAATCACAGCTACAAAGGCATCTCTTCCCTCAGAGCAGGGAGCTGAGCTGGTTTATTGTTCTAAAACCTGTTGAGCACCTTACCGTACACTGTCTCTGAGGTCAGCTACAGCTGTATGTAGAGTCTCCAGTTTTACCGCAAGCCAAGCAGGGGGTGACCCTTTCCGGAGCAGCAGCTTCACAGCCTCCACTGCCCCCTCCATCGTGCCTACTGCTGATTTATACTCCTCCTCAGAGGGTGAGTGACACGCTTTTTTTGCCAGAGGCTGCAGATTTAACAGGAGACATCATTTATAATGCTCTACATAAGCAATCAGTCTTCATCCAAATGCAAAAAAAAACCCTTAGAAGGAAGAAGAGCTGCAAAGTGACTCCCCTTGCCTTGTGAGAGTTTTGCAGCTGGCAGGCAAAACAGAGCATTCAGGTTATAATACTAAGGGCCAGGTGTGCACACAACCATGGCAGGCAGCAAGACCATCTTGAACCTCTTTAGAGACTTCCCAGAACTGACAGCAATTGAGTGGAGCCCAGATAGGTTAAAGAAGTGCACATACCTCTCCTGTTGACTCCAGTTTTCCATCCATTTTCATGAACTGTGCACTGCAGGTAAGCCTTTCTTGCTTCATGCGTTCTGTTCGTGCTTCTGTTGTCTCTTCTACTTGCCTTGTCTAGGGAGAAAGCCACAGGAGAGGTACTAAACCAAGGTAGCATTACCAGCCTTTGCAGGCTCAATTTATATGCCACAAAGGGGAGGGAGCGAGCGAGACAGGGATCTTAACATGCAGTTCAAGATTAATCTAACTTCTCGCGCACTCTTCTGAGCAGGAGACTGAAGTTATCTACAGCTTTAGTGTAGCATCACTGACAGCTATCAGTTCTTTTGCTAATTATCTGTTTGTCAAAAACGGTTCATGCAGGTAGCCCTGCCTTAGGTTACACAATGACAACCACCTCCTCTTTCCCACTGTTCATGTTCTGCCTGAACAGCCATCTGCTCCTAAGAGAATTTTTTATAACATGCAAAAAGGGACTAAGATGCTTCATACATGTTCATCTAGCTTTCAGAAACTGACCCAAGAGAAACAGGGAAGGAAATAACACAAACTGAATATGAAGTTACTGTCTTTTTAAACAGAGAACTTCTCTGCTTACAACAACAACTGCAATTTAATCTTTTTGTTGTTGTTCAAGAAGGGAAAAATCAGAAGTTCAGAAGTACTGGCAGAGCAACATGTACAGGAATGGCAGTTGTTAATTCTGCTGATTAAAGCAAGTAGAAAAGTTCAACCAGATCCCAGTTAACAGAACAATTAATTTTAAATTTACTTATTTAATCACCATGCAGACAACGCAGTTATAGACACAGGCCGTGTACTGCTTACTATGGATGTGTACAACATCAAGTAAGAAAGCAGTAAAATGGTTCAAACATACATACCTTAGCCAGAAAACTAACAACTTTGTTCTTAATTTCTTCAGAATTAAGGCACTGAGGAACAACATCTTCATGGCTTGTTTCCTGCCAAAAATGTTGAGTAATAGTTTAGTACATTTGTATTTACAAAGGAACAAAGTAAAAAATGTTTCTGTGACAGTCCCTTCTCTGGTGTAATCAATCTAAGCAACCTGTGCTTCATCTTCCTTCACTTCCAGCTCTATGAGCCCTCATTACAGATGCTATGGCACATCAAAAGTAATACTAAGATCCAGATGGGTTAGTGAAGAGCAGCAAACGTTTAAGACAGAAGAATTTTTGTACAACAAAAGTTAACAGAGCCAAATACAGGCATCCAGAGCTCTTCTATGCTTACCTCTGCAAAATGTGTGAATGCCTCTAATGCGTGCTGATGAATCAGCCAGGTCTGGTCAGCTAGCAGAGAAGCAAACAAACACGACAACTGGGGTACAACTTGCCTCTGAAAGAGGAACAGATATCTATCAGTTCCAAAGAGTTAGTTGTGCACATCTTACCATAATGATCAATTATTAAAGATTCACTCTAAGGTCAAGGCACAGGTTTGTGAAACAGGAGAGTGCTACTGCCCTGTCTGACAAAAACAACACCATGAGGGAGGTGACATGTTCTATTCTTTCTTCTTGGAGGTTCAAACATCAGTCCGAATAACTGGTGAGAAGCAACAAGCAAATGAATAAACCAAGCATCTGACATGCACTCAGCAAGTCTGGATGAAAAATAAAACTGCTCTAGACCATTAACAAGTTTCCCAGATGATTATGCCCTGGCACTCCTGTATGTATTTAATGAAATTAATCCATTAACTTTATATTTAAATAAATAGTATATCTTGTCATCAAAAGACAAGATTATTTCACTAACGCCACAATTATATTTACCTGTGCTTCTTGTGGTATAAACACCTTTCCCATAGAAGAGAGAAAATCCACCATCGCTAGGCGAACATGATCTGGAGGATCCAACTGGAAAAGGGAAGACTGCAATGCAAATACCTGCAGAAAACAAACTCCAGTGAAGCTCCATTGAACAGACTGCAGGTGAAAACCATCTCACCCTTAAATCTCAGGACACTGAGTTTAGAAAACTGGACTGAAAACAGGAGGGGGTATGCTACACCTTGAATAAAACTGGCTAGTATAAAGCTGCAGTGTGCATTTTAGAAAGCAATGAGCATTCTCTACAGCACAGCCGTATGTCTCAATTACCTTAGAGAGTAACGGGAGTCTCAGAAGCAAAGTGCCATATACTTGGTTTAAAGACCAGGAAAGTAATCAAGGAAGAAATAAAATTAGGAACCTCCATGTGTTAAAGAGAAGGCCAGACCATGAAATAACTCATTTGAGATTTCAGTAAATCACAAAGAACTTTGTTTTCATGTAGTAAATTATTCCTAATCTGTAAGGTTTTGTTTTGTGCGGTTTTTTTTTTTTACCTGAGTAATTGGTTGCGCATCTAATGCTTGGACAAAGAATTCCAAAAGGTGAAGTAGTAAACACAGTGTCTGCTGGAGACATGGCTCATCTGAGACCTTCAACAGATCACAAGATGTTAGTAACACTGCATTTTAGCTTATAGAGTAACTGCTTAAGAAAGAATTTAAAGTTACAGTAGTGTTCCAAAATTCTTAGCTTAACTTCACACACCTAAAACAACACATCGTAAGCAGCAGCAAATATTAAAACAGTCATATAAATACTTCTAGGTAGTCATATTTTACAACACCCTTTTCTTTGATTTTTATTAAAAATATTTCTTATCCCTTATCTCCTTCTTCCACTCACTAATATAAGCAGCTAAAGGTTATCTGAACTATTTCTTTTCACTGATCATTTGCCAAATGTCTCCACAGAATGGCTGAGGTTGGAAGAGACTTCTGAAGGGGCACATTGTTGGCTCTTCTTCACCCCCACTCAGACTTTCTTTTTTAATCCAGAGTATGAACCATGACAATCCTTTTCCTCTTTACTGCAACTGCAGCCATGAACAGGTATACAGTCGCCAGGGCATTGTCTTACCCCCTTGTTCTCAAATACAGGAGGAAGGTTACTAGCTCTATGGGTTTTCATGTGCTAACAAGCTATGTTCTAATTAGATCACCATGAGTTTTGTTCACATGCTAATGAACATTTAAAATAAGCCAAATTTGTAACTGGTATGAATCAGAATAAGGTATTTCAGACTTCTTGTTAAGCAAGTCTGAATCTGACACCAAGTAACAGAGTAAGAAGGTGCCAATATATTTAACATTCAGGAAAATTCAAACTCCACTTCCCAGAGCAGGCACCTGCCTAATACACAAACCAGCTGACAGCACATGGGAAGCACAGCTACACTGTGCTTTACACAAACGGTCCAATCCAAGTAAAACAACTTAGTAACAAACACATGATGATACAGCACCAGCCTCCCAGAGACCTTGTGCTTTCATCATTGGAGCAGCAAATTCTCTTACCTGCTTAGCCTGCAGAAAAGTCCAGAACTGACCAAGCACTTCCAAGACAGATGCCTGAAGTTCTGCCTCCAGAGTGTCATCAGCAAAACTGCATGCAGCCAACAGGACAGAAAGGGCAGTATTCTAGTAGGAAAAAATGTATTAGTAAGACCAAAAAAAATTACATTTAAAACAAACCAAACCCCCAGGCTCATATCAAACATTTAAAATGATACAAGATGGCAAGAAGCCCAATGTGCTGCATCAGCTGTACAGTACAGCTAATCCACCAGGCCACTGGCCAATAAAGCTTCCAAAGCAAGGAAACCATCTGTTACTTCTGTGAGTTTCACACAGCGCTGTAGTGAAATTACACTACATTAGCAGGCGAAAGCTGGCAGCAGATACTTCATGTGGAAGTCTCTGGTTTCTCACACTCCTTTGCCCAGGAGACCAGTGAGCATCTTTCAGATTTAATGCTGCATAAAACCAGCCAGGACTCCAAAACTTAAAAATAATTGTATGACATAATATAAATCAGAATTTCTAAAGAAAAATACATTTACTCACCCAGAGAGCTAACAACTAGAATAACTAATAAACCACAAGACCTTTACTGACACCCTCAGACTAGAGGGTCCTAAGGTGTTGTGTACTAGGAGAAAACATTAAAATGAGAGTTCTTGCTCAGGCATATGCCAATTAAGCATGGAAAAAAGCTGCGCAACACACAGAAAAACAGAACTGAGGTGACAGGAACAGAATCCTTATAGTTTGGAAATCCAGAGTTCACATGTTTTTTTACAAAAAGAATGACATCTCCTTTACCACAGATTGAAGCTCTCCCAGAATGCGGCTGCTATTCAGCCATCGCCTGCACTGTGCGAGCCCTGCCACACAGAGCTGACATGCCACTTGTTTCCTCAGATCAGGATTCAGGGCCTTGAGGGATAAGTGCTGCCACACAGGCAAGTTCTCCACCTCTTCTGGAAGAAACTTATGAGCAAATTCTACCTGCAAACAGAAGTTAACAAGAACTAAACAGACTGGAAGACAATTTGATAATCTGTTAGAAACTTGAGCAACCAAAATGTACTGCCAGTTACCTTTTCAAATATTACATGAGAATAAAGTTGTGTAAAACCTTTTATTTAAATTAAATAAAACTTCTTATATAAAAACCTTCTAGAACTGCTACCTCCACCATCACATATAGGACATCAGAATGACTAAGCAACTTACTCTTTCAGCTGCTTGAAGCAATGCCCCTAGCAACCAGAAGAAAGAGCTTTAGCCTCTCCAAGGTAAATAGAGAGGCACTGACAGGAAAGGATACTACTCTGTATCTGATGACATGAGAACACTGATGAACACCAGCTGCAGATGCAAGGACAGGACATACAGTCTCAGCAAATCTGGGAGATGTGCTGTTTTCATACTTGGTCAAAAAAATGACTTATTCACCACTTAGTAAGACCACTCTTACAAAAGGTGTTATGTGCCTCTTATTTTAAAAAGCACACCTGCACAAATTGGGATCTGCTGTGACAAAGTAGCAACAAGTACAATATCAAGTACAGCAAGCAAGCACTCAACACCTTGTCATTTCTGAAGAACTGAAAGAGGGTATTTTAACACAGGCCACTGATTCAAATCTCTTCTATTAAGGACAGAAGATGCTGGTGCTATACTTGCCTGATGATCTGGAGCCATCAAGAACAGCATACGCCTCAGCAGAACACCCAAGGCAGAGACTTGGTAACAGTCACTGGGCCAAGACTTTATCTGAATTAGGATAAAATTAAAATAAAAGATAATGAATCTAATTAAATTAAGGAAAAAATCACCACTCAGCAAATGAATTCTATACAGAACGTTCCGAGAGTTGCTACGTGGGATCACAGCAGTAACAGTCTAAATAAAACAATACAGGACATGCTGGAAATCCTCAGCATATTGTTTTGTATTTTCACAGTACTGCTATTGCTAATTAACAACCCAAACACAGTTTGGATTTGGAAAAAAAATGAAATTCCTGTCTTTGCTCATTTAGAAAGTTTGCTAGTAGGACTAGGATTAAAACTGGTGCCAAATTGCCTTGTAGTTCTTACCAAGTGGGCGATCACAACAACGTGGTGAGCACACAGTTCAGCTGTTCCATATCTAGAATGTGAGAGATGGAAGCTTGTGAGTCTGTACTTCCTGCTCTTTTACAGACTAAATATCATAAATCTTGTCTGAGAGATGGCCATTTCCTTTAACATATTTAAACTTGATATGCACAAACACAATTTACTTGTGAGAACCATTCCAAACCCCAATTATTAAATAATAGAAAAGGTATGTCCCCCTTGCGTGCATGAATGTAAAAATAGCTAAGCCATTTCTGCTTCTAATTTTCAAACTATGCTCTATATCTGAAAAGAATCCAGTTATGGGACAATTTTGTCTTTAAAAAGTCTCTCTCAAGGAATTATATACAACAGAACTAACTGGATCTCTGGAAATCCTGCTTGACCCGTAACAAAAAAAAAAAAAAATCTTACCGGGCAAGGAAGCACCATGAGTCCATTGCCAGCAGAGACGTGATCATACTAGAACCCAGCACAGCATCCAGCAGAGCATACTCCTGAGGAGAAAGTATGTATGTAAATTCATGCAGAAACAGACTGCAGGCCTACTATTACTTTTACTCCACTAATTATCAAAAAACCTAGTAGGATTTTCAGCTTATCCAATCTAAAACGTTTTAAGAACTCATTTTCACACTCTGTCTTCAGCTACACCATCAAGCAAGCAGCTACACCTTTAGTTTTGCATACTTCGAATGTCTATGTACATCCATTTCAATGGGCTGAGAATCCTTCATTTTTCAAAACATTCCATCATGTGCATCCCTTCTTCACAAGGCAACTTTATGGGTTTGTTGTTTTTATTTTAAAAGCAATGTATTGCCAATGTCCTTGCCAGCTTTATTAGCAGTTTACTGAAAACCAAATAAAACTTGTCCCTCTTTTCAGAACACAAATTTTATCTGAAAGAGGAATGTAGCATTCAGAAAAAGAAAAACTAAATTAGAGCTATAGTTTTTGTGACTTAATTTTACAAAGGTTAACATTTATCTAGAGGTTCTTTTGTCTATGTGCAGGAAAAAGTGAAAAACTTCTAAAACATTATATAACCTTAATCAAAGCCCTGAATACTCCTCTGAAGTAAAAAAAATACTACTTATTATTTTATGGCATGTTATTAGCTGGAATACAACAATATAATCTATTTATTTTTATTTAATTAACATTTATCTATTTAATATGTATTTATTTAGTATTTAAATATTAAATGTCACTTTATTACTTCACAGTATAGACTAAAAAATCCAGGTAAATTTAATACAAGTTGAATACTGCAGAAAAGAAGGCGCTGAACTTTTATAACAAGTTGAGCTCCCCTCCACCCAAAAAGAACAAAAATTTCCAACGCCACAGAGGTTCTCAAGAACTTATATGAAGCTTTATTTTCCCCTTTCCCACAAGTGACATTTGCTTTATAATTGAATGCCAGTCATGTAACTGTATCCCAGCTCCTTTCTACAGAACTTCATACCTAAGCATCTCTTCAGAGCTAGATCATTAGAAAGAACTCCTTTTTTAAACAGTATCTATGCATCACAACAGCTGAGAAGGTGATAAGCAAAAAAAAAAAATATCTTACCAGCTGAGGAAAGTGTGATGGGAGTGTGGAAGCAATGAAGGAGCACAGGTGGACACAGACATAGTGATAGAGGGTGATGGGAACTGCTGGCTGTCCTGTACTAATCACCTCTGGCAAACAAACAGGGAGAGAAAGCTCGGCAGAACATTGCTGGAAACTGAAGAAGAGAGCTGAAAACAAAGACAGGCTACAAGGGTAAAAGAAAAAAAAAGAAGGTGGGGTTTGGTGGAGAAACACAGCTGGGTTACAGATTTGCAAATCCCAAATCCTGCAAGCAACATCTGAAGTACAGAATCTGTGTCTTTGACCAGAAACAATGGCAGTAACTTCAGTGCTTTTACATGAGATTTCCGTTCCTATCTTCCTCTTTTACAAATTCAGGTGATTATTAGAGAGTTTAGGCATAAAAATGCAAGACGAAGTATCAACAAATTACATACATCTCTCTCTTCCTACCATGGATGTACTCTAAATACCATTCCTTTCCTGAAAAAACAAAGACATTTATGGTTCTGTATCCTTCACTGCTGAATCACTGAACATCAGATCCTGTTTTTCACACCACAAGGGTACGAATCCATAGAGTAAGACATGTTACTATACAGTTGCAAGGGAAACCCCAGCAGCTGAGCCACTCCGTTTGCTCATATAGGCTGATTACTGTAATGAAGAGGTGAAGAACTACAAGGAAAACCTTTTTAGTACCTTTTTCCTGTGTTCCAGAGAGTCTGCACTTCTTCAGGCTGAGTGGACAGCTTGTCCATTATGGTAATCAGGATGAGACACTGAGGGAGCTGCTGCTCAGGAGGGAGACCTGTAGAAGTTTTAAAAAGTGATGCTAGTTGCCTTGGTTGTGTGTAAACTGGCTTTTAAACAAATGACAAATGTTCCTAGTAAAACAATCAAAAAATCACAGACAGCTGGGAAAAAAGGAACATTTCATCATGAACACTGTGTTTGAAGTGAAAAATAAATGCAATATACTGAATCCTGCAAAATCTAAAATATTCCAGTTTTACACTGTCACTGCAAGATGCTGCGAAAGAGTTACAATCTAGATGCCTTATGCATCCAGTCTCCTTGAAAGCATGGGATGTCTCAAACACTGAAAACACAAAGTTTTCTTCTAAGTGTGTTAGGATAATCACAAGGCCAGGGTACACATATGGGAGAGAAGCAAGTCGGCTATCTCAGAATTCTGACACACTGGTCAGGGCAGAAATTGGGGAGGGGGGCGTGTTGTAACAAAAAGACGATCATTTCCCAGTTTGAAGGCATTCTACTTTTCACAGAAAATAATTTAGGAAAAAATAGCTGTCTTCTCCCACCAACAGAAGAGCAGAAAAATTTCAGCTTACTTTGAAAATTTGTGACAAACGTGGACTGAAATTACACAAAGCAGCAGAATTGATAGGATTTTTATTAACCAGATTGATAATGAAGTTATTGAAAGTACTTCGGAAAAGATGCATTCAACAGGAACTATTGGTTATAAAATTAATCTGAGCTAGCACGCAAGTGATTATATCATAGCACTTTCAAAACAATCAGAGCCAAGCAAATCAGAATACAACTGATAGTCCATAAAGTCAAAACATCAGCCCTGATCCCTCAAAGATGCTTATGTAGTACTATAGCAGTAGTAGCTGTATTTTAAACCCACCTAACTTTTCACTTAACACTTGCTCCATAAAAGGGCTAAAGGGAAGCAGCTGGTTGATGAGAGGGTCCAGAGCCACAAGAAAAACCCGGGATATTTCATCTCGATGAACTTCTAAGATGTTTGGAGCATAGAGACTGGGAGGAAATTTGCTAAGGGGGGCCAGAAAAAAAAAGTTACAGTAGCATTCTCAGTAACGTTTTTCAAAAGAACTACAAAAAGGCAAATTCATTATTTCCTTGTTATTATGAAATAAAAGGCTCCCCATTTTAGAGTATGTATTGTAGCCTGAGAGTTACAACTCTGCATTCACTCATTAAACTAAACATCATAATCAAGTATTTTATGAAACATTGAAAGAAAATCTTACAGGCTCATGGAAAACACATGTAAAATACATAACACACCTAAGAAGAACTACACTGAATCACAAACAAGTCAAGCAATGAAAAACCAAGCAAACACCTGTATACACAATTTGATGGTCATAAATGTGATAGCACTGATCTAACACATGACACTAATAAAAGTGTACCAAAATTTCTTTGAAGAGAAAAAAGACCCTGAGCAATAGAAGAAAAAAAGAACTGAGTATAAAGCAAAGGAATTCATGAAACGAAAACCTCTCTTACAACTTACTAACTGTAAAAATGCTTCCTACTCAAAAATCCTGCTCAGTTTTGCTGAGTGAATAAAATTTCACAACCTTCCACTTGAAAAAGATCTACAATGTAAGTAAGGTTAGAAAAGGAAACTCATAAAAAAATCCACCTGACCTTGCAGTGAAACACATAGTGAACTCATGTGCACATCTCACCACAGAACCTGGTTTCAATTCCAAAAGAATGACTGAAATCAGCCCTCGATTATGAAGTCCACTTTCCACTATTCTTCCCCACTGTTGCAGCAAATACAACAAAACTTTTGAAAGAAAAAGTCAGCCACTTGCAGACTGTTAGGCTTCACAAGCATAATGTTAAAAAAGTGCTTGCTTCCGAGAGAACCACAGAGTCCTTTTGTGAGATTTCACAAGATTATAAACACAACAGTAAAGCTATGAAAAATTTCAGAATGCTCTGTTTCTGATGCTCTCTCCCTTCAGGATAAATGTTTCTGTACTTTGTCTTAGAGATTGAAAACAATCTGTTTCAAACTGGAAGGTACACTGCTGGGTTGCTCAGTTTTAACCCTGCCTAATTGCTTCATTTCAAGGTGACTAAAGGGCAAATCCTACCTTGGGGAATTTTGACTTCAGGAACAAGAATTTTCAACTTGCATAAATAGACCCAGTGTCCAAGATAATCTGCATATTCTGCACATAAATTGTTAAGAAATGTTGACATAAGTTATTGCAACAAAGTCAGTGGTTTGTCAATACTGGACACTCATCAAAAACGGGGTAGAGGTAATTAGTATCACACAAAAATGCCCAATTTATTAAAAACATATTTTAGTTTTCCGTACATGAAAAAAGGAAGGTAACAGCTCTAGAACAAGAATTGTATTTTTACATCTCAAAAACTAAGAATGAAGGATGGAGATGTTAAGATACTATCAATAATCAATTATTTGTACTTCACTTACCTGTATATCTGAAGAAAGAGCTGATGTAACTGAGAACACAAATCAGAGAAGAAAGAAAGAAATTCCTGCAAAAATTATTAGTTTTGAATGGTACTTTTAATATAAAATACATGATTAAGTACACTTCCTTTCCATTTTACTATACTGGTGTGCAAACTACTATACTGCAAAAATTGCTTAAGTTCTAACAATCCACAGCACAAAACAAGTGCAAAGCAAACAATGAAGAAAGTGCTCCTAAGACTAATTACACTACATGTATATATATATATATTGTAGGTGAACTGGCTAAATTTAGAGGCATGCTTAAAAAAATTGGTAAGTACATTTGTAATAGTCACAGAGAGCCACAGAAATCTGAAGTGGTCTCATACACACTGTAAGGCTGCTTTATCCTGTCAAAACGCTATTTGTTTTGTGCAGAAGAAAAAAAAAACACAACAAAAAAAATCATCCCCCTGCTTTTATCCCATGGGACAGAACAGATGCAGAATGTACCATCAGTGCTATTCCTAAAGAGCAAAAGTTTTTCACATCCATTCTTAAAACGGGTAGATTTACAGCATGTCTTCTAATAATGAGAAAAAGAGAACACAGCAACAAAGTGAAAGGGCCAGGAAAAGAGCAAGAAATCAGTGTCAAAGCTAACAAGAGTAAGTGCACGGACACTTCTTCTTACTAATGCCACATCATTTTCGGTTGACGAAACAAACAACTGAAACAACCTGGCAACAGGTTTCATCTGCTTAATGCTTCCAGATAGTTTCTGTTGCACTGTCTCAAGGCTGCCTGTAAAGACTGGACCCCACTCCTCAGTGACACTGCTTGCAACAGCTTATTATTTCTGTTTGCTTTTCTGTTGAATCACAGCAGTAATCCTGCTTAGGCTTCTGAGTATATACAGGTGGAAGAACTACAAGCAGGTTACGCGTGGATGTCAATTATACCACCCATACGGTACAGTTATAAATTGTTAAGATACAATGCAGTACAAAATTATTCCATTTGCAGACCAGAGGCTTTAATTTAATACTAACATATAATTAAAGTATTAAAACCTACCTTGGTGTAGTGTGCAAGGGAATTAGCAAAGAATCTACACAGTTTGACCGTCTTCTGGAACAGCCTGAGGTCAGCACCATCCTGCCCAAAAAAAGCAGCTCTAAAACTTCACATACAGAGTAATACAAGAAAAAAATGAAGTTAAATTGCTAACAATGTTTAAAACCTATTTCAAACTTGATTCTCTACAGACTCCACAGCTATGAGAGAAAAACTGTAAAAATCTTCAGTAGGCCTCAACATTTTTGTGGCAATATTCAGAATTGCAATGTTATCTTTTGATTGACCTTAGGATATTGTCAGTTTAGGAAATAAAAGACATTTCCATAGAGTATGGTGGAAACTTTTTTTCAGTGCCTTGCTAAAACATCCCCAATCTAAACAAAGTTATGTTTTTTCACTTGGTTTCAAAAGAACTACATACTCTGCCTACTACAGGAAGTGAAAAAAACCCAACCAAACAACCCAACAAACCAAACCCAAACCACTCCAAGCAATAATACAGAACAAAGAATTTATCCTCCTCAAGTTTGATGGCAGCTTTGGGAGCTTTTTGATTCACCTGTATCTCTGACATCTTCATTTGCTCAGCCAGCTGCAAACAGGAGTGAAAAGAAAATAGAGTGTCCTTGCACAGGCCACCAAGGATGTCACTGTGTTTCAGATGGTGCTGCAGCAGAGAATGATGCTTCAGGCTTTGCCTAAAAAAGTAGGCATATAATCAGGTATTTAGTTGTCAGAAGCCAGCATGCAATGAGTTAGTACAAATCCAAACAACTAATTCTTCAATTTAGGCTTTTATGTAACACTAATTGATGCAACATCAATGTATTGATGCAACATCAATGTACACTGAAATCAGAAATTTAGAGAACAACCCTCTTCATAGCCACAAGTAAAACACAGAGGAAAGGCAGGATGAAAGTGCAAGACAGCACAACTCAAGTCAAAAACTCTTACAAAACTGTAGGTCAGGCCTCTTAAGATTATTTATTCAGATGATGGTGTTTCAGATTTTCTTCTGCATTGTAATCCAAAAGACAAGCTTCTATTACTTTTCATGCACAATTCCTAACTACCTTCAGGGCCTTTAATACTATACTAGCTAAGTACCTAAATTAAATTTCTAAATGTACTTATTAGCTAAATAGCTAAACTGAAATCTCTAATTTCAATTTTATTTGAAACTCTGAACATAAAGCTATTGAAACACTGGTTATTTAAGATTACAGTCTGTTTGTATTACAATAAAATCCAAAGAGTTCAATGACATACTTGACTATGAACTTCCACGTATTGGCATGAAGAGCATGGTCCATATCAGAAATGACAGCGCATATCTCCAGCACAGTGTGGATTACTACAGAGGAATTAATAACAGCAACAACTGAGTGAAGTCTGATTCATGAGTTCACAGCTATGCTGCTCCTAGGAAAACAGCAGCAACCACAAGCACTAAGAAAATACCATCACACTAACACAGAATCAGGAAACTTGGCCGAGTGCTTAGATGCTGCCTGTTTCCTACAAACCTACACAACATGCCCCACCCCACAGAGAAAGTTTCAGGAGAAAAACTGAAATATTTCAAGCTTTAACACAGTGCTGTCTGAAAGGCTGGTCAGGATGTCAGCATGCTCAGAACCCTGTTTTAAAAATTCAAACATACCTCTCTATAAGAAAAAAAAAAAAAAAAAAAGACTGAGCAATACTAAAAAAATGTTAGATGCACATATACCTGACACCATATCTGTGACGTTATCTTCAGTAGAAGCAGAGCCCATGGAAATCATATCAAGTAGTTCCATCAGCTGCTTCTGAAGAGAGTAAGTTTCCTTGAACATAGCTTGTAGGAGGTCAGAAATCAAGTGCAGATGCCCACAGTACAATGATTCACTGTCCTGTAGGAAACAGGGAAGACGACGTTTATAAAAACCAGTTCAGGAATCACAGTCTGATGTTTCACATGCTGAAAATACCGACAGCTTTGTCACACATTTCACTGGAAAAAAGAACAAGGCATAGACATACCTACTTCAATACACAGCCCAATCTGTAGCTTCTGCTGCTGACTCCCGTTTGCTAAACATAAAATGCTATTCACCTGCAGCTTCATCAACTAATGAAGTCTGCCTGGCTCTAGGGAGTTTAGCAGGCTTTGTGTTAGGCCTCAATATATGAACCTAAGATCATATTTCTGAACACAACAGTCCAATGTTAGCAACAAAGGAAGCAGCATTCCAAATCTTAACCTTTGGATAAAGGTATGGCACCTGCATTTGACTCCTGACATGGAAAACTGATGTAAATGTTCCCATAGGAAAGACAAACTGAAAAGTGAAAAGGAAGGCCAACCAAAAGCTATTGTGTCCTTATGATGAGCTTGTTTTATTTTTACTGCTCTAGAGGGAATTACTGTTGCATCTGCAAATCCAGACATGAAACCTGATAAGACATTACTCATCGCAACCAACATAAACATCCTAACCTCAACTTTCAATCCACTGTGGAACTTGCATAGGAATAAAGTAAGTAGCACCATTTTGGTAACCATTTGTAGCTCTGAAAATATCGCAGCTATCAGAAGCGCACAGGTATCACAGAGAGCCTACATTCATAAACACAACGTTCAACTGATACTGATGCAAAATACAGAAATAGCGCAGTCTGGGCCTTTCACTACCCAGTCAGACAGCTGAAAATAATCTTGTACTTGGGCATTGAATAAAAAATTTAAGAACTAAATTTAAATTGAAAAAAATAATTCCACAACAGTATTACTTCAAAATAGGATGTTCTTACAAAGTGAGTGTTTCCTAAAAGCCAGCCAGCATAAGAATTTTTCTCCTTCTAACACAGCCCTACCTTGCAGTGTGTAAATGTGTTCTTTATTATATGAAGAACTGAGGATGGAAGGGTGCGGATACTCTCCAGAGGCACGCACTCTTGAAGTGTGCAGATGTATCGTACACAACCGGTCAGAGTTTCCAAAAGCTGCACCATAGTCTTAAAGCAAGAATAAACAACAACGTTTTTCACCCCTGCAATGATTTCAAAAGCCTGTTTTCTTAGATGAATTGCACCTAGATTTTTATAGCGTTTAAAGTTCACTGTTCTTTGCATATAAAGATGAATGAAGCACCATAAAATATCAAGCAATTCCAGAGTTTTTCTCTGATACCATATATTTTTTGAAAGCTTCGTTATTTCTTTTGACTACTCTTCTCAATTTACAAAAATTTTAAAACTCAGAATTAAGTGACTGTATAACCAGGTGCCAGGTTCACTCTTTAAACAGGGAGAATCACATTCCATTTGCATTAGGAAATTAAGCAGAATTTGAGATTATTTTTTTTAATTATGATTAGCATCACATGCTAGATGTTATCAAATCATTCACAAAATGTTAATTGAGCTTCAACTGCAAAGGAACATCAAATAACATTTTAGCCATCTAGTTAGTAGGTAGTAAAAATATTCAAAAAAACTTGTAATTTTAGGTAAAAATCAAAGAATAATGTAAACACTCCTTTGACAGCTTATTTCACGGGACTTGCCTGCAGAAGATTCCTTACAGTACTGCATAACTCTGTATTCTGGCTGGTTAATCCTTTTGCCTCGGTGGATAATTCATACATCAAGTTATCAAATAACTGTAGAGTCTGTCACAACAAAACAAAACTTAAACATTTTATTTATAAACATACACATGCAAATAGTAACACTATTCTCTTAACTGCTTGCTTCCTTGGCATGGAGTCACCGGCTACTGCGATAACTCACAGGAGAAAATCATGTCTTCTAGCATTTGAATCATAAAACGTGATAAACAAGAAGCCATCTTAGGGTTTTCCCAAATTATAGACAGAAGCTATACTAGCTGCTATCTTTCCTAAAAATCTGTTAGTAAAACAAACTTCTCAGCTAATTTACTTGAAATATATATACCTCATTCTACCAAAGATTTTTTTACACATTGTTTTAAAAGGATAATTTAGTCTCAGAAAATTTGTGGTTTTGTTGAGAACGATCACTAACATTTTGAATACATTAAAAAAAATTAAGTCTATGACCTACAAACAACAATAATTTAGTTGAGGTCCTTGGATATTTGACAAGTGTTACTGCTGAGACCGCAAAAGACAGTGAGGTGCTTCCAGGCACGTGCAGGATGCAACATAAATAGGTATGGTACGGCAATCCTTGTTCAGCATAGGCTTGTTAGGAGCCATTTTTCTTGTAACCTCCAAGATCTGCTACAGGACATAAAATAAACGAAATGGAAATCAAGTGGCCATTTTTACCAGCTTCTTAAAATACACAAGCTGAGCCTTGAAACTTAGATCAGTAACTTGGCTTTGCTCTACTTCATTTAAAATGTAAACACTGAAGAATTTTCATACAACTATAGCACAAAATTCTCCATCATTTAATCAAAAAAAAGAACTTATCTTAGGTCAGTATGGTCTAAAAGTTTTTCACTATATTATTAACATATTTCACAACATTTATTCATGATATCTGAGCATTGAGCTCTTCAGCATTTTTGTCCTGGGAGGCTACCTCACATAAAAATTCTCCACCATGGTCATCTCACAAAAAACTCAATCTTCTCAAAAAGAAATAAAAACCAATTCTACCACTGAATGGAGAAACTATTACATTGCACATTCAATCCTCTCCCCACTGTAAAGAATGGTAACAATCTCAGAAACAACCCAAAACAAAATCGATAAAACTGTTAAAGGGTAAAATTTTAATTTCAAGTATTGTACCCAAACCAATAATTATATTGTGTGACCTCAAAAAAGAATCTCTGTGTTCTAAGCAGGTTTTAGCACTGGACCAACTGAAAATTCCACATTTAATTGAAGCTGTCATACCTTTGGTAATACTTTTGAGAAAAAAGTTTCTTCCAAATCTGCAAGGCTGATATGGGGCAAAAACATTTCAGTCAGGATCCTCAGAACACCTGCAAAGCAAAGCATTTAAATGCTATAGAAGAACAATGTGTCATTATCAGAAATACGCAGCAACCTATCAGATGAAACAAAGAACTGCACCAAGCAGAAACAGATCAGGTATTTGATTTTGAGAGCAGCAACACAACATTTGCCACACATTTATTATACAAAAAATCAAGTAACAGTAACGTCTCTTACATGTATAAACCCATCAATAATATCACCACACCTGACTGACTACTCAGCTGAAGACTGAGCACAATTGTTTGCCCATGGAACTAGAACATTCCAAACTGCAAGTAGTTGCACATTTAATGTGCTGGCTGGCACTAATATTCAACTTTATTACATACCAGCCTCATTTTCTTACCACTATCAAGTATTACAAGAGTTTTTCCACCTATAAGATAATGGCCAAAAAGACAATAAAATACATGATGAAAAAGAACCCTTCTTTGAAGTGTCTAATAATCAGTAGCGGGAAGGAAAAAGCAGCCTTGCATGCATAACTTCTTCATGGACTTTCTTCAAACTTATTCAACATGCAAATTGTGTAACATGCAAGGTCTGGCAAGATTGCTGATGACCATGAAAGTCACAAGTTACAGCATAAGTATTTTTAAATAACACAGAATTTACAATGCAATTGCAATACAACAACCCATAGGAAGAGGCACTTCTTGGTCACTACTTACGAATATGCTCAGTCCAGTCTTCAGACTCTTGATACATAGAGTAAAAAACGTTAAAGAAACTCAAACTCATTTTGCTGTAACAGTTGCATCTTTAAAGCATCTGCAGCTGTCACAGTGGCTTCTCTCTCACTGTTCCACATACGCTTCACCCACCACATGAAATAGGCAGGGATGCTTCATAACCGATGCAGGCTCATGTACCTCAGTACTCACGCCATCAGCACGAGTATTTCTAGTGTATTGGTGAGTACATCTTGGGGTGGTTTTTTGATTGGTTTTATGTTGGTTTTTTGTTTGTTTGGGGAGGAGCTACCTACAGTGCTAAATGAACACCACTATTTTCTACCGTGAATGTTTTATTTCAATGAAGGACCGTTCGTATTTCCAGTAAAACGCCCAGCATCTAGCTTTTCTGCCCTGTGTCTGCCCCTTACAAAGACTGCACCGCTTTCCCTCCCACGGATGCCTTTGCTCTAACTATGCAAGGCTGCAGGAGGTACACCCCCACAACCCCCCCGCCGTTTCGGGATGCTTCCCCACAACCACCCAGCAGCCCAACCACCCTCCCAGGAAGGATATAAGAAGCCTGGGAAGAACGGTGGGCATCTCTCGGCGGCAGAGATCCCAATCCCAACCTCCCAGCTCTTGCAAGAGCAGCTCGCGATCTGTCTGGGACATGACACTGACTCCACACACCTCACAGGAGGACAGCGGCGGCGGGAAAAAGTTACCTCCGCAATCCCAGCAGCCCCCAGCAGCCGCCCCGCCCCTTTCCCGCCCGCGGGGGCTGCTGGGATAGCGGAAGGGGCAGCCGCTCCACGTGGGAGAAGTGGATGGTGCTGCCGGTATCCAGCAACCGGGGGTCGGTACGGGCACGGGGTGGGCTCAGCCGGAATCGGATCGCTTTGCCCGGCTTGCATGCTTCAGCTGGGGCTGTAAGGGAGGGATGCTGGGCCTTAACAGCCTCTGTGCGCTGTGGTTTGGCGTGGCTTGAAAGACTGAAGGCTGAAACGGGGAGTTTTACCGTAATAAGCAGTTCCTCTTATTTTTTCCAGTCTCTATCTACGTTACATGAGAGATGTCACTTGTCATGCAGTCTTTTCATAAATTTAAATGCTTATAAAATGGGTTTTTTCCATTTAAAATTGTATTTAAATGAATTTAACCTAAAAAAATAGGAGGCAGCGATTGGTCGGCATGTTTGTGCTAATGCTTAAAACTAATGTCTCTGCTAATACGTAGAACTTGTTTATTCTATTTCCAGAAGTAACTCACCTGGTTTGTTGGCCAAATATCTGCCATTCTACCTGCAAAGCACTCTTCCCCATAGCAATAACTACATAAAAACATCCTCTATAAAAAACAAGAAAAAAGTTGTGTTAGTATTGCTCTTAGACGAGTGTTTCTGGCTGTAATAAATTAAACTTTTTTTTGTTTACTGTTATTCCTGAAAATGGATTTCCGATTTAATTTTTTTATTGACAAAAATGAGAACGATGAACCAGACACTCTGGGTAAGGTGGACTTAGAGTTGCACTCACCAAAACACAAGCAAGAATCCACAGGAAAGAAGCAGCAAACTGCTGCTACTGCGGCAGGTGCCAGCCCGAGGCTGGGTGCTGATGCACAGCAAGATGAGACACCGTCAAAGTTCTTTAAAGCTGCCAAGGAGCACAGTATACCTGAAGATCCCAACAAAATATTGGAAAATAAAGTCATGGAAATGACATCAGGCTTGTATTCGGTGAATGTGTCTGTAGTGGAAACTATGTGTTTGGATGGTGTGGATGCAGAAGGCATCATATCTAAAAGTGTTTCTTCTCGCTCTGATCTCATCCCGGGAGTCTACGAAGGAGGGCTGAAGATCTGGGAATGCACCTTTGATCTCATAGACTACTTTTCCGAGGCTGAAATACAGTTTACCAACAAGGCTGTGTTGGATCTTGGCTGTGGGGCAGGACTGCTGGGAATAGTTGCTTTAAAGGGTAAAGCTGGAAAAGTCCATTTTCAGGACTACAACAGCACAGTGATTGATGAAATAACCTTGCCTAACGTGGTGGCTAATTGTACGAGCAAAGGCAGCAGGCTGGACAGTAGGGACAACAGAGGAACCAACAAGCCTCCTTCAAAGAGGCCCAGGAAAGCAGAGTGCTTGCCTGATATGCTCACCAAATGCAGATTTTTTTCTGGGGCATGGTCTGAAGTCAGCCAGCTCCTGCGAAGCAGCAACAGCCCCTTTTCAAAGTATGACATAATTCTCACATCTGAGACCATCTATAATCCCGAGTACTACAGTGCTTTGCACAATACACTGGCTGAGCTCTTGGATAAAAATGGACGCGTGTATTTGGGAAGCAAAGTACATTATTTTGGTGTTGGTGGTGGTATCTCCCTCTTTGAAACATTCATTGAAGAAAGGAATGTGTTTAGGACCAGCATAGTTAAAACAATTGATGAAGGACTACAGCGATGTATTATGGAAATAGCCTTTAAAGATTCCGTTTAAAATGCAACCACCGGTCCTTCAAAAATATCAAAGACAAAATATTTTAATCCTCACATCTCTGCTTTGTCCTCTGTTGTGTTATTCTGGTTTGACAAATTAAAGATGCTTGTTAGAAATGCTTGACAAATTCTGATGTCTGAGAACTGAAGGACTTCTGATTCTGGTTTTCCGTAGAAAAATGGAGTTCTGCTTAAACCAGCATCTGTTTATGCCAAGTAATCGTCATTTATATGTATTTAAAAGTAAAGTAAGTCGCTGTCCCCAGTCCCCCTCTCACATTCTTTGGCAGTGCTAGAACTGTAAGTCACCGTAAGTAAATGAGATCATTTAACATCCCAATACAGTGCAAGCAGCGGTTCTCAAGGGTGAGAAGAGTTTTAACTGCTGCAGCAGATTTCAGAATCATCTGCGTATCTGTGTGCCCGGCTGCTTTGCCACCAGAGGGGGTTGGATTTATTACTTGGGTTCTATTCTGCTAGCAGTCTCGCAAGTCATTGTAATGTTTCCACATGTAATGCACACGACTTTTATTCATGCCTTTGAAAAAGTATACCAGAGAATATGCACTACTGTGGTCTCTGAATTTTTACATTCAGATTTTGATGTATCACTTAAGAAATTGTCAGCAAGTAACTGGGAAAAGCTATACTCGTTTTAGAAATTAGTAAAATGTTTGTTAATGGCTCATATGCTATGACCCATTTTCAACACTTGCTGGGGGGGTACTATTGAATGCTCACACCTCTTAAATCTTTTCAGCAGTTTGGCTGGGCAGCAAGCATTCAGAAAAGCTGTACAAATCACTCCTTTGTCCTAGGCTGAAGAAATCACCTTACTAAAAATGCAAACAAACCCAAAGAACAACAAAACCTGGTCCCAAGTGCTTAGCATCACCCACAATTCACACAAAAAAATGCATTGCATGTTTTGTTTAACCGAAACTGGGCAAAAAGCTATTACACAACTCCTAATGTGTGCATCAAAGCTACTGCTTATCATGCACTGCTTTATTGGGTGCCTTTGCAAAAATATAGATAGCCAACCACTGCAGTAAACTGCATGCAAGGATACTCAGTGTAGGGAGGACAATAGCCTAAGGGGATGGAAAGAAACTTCTGACAGTGGTGACCTAAGTCACTTTATTACATAAAGATCCTGTAGCTGAAGATTTTTGAGTCTTCACAGTGCAAGACACCCAAGTCAGAGATTTCCCGTACTTTACAGAAGAGCCTTAACAACTACTATTGTTTCAAAAACAATTGTAAGTAGACTATTTTAAAGGGATGCTTTGGAAATTACTGAAGTTGCTCTTTTACAGGAGAGAGAGAACAAAAGCAGTCAGTTGTGTCACGGCTGTGATTGCGCTATGGAATTTTTCTGCATCAACTCTGAAACTTAGTGATGATAGCAAACTGCTGACTATAGATTGAGGAACAAAGGGAAGTTTAGCTTTGGCAGATCAATAAAGTACTGTTAACAGTTCTTTTTTGTCAGAACTGAGAAGCTGAAAGCAAACTGACTACCGCTTGCCATTTTTCAAGCCTCAGTCATAAGACAAATTGTGGCTTGTACATAGTGACTGAATAGCGTGTTCTACACTTACTAGGTCTACTGCTCTTTCAGAGAATGGTACCTGAAGCAATAAGAAATGTTGACCACTATGACAGTGAATGTGGTTAGGAACAAGAATCTTAGGTATTTTTGTATGAATAAATGAAGGTGGCACTCACTGTCTTGGGTTTAATATACTACTCCTTTCCTCAGTATCCTTTTATTCTTGGATTGCTGAAATATGGCTCTGTTTTCATGCAAGTACGAAATCGGATTTTTTTGGACTTTGAAGTGAAGACTGCTAGAGAGCTACAATCTCATAGTGACTGCACACCTGCAAAACAGGAAAGCCAACAGTGTAATTAAGTTCCCGTTTCAGAATTAAAGATGCTAATAAAGGATGTTTTTCTCAGGTGAAATCAGCAAAATCAGCATTGGCTTTTCCATAATTCCAGATGAGTTCTATTCTGTTCTTGAAATTCAGCAGATGGATGCTGAGAGGGAGCAAAATTAATACATTTGGGTTTAAAGGCTGGTGGTTCTGTTGGTGTTTCAACATCAAATATTACTGTTTTCCCTAATGTACATTAAGGCTTTCTCTACCTGCCAAATCATCACCACCCTGGTGACCAGTTTCCTGCTTCTCCTCATGATCTGGAATAAAAATATCTCACTCACTTGTAATACTTATGTAATTACTTGATAGCCAAGGAAATCAGCATTTCTCTAAGTGACATTGCAATAGAAAATAACAGAAGTGGGAGGACCATCAAAAGTATTTTTTTGATGACTCAAACCCTTACACCAGGCCCAATTTCTTGTATGAAGAAACAAAGGTAGAGATCAGCTGGTAACTCAGTTTACCAGCTTGTTCCAAATTACCACCACTTTTCTCCCCTTGACCCACCCCCTCACTTTTGGAAAGAGTCATCACAATAAGAAATCCGGTCTAAATTATGTCTTTCCCGTAAGTATTGTGGAGAGAAAGATTAAAATCGGTCATAAAATGTCTCAGGAAACTAAATTAAAAAGCTTGTTTGTTTTAGCAGACGCTATCCTTAACTGATGACTTCCCTTTGAAGACTATTTGCTAGTTTTGGGAAACGAGGCTAAAAAAAAAATGGGCTTTCTGTACTGGCAATTACAGCTATTTTACTAAGGCTTAGGGGAAAAAACCCATGAGGAAAATCAAAGTGGGAAGTGGCCAATTTGCAAATTATTGACCTGTATGCTATTCTTGGTTACTAGGTACACAGACATTTCATCATGTTTTGGAATCAAAATCTTAAGAAAAATCAAACCTTCAATCAATGTTATCACAGCATTTGAAGTGGTGCAGGCAGAAGACCAGTGCACAAGAGCATAAAGAGAAGCACAAACAGCAGATGCAGAAGTGCATAGGGGTGCTGGAGAGGGAAGTCCAGGCTGCATGGTGGGGGAAGCAGGTGCCAACTAAGAGACCTGCAGCACCAGGTTCAAGAGATCCCACTCCCAGGTGATAACTGGAACTCTTCTAATGAGGAATGGGCTGAAAGGTTTGAGGACAGGAAAAGGAAATTCCTCTCTGCCCAAGCAATTAAATCAAAGACACAGAAGGGTGACATCAGATGGATAATTAGCATAATAAGGTAGTAACAACGGGATTTTTTGTGATGGAAACTGGACTAAAGCCTCTCAAATTTCACAGTTTGTACTTTAAGAGTCATATACACATTGAAAAGGAAAAGCCACTCCATACTGCCAGATAGTAGTAGATCAGTGCAGTAGGAACCACAGCAAAGGGAAGAACCAGGATTTATATGCAAATACCTCTTGAAGACTGCAGGTCAACAACGTAAGCTTAAGACCAAAAGGAACTCCCTTGAAATCCACAACATTAAAGGAAGACTTGCAGGAAACATAAGTTGCAATTCTAAGAAGTAAGTTAATAAATGAAGGACAACATCTTGCCACAACAGGAGGATGCAGGTGCTGTAAGTTAATTCAGACACTGCCTAGGTGTGCTGGGTCTGGCCAGGAGGTAGTTAACTAGAACATAATTATTGCTATAAAAAAAGGGAAAAGCATCATTATACTCATGGGGAATAAAAGAAGTACAGGAGAATCAGAGCAAAAGAAGGGTTGTCACAATTTGACATTGCCATCAGTCTGCTAAAGGTAAGGATTTTACAAGAACACAAAAGATCTTGATCATTAGTCATGTGGAACATAAATACTGGATTTTCAATACCATGGAATAAATCAGAGATTTAGGTGAAGAAGTGTAACAGCCAACCCTCCTCACTTCTTCCCCAGGTTTTGTAAATCTGGTAAAGTTGGAAAGCCTAAAGAACAATACAAAATAAAGGAAACAGAAAACACTATGGTCAAAAGACCAGGTAACAGGTTTGGTACTGTGGTGCATAAATTGATGGCAAAATCCTAAAGGTATCTACAATAGATCAGTGAGACAGCACTGGATGAAGACAAACTGGAAGGTAAGATGTGGGAGTGTTTAATTAGATGGCATGTCAAAAGGAGAGGAAGAAGGCTTAGAACTGCAGATTCTGCACAAAGGAATGATCTGAAAAATAAGATCTATCTGGGGATACTAACCATATTATGAATTACAGCAGAGTCCAGTTTCTCCAGGTTTATGGTAACGTACATAGAATACACATTCAATTTTATTTGTCAAAGTACAGCTCACAGTTTCCAGTTTTTAACTGCCTGTTGTGCTTGTAAGTAGGCAATTTATTTCTTGTCATCTGACCATGTAATTTCATAATCTGTATACACTTTTTTCAGTATCTCTACAGTCACCGAATGATCTGCTTTTCCATAGCCCTGCAAGAAAGAACAAATACTTATTAGGCATGTACAGAAATTAAGTCCACAGAACCATTCAGTTCTTGTCAACACAAATTATCCAGTTATGATTTGATACTTCAAGTAGTTCATGTGCAAATCAAATACAGGTACTAAAAGAGTTATTCTTACAGTATCATGTTTTATTTTTCTGTTGGCCTCTTCAATTCACCCCAACGCCAAGTTGTAGAAAATAAATGAGAGGGGGTCAAGCAATCTCAAGTAATAGAGGATGCATTTTCCACATCATTTCTCCAGCAGAAGGCTCATTTTAAAATGTTCCCAACCCCTTAGCCACCATATTTATTGAGTGTTCTTTTAAACCACGGAGATTGCATTGACCCACCCTAATGTATGAGTATGCAAACATCTGATCTGGCTCAGCTGAAGAAAAAAGGAATAAGCCACCACACATGAGAACATTTGAGTACTATTCTAGCCACTAAAGAAATCACAGTCTTCATGTTTTATTTATTTGCAATCTTGCCTTAGCTGGTAATGGCAGAATTTTAAGTATCTGTGGTCTTCAGCCACTGCAACTCCTAACACTGACCTAAGGCAATGTCAGATGACCCACATGATTTTTAACCCTCATTTACATCACTGATCAGTGTTGCTCTTTCACTGAAACTTAAGACAGCTGCACTAGAAAGTGCCTTTCCTTTACTGATATAACTGGAGTTATATATATCAAGATATGATTTCTTATTTCAGAACTACAAGTAAGATTTTTCCTGTCAAAAAGCCTTTACTGCACAGTAGTCTAGTCTACTGATAAAACCCTGTGATTTACAGGTTACTTTCTTTTTCCAGTAACATTTCACGTGAAACTTAACTTGGGAGATTGAAAAAACAGCTCAAAATTGTATTATCAAAAAAAATATGTACTCTTACTCATCACTGACTCTGCCCCAAGAGGAACAGCTTATGTAAACCACCATTTAAACCATGCAGGTTAAAACTGATGCATTATAAAATACAAACTTTTTAAAAATACTAGATAATATGGTTATGTCAGAAATACCACACCCAACGTTTTTAATGGCAAATAAAGATCACACAGTAGCTAGACCAAGGCCCTGCGGCTAGAGATGCGCTATTCCTGCTCTAGCAGCAAGACTAAAAAATTCTGAGCCAAGATACGCTAACTTCCATTTCTAGTCTTGAATATAACTTAATGCTGGTATTATGCAGCATTAAGTCATTTATTACTTTTGGTCTCCTGCCCTTAAAACTATTGTCTTTCTAATCTATCTCACAAGTGAGCCAGGCAAGTTTTCCCATTAATGTTTACACTGGGATTCAAATAGCCAAAAGCCACCATACTATAAACAAAAATCCTGGAACATCAAAGACTAAAGGATTTGAAGGAATACAAGAGATTCACTTACGGTAGAGAGCCCGAATACCCTTATTTTCTTGTCTTTGCTATTATGCTCAATTTTCCCTCCTCCAAGGCACTTGCACTCATATCCCAGCTTTTCCATCTCAGGATTTACTTTTTCAAATATATGATCTGCACAAGAAGAATGGTTAGAGACATTAGAATACACAGGAGGCACCAAATGCTCTAGAACTATTCTTTTCAGCTGTTTTCCACTCATTTTCCTCCAGTGCCCTTCTTTCACCTGTGAGAGGTTTCTCTTGCCGGACATAGAAAAGCTGTTTCATTAAAGTTTGCTAGGTCAGATTTTACTTAGTTAAACAACTCGTTCTCCTAAATGAGGTTTATCAGGGTTGGCAATGGCACCTGACAGAGGTATTGGCCCACTTTTCATATTCACACCTATAAAGGGGAGAAAAGAGGCTCCTCAGCTATGTCCGCTGACAGCACCCTCCGCCTCACATTCACTTGGGAACCGGCAGCCACGTCCCGCACGGTTTTGTACTAAGCTATCTATTATTTTTAGTTATATGAGAGCTGCCGCCGGGGAAGGGGGCCGGCTAACGGCCGCGGGGGGCTGTCACCCCCACCCCACCCCCCAACACCCCCACCCGCGGCCTGTCACGCACTGTGGAACTCGGCCGCCTTGGTGCCGCGGACGATATCGCGCCGCTCCTCGCCGCCCGGGCGCTGCAGGCGCACCAGGATGTACTTGAACGTGCCCTCGGGATCGATCTCCACGTCCCGCACCGCCGCCATGGCGGTGAGGTGAGGTGAGGCGAAGCGGGCCGCTGCCGCGCGCGGGGGCGGGCGCTTGGCGGGAAGGCGGTGCTCGCGCCCGGGGGCGGGGCAGCAGCTGCCGCTCGTCGTGAGGGGAGCGGCCGGGCAGCATGGCCTCACAGGGGGGGAAGGGGCGCGTTACCCGTTAACATCGGCCGCCCAGGCCTCAGGGGTGACCTGGGCCATGTTTCCCTTCCTTGGCTGCCGTGCCTCCTCTCCTCCGCATCTTGGAGCTGGGGCCTTGCAGCGGGTACCTGCCATTTGGAGGGCAAGGCGTCTATACTGGGGGGGCGAGGAATGAAGAAGGTCGTGGAGATGCAGGTAGCTTAATGCCCCAGCGTTTTGTAGCTTACATTTTAAGTAAGAGACACAAATTTACCTCATGTTTGCCTTTATGGGTGCCGCTCCAGTTGGGCAAGAATCACACATTCAGCATGAGATTGCATATGTCAAGAATTACAAAGATGCACCAATTCACTGCAGATTGAATCGATGGTATTTAAAAGAAGAAAAAATTGTTTCATTGCAGTACTGAAGTAAGGGCATGGTCTTGTATTGAGTATTAGTGCTTACTCCAAAAAGAGAGAGTCCCTACATTTTAAAGACTAGAAGTTTTTTTAAAAATTTAAGAATATCTCCCAAACTAGTTTCAATATAGCCATATCTTTTAAGTGCTATACTGTAGTTCACTTTTAACTGAACGACTTTATTCTTTTAATACGTACAAGAGTAAATCATTGTTGACATGAGTTTCTCCATCTGTAGTAGTTTTACAGTATAAAAACAGTGCTTGAACACAGTGTACTATTAGTTTTTAATGCATTACACCTTCTATAAAGAAGAATACATATCTAAATACAGCATTTAGAGATACTTAACAAGTATAACTTTTGGATTAGAATTTGTTTTCTGATTTATTACTTCATAACTAAGTTATTTAATAAACTATTAGCTGTCTTAAGCCTATAAAAAAGTTATTTCAGATGCTATTGTCAGTTACTTTTTTCTGGGCACATAGCAGTACCAACATGATGAGGAAAACAAGCAGAGCCCTTGTAAAGTAAACTAAATCCTTATTAGTTAATTCTTAGGAGATGAAGGGGTGAGAAGGACTTTAAGTAGAAACCAAGCCTACTGTCTCAGCTGTTCTGGATTTGCCAGGGCAGACAGGGAAAGTGATAAAATCTGTGTCTGGATGAGATGCCCTTTGGGATTAGGGTTCAAGCATCACTTCCTCTAAAAAAACCCTCAAAATTAATGTATACCCATGAGTAGGAAATTGAGTAAAGGAGGTAGGAGACTGTATGGATGAGTAAGGGGCTTCTGACGAACATCCATCAGAAGGAAGAAGTTTATGGGATCTGGCAAAAGGGACAGGGACACTTAGCAGGAATACAGGGGTGTGGTCAGAATGTGTAGGGAGACAATGAGGAAGGTTGAGGCCTGTTTAGAATGAAATCTGTCAAGGGCAACAAGAAGGGCTTCTTCAAGTACATGGACAGGAAAAGTACGATTAGGGGAAATGTGGGCCTGCTGCTGAATGAGGTGGGTGCTATGGTGATGAAGGGCACAGAGAAGGCAGAGATACCGCATGCCTTCTTTGCTTCAGTCTTCACTGCTAAGACTGGCCTTCTGGTTTCCCAGACCTCGGAGGCAAGAAAGGAAGTCTGGAGAAAGGAGGACTTTCTCTTGGTCGAGGAGGATCATGTTAGAGGTCACTTAAGCAAACCTGATACCCACAAATCCATGGGCCCTGATGGGATGCATCCCCAAGTGTTAAGGAAGCTGGCAGATGTTATTGTCAAGCCATTCCCCATTGTCTTTGAAAGGTTATGGAGAACAGGAGAGGTGCCTGAGGTCTGGAGAAAAGCCAGTGTTACTCTGCCTTCAAAAAGGGCAAGAAGGGGGACCCAGGCAACTACACACTGGTCAGTCACACCTCCATCCCTGGAAAGGTGATGGAACAGCTCATCCTAGAGGTCATATTGAAGCCTGTGGAGGAAAAGAAGGTCATGAAGAATAGTCAACATGGATTCACCAAGAGGAAATCGCGCCTCACCAACCTGATAGCCTTCTATGATGGAATGACTGGCAGGGTAGATGAGGAGAGAGCAGCGAGTGTGGTCTACTTTGACCTCAGCAAGGCTTTCAATACTGCTTCCCATAACATTCTCATAGGTAAGCTCAGGAAGGGTGGGTGAGATGAGTGGGCTAAGAACGAGCTGAACAGCGGAGCTCAGGGGGCTGTGATCAGCAGCGCAGAGCCTAGCTGGAGGCCTGCAGCCAGTGGTGTTCCCCAGGGTCAGCACTATGTACTGTCTTGTTCAACTTATTTATCAATGACCTGAATGAAGGGGCAGAGGCACCTCAGCCGGGCGTCTGGGGATATGGCACCCGGAGGAGTGGCTGGAGCACCAGGCGGCTGCGCTGCTGTTCAGCGAGACCAGGGCAGGGTGGAGAGCTGGGCGCAGAGGGACCCAGAGAAGTTCAACCAAGGCGAGTGTGAGATCCCGTGCCCGGGGGGGAGCAGCCCCATGCACCGGTACGTTCTGGGGGCTGGCCTGCTGGAAGGCAGCTCTGCGGAAAAGGGCCTGGGAGTGCTGGTGGGCAGCAAGTTGCCCGTGGGCCAGCAGGCCTGTGGGATCCTGGGGTGCGTGAGGAGGAGCGTGGCCAGCAGGTCAAGGGAGGTGATCCTCCTGCTCTGCTCTCCCCTGCTGAGGCCGCGCCTGGAGCGCTCTGTGCAGTTCTGGGCAGCGCTCTTCACAGTTCAAGAGAGACAGGGAACTACTGGAGAGGGTCCAGTGGAGGGATATGAAGCTCAGGAGGGAACTAGAGCATCTGTCTTAGAAGGAAAGGCTGGGGGAACTGGGCCTGTTTAGCCTGGAGAAGAGGAGGCTAAGCGGGGATCTTATCAATGTCTACAAAGATCTTAAGGATGAATGTCAGGAGGACAGGGCCAGGCTCTTGTTCTGTCTCTGGGTGCTGCTGAAAAGGGGCAACAGGCACAAACTGAAACACAAGAAGATCCTCCTGAATATGAGGAAGACCAGCTTCACCTTGAGGGTGACAGCACTGGAACAGGCTGTCTGGAGTGGCTGTGGAGTCTCTGACTCTAGAGACATCAAAACCCTCCTGGATGCAATCCTTTGCAACCTGCTCTAGGGGAACCTTGCTTTAGCAGGGGGTTGGACTGGATGTTCTCCAGGGGTCCCTTCCATCCCTGACCATGCTGTGATTATAAAGCTGAGAGAGTCCTGTGAAGCTGGGGTTGTTGCTTGAGCTTGTTTTATTCAGTTCAGTAGTAAAGGCCTATAGGGCTATTGCAGTGTTAGTTCTTTTAAGTTTCTTTCAAGCAATCTAGAAGATCTGTTTTTGTTTTGATTGTGAATATAGCTTGTTCCTTGATTATTTTGTTTACCCATTTAGCCTAATATCTGATGTTCTTGTTTATTTCTTGTTAGAGCTATAGAATTAAGAAGGTTTTATGGAGCTTGTTTGTTTGAATGAACCTTGCCTTTTTATTTTTCACTGGAATAGGATACTTCATTTCCTTAAGCATAGAAGTCTGTTGTGTAGCTGTGGAAAACTTTATTGTGCCATTTCAGTTATGATGCACGGAAGGAACTACCAACAAACAATGGTAGCACTGATGAGCAAGGGCAAGGATGGCAAAGGAAATACTTATGCCATACCTCAGAAGCTAAACTTCAGGGGAATTTGTCCTCAGCCAGGAGAGCAGGCATCTGACATGATCCTGAGTAGGTAAGTTTGTAACTTAGTAATAAGCAAAGCAGAACTTTGTCCTGTTCTTCTTAATGCTTTCCCAAACACCCACCTTATCCAAAAGTAGCTTCTTATGCTGTGCTGAGGTATAGGAGCTTCCTGTCAGTATTTAGGCTGAAGACAAAAATCCCCTGCTGTTCGTGGTAATCGTTAGCGCGTCACTTTGTGAGCCTCAGGGGTACAAAGAGGATGGCATGGGGCAACAGGGGTCTCAAACCAGACACAGCCTGCCTCCAACAAAATTGCATGGAGGGACTTTCCTTTTGTAATGGGCTTACTCATACCTAACTGTGGCAGTGTGTTTAGTGCTAATTTCTGAAAAATTAAGGTTTTTTTCTATTTATTTGGCCAAGTTACATCTCTTGACAGTGGTGTCCTAAAAATCATTGTTCTGAGGAGAAGCATTTGTAAATATCTCAAATTAGGAAACAGTGAATACAATGCAATGATAATTAAGATAGGATAGTGGGTATTTTCCTTGAGTAATTACAGCCAGATCATAAGGGTAAGTATAGCCAGCATGTTTTTTCCTCTTCTATGTTATATATGGGGCTTGTTTTCATTATAGTGTGCAGGCTTTGGGCTGGACCCAAATGACTATAAAGTTACACTGTTGTTGTTTATGCCCCTCCTGTCATCAGATTGTTTTAATCCACATGGCCTTGCAAAATTCTCCTATCCTTATATTGGCTTGGGTTGTGCCAATATTGCAATGTGTGTTGCAGTGCATTAAAATGTTGGTGTAACAACATTTGTTTGTTTGTATAACAGAATGTGTGGTTAGGCTGGATCTGGGATATGTCAGCCAATTTACTGGTTGAGCTAGTGCAATTGAACTCGGTCAAGCTTCTCTTCATACTCTAGCAATCAGAGATTAAAAAGACAACAAGCAAGAAAAGCTGCGGTTCATGTGACGTGGTGTGATGGCTGGGTATAACTATTATAGCTACCCCAGTTCATTTTCATACAGGGATGAGATGTCCTGGTATCTGTCATACTTTTACCTTTTAAAAGTACTTACTGCGTGTCTTGAGAGGGATAAAGCAGGTAATAATAGCCTTGTGTTCTCTACTGCATCCCTCATAAGAGGGTCCTGTGACTATGCTTTTTCTGTTTAACAACTCTGAAAATGCTAATAAATATCAACTCAATTTGAGATGGTGATAGAGATATCAGTGTTACTATGTACCTACAGGTTTGTTGAAAATAGATGGAGAACAGAGATGCTGTGAGTGTTCCTGCTGAGAGAATGGGTTTATATTGGGTGTATCTGTATTGGATGAAATATCTGAGTGACAGAAGACGGCTGATAGGGGACAAATACATTCCTGCAGTCACACTTAACTGCATTTCTACTGGGCTTTGTGGTGGCATTAAGGCTGTGATATTTGTATCTTTTAAAAGTAACTTTCTAGAAACAGTTTTGTTCCCTGTTATGTGCCTCCAGCCCCTGAGAAAAATTGCTCTTTTCAGGAAGTGTATAAGGTTTCTGAGCATGCTTTTTGAATCTTTTTCCTAGAGTTTCATATTTTTTTGGCTACTGAGGTGGACAAATGGTCTTCAAATAATCTTGGAGGAGGCTTCCACTTACGAATGTAGTGCCCCCTAAAAATTAGCTCTAGAGTGTTTAGTAGCTGTGTAAGCAGTAGCTTGACACATCAAAATACAAGCTACTTTATCTTAAGTCTTTATATCTTCTAGCCTTCTACCATTCAGTAGCTCAAACTACAATTCAGATTAGTACTTTCTTCTGAAAAAAATGGAAACTGTGGCTTTAAGTACATTAATTGTTTACATGAGTATGTTAAATGCCAGTTTTTCAACAAATACAGGTTCTGAATGTAGTTTAAGGAATCCAGTTATATGCCAGTGTCAAACCTAACAGCAGAGGAATGTGCTAAAGGCTTTCTATTTTTTTAAAAAAAATAATCAAATCAGTAGCTTAAATGCATTATGAGCAAAGCACAAGTGGGTGATGTAAAGGCAGCTGCATTTTCTTCCTATGTATTTGCAGTCCAGCGAAAGCACGTGTAGAATATCTGCAATAAAACAGATACAATACTGTAGTTGTGTCAGGTGATAGTTTCCTAGGAGTTCCTGAGGCACAGGTGCTAGCAGAGCAAGGGTGGTGGTGTTTCTTGTGAAGGATTTTCAGAGCAGTTCTGCCTAGTTATCCCTTTCTTCTGTTTGACCTGTCTCTTTCCCTTCTCTTCTTCCTGTGAATATACCTGACATGGTTGTTGTAGGACTCCCATCTGCTAACTGGAGTCCTAAAACCTTTGCCATAAAAGCAGAAAGGTCTTCTCTTTAAGTATCACTGAAAAAGCTTGCATGTATATAGCAGGGCAAATCACTGGAGGTTCTCAGGATGTGATTGGACAGGGTGCTAGATAATCTTATCTAGGCTCCCTTTCTCACAAAGAATTGGACCAGATGATCTTTTGAGGTCCCTTCCAACATGGGCTGTTCTGTGAAATTAAAGTGCTAAGATTACTGAAAAAGCAGTGAAAAATAATTTTTTGGGTTTGTGGTTTATTTCAGGGGTGTGTGCTTAGAAATGTGTAAATGGGCTTCCCACTTAAATGTTTTCATGCATGCAAAGATTAGATCTTCACCAAAGAGAGTCCTTGTGGATAGAAGATTCATAGCTTCTCCCCCCCATTTCTCCAGATCAGTTCTGTGTAGTCAGTATCAGTATTTTTCAATCCAACTTGAGTCAGGAACCTACTTTAAACATTCAGGCAAAGCATGACATACAGCATTTCAACTCCTCTCCTGGGCTGAATGTCAGGATTCCAGCTTTGAAACAAAATTACATTTTGACTTACTCAACCTGTCTGAATATTCCAGTGTATCTGAGGTGACTCCTTTCCCCTGTGCTATGTTCTGTGTTTTATAGCCTTCAGCTAAAGTCGCCAAGTGGAAATGTTTAGTACACAGTAGCTGATGGTTGCAAAGAAAACACACTGGCTTCCCTTTCAGAGCAACCCAGTAACGGAAAGGATCTGTGAAAAAACCTGGGTTGAAAGCCTAGATGGGTTAGCCCTTGTGCATGAGGCTTATGAGATTTTCTGATGTGTAGTTAAAAGCTAAATTGGCCTTGAGTGGAATTTTTGAGAAATTGTTGTTGACTACTGACAGCTGTCACTTGTTTTATCAATTTGGATTGAAATGAAGGATGGGGAAGAGAAGATGAGGCTGTACTGCAGCTGTATATGGAGGTATCAAAGCCAGTTGTAATCAATCAAGTTCAATAACAGAAGTCATCTGGCTGCAGAAACACAGAGTTCAGATCTGATCAGCTTATACTGCCAAAATCCAGTATCAATTTACTGTGCAGGTCTCAGACCTGCTATTTCTAGCTTGCTTTCAGTGCCCAGACTACACTAGTTTGCTTGCATGACATCTTAAAAGGAAGAAACTGGATTGCAGTTCAAGATCAAAAGTAAATTTTTCATTTGAGAATAGGAAAAAACCCTGAGTCAGGAGTATCTTAATGTCAAAACATCCTCATATTTATTTTGCTACTTAGCCCCTGAACAGCAAATGACTAGAAAAGGAATATTAGTATTATCTAAATGTGTTAAATACATGTTGTGCTGCAGTGGAGCTCATCATGGGATTGTCTCAGGCCATTAGGCAAATCCAGGTTACTAGAATCAGGAAAAGGGAAACAATCAGTTTAAAGTCCAGCTGTATAAATTTTTCCTTTTATTGAGTTCTTTGACAGCAGATCACAAGATGTAAGGATATGTTTGGCCCACTCTTGTATTACAGGAAAATATTAAGAAAATATTTTTTAAATAGGTAATTTCCATTGCATGGAACTCTCAGAAGAAGGAAAATAAAATGAGGGTACTTGCTGAGCTGTACTTGCAAATTTATTTCTTTTGTCCCAGAGTGAGAGTATACCCTTGAGTTGAGCAGAAGAATGCCTAATACACTGGTGCAAATGAAATACACTTGTATATTGTGACTTAAGGTGGCCATCAAAGATCACAGGACTGCTTTGCTGCTTGGCCTGCTCATTGTAATAGGCTTTGGAGAAGGATTTTTCTTGAACAGCTGTTGATTAGCAGCTCCTCAGATTTGCAAAGAAGCCAGAACAAGTGCAGGATAATAACATTATCTCTCCTGGTATTAACATCTTTTGGATCTGCGTATGAATAGGCAGTTCAGAAGCTAGAGGCTTGATTTGTGCACTGAAGGTTAAGAATCTAAGCCAACCTTCAGCATGCAGGAGTGTAAAGGAGGGCTGCTGGGTCCTTTATACCTTGCTTTCATGAAAAACGCTCTCATGTGATTGTTTTTAGAAACTGAAAAAGATCTGCATGAAAACAAAGTTTTTTGATCTGCTACTTGTAGAAGTCAGTTTTATAACCTTGTTGCTTTGATGGCTAGAAACTCCCTCCTAATTTCCAGTCTACATTTATTCACAGATGATTTGTATCAGTTTGGTTTTTTGTACCAGCTTCATCCTTTTATACACAGAAAACTTCTGATCACTTATTTACTTTCCCGATACTTATAAAGAGTGCAGGACATCCTATCTGAGCCTTCCTAGCTGCTTCCTTTTCTCCAGACTTCAACACAAATTTCTATTAGGCACCCAGTAAGATATTTCTTTAGAGGGGACTTCATGGACTATTTCTATCTTTGAACAATCTATAGAGTTTCCTACTTGGAGGTGTCATTCTCCTAGGTCCCCTTCTGAATGACCATAAATACTGTCTGCCTGTCACTGGATTGCTAGTCTTTGAAGTACTGACCACATGCTCCCCCCTAGAATCTCCTTGATCAGTGAAACCAGTCTGCTAGGTTTGTTTTCAGGGCTCTGCTGTCCTTTGGTTGTCCTTCCCTGCCCTTAGTGTCCATGCCTTACAGCATATGTTGGGGGCATGATGAAAGCATGGTGTGCAGGTGATGATTCCAGAGTCCCAGCTGTTGCTGTGTGGTCTGTAGAGACAAATAGTGTGAATGAGTTGTTTAACTGATCTGAGTTCATTTATGGGGAAAATGTGACATCCTGAATATAAGGGCCTTCCAGCTGCAGCTGCTTTTCTCCAGAAATATCTCTGCTCCATGAATGCAAATGCATGAGTTCGAGGGCATTCTGAGTGGTGGTTTTAGGGCTGGAGATACCCAGCAGGGAAACAGTGTCTGTCCTTAGTTGTGGTGCTGGGATTGCAGCTCCCTATGAAAAAAACAGAGTGAAGAAAAAAGATGGGTGGATAACATCATACTAGAAGAATTCTGGATATAGATTGAAGGAAAAAGGTAGATAATTTTTATTTTTTGAGATAGTGATCTACTACTGTTTGTGTCTGTAAGCTGGTTTAGCTAATAGCAATAATTCTTCTCTAAGAGAAGGGACATGGCATGCAGAGCAGGAAAATGAAGAGCTGCTTTCCCAAGTGCTGGTATTCAAGGAGTGCCAAGGTCAGAGAGCAGCGTCTGGTATACATAGGAACATATTTTTGTTACTCCATGTTACTAAATTACATACCCTAGTAAGTGAGGGAAGTGCTTTTAAAAGGGCATGTACACTGTTTATTTCAGGGGGAGAAAACTGAACCCCGCATTAGAGGATAGAAGCAAATCCCTAGAGCCAGTGGTTTAACTTTTAATTTGTATTTCCAATAGCTAACAGTACAACCTAAATAAGAGATGAAGAATTACAATGCTGCCAATTTTGTTCTGAATTCTTTTCCCATGGCTGTAAGCATCTAAGCAAATGTATTTGCTCTCAATTTTTCTTCATAGAGAGAAAGGATCTCCTTTGACTTAACCTTTAGGTAAACCTTTGTCTTTGACTCTAGAGGGTATAAAGCAAATGCACTCCTAATTTACTTACCTTCAAGTGGGCATAAATCTGGATCTTTCATTCTATTTTGATAGTAGGGTAGCTTCTCCTCTGTAGTTTATGTACCCAGTCTAACATCATGGGGATTTTGTTGCTTAGAAGTACAAATAAACTTAACTTTTAACTGCTTCAAATAGGAATGTTGCATGCAGGCCCAGTATTATTTTATAGATGAGAAATTACAATCTCTTCACTTCCTGCTGATCTAATAACTGTTATGAAAGTAATCTTAGCTGATTATTACTCCTGTGGTCTAAATAACCAGACTCTGCTACTGATTGCAGTCATGTGTGACTACAAAGGATGAGTAAATGCCTCTTGATAAATGAGAGGGGAAAGAACCCAACTACTATGCACCAGGAAAGACAAATATAGAAGTCCACCACTAAGCCATGTCCCTAAGCACCTAAATATCCCCAGGGTTGGTGACTCAACCACTTCTCTGGACAGCCTGTTCCAGTGCTTGACCACCCTTTTGGTGAAGGGTTGTCACGGGGTGTTGTGGGGTGGGATTCATGCTTTGCATCTGAGAAAAATGACCTTGTGGACTGCTTTATAGGCTCAAATATGAAAGTGTAGCAATTTCAGGGTAGGTGACAGAATCTCCCTTCCTGATGAGTCAAGATATCTAGAAGTGGCAGAAAAGCAAAATCTTCACTGGAAAGTTAAAGTGGTGTTTTCGGGCCCAGGAAATAAGGAAAGTTCTAATGATCCTGACACTGGTTAACTGGAACTGTAAAAAGCCTTGTGCTGCTGGTTTTTGTCCAGGAAATGTTAGAACTGAGCAATTTAATGGAATGGCTTTCAGTGTTAGTGACAAATTTTTGTTCTTGAAACAACTACAATATGCATCAGTTGAAGTACCCTCCACTAATAATACTAAGTTAAACATGCCTGTCCTAAAAAGCAATTACTTATCCAGCTGATAGAAATAAACTTTCTTGAGAAGGGATGGTGTGGTTGTGGCGAACTTGTGGAAGAGTGTCTAGAATGCTCCTGGAAGACTACTTAATTCAAAAACTTCTCTCATGGTCTGCAGACTGAGAAAAGTCATGAGTAGTATGAAGGATAGGCCTTTGCCAGCTGTTCATGGGTCAGGTTTTACTTCTCAGTGCTGTGCAGTTGTTCCTTGTACTTTGGTCTTCTGCTTTGAAGATTTCAGATATCAAGTGTTAAGGATCTCATTCCACAGAATGCTAGTACCTTTGGTGATGGACCTTTCTGCTGCTTGGTTTTATAAATGGCATCAGACAGCGATGATAGTTTCTGGGGCTTGGCTTTAAATATGAAGGTCAGTATCACCCAAAAAAGCACCTTTTAGGTATGTAATCCAAAACTTCTAGATTCTTCAGAAATGTTGCTCTCTAGTTTATGATCTGCTGCAGATAACGCTTGGAGAGTTTGTTTTCTGCTTGTTTACCAGTAAAAAAATTAAGGACTGGAATATCTGTACTGGCCTTCTCTGAAGCTTGATTAGCAGATATTCCTTCCTAGAGCAGCACAGCTCTGGGGGTGGGCAATTTGGGCTGAAAACTTAAGGAGAAACCCAAGAAATTACAATATTGAAGTTATCAGGTGCTGTATTTAATGGTTAAGCAATCATTGTTGAACATAGCTTTAGTTATGGAATCAAACACATTAAATACTGTGTCCATTGATGTATAAAAATTATTTACCTGAAACTGACTGAAGCACTGAAAAGAACAAACCTGAAGCTTGGAGTTCATCAACTAATGGTGAGATATATTAGTAAGGAAGTGAAGCTACTGCCCTCTTCATCCTTTCTCATAGTCTCTGCCTCATAATACTGCAATTGGAGAATGGAAGGTCATGTCAGCCCTCCGGTGCTACTGATAGTTCACATGCTATCTGACAAGTCAAAACAGTGTTTTCTAGGAACAGAGCTAGGCAGAAGCTATGCAAAGAATTTGCAAAACAAAAAACATTTCTCATGATGACCACTTTTACAGACCCAACCACCAACTTAATCTAATACTGAAATTTCCTCTCACTCCTCTCATTTGCCAAATACTGTAACTGTTCTCTTCCTCAGAGCCAGAATTCCCATAAGTGTCACATCTGGGACACCTGCTGAGACTGTGGGACTATGGAACAGACCTGGGCAGTAAAATAATTGGTGCTGGGTTAGTGCATGGGTTATTATTAAGTTATTCTTTCTTACATGTACATGAAGGATGGCAAGGCTCCAAGAACTCCTCTGCCATAGTTTCCAACAGTAGAATTAGAAATAATTGAGTTCTGTGGGATCAGTTCCACCTGCAACTGCAGGTAGCCAGGTATGTGTGATGTTAAGAGCAGCCCTGCTTTTATCTTAACTCAAGGTGTGAGTTGTTCCCTCTGCTTCTTTGTTCTGTTTCACATTTCAATGCACTGAATCACACCTTGCCAGTGCAAGTGATCCCTGGCCTCGGGTTAGATTTTTGAATGTGTATTTTTGTCTGTATGGAGGAAATTGAGCAACATGAGTCACATTAGAGAGTTCCCGAAATGAGAAGTGGAGATGAGATTTTTCTGGCTCCTGGGGTTTCAATCCAGACAGAGTGGAGACTGTCTTAGGCAGCCTGAAAAATTCCAGCTTCTTTGTAGCATTTCTGTTGCCTGCTTCACACTTCATGGGACACAGAGGCTGAGGGATGAGTATGTTTTTGGAAATTATCTTTTCCCTTTTAGACCTTGGGGAAAACTTGTGCCCTAAACCCTTTGTCTCTGAATTTTTTAAAAATTAGTGTTTCAAGCTCCTCTCCAAACAGGAAACACCTTCGCTAGTGGCACCAGAACATCTTTTCCCCTCAAGGTTGACTAAAGCTCTTACTCTTCTACTGTGTTACTGTGGGTGAAGCTGGAGTTTTTTCCATTACTTCAACATATCAAGTAGTTTTACAGCTCTTTGCCATGGGATAATACGTATCTTTTATAATATATATTAGTTATACAAACTATTTTGACATAAATACTTATGAAGTGTTTTAATTTAGGAATGATAAATATAGCTCCTAAGAGAGAAATGGAACTGGGTTACTTGGAGGTACTTAATTCTCTATTTTTGTCTGTTGACATAGAATTATAGAATGATTTAGGTTGGAAAAGACCTTTAAGATAGAGTCCAACTGTTAACCCAGCGCTGCTTAAAAAGGAAGACTTAGAAGTATGTAAATGCAGCTGTAGTCATATAATGTATGTAAAGAACCATTCTTTAAGAAAGAACATGGGAAATTAATCTCTGTCTCTTTCTATATGTACATACATATATGTATATATTCTGGTTACCTGAGATCCCACCATATTCTGTATTTGTCTTATTTTTGTGATTTCAGCAAGTTCAACAGAGAATTCTAGATAATCTAAAATAATTTCCCACTACATCCTGTTTTCATAAACTACTGATATTGACAAATGTCTCAAACCAAGACTTAATTTCCAACAGAAAGCTAGACTACAAAACTCCTGTTCTAGTATTTCATGGCCTCCTTATTTAGAAAAATTGCCTTTGAAATTTTGTCAAGAAAAATCAATCCAACCACTACTTCTTATGCACCAAGTGAACATAAAGAATTTTTTGTCATGTGCCTTTTAAGTATTCTAAAATACCTTGGGGGCTTTAGGAGATTGTGTAGACTACTTTCTTCTATCATCCTTTTCTGCAGTGGGGTGGGAATAAAACAGTTAAATGCCTTGGGTGTTTGCACGTAAGCCATGTTTTCTGAGTGTGTGTTACTTGAATTACATGTTACTGAGTGTGTGTTGTCTGTGGAGAGCTGATAGTTCAGAAGATTAGATTCCTTGCAATCTCTTTACTAGTCAGACAAGCATTCCCGCATGTTTCAGGGACAGGAAACAAAATGAGGATGTTCATAAGAAATAAAATCAGTAAATCTTAAACATTTTTTTGGTTTTGTTATGAAGATAGTGCAGGGTGTCAAGATTGTATGAGATGGTCCTAGTTTATTTTCCAAAAAATAATAAAACTTTGATCTCATTCTAAATAGTGTATCAAATGTGTTGCTCAGGATTTGGTTGTGTTTTGTCTGCCTGTAGCTTTCTGAAATTGTGGTACTTGAGATTAGGTGCACTACACCAGATGAGATTTGGCAATGGCAGATTGGACAGAATAGTTGCAAATTTTGTCTTAAATAAAACATTCCTGTTAATATATATCAGAAAAGCATTTCCTATTTTTAAAAATGATAACAAATCCTTAGCCCATATTGTAGTCATGATTTGCTATAATTCCTACTTCCTTTTTTAGGATTCTCCTGCCTAGCAAGCAATTTCCCAGTTTGTTTCTATGGTGGTGTTTGGTTGACTGTTTTTTTCTTTTTTGGTGGTGGTTTGGTTTATTTGATTAAGACCATTGTGCTTGCTTCTATTGTTTTGTCCTCATTTCTTTTGGATCACATCTCTAACTTATTCAAATCTTTGAGTCCTATATTGGTCCTTTGGAACTCTTGCAGTTCCTCAAAGCCTGGTGTCGTCTGCAAATTTTCTAAGCATTTTAGATGATAATTTGCAATCCAACTTAAATTAGCTCATGTTAATTCAAGATAAGCCCTTGCAGGGCTCATTTGTATAGTCCTCTCAGACTGATGGTGATTTTTTGAAAACTGCCCTTTGAGTAGTGGTTACATCTCATGCACGCTCATTTTATGGTGATTTCAGTTTGCTTATAAGAATGTCTCGTGGACAGCATTGAAAAATCTTACCTACAGCAAAACATAGTGCACTACTGTTTCTTTGTTACTCACTCAGCCTTCAAGTACAAACTAGATTGATCTGTCAAGAATAAAATCTATCATATCAATTCAGCTGTTCTTCACAGATCAGCCTTCTGCTGATTTTTCAATTGTGGTGTGGGGGTTTTTTTAATTTTCCAGTATGGTTCTAGTATCTTTTATAGGTGCTCATGTGGAAGGCCTGGCTTCTAATTACCTGGATCTTCCTTTCCTAGATACACACAGGCAATATTTGCTTTTTGTCAGCCCTCTGACATCTTTCCCCGTACTCTAAGGTAATTACTGAGGGTTTGCATCCTTACAGTAGCTTGATTGGCTGGAACTAACCTAAATAGTCATCACTCCAGTCTTTCCATATTCTGACCTGTTTTCTTTTCCCAATGTGTAACACTATTGCAGTGAGTGTTTTTTAACTTTTCCCTGTGTAGAAAGAAATGACATTTGACATGTCCTCTGTCAATTGCTATCCTTCTTTAAATAGCAGACCTGGCCAGGTTTTGTTGTTCTTACTCCTAATGTGTTTATATAGCCTTTTCTTACCTTTTATGTCTCATAGTAGCCTATCAAATAAACCTTCCAACTAGAAAATTAGTTGCTGCTAGTTAATCCTTGTTAGGCATCTCTGTAAGGGAAAAGAGCTTATCTCATCTGGAACTTGTAAAAAGCTGGGCTTTCACTTGTGGAAATGAAGGTCTGGAGTGTATAGGACTAAGAAGTGTTCAGCATTTCTAAAAATTTGAGTTGATTTAGGTCTAACATCTCCCATTTTTCTGGCAGAGAGGAATTGGATTAGTTTTAAGGAACTGTGTCTGTGTTCAGGTAGCATAAGAGTGCACGAAACTCAGTGCAGCAGAAGAAATGAAGCTCTAATATTCTCCAAAAAAATGGTAAAGGAAGAAAAAAAGCACAAATGTGAAATAACTATGAAAAGAATAAATCAGTAACATGTAAACCAGCTAAAAGGCAAGCTGGATGGCATTTCTAGCTTGGAATTCTGCCATTCAACCTAAGTAACTGTATCAGAGGTGTTTTCCTGGAATACCTATGTAACTACTGATCTAATGAGCTTTAGCTCACAGGAATACCAGTCTTCCCAAACAACAGGGTTGAAGTTTTTAAGAGCCTTGGACTTTTAATAGTGAGATTTTTAACCTCTCAGTTGTGTGAAAATGCTTTTCAGGCTTGCTTTTTTTTTTTTTTTAAAAAATTGCATTTGTATGCATCTTCCATTATATTAAAAAGAGATAAAAATGTGATTAGTGGATGGCAGAATTCCCTGGGAAAAACCAAAAAGAGCCCCATGTCAGTGATGCATAAGAGAATACTGCCAACAAAAACAGGCAGTCTTTTTAGGCTGGAATTTTTACAGGCATATTGCTGTTAGTCTTTGGTGTTTTGGTTTTTTTTGTGTGTGGTTTTTAATCGGCTGCAGACAAGAGGTCTCAGACAGCCCCTGTAAAGGAAGGCTATTGTGAACTGTGAAATAGTCTCTTCCTTCCTCCGGAGATTCCACTGGCAAAGCAATTCTGATAAAGTTTCCTCTACTCAACTTCAGAGCTTCTGCCGTGACAAGAATGAGCACTTACCAGTAGGAGGCTCATAAAACTGCTTGAAAAAGTGAATGTCCAGGAAAAGGTGTAGGATTTTCTGCCTCCTGGCTCCAGAGAGGATGTAAACTGTTCTGAAGTTGTCTGTAATTCTACTCTGTATACAATTATAACAGCTGATCAATGTTTTAGAAAAAAAAAATAAGGCTACCCTATTAAAACTCATTATCATTAGTTTGTATTAGGATAATGTTTACAGAAATTAGGCCCAGCTGCATGATGTACCTTACAGGTGCATGAAAAGTACCAGCCTCTGTTAGGAGGGTTTGCAATCTGGAGGACATGGACAGAGCAGAGTTGGCAGCCAGGAGATGTTTGCACACCCATGGATGAGCAATTGAGGCTAAAAAAAAAATAGCAGACCTGATCTGCTGCTGCCTGGAATTCTCTGGAGGTCTGGTGGTTCTAAGCATGGGTGGCCCAGGCCTAGGCCTGCAGGATGAGTTGGTGACATAGCCAAGAGCTAACCTCAACTTCCCAGAGTTTTTTGATGGCTTGTGTTTCTAGTTTTGCTAGTTAGCACCTGCTAGAAAGTGTTCCTCTCCCTACAAATATTTAATGTGTTACGTTTAATCCTCGCTATTCAGTAGCTGACTTTGACATGCTTTCTAGGACTTTGTTGCAATTTCTAGTAGACTCTGATATTTTGATAGTAACTGAGTGTTTTAGAATATATTATTTTTTCTATCCTCTCTTCTGTGATGGATTCCTTTGGGCAGAGATCTATCAAAGTATGGTTACTTGACAAAATTTTTTTGTGAAAAAATTGAGGATTGATACCAGCTGAGATCTTAGCTTGGAATCCGTGAGCCACTGATTTTTATTGTGTAAGAACAGGCTGAGGTTCTAAAATAACAGCTCTAACATTCACTGTATAAACTAAAACTGTGCTTTACAGGTACGAAGCGGGTGCTACCCTGTGTCCTGCTATCACTGAGAACTGCTACTGATTCCCTTGCCTGTTAAGCTTCATTAAACCTCACTGATAATGGTAAATCTTTATGCCTGGAATACCAGTCTGGAAACTGGACTGTCTGGTAGAGCCCTCATAGTAAGTGCCTGCATGGATGTGGAATAGGAGGTGGGGTGACACGGCTAATTGGGGTGCAAGGGAATAATACCACTTTGTATCGACAAGGGTTGGCAGCGCTGGGGAATGTGGGCTCTGCTACAAGCTTCTAATGTCATGTCTTTGCACAGGGTTGAGAACTGAGTTAATGTGTCTATTACTCATGTTGCCTGTTCCCTGCTTATGACCCTCAACACTACTTGTGAGACCTGTAACAGAGGTGAGAAGGATGCTTCAGTGAGAATACCCAAAGCTACTTCTGTTCGTAGCATGGCAAATCATTGCCTTACCTTCACACATATACCACTTCAGTGGTATGCATGAGGATCAAGGAGTGGAGCAGTGCAACCAGAAGACTACTGTGCAAGGAATGGGTCATCCTCGCGCTCAATGCCTTCTCCTGTGTGCAGATGCATTCCAAACAGCCTGTGACCGCTTACCAACCCACTGTAGCAAAGTGTCCATGATTATTCAGACATGTGTTGGTGTACCATGGACACCATGTGACTGCTTCGTGCAGTAGTAATTAATCAGTGTATACACAATAAATGTGTGTGAATTCAGTAGGAGACTAGTGTATTGTCTTATCCACCTGAAATATTATGCACACCTGTTAAGGAATTGTAACTCTATTGAGACAAGAATATTGTAGCATATGGTCCAAGGGACTCTTCAAAGCTAAATCTACCTTCCAGGCTTTGATAAATCTGTATTATGAACAATATTCTAGAAGAGTACTAGCAGTCCTGAGGCTGGAAAACCTTACCACAAATGAGAACTCTTCATGACATTCTGTGAATCACGAGGAAAGGCTTGTCCAATGATGCAGCTTCCATCTTTTACCCAAACTTAGTTAACCAGCTATGAGCATTGGTGCCTTTCTTACTGAGATCCCCAAAAGAACCAACACTTTCTTGCTGCAAAACATCATGCTGGGTGAAAAACTGGAATCTGCTTATTCATGCAGCTAAAACTAACAGTCTTGCTCCTTCCTGATATCCTGGAATTGTGTGTTTCTGTCAGTAAAGCTATGTAATGAAGCACTTGGCAGTTTGTCAGCACAGTGTGTCTTTGAGAAGGTTGATTTGGCAAGGGGAAGCATGGGCTTAATGTGTGGGAGGGCCAGATCCGGGATTTTCCAATATTTTTTTTTTCCACACGGAATTTCCCATCTCGTGGAGGATAGGCCAGTTGAGAGAATAAAAGGCCATAGTAAAGGCAGGGGATTACACAGTCCAGACACTTGCTGAACTTAATCTTCAAGTCTGTATTCAGCAACCTAGCAACAGAAGACAGTCACTGAGAAATATTGAAGAGGACTTTTGCCACCTGGCCACCACAACTACAACCTGTGAGTATAACTGGAGTGTGGTGTTCTGTTTCATTGCTTAGCTAAAAGAACATAGTAATGTTTAAAAGTATGTAGAAAAGATTGTGTAGGCAGTATTTTATATTGAATTGTAAAAAGTCAGTATTCATTCTTTACAAATGTGTTCCTTTGATCTCTCATAGCCATCTGCTTAAAAGATAAAGTGAAGAGAAAACAGTCAGAAACATGATTTTCTTGTGGTTCCCATCTCTTCTTGCTTATGGTAAGTGTGTATTTCTCTGTGTAGGAAACTACTCGGATGGTAGTATTAGTGTGATGCTTCTGTTTGAGCTCAGAATTAAACAGAATTTTTGAACCAGACCTAATTAGCTTGAGGCTAGGTTCATATAGAAGAACAGAGATTCTTCGGCAACGGGATGTTTCCCTGCTTGCCTGTCAAATACATAATTACCTCCTGTAGTTTGCTATGAAGTCTGCAAAGCTTTGTGTGATTGGATGTAGTTTCACAGGCTGAAGTCCCTGTACTTGATGCTGATATTCCTGTTTTGAAGCTTGACAGTTGATTATTTATAAAATAATTGCCACTACTTCTTAAGCAGTTTCAGATATTGACAACTTTACAGTATTTATAGAGCTTAATAGATCTTCTAGCGAGAGGGAAAAAGTCAGACACCAACTTTTTGACATCTTTTCATTCTAGGACTTACAATACTGCAGGGGGTAAATTGTTGGACATACCATTATTCAGACACAAACATGACCTACAGGGAAGCAGAGCTGTGGTGCAAAAAGAGGTATACTAACATGGTTGCCATTCAGAATAAGGAGGAAATCAGCTACCTCAATAACTTCTTACCCTTCAATCCGGGTTACTACTGGATTGGAATCAGAAAAATTAATGATGTGTGGACCTGGATTGGAACTAACAAAGAACTGACAGAAGAGGCAGAAAACTGGGCTTCAGGTGAGCCAAATGGCAAAGGGAACAATGAGGACTGCGTTGAAATCTACATCAAAAGAGGGAAGGATGATGGCAAATGGAATGATGAACAGTGTGAGAAAAAGAAGGTCGCCTTGTGCTACACAGGTATGGTGCGATAAAGGCCATCTAGTGTGCCCCTGTGGAGATGAGATGGTGGGTGGGATGAGTTTTTTAACCTAGTCTTATATATTAACTGTCTGACCTTGTGAACACTTGTACACTTATCCTTACAGAGCTAGGTTGTTTTTGTTCTAAGAGTTGGATTGATCTTGCTTACCTTTTAGCTCCAGGAATATTGTATGTCTTTTACGAGCAAATCACCAGACCTTCTCTATAATCAGTAGAAACACGCTCTTCCAGATGATGACTTTCATCCCACGCAAGTGGGTGTCTCAGCTAGATAAAAATTGCCCTTTTGGAGGCATCTGTTTGCTGGCTATAGATCACTGGGTCAGATTAGACATTTTGTGTAGAGGTGGCTAAGGCTACATAAAAAAAAAAAATAATTGCAAGTCAAATATCAAACAATTAGAGCTGTGATGAGTTAATGAGGAATGTACCTGTAGGGGATTTCTACTTACCTCATAGTATATTGTTCCTTTTGCATTTTAAATATTACTAATATCTACCTGAGAACAAGTGGTCATGGATTCTGCAGCCAGTAGAATCCTTTCACTGTGAGCTAGTCTGTCAAAGATGTTGATTTCTGAAATCATTCTGTGAAATGACAGGGTAATCCTATGTATTAAACCACCTGTTTTTCTTTTGCTCTACAAAGTGCTTGTTTAGTGCCAGAAAACCTAAACAAAGTGCTGCCCAGATTTCATTAGTGGCCACTGCTGATTCTTTTATAATTTGCTGTATTTTTTCTTTTTTTTTCTTTCCTGCAGCTTCTTGCAACCCATCTCTCTGCAGTGGCCGTGGAGAATGCATAGAGACTATTAACAACCACACCTGCCATTGTAACCCTGGATTCTATGGGCCTGAATGCGAGTTTGGTAAGATTACTCCCCCCTGCTTTTCAACCAGGGCAATGCTAGCTAGTGTAGTTTGTCTGTCTTGTTGATTTACCTGCTGAGCCAGTGAGACTGACTGTGTACCTTCTTGTGTTTCTTTGAAGTTGAGAGTTGTGATCCACTAGAAAAACCTGATCATGGGAGCCTCGAGTGCAACCATCCATGGGAGAACTTCGGCTACAACTCGTCTTGCCAAGTTCAGTGTGAGGAAGGCTATGAACTGACTGCATTGGAGTCTGTATACTGTACCTCTTCTGGGGTCTGGTCTGCCCCCCTTGCAGCATGCAAAGGTGAGCTTCTCAAGCAGTGATAGGTGAGCTTTCTACATTATACATAGCTCTGTTAACTTCAGTGTTGCTCTGTTAGTAGGTACAAATTGAAGTTCTGGCCCATTCCTTTGTAATTAATTATGTGGTGAAGGTGCTATTTTATTGCAGCACACAGGTCTCTCTGTTCCTGAAAAGATGAATTGGGCAGGGTGAATGTTCTGGCCCTGGTCTAGATTTTCTTGTAGGGAAAGACATTTCCATCTCATAGTGGGGAACAGGGAATGGAGGTGATCTAGCTCTAAGACTGCTCACAACAGGCCAGTTACTCCTGGCTGCAGCAATTACTTTTTGAGGTGTTCATCTTAGAATAAGCTACTGTTTGAAGCAAATAAAAGCATCAAACGTTAATAAGCAGCAGTCAAAATGGGAAAATTTTGCATTGTAACTAGTTGACATCATGAGGTGCAGGTGAATTTACAGCCTTGCCTTAAGAGACGGTCTTCCATTTTGAAATCTTTCCACTGCTTTCTGAAATGGCAGCACAGTAGGTCACATAAAGATGCTTCCGTTTAGTGCTTATGTTGCCAACTTTCAGGAAAGGAAAAAAACCCCAACTTTTTATGGTTTGTTCCAAGCTAAGCTCTGTACTCTCTTTTATGCTTTTCAGCTGTGACCTGTCCTGCCTTAGAGGTGCCTGCTCATGGTGCTGTGAACTGCTCCCATCCCTCTGTGGAGCTCACCTGGGGTACCACCTGCGAGTTCACCTGTGAAGAAGGATTTGTCCTGACAGGACCAGCCACACTGCAGTGTGGGTCTTCTGGGGCCTGGGACAGGCAGCAGCCATCCTGTGCAGGTACCTTTCCTCACTGCTGCCCACTTGAGCACTCAGGGCTGCCAGCATTGGCCCATGGAACTCCTGAGACATCTGTGCTGATTGCTGTTGTGATCTGTGTGTTGCAGCTGTGAGGTGTGAGGCTGTAACCTGGCCAGAAGGTGGCTTTGTGACCTGTGACCATGCTTCTGCAGATCTCTCTTATGGCTCACGTTGTGATTTCCACTGCAGCGAGGGCCACATTCTGGACGGCCCGTCCAGCATTGAGTGCACGGCACAGGGGCGGTGGTCAGAGCCAGCGCCAAAATGCAAAGGTAAGACTTTCTGGGTTGGAAATCATCAATTAAAGCTTGCAGTATCTCAAATAGTCTGAAGATACTTCCTCGTTCAAGTGTAGGCAAGGAGTAACAGTCATCCCCAGTGTGTTTATAGGACTATTCATAAGCAGATCTCAAGATGGGGATTGTTTAGCCTCTTGTGTTAAAGAGGAAGCAGCAGTGCAGGGTGACAAGCAACGTTCAGGAACTGTGTCACCGACAGATATGTTAACAGGCTTTTGAAGTAGAGTGTTCTGACAGGAACTCTGTGTTCCCTACACCCCAGTGGGAGCCAGTGTCTCCTTATGCAGTCCACTTGTGGGGTATAACCTGGAGCCAGTGTCAGGATAGCTTACATGCTTTAGGTGCATGTGTAAGGGTTCTCTCTGCACCATGCAACACGTGGAAGTCACTGTTTCCTGAGACACTGTGAAGTCTGAAGGGATGTACTATGGCTCTGTAGGGGACAGCACCAGGCACAGCATGTCCTCTTGTAAGCTCAAAGAGTGTTTAACTTGACCTACTCCAAGCTAAGCTCTGTGCTGTGTCTTTTGTGCTTTTCAGCTGTGACCTGTCCTGCCTTAGAAGTGCCTGCTCATGGTGCTGTGAACTGCTCCCATCCCTCTGTGGAGCTCACCTGGGGTACCACCTGCGAGTTCACCTGTGAAGAAGGATTTGTCCTGACAGGACCAGCCACACTGCAGTGTGGGTCTTCTGGGGCCTGGGACAGGCAGCAGCCATCCTGTGCAGGTACCTTTCCTCACTGCTGCCCACTTGAGCACTCAGGGCTGCCAGCATTGGCCCATGGAACTCCTGAGACATCTGTGCTGATTGCTGTTGTGATCTGTGTGTTGCAGCTGTGAGGTGTGAGGCTGTAACCTGGCCAGAAGGTGGCTTTGTGACCTGTGACCATGCTTCTGCAGATCTCTCTTATGGCTCACGTTGTGATTTCCACTGCAGCGAGGGCCACATTCTGGACGGCCCATCCAGCATTGAGTGCACAGCACAGGGGCGGTGGTCAGAGCCAGCGCCAAAATGCAAAGGTAAGACTTACTGCTTTGGGAAATAGTTTTGCCACTGGACAGCACACTGAAATCTGTATTCCTGTAGGGTTCTGGCTCCAAACTAAGCTGTGTGCTGTCTCTCATAATTTCAGCTGTGACTTGCCCTGCCTTAGGGCTCCTGGCTCTGTGAACTGCTCCCATTCCAAAGTCAAATTAATTTGAAAATACAATGTACATATAGTGGAAAAAATAGGGTCAAAGACAGGAAAGTCTTTAATGGCTTGTGACCATCTCTTTCTGTATTTCAGTTGTGCAGTGTGAACCACTGAGCTCTCCTGAGAAAGGCTCTATGGATTGCTCACATGGTGCTGGGAACTTCATGTACAACACAACCTGCCACTTCAGCTGTCTAGAAGGATGGAAGCTCAATGGTTCTCATGTTCTTGCGTGCAGTCATTCAGGAAACTGGAGTGCCAGTCTGCCCACATGTGAAGGTATTTTACCTGTGCTCACAGAGAGATGGCACTGGGTTTCTAGTCAAATGAAGTATGGAAGGGTGGAGAAGGCAACACCAGCCAGTGAGTTACAGCTTCTAGTGAAGTTCCTGAATTAAAAAACCCAACAAAAGCATGGGTTTTTGAAAACAGAAGAGGGGAAAATTCCTAAAAGGTCTTGGTGAAATATGTTGATTTCTCATAAAAAAAACCCAAAGCTGCAACCTGATTTTGAGTTTTGTTTGGCTTTTAGTGTTTCTCATGTTGAGCTTTTTCCGTATGAGTAAAGAAAGAAAGGTTTTCTAGAGAAACAGAACTCTGTGGGGAAATCTGTGTTCATAAATCTTTCTCAGTGGAGAAGTTTATAGATTTGTTTGGTGTGACAGTTTCTTGGGTGAGCTCAGCTAAAAGATCTCACAGAGCTCTTCTGTCAAAGGCTGTAATTTTACAGGACAGAAGTCTCAGCCTTGCCTTCCCATTCATGGCAGTAAGGGCTTTGTCAGTGTCCTCAGTGGGAACATACTTGGCCTGCCTGAAATGCTTTTGCTTGAGGTCCTAAAAGCTCAACTCCACTTTATTGGTTCTAGCAGAATTTAGATTTCTGAATAATTTCAGAAAAAAAAGAAAAAAAATTTGATCTCAACCAAATTGCTCAGAGAGGAAGACAGCACAATGGGAATTAAAATACGAACTGACACATAAAAAATAAGATGAGCATGAATTGTCACGTGAGGCTGGAGGTTAGACAGACCCCGCTATAGCTAGCTTGTTGCCTTGCCATTTCTTTGGCAATGGGTGGGATAATTTTTAGTATGCAGCTTTTTACCTTGTGTACAAGATGTGCCCTGTCTCAGCAAGAGAAAACTTAAGGATTACAAGCTGCGATTCTGTTTCCTCTTGAAGAGCACAAGGAAAAGGAAGAAGTAGAGGGCTTCAAAGACCACACATGCCTCTTGATCTCACTGAAACTTTTTATCCTTTCAGTTTCAGAACAAGTCAGCTATGTCTCTGTGGGCATAGCAGCCACAAGTGCCTCTCTGTTGTCTACGGCATCATTCCTCCTTTGGCTTGCAAGACGTTTCCAAAGAAAAGGTAAGCAATTGGACTGGGTCCACTGGTTTTATTTACCTTTCTGAAAAAATTTCAGTGGAGAAAAGACCCTGAAACCCTCCAAACCCCAATACAATGGTTTTTGAAAAAGTGAAAATTCCCATACTTACTCTCCTAAATTATTTTCAAGAAGCCTGCATACATGCCATGTTTGGCTTCAGATGAAAATTTAAAAATCAAAAATAGTAAACCTCAAATGTTTATAAAACAAGAATTAGAAGAAAAAAGCAACATTTTATTACTGCCAGGGAAAGCGAATGAGAATTTGAGATGAGGCTCATGACAACACAGTAATAACTGCCTATGAGATTTGTTGATAGAAAATGGCTTTTTATCAGATATTCAGAAATGAGAGGGGTTTTAGTAGAAGAAAAAGTTTGCACGAGGGGGCTTTCATCTTGAAATGCTAATGCCTTTTCTTATTCTTCTTGCAGCAAAGAAATTTACTCCTTCTAGGTAAGTTGTGTCTCAAAAAACAGCATGAAAAACATGGCAATCACTTTTCTAAAATCCATTTGATATAAACCAGTTGTCATTGAAGTACTTCTCATTTCTGTTTTTTTATAGTAGCTGCCAGAGCCTAACCATTGAAGGTAGTTTCCAAAGTGCTGGCCAGAATGTCTGATTCCAGGTGTTACCGGTAAGCACATGAGATAGCTGTACTTGCAAATTCTTTCCTATTAATTGGATAAGCAATCAGAGCTGTTAATTGCAATGCAATTGCTGAAATAGCAGTATGTGCTTTGGGGTACCTAATATGCATCTTGACATTGCATGAAAGTTCCTAACAAGGCTGATGGATTTATTGCTTTAGAAATGGATATTTAGCTCCTTAAGGATGACTGTGTTTAGCATCCTGTCCAGCTGCCTATAGTATTAGGAACACTTCTGTGTGTTTTTGCTACCTGATGCATGCAAAATTCCTCTGAAATGAGAGCAAATACAGATCTATGCCAATTTTCCAACTTACAGAGGAATTTTGTTCTCTCTGCAGGAATTGAAGCCATCTTTACTTAGGTCTCAGATTTCTGGAGAATGAAACTGCATGTGAATCAACAGCTCTCCAGATGTTTTTACCTCTTGCTGACAAGATGATTGACCTTGTGTATTGTTCAGAAATTTTGAACTCAATCTGTCTGGTACTTCCATTGAAGACAAGCAGAGAGTAAAACTCTGGCCTTCTGGCAAAATACTGTCTACATTCAGTCATGTAGTTATCATAACTGGGAGCTTGCCATCTCTTGTCCAGATGGTGAGCAAATAGTAAGCTGCTGCCTAAAGAGGAGGCTGGTTTCTCCTCTGGTCTGCTCAAAGGTACCTAGGTGAGGTGAAGACATGCATTATTTCACATCACTTACTACACTGCTGGAGATGTCTTCTCTGGAGACATATGGGTTATACTTGCAGAAACAGAGTAACTGGGATGCAAAAGTATGCATTAAATAGCTTTGAAACCATTGATCTGGTTTGTTATTGAAGTCAGTTTATTTTAAGAGGATGTCCCAGTCAATAAATATGCCTGTGGCAATGTGGGCAACTATTTGGGTTTCTGCTGCATGTCCCAGAAAGCTTAGGGACTTTAAACCTTTATTTTTTTGGTAGTAGCGCTAGGAATGGTAGTGCTTATACTAGGTACTCCGGTTTCTGAATGCAGCAAGTGGATCTGAAATGATCTCATCCCTGTGGGATTATGTACTGTAATACAGGTATATACATAAATATTTAATTGTGCAGTTTTTACTGTGGATATTTCTGTGCTGTTAACTGTAAATATATTGTAAAATACTGCTTCTTGAGTAGGTCTGTGGCCATTGATCTGGGCCCAGGTAATTTTAAAATAATTCAGAAGTGTTTGTAAGGATTTCATGCCTGCATATTATTTACAAATAAAATGGAAGCCTGCGATTTGGGTGTATATATTGCAACTACGATTTATTAAGCTGTTAAAGGACTTCAAATGAGAGAGTATTTCTTAAGTTATGTTTAAGTTATGATCATAAATCAAAAATCTCTGACAGAATCTGATATGTATTGTCCTATTTTGTAACAGTATTTAATAAAATGTTTTAAATGTAACGCTCCCTTTTTGGAAACGTACATCATTTCAATGATTTACATCAGCCCTGCGGATATGGCTTCGGCAGCAGAATGTGAGGGGTTGGGGGAAGACTAAACAGCAAGGCTGTCCCTGAGTTCGCTTTCCATGTTTTCGTAGCAGTCAAAGAACAACTAGCCAGCAGATGGCACTGACTGCCTGGGAGCCAGCTCGGCCAGGGCCGGACCCCAGACCCGCATCCCCAGGCCTGAGAGGAAGGAGGAAGGCTCGGTGATGTGTCCCAGAAAGCAGGTGCCTGGACCAGCAGTGACCTTTGGGAGAGGCATGCTCAGGAGAGGAGAACAGAAAGAGAAGCAAGTAGGTGATCCTGGTGCACAGTTAACAGAACAAACCCCGCAGCCCATGCAGGCCTTTTGCCGCCCTTTCTGCTGGGAGGTTAGCTAGTGTGGGAGGCCATGGGCTAAGGGGTGAAAGCACAGCTGTGGGGATTAGCGGTGACTGCTGTCTGGGGACCTCCACTCCCACCCTGGCTTGGGCTATAGCCAAAGACACTGCCGTGGGCTAGTGCTGGCTCGGTACCTCTGATGGCCAGACACTCCTATGGCCACCCTTCCCCAATATCATCTGACCTAGCAAAGGAAGCTGTGCTGTGGCTTTGCGTGGCTGCTGCCAGGAGCCAGCCCTTGATGATAAACCATGAGATGCATTCCTGCTCAAGAGAAGCTATCAGGCCTGTGGGCAAGGGAGTCAATTAAAAGGTGCTGTGCCACAGTGGATAGGGCCTGTTGCTGTTTATCCCAAACCAATTAAAGAACTGAGAGTGGCTGTCAGAGCTTCCCCTGCCTTGACAAGGTAGGGCCCAACCGTGTGAGCAGATGCAGACCAGTAATCCTTCAGGTTCCCTGAGGGGACATAGAGATTAGCCTGAAACGCCCTGCTCTGAATCCCTGCAGGAGCTGTTGTGAGAGTTAAACCACCACATGGGTCCCCCAGTCTGTCCTTGTTGTTGTCCTCTACATGCATGGCCCTGTGGCTTCCTCTGGAGAGAGCTGCTCAGGCCAGCGTGGCTCCCACCCTGCTGCTGTGAGGGCAGCCCAGCTTCTCCTTTCCTGCCCAGAGCTGATGCTTCTAGCAGCTTTTCCTGGGACCTTACATGGGCTTTATTGCCAGAAGAGAGACTATAAGACCATCCCCTCTCTTTCTCCAGGTCTTCATCTCTTGTGATTTCTAAAGGCAGCAGGAGTGAGACCACATTTGGGTGGGATTAGTTCTCTATTTCTCCAATATATTCTCTAGGCCAGACAAAGACTCCCTGAAGGGGTTCTCCTTCCTTGCAGGGGCTTTCAGGTTACATCTATCCTCATAATTAACGTTGGTCCAGGGCACAGGCAAAACCCTACTCTGTGCTTGTCCAGGTTGCCTGATTGTTGGCCCTCTTCTGGTACTGGTTTTTCCTGCTTCAGAGTATGAATTACCAGTTTGGATGGCATGGTGTGTCCAGGACTTTAGGATCTTCAGGGAGTCATTTTATTTGCAGTGGATGTGTCTGTTGCAGTGCCTGTGAACGCAGGTCTTCTGTTATTTGCTATCTGTATAGTTACCGTGCTGGCAAGAATGGCCATGGGAATGCTTGCTGCCGGGCTGTCATTAGTAACTCCGTTGTATCACAGCTCTATATGATGCTGTGTGATCACCAAAGGATGACAGGGTCTTTGCTGGAGGGACTTCCCTTATTTTCTGTTGTTCCGTTTCCCTGAAATTCCTTAGCTCTCCCTGGGTCTGTGGCATCGTTCAGAATGGGATCTGTGTTCTGCCTGGCATCTTATTTCGGAGTGGATGTCTACTTGTGCCGTGACCTATGGAATCTGTGAAGGTGACATTAACTGGGAGGCACGCATGTCCTTTCACAGCTCTGCGTGTTTGCTGCTTGGCAAGGGGATGGGTTTTGTGGCGTAACTTAACACATTCTTGATGAACCGAGCTGCCCAGGTGGCTTGAGCTTTTTACATCTGCAGTATGACAGAAGGGGATTTAGAAACAAAATTTCACTTAAAGTTTCCAACAGACAGGTAGTGTTTGAGTTGGGGTGGGTGTTTCTGTGGCCCTTAGTGATACGAACAGCATAAGATCTGCCCAGATTTGGTTTGTGCCTTCTGTTTTCATAAGCAATTAGCCATCAAACAAGCAGTCATTTACCAGGGGCTGGCTGATGTTGCCTTCTAAAGCTCCAGTTTTTTCAGGGGTTGGACTGGATCCAGCATTTGGCCAGCAGTTCTTCACTTATGAAGATAAGTCACTGCTACAGGCTCTGGAGACTGCACATCTTTGCAGCTCCTTGCATGCTTTGCTGAGAACTGGTAGCAGGAAGTTTGAAGCAGCAATTTCCACAGGAGTTGGTGTCATGATTGAATCACCAACCTGCTCAGCTCGTGCTTTAGGAGCTGTCAGAGGATATTAGGGCCAGGAGACCAGGCTGCGACATTATGTCTGTGCAATGCAACATACTCAAGCCTCTGTGAGCAGTTTTTGTCCTGAGTCTTGTTCCTGTTTGGGTTCCCCTGGTTCTTGCAGGGGTCTGGCTCCCTTCTCTAGGCTCGAGCATGCTGCTAATGTCTGGCTGCTGGTGGGTATTTGGTGAGGGGTCTTCAGCCCATAGACCTAGAAGGAGCAAGTTGCCATGGAGAGCTCTTGGCCAGGGACAGAAAGGTCCACAAGGTCACTGCTTCCTGGGAGCTGTAACTCGCATCAAATGAGAAATACAGCATGGGCTTGCCCATGGCAGCAGGAGCTTGGTGGAGGGGGCAGCAAAGTAGGTACCAGAGCCCAGCCTGTCATAGCATTTGCAGATTTGTACTGTGAAGCTCCCTAGCCTGGTTTACAGCCTCTCTCATGCATACCTTTAGGAAAGAACAAGCAAAATTGCAGGTTAGATTTGACCAGTGGAGTCAAAACCTACTGGATGGTTATCAGTGCTCACCTGGCACTGTTAAATCTCACCTAGAAGGGAGGCAGATTTGGCCAACGCAGTTCAGCTGTGACTCCAGTGTTGAGAAAGAAATCCACAGCCCAGAAACTGTTTCCACAGCTGATGATGGCCAATGCTTTTTCCAGCTCAGGGAAGCTGCTGCCAAGAACAGGACAGCATGCAAAAAGCACAAATGCCTCCTCAGCAAGGCAGCAGATGCCCCCGGGCAGCTGCCAGCAGGTTTTCTACCTGCCTTCCTACTTCAGGGAAGGACGTTCCCTGAAAAGCCCAACAGTTGCTTTGACTTTCAGCCTGGGCCAAGTGGGACTTTCATCAACTTCTCGCCTCGCCAGCTGCCATGAAAGCAGCTATGGCAGGTGTGAAATTGCAGGTGACTTGCTTGCTTCTGGCACTCCAGTGCTGTCATTTTGGGCTTTTGACAGCCTCTGAATGGGCAGGAAGAAGGAATCACACTGAATCCATGCCTTCTGGAGCAGGCCTTGGGTCACAGAGTGCTTGGGTGGAAGGAACAGCCTTAAAGGGGAGACAGGAAACACTTTATTCAGGGTTTATTCCACAGGATGATTCCTGAGAAAGGAGGGGCTGCAATCAAGCAGGATGTATTCACTTTGGGATCTTGGGAAATCAAGCGCAGCTTGGCCTAAACCAAGAGGAAAATAGAGCGCAGCCCACGCCGCATGGAACAGCAAGATCCCTGCTTCACCTTATCTCATGTTAGCACAAACAATCCAGATAACATAAAAATCAGACATGGTGAAATGCTGGCTTCACATGAAAAACAAAGATATCCCGTGGGAAATGATATGGTTTGAGTAGAAAGACAGTGGGGGTAGTCCTAAAAGCCCTGTCCTAAGATAGAGGGAAAGGGCTCTCTCCGGTCCTCCCTGTATTTCCTCCTCCTCCTCCATCGCCTCAGTTGGTACCAGGGCACCACAGGTCGGTCCCTGGGTGGAGGGCAGGGGATGCTGTCTGTGTCATGGGGCTGTTCCCAGACCAGACTCTGATCCGGATGGCCCCCAAAGGCCGGACTCTGATCCGGATGGCCCCTAAAGGCAGCAGAGCAAAGCTCTGCACATGGGTTAGGAACTGCTGGGTTGTTGTCAAAGAATAGAGATCTTTGCTACTTCACAGCAAATCACTTTTGACCAACACAACCCCTGCAAACAACCAGATGTAGCAGAGGCTCTTCGACTCTGTTAAAGGCACTTGTGGAGAAAAACTCACCTGTGTCAGTAACCTCTTGCAACTAAAGGCAGAGGATTTGGCTGAAGCACTTGACCTTGATGAAGCAGTCAGCATGGAGACATGCAGGAGAGAGCAGGGAGACAGCCCACGTTCTCCACTGCTTCTCCTCCTTTCCTGGAGGGAAGAACAGCTCCATCTCTGTTTTGCAAGACCCTTCTCACTTGCCACTTGGGCTCTTCTCCCTGGCTTTTTTGGGTACAGGGCTTGGTGTAGAGGTGACAAACCCCTGCCACATGCCCTTGGAGAGACGAGTGGCAGTTTGAATTGTGCGGGCAATTGGTAAAGCCACAGTGAATTTTGCACACATGACTCAGACACGCAGAGTTTGCTCAGGCTGGTGGCTTATTTGCACTGAAGGCAGGCCAGCCATTCACCTGAATGCATTTGTCACTGTGCTCTTTTGAACTGAGGCAGCTGGATACTGCTGCTGAGGTCTGTACAGGTTGATCTGGTCCATTTTCCTTTCCCTCTATTATTCCCTCTGTCTTCAGGAGTATTCAACACCCTGTTTAATTTGCTCTGCCTCAGTAGAGGGTTTCACTTTTGGTATAAAATCTCAGCTGATGTGCAAGGAGGAGAGCACTCAGGACATTAAAAAAATCTATGCCTTTCCAAAGACTGAGTTTAAAATCTGGATTTTAAAAACACACTGGACAGAAAAAGTTTCTTGTAAAGTAACTGTAATTACTCACAAGTATCTGGCTCAGTGAAGTCATGTAAATGCTGAAAAGAAGTCGGACACAGATCACCCTTTTCTCCAGACTGCAATTCATTCAGTTTGGCTACATTAAATTCAGAAGCAGTTCCTTTAGGTGCTGACAAAAGTGTTTCAAATACTGCCAGACAAAACTAATAACGTATACATGCGCGCCCACATGTCCACACACAATGGGTCAGTCAATGGTTTTGTCCTGTTGCTTTTCCTTCCTGTTTCCTTGCACATGCACAGGGTGGATTTTGGTTCTCAGCCTGTTAAATGGTGAATGACCCTTTGCAATATCCTTCCCTGTCTACCAAGTGGGAGCAAGTCTTGCAGGTCAGTGATAGGAGACTCCATGGACTTTTAAAGTACTTTATTTGTGTTCCTGCATGATCGGGGAAAGGGAGATGGTGGCAAACAGCAGACAGATACTCTGCTTTCATGTCAGCATTGTAGCATGGCTCTAGAAAGTGACTCTGTCTCAGAGAAATGCACTGTGCAGGAGTGAACAATCTGTCTTGGAGGGGTTTTGGGAACATGGACTCCCCCAGATTTTGCAATGAGCAAAGCTAACTTGGAAGGGCAGGTTTCTCCCTGAGCTTGCACCTGAGGAAAGAACTTGTCAGAGGATCTTAGGAAATAAGATTTGAGAAGCTCTGAGAAGTCATCTATTCCAACCCCCTGTCTCAGGCTGTGAGTGAGACTGCAGGTGGAAATTGGTGCTGTGCACTGTGCGCAAAAAGCAGGGGGTCTCTGAGAACCTGGCTGGTTCCCAGTGCAGTGGCACCCCACATCTTCAGGGATGCTCCAAGCAACCCTAGGGATTTGTGTGCCCAGGTCCCGGACAGCGGAGTTTATTTGGTGTCTGAATCTCTTTGGCAATTTCAGAAAGCCCAGGCTGGGGCTGTTAGCTCTTCTAACATTCAGGCTGTGGTCTGGAAAAACAAGCACTTGGTTTAATTTCCCAGCACTGCTGATGGCTAAGTCTGGAAAATTCATGCCTCTACTTTGTGTCTGAAACAGAATCATAGAATTATAGAATCATTTAGGTTGGGAAAGACCTTTAAGATCATTGAGTCCAACCGTAAATCTTAACACTGCCAAGTCCTGCTACACCATGTCCCTCAGCACCACGTCTATGCATCTTTTGAATACCTCCAGGGATGGTGGAAGAATGATGCTGAACTCCTTAGAGAAGAGCTTTCAGACCTTCCCAGGAAGAAGAGAGGACCTGTGCTAGGGGAATGACAGCATGTCCTGTTCTTATCCTCCTGCCCTCTCTATCTGCTGCCAGATACGAGGCCAAACAGGCCTTTGCTCTGCTCTGGGAGATCTGTCCTTCTGTTCCCATGTCTGGAGAGAGAAAATCTAAGCCTTTGGGGTGTTTGAATGCTATGGGAACAGGTGCAATAGGGGCCCTAAAAAAACAACAGATCAGAAAACATATGGGACCACCCCAGCTCTTAATTAACTTAATTGCTGTAGCTTCCATGAAGGTCTGCATGTTTGCCTAGTGTGATGTTTCCGGTGCAGGCAAGCACTGGTCCCTGAGATGGAGTGCAGACATGGTAATGCTATCAGCAGCCCCTTCCTTCCCACAAGGGGCACAGCAGGCCAGACCACCTCCATCAAATCCAGCTGGTGGGCCCAGGGTGCAGGTCTTTGTGCCTAGACGCATAGCCCACTCCTCCAAAGAGGTGCTGTAGGCTTCTCTGGAGAGAGTGGGGGTGAGGAATGGGTTTTGAAAGCTAACAAGGGTTATTACAGCCCAGCAGTTTGACTCGTCTGCCTGTCCACCATCAGAGGATGTTACTTGCTGATTGCTGCTGCAGGGGCAATGAGTCATTCAAGCTGCAGGTGGTCAGCTGATAAATGTATTGAGCCAGCTCACCTGCATGCTCGATGGCACGGTAAAACCACTAGATATTTATAGAAAGAAATTGCATCCTGACTGGTGAAAAGAGAACACTCTAAATGCTCTTAGGTTAAAGAGCACAACTGGGCTGTAGTCCTTTCTTCAGGACTTCAGACCGAGAGAAAGGGTAGTCAAGAATCTTTACTAACCTCTTTTGATGCTCAGACAACAGCAAGTTTTTTTCACTTTAGAGTCACTCTTCCTTCCCAAAAGTATTTGGAGAGCAAAGTCACTCCCAGTTAAACATTTGTCTTTTCATGGCACTGAATTGTAAATAAAGCTGTTGTCCTAAAAATACTACAGATACCTCAAAGTTTCCAGAGGTGCAAAGATATCCTCTAACAACAATCCTTGTGTTGTGCTGCAAACTGAAATTTGAAATTGGTTGTCCAGATGTCTGGTACGGAGCAGCCCAGCCAGCTAGCCTGCTGTTTGTAAGGGAGCAGCTATTCCCACATATGTGCTTCACTCCAGCAGAGTCTGGATCCTCTCTGAAGCTCAGGGGCTGGAGACTTGAAGCACAGCAGAAGGAGCTGCCTTGAGAGGTGCAGAGATGTTAGTGATCAAGGAGGGAGAGTGCGGTATCTGATGTGGGCACATCTTGTCTAGCCAGCCAAGCCAAATTTTTATCACCTTTGGATTCACCATGCTGCCCAAAAAGCAAAACAGACATGTAGTAGTGTTGGCAATCTCTGTAGGAACCTCCTGTCTGCCAGATTCTCTCTCCCTGCCCTCCCAGCAGGTGCCAGCTGGGTTTTTGCTTTCTTTCATCCTATGATCATGTTTCATCAAAGCAAGCACAGTCAGGGGATGCAGAGCCCAAAGGCTTACTAAAATTAGGCCTGATCTTTGGTCCTGTTTGTAAGTTGTTTCTAGGTATGGTGACGTCTAACATACAAACTGGCTAAAATCAGCGTTTGCAAGTCCTAAGGGCAGCTATGTTTATATTATTGTTTGCAAAGTCCTTTGGAGCAGCTGTGTGCCTGTTAGAACAGAGCAGCAGCACGCAGGCTCAGATCAAAGAGCCCCCGTGAAATAGATTTCAACATAGACAAGCAGCCTACGCTATCAAACTAGCTGACAAAGGAGGATCACGGGAGAAGCGCGGTGGCTGTGATTTTGACACAATCAAACCATGTTTGTGCAGTCCCCATGACTCATTTCTGGAGTCACATAGGTTCACTGTGGAGATCTCTGGGTCTTCTGCAAAAACAACAAATGAACAAGATGTTAAGTCCCAATTAAGTTAATGCGGCTTAGACAAATCTTTCAAGTTGAATGTAGTGGCTTGTGTTTTAGTGGACCTGGATCTTGCTAAAGCTTCTCTTCCCCCTTCCTCCCATCAGACCTACTTAAATAACAGTGGTTAGTAAGGAGGAATTATGAACAGCAGTTCAAACCCCAAAGCATGACCAGAATAGGTGTTTGGAATGGCTATACAAAATACCTTCAAAGAGGTGATGAATAGGCAGCAGAGGTAAAGATGGAGAGCGAAAAGCATGGTTTGTGCCTGTTTTTACACTTAGCTTATGTGGGTTTTTGAATGAAGAGGAAGCGTTGATGTCAGGTTTCTGGTCTGGCTGATTGTGTAGCATGCCATGGAAATCATTGCCCGTCAGTAGTGCTGTCCTCACACTTGGGCTAGAAGAGCATTCGTTCAGTGCTGGATCTGAAATAACAAATCATCTGAACTGTGGTCTGCTCTTTGGGCATCAAATGTGGTCAAGTTCAGGTCTTCATGAGGACCTGGATAGCCAGCGGTGCTTTGCCAGGCCTGTGCTCAACATGCCTTTGCAAAATGGGCTTCTGAATTGCATGACCCAAGATGAAGCTGACCCCATTTTGCAGCAGCCTGAGTACCCCCATGATACTCCTCTGGTGCAGAGCTCTGTTTTCCTTTTCCCTGCTATGTGGTGTCCCCATATGCTGCAGCTTGTGAGAAGGAAGGGGATGTATGGGGTGCATCATGCCCCAGGACAGGGGTGCAACTCTGGTCTGGGATATCCCTGTGAGACTCAAAGGGATGCAAGTTCAAAATACATAAAATGATGTGATTCTCCACTCTTCGCTCACCTGTCCTGGCAACCTCCCTCCCAGCAGCTCCCTCTCTGCCCAGGGAGACACAGGGGAAATTCTGGTGGCAGCTCTGGCTTGGGGTAAGGGCAAGCTTCTGAAACGGGCAGCTCCTAGACCGTTAGGAACTTTATAGCCTGAACCCAATGTCTTAAACTTCCCCTGAAAACAAATTGGCAATCAGGCCTAATGAACGCACTGCCAGGAAGCTTTGCAAGGCACGTTTTTGTTACGACTCTAACTGTAAAGGTCTACAGACTCTCATTTGACGAACAGACAGCAACATTTTTTTTTGTCCTAACAAGGTTTCCTTAGAAATGGATCCACTGCTGAATCCTGAGCCTGCCTGGCATATTCTGGGGGACATCTGGCGTAAATTCTTCATTATTAGATTACATTAGTTGCAGCAATAATCATTCACGTGGGATTATTACATCCAAGCTTGTCTCATTGCCTTTATCCTTTCACACATTGTCTTTCCTGGTTCCCCTTCAAAGGACTGTTGTGAGCTTGTGTCGGAGCAAGAAATTAACTCGTTAGTAATTTATGCATCATTTCCTCCAGCCACATGTATTTAGGGCAAGATCAATAAAATATAATAAGGAAGCGAGTGGGTATTGTCACTGTGGGGCTGAAATAATTCATTTTGTATCACTGTAAATCCTTCCCTCACATATGAAAACCTGCAGTCCTGTCTATCATTAGCTGATTTTGCTAGACTGTATCAACAAGACATTGATTCAGCTCCTTTGTGTGCTTGCAGGGTCCGTGTCCTGCTACTTCTGCTCACAGCCACACAGAGTACTCTGAGTGGAGGTTTAAAATTTTGAAAAAGCAGTGTTTCACACACAGCCTTTCTTCTGGCTCCAGTCATGTAATTAAAGCCGTGCCACCTAACACTGGAGGTTCATTTCTGGAGTGGGTCCATGCTCTGGCAGCTGCTGTGATGTGTTAGGTCTGAGAAAGGGAAAGGGATAGCAAGAGGGATGTAAGCACCACAGCTCAGAGCACAGAACATTTTGCTGTCTGGGAGAACTGGGGAGGCAAACTTGAGTAGATCTGAGAGGTCAGTTGCAGGTTCGAGAGGATCTGGAGTCGTTGACTAGTAATCTGACTGCTGGGCAGCCCTTCCTAGGTTAAAAAAAAAAAACAACCGACAAAAAAACCCAGCAACAACAAAAAAAGGAGGGATTTGGATCCATCTTACCCACTGGCAGGGTAAGAACGTAAGAGAGGCAGTGCTTGTGAGGAGAAGAAACAGCAGAGAGAGCACCCTGGATTTCTATGGCTCCTAAAGAGGCTTAGAGTTGATGCCACAGGGTATCTTATTTTTCCATGTCTCTTTTCTCCCCTCCTGGCTCAACTCCAGAATACCCTGCAGGGTTTCAGATCCACGAGAACTTGAATTTGAGGAATTTGTTACAATTTCAGATTAAGAATTTCCTGAAAGCGCAAGCAAAACCAACTAGCAATTCAGCACCCTTTCTAGCCCTGCCTGCCTGGACTCCCTGCAGCTGTTTCTGGTGTGGGAGATGTCCTGGCTGTTGGCACTGATGTAGAAGGGGCTGTGTGGCCCACCTTGGCTTTAGCAATGCTCTGCCTGCTGATCCAAGGGGATTACAGCAATGCAGAGGCTCCAATTTCTGAAAGTCTCTGGAAGGAGGAGACGAGATCACTCTGCACTCTGGGACCTGCGTGTTTTGTTGCTGTAAATGTGGAGAAATCTAGGAGAGGGAGGTGGTTAAAACCCCTTCGCAGGTCTGAGTCACATCCCAGAGGAATATTCTTTGTGTGGTTGTGCTGGGCCGGGCAGCACACAGTGTACACGATGGGGCAGCGAAGTCAGAACAATCTTGCCCTCCGCAACCCCTGTGATGTTGACACAGCCTGAAGGGGACCGCAGAGGAGATGAGATCCCGAGATTATCAGTGCAGACAGGGGAGAGGAATGTTGTTTGCTTGTAACTCTTCTTCATCTGGACTGGCAAAATCCAAACACTGAGGGAAGATGCAGGCAGACGCCCATGCACGGTTGGAGAGTGTAACAGATAAGCAAGGTCAGGGACAAAGCCAGGGGCTCTAACTTCAGCACAAGAAAAACTGGTCACAGCACAGGCTGGTTGTCTTCTGAAAGCCTTTTGGAGACAAGGGTCTGTCCAGGTCACCTACAGGCTGCTAGTGACACTGCTCAGGAATGCATACAGGACATTTCTTTCGTCACCTGCCCCCACCATCCTCACAGCTTCAGTGAGGCAAAAGCCAGCTTTGTCTGGTCTCCGCTGTCCAGTGGTGATGTGGCTAACAGGCTAACACTACCACCTTCTTGAAGGCAAAATTTGTTATCAGATAGAGTGGAAAGGCTTGCAGATGAGAGAAAAAAGATCAACTAGCAGGGAGGAGGAGGGAAGCAGAACTGAGGCAGACACTCAGCCAGGATGGCAGTTGTTTGCTTGGTTTCGTTCCTTCAGGAGCTGGGGTTAGAAGAGAAAGTGCTTCCAGGAGTCACTTTCTCAGCAGAGCCGCTTCGGACCAATTCCTTTGCATTGTAGGGTCTTTCTCGGGCAGGCTGTGCAGTCAGCCCTCCTGTGGCATTGCAACATCTCCTGCTTTCCAAAGAGACAGGAGCCTGGAGAGCAAACACAGGAAACCCCAGCCCCGGTCAAGGTCTGGGAGGTAAATTTGTAACTTAGGACAGATTGTGAGGATGCTGCTCTGTAATATGTAAACACTTCTCTCTTTCTCCAACAGCCCAGCACAGCTGAGAGAGCCGATCCCAAACCTCCCTTCATGGTTGAGTCCGCTGAAGAGACAGGACGCAGGTTGGAAATGCAGCCGGGCACACAGGCTCCTTATTCCCTGGAGACGGGCTCCTTCCCTCACTTCTGTAAGTCCTTGCCCTGACCCCGTGCGAATCGGCTGTGCTGAGCAGCACTGCGGGCTCAGCCGTGGGTTGGGCAGCGGCGCGGAGGGGTGGCGGGACACCGCTGTGGCCATTGCCAAGAGCTGTGGGTTGCCCAGCCTCCTGGGCACGCTGCTCCTGTAGCAATAGGGGCTGACTGAACGGAGCCTTTATGGGAGTTTAATTCAGGCACAGGTTTTGGAAAAGAACCGTTGTAGCACTGTGCTGCACTCTCTGTTGCAGGAGAGAAGGCTTAGTTTAGACACTGGGAAAGGAGTGCTGGGGATGTGGTGGGATGGATGGGCTGGGGAAGGAAGTGACGGCTCTGTTCCCAAAGGTCTCCGGTCTAATTTGGGGCAGGAAGACAGGTGAGATGAGCTTGCCAGGTCTCTTCCAGACCTGTTTTCTGTGAGTCTGTACTTTCCTCCTGCAACAGAGGGAAATGAAAGTGTTCAGGGCGTGGAAGGGGAGACTGTATTTATGGGTGAAGGCTGTGATGCCTTATACTAAAGGAGTTCTGGGAATCAGCTCATAAAGGTTAATAAAGGACAGGTGGAAGTTACATGTAAAGCTGGTCAAGAATTTTCCATGACAGAATACTTCTAATAAGGTGTTTTTTCCAAAAACTGAAGCTCTCCCTGGATAAATACTGATTTTGTCAAATATATTAAACATATGTGTGTATACGTACAGAGAGAGAGAAAGACAGAGAATTTAGCTGGGAAAATGCTGTAATGGTCTAATTAATTTCAGATGCCTTCGAACCTGGTTTGTGTTTTGACCTGACCCAATGTGTTTCACTACCTCTGCTGCAAGCGAAGTCTTTGCAATATATGCATAACAATATTCTGACCAAAAGGAATATATTTACTTCCCTTTATATGTTTCCAGGTCACGTAAAACTTAAAACAGCAACTTCTCTTGCTGCTTTCTTAGTAAATACGTCACATATCCATATCAATATCAAGTTCAATTAGCATCAGCAGATACCCTATTTGTCTGATTCGTGTATATCAGGTAAACCAGTGGCACAACATGAATTGATCCAGTTCGACGCAAAGTAACCTTTGCACCAGGGGCTGAACCCTGGGAATTGAAACCCACTTGTCTTGGGCAGATCAGAGGGCTGGAGGGACTGCAAAGAGGGCAGGGATTGCTCCCCAAAAGCCAGGAGAGATTAACTGAGCACAAGCGGGCAGGCAGCATGCCGAGATGACAAGGTAGCAGGCAGTGGGTAAGCATTTACTGGCTCTGGCTTGGGCTTTCAGTGAAGTTGCTCTCCTCTTCTCCCTGCCTCCCTTCCCTCAGCTGCACAGTCCATGGCTGACCTTAGCACGTGCTGGCAGCCTGTGGGGCACAGCAGGGTCTGTTATCACCTACCACTGCTAATGCCTGCCCCAAAGGCATACTTGCTGATGTCCAGGACTCACAGAGCTGTTATCAGCTCTGAGCATGGCAAGGGGCTGGCAGATCCCTCCTGCGGTCTCAGCTTAGGCCACCTGCGGGGCACACAAAGAGCCTGTGGGTTTAAATCCTTCCCTTGAGCTAGGCTAAGGGGAAGGGGACTTCAGCAAAAAGCACCGTGAGAGCTAGAGACGAGCTTGAAAGCATTTTGGAAAAGCCACCTAGGCTTGTGTCTGATGATAGTGCTGATGTACAGCTTTCCAAATGAACTCTGCAATTCTAGCAGAATGTCATGGCTGTAAGACATCCTTGGTACATTTCCATGTTGGCAGAACCCATGTTATAACCAGGGTATTGAAGAATCGTTGCAATTTAAAAAAAATCTGTTTATTTATTTTTACAAGTACTTCAAACCGTCAACATACCTCAACTCTAAAGTGCTCCCAGGTTGAGGGGAGTTTAAGTCAAATTCCAGCAGTTTTGGAAGATTCCCTGGCTTTTTACTGGGGTGATTCACTTCATACATGAGAAACCACCAGCAAATGCCTGGATGCTCACTGCTGTTTCCTACAGAAACCTGGACAAATAGGTGTGCATGTATGTAATGGACAGAGAGAAAATTATGTTCTAGTCTCAGAGATCTAAAAAGCTGATCTGAGTCACAAAAGCCAGAAAGGCATCCATCCCACCAGCCTACTCCCATCCCTCAGGGTGAAGGAAGGCTACACAGATGCCCTGCCTGGTGCTCAGCCCCAGTCTCAGTTTCAGGCTTAGTCCGCAGACTCAGTTGTCTGGAAGTGATCCACAAAGGATTTGTCACCAGCTGCAGTCAACAGAGCCCCGAGTTGAAGTCTAGCGTGTGCTGCCAAAACCAGCTTGCAGGTACTCACAGGTTAGCCCTTTCCACTCTGCATCTGTCAATAATGCGAGCATCCTTCCCATCCTGACTTTTCTCAGCTGACCTTTTTAAGCGTGGTTGCAGGTTCTGCCCGATCTTCCCTTTGACAGCTCTGAAGATTCATTCCGAACTTTGCAGAGGCAATTGGTTTACGGGAGAGATCAGCAGCATTTCATGGGTGCGGGGCTGGTCTGCCTTTCTCTTCCTCCAAGACAAGCTCACGCACACTTGAAAACACTCATGGAGAGATGGGAGATGCTGCCTTGACCATAGATGAGAGGGTCTCCTTCAGATAGGGAGTCTGGAGTTCAGCTTTTGCATGAGAAAGAAATTTCTGTATTGAAATCAGGGAGCTGGGAAATCGCAGGTGGCTGAAACAACAGGAGCAAATCCCACTGCAACTTTCATGTCACTCCAATGACCTTCTAGGAAAACGACTTTTATTGCTGAGCCTACTCCTTGCAGTACAGAGAGGACAGTAAAAGCCCTTTAATTAGCTGATGAGAAAGAGGTTCCTCCTAGGCTAGACCTAGAGTGTTATAGCAGGTGTTATTGCAGTGATGGCAGTAGGGGCAAGGGTGGAAGAGTGGGTGTTTGTTGCAGGTGTTTTGAGTTTCCTTTTGACCTGCTTCAGCTGAAAACCCAAGATGGGCTGTCCAAAGTTTTTTTTTTTTACCCAGAGGATGAGGCTAGAGTGTGGTATGGAGTTCTCTTGCTGTGATCTTGCTTGCTATCTCTTTGTTCCTGCTGTAGTAGCTTGCTGGGGTGATTCAGAAGTTGAGCTGAAAATCCTCACCATGTGCCTTGTGTGATGCCTGGCTCTGCCACACTCTTCTTGTAAGTCATTTGCTTGTGCTGAGCAGTATCCTACTGCCAAGTGAGTGCTACCCCTCTGGGGAGGGGTGCTGGGCTTCCCTTGGGGAAGGGACAGGATGGAGCAGTAGAGTGCTACCTCGAGGTTCATCCACACGTGTGACAATGAGGGTGGAGAAGAAGTCTCTGGGAAACTGCGATAATGCAATCAATGAGAGTAAAGCTGAATGTGCCAGTCTGGGGAGGCAATGTGTGGGACTAGTGGTGCATTGCTGTGCCCTGCAAGCAACACGTAAGTTCTTCTCTATCTGGGTGACATGAGCTGTCTGGAAAAGGTTTCTCTATGCCATCTCCTGTGGAGGAGCATCACATATGTGTGAGCCTCAAAAAGCCAAGCAGCAGCATGGTGGCTTTGGTGTGCCAGGGTGGTAATGCCTGCTCTGTCCTTGATGTTGGTGGCTGCTGAGCACAGCTCTCCCCTCAGATGGGCCCGGCTGCCCTGTGGGTTTTCTGCAATGCTCCCGTTTACCTTCCTGTTACGGCTTTTTAACAGGAAGCCCTTGACATGATTCTGGCAGAAATTACTCTTGCCTTGGCCTGCCGCTTCTAAGCTTTCTCCAGAAACACTGTTGCATCCTGAATGAGACGTTTTGGAGCCAGGTCTTGGATGGCCTGCTACCTGCGAGGGGTGCTGGAGGTGACGGCTGCGGTGTGGGGCAGCCAGGCTGCCTCCACGCCCAACTGTCAGAAGTCTTATGCTGTCTGGAGTTTTACAAGGGCTTAATCTGTATTTTTTTGGCATAGCTTGTATTACTGAGGTTATATATATATTTATTACTAGAATAAAGCCTCTGTTTTCAGTACTTTGAGGAAGAGAAGCATTACACTGCAAATCTAGTCAGCGAAGCTGCGTTCAGAGACCGAGAAAGGCTTGGGGGTGGATTCTCCTTTCATTGGCACTAGCCCTGCTGGGCTTGAGGGCACAAAGTCAAAGTGCACAAGGAATCTGGATCTCCTTCTAAAAACAAACAAGATCTGAGTTTGCAGTCCCTCAGCACCCTGGGGAGTACGTGGTGCGTCTACTGCAAACCCAGAGCAGATTAAACCAGCTGGACAGTTTGGCAATTTTGAGCCGCAGGCTCACTTCTTTCCCCTTGGATCTGTCTCCTTGGGGTCCCCAGGTGAAAGGAAGGCATCAGAGCAAAGATGGGATGGGTGCTGGGGGCCACACTTGCTGGTCCTTGGCATAGGAGCGAGCCAGCAAGGTTACAGGAGGATAAGACAGCAGTGTTTTGGGAGGAAGGCTGCCTTGGTGTCTGGCTGGCCCCGGGGGCAGCAAAGGGGTTAAAGCCCAGCCGTTCTGCCCAATCAGTCTGGCTTGCCTGTAATAACCAATTAACAGAGTGTAATTGTGCAAATCCATATGTGGCAGTAATTACCAAGGAGATTAATGGATTCCTTCCTTTCTAAGTGGACCCTACCACAGCTTGCCAGTGTCCCCCCACCACTTTGAATAGGACTTGGTGCGGGGCGGGGGGTGGAAGCAGGAGCTGCTCTTCCCTGGACACTGTGATGAAGCCAAGCGGACAGGGAGGCCCCGTGGGGACTGCCCCGTGCTTGTTTAAATAACCCTTTTCATCTCCCTGCGTTTCCTTACATACAGCTCACTGCTCCCTGGCTTGGGCTCAGCCTCCCGAGGACAGTTCGTGCCCAGCTTGCCGAGCCTGGGCTGCTGCGTCCCTGCCCTCTCCATTGTCCATTCATTCCTCGCTCCCCTTTCCCCTGTTTAGCCCTAATTGCCACAGAATATCGCGTTTGTTTGCCCTCTTCTTTTGTAGCTTTGTTATTTTAGTTGCAATGGGTAATCCAGCAAACTGTTAAAGGCATACATGAGGCGACGAGGGGACAGCAGGGCGCTTGGGGCAGATTTTCAAGCCTAGCAGGTGGGGTTGCATTCGGTGGCTGGCAGCTTGCAGCTGGGCTGAGCCTGCCACAGCCTTTAGGATGGGTTTTCTTAAGGATAGATATATGGCCACAGAAGCAAAGAGTGACCCTGGAACAGGTGAATACCTCCCCCTCCAAATGTTCTGGGGGGGGAAACAGGGCACTGAGCCCCACTGAGGAAGCGGTTGCATTGCAGACCTGTCCCCTAGCAGGTCACCACCTGGCCAGCACAGGCTTCTCAACTGTTGCACCAGCACATCGGGCATTTGAGGTGCAAAACTGCCTGTCCCACTCAGGCCAGCCTTGCCGCTGCATCACACACGTGGGTCTGAGCCCTGCTGGCCCACGGTGCAGAGGGGACTGGGAAGAGCTCAGCCTTGTTTCTCTGTTGGGTGATGATCCTTGCCCCTGACAGATAGCTCGTGCAGAGAGTCAGCCCCTGGGGAGGGCTGTTTCACTGGCCGGGAAGCCATCTGTCTCTGACTGCACGCACAGGGCTGCGGGTGCCCCGAGGGCAGCTGTGCTTGCTCAGCTGGGGATAGGGTGGGTGGCTGGAGAGCTAAGAGCCCTTTAGAGTCTGGGATGGGAGGGAGAGATCACATAATGTTTCCTGTGAAGCATCCTTGCATCCTCGCTGCCTTCCTCATCAGGCCAAAAAAGTGATGCTGGGGTAGGAATCTGGATCTGTGATGTATTTATTTTTACCTTCTGTGTGTAGGCTGGTACCTGGACTTGGGGTAGGCCAGAGCTGCGTGGGCTGGGTGAGAGCATCTTGTGGGTGTAAAAAGCAGCCAGACGGAGCCAGGCCAAAGGTTCATCCTGCAAATGGTAGCTGTTTAGAAGGGAGGTAGGAGCAGAGTGTGCTCGAGTGCCCTTCTCCAGCACATACCTCCCAGCAACCTCTGCCCTGAACTGTTTAGTACCTTTCACCAGTGATAACTGTGCGGGTCCAGGACTGGCTGCCCCCAAAATCTGCAGTGATATCTGCATAGACATCCCTGCAGAGCACTGGCTGGCCCTCGCCTGGCTGTTCTCCGGCAGCCCTGGCCCTGTTCACTGCCACATAGTGATGGACATAAATGATCTTTTTCTTACTGCTGACTTGTTACAAAGGCCAAGAACGTGGCTGCTCTGAGGGAACAGCTGTGTGAGGTCCTCCACAGAGACATGAACAAGACTCCTCCAAGGAGGGTTACAGTTGTTGGGGAAGTTTTGGGAGATTCTTGCCTTCAGGTGGTGGGAATGCATGGAACAGTGCATCTTCCTGGAGGAACAGGAGTGGTGGAGAGCACTGATGGAGATGCTGCTTTTGGGTCTGCTTGCTTAGGGTCCTGGGACCAGCCTGCACTGCCAGCTTTGTTTCCAGCCAGAGCGAGGCACCCGGGCAGCTCTTATGTATTGCAAGTGGGATGGTTTGGTTTTTTTTTGTCAGAGCACTGTGTCTATTGGTGTCACCTGAGGCTCTTAACTGTTTTAGCTCTTCTGTTTCACCTGACAAAGGGTTCATCAGTATTCATTTTTCCTTGCTGCTGTGTGTCATCTTAGGTTAGAGGTTATATGTGCCAAAGTATGGCATGTAAATGTGTCTCCTGGGTCTGCTCTGCTTGTGGGATTTTGAAGTAGCCCATGTCTTGGAGGAGCAGCTTTCCTGGAAAGCTTCCCACTTGGCCCAGGTGCCCAGGGGGATCCAGAGAAGTACTTGGGGCACTGAGGGATGTCTTGCACAATTTCTGGGATGTTTGAGGTGTTGTGTCTTTGCAGCCCTGAATATTAGGCTCCACGGCTGCAGGATTTAGTCGGATAGGTATGATTTAAAAGCCTCACTAATGAAATAAGCCTGGGGAGACTGATTTGTGTGGGTATGGCTTGACTCTTAAATGACCAATGTTCCCTGTGGAAACAACCCTTGGCCTATGCTGACTCCCAAACTGTGCTTGGGAACTATCTGGTGGAAAGTGCTAGGGCCTGTGTTTGCAACCAGCAGGACAGACCCTGGGACCATGCCCTGGAGTGGTGAATTTACTGGTATAGATTAGCCTTTGAGGCTGTGCTGCTGGTCTGGAAAGCTTAAGACCTGAAAAGGGACTGGGGTCTAGATTTTGCAGCTGAGATATGTCTTGCTAATAGAGGAGACAGCTCTGTGTTGGGAGAAGCTGCTCTGGGATCTTCAGAGCTTGCTTTAATAAACTGACTTAAGTCAGCATGCATTAGCACAGTGCCACTATGCGAGCATGTGTTCCTGTGCCCACGTCATCCCAGGCCCTTTCTCTGCTTCTGCTGTGCAGAGGATGCTCCTTCAGCTCAGAGGCTTGAAAGGACAGGGCCAGAAAGTGGTTGTGGGCAGGTGCTCGCTTCTTTCTTTCTGCTGGGAAGAGATCGGGAGGCAGGGAGCACGTATTTGACAGCGCCAGCAAATGTCATTCCACATCCCTGCAAATTCTTCATGTGCTTGCTGCTCGCTGCTGTGCTGCCTTGTCCCTGTGTGGTGTGGTCCGTGCTTCTCTTGATCCAGGGCTGTTCCTTTCTTTGGGTCACAGGGAATTTTGTCATGCTCCCATGGCTTTAAATACCAGCGGATTTTCTGTTCGGTACAGAAGAGCATGTGGCTTTTGAGAGGAGAATGTTTGAAAGGCAATGGAGGGCATTGATGACGCTGTAGCTGGCTCCTTACCTGCCCCTTGGCTGCACAGGGAAGCAAAGGGTTTTAAACAGTTTTTTTGAAAAAAGTTTAAATAAAAAAGTTTATTTAAACAGAGAGGAACCGATCTTGTGGGAGAACATTCCGGCTCAGTTTCATGTTGTGTTTGTTCCCCTTTGACAGCCACTGGAAGGTGGGTCCCAGGGCAAGAACAGCTGCAAGAACAGATGAGAGAGAGGTGTATCTGCCTGGGTAAGGCAAAGAGATAGCTTATTCCCCTGAACGTCAAACAGACCAGGCTGGCAGAGTCTTGAACTGGTGTTGGTTGGATCTATAAAGAGATGCTGTGAAAACAAACTTGTTGGCTTTCTGTGATGCTGAAGTCCGCATGGCTTAGGAGACAGACCCAGACTATCAAGAGTAGAGTTGTCTGAGCCACCAGTGGAGGCAGAGGTAGTGGAGGGGTAAAGTGAGGTCTTTGTATCCCCCTTCTCCCAGCTTTTTATATGGCCAATTAATGAAGGGTATCTTTGGGTTTCAGCTCATCTTAAATGCATTTGGTGCTTTGTCTTTGGGCAGCAAGACTTGGTTGGGCTTTATTTCTTCCAGTTTCCATACCTAGGCTATGTCTCTGTATCTGGTATTTGTGGAGAGGCTGCACAGGCATGTCTGCAGCACAGCATTGAACAGTGTGTCTCTGGGCAAAGAGGTGGTCTGGTTTATTGTTCGGGAGGGTTTTGTGCGGGGTTGTTTTTTTCCCCCCCTTGGTGACTGAGGGGGATTATAGATATGAACTGGAGGATTGCAGTGGGCAGGGTTGCTGGATTAAGAGTATTTAGAGCAATGGAAACTTGTTCCAAGACTTGCTTGAAACTCAGAGAGCCATCCCCAGGAAGACCACAGATGAGATCTTCGTGTATTAGAGAAGACAGCAAAGCATTGCAAAACCTGCCTCTCCCTCTTTCATAGAAGCACAGCTGGGTTTTAGCGGTGTTTGATTTCCTTTCCTGCTCTCAGGGGACCCAATGAACAGGCTGAAATCTACTGGAAAAAAGTGTTAATGAGCCAGTGACATCTGCAGAAGTGAAGTGGAAGTGGGATTCGGGTGAGCTGCTTGGCTCCTGAGGAGCTGCGAGCATCCTGTGAAAGGCACAGCAGCCCCACCATCCCCATCCCACCTCGGCTTATAGAAAATGCCTTGTTGACTGGAGCAAGGACCAAGCTACGAAGGCACCTTGCTGAGAAGTGCTGATGGAAGCTGCACCTCCATGATATGGTAGATGTGGCTTTTGGGCCCTGGTACACAGAACTTTTGATCTGGATCATGTGACACAAAGTGTGAATCTGGTATAAATGCCACCTTCTTCAGATCTTTTTTAAATGATAGTAATGGGCCAACTTGATAAGGCAGGCTTTATCCTGGATCAGATATGCTGGATGCTAGAGAGCAGACTTAAAAGCACAGGAGAGAAAGGAGTGATTCGGTGAAAGCCAGAGCCCTTGCTATGGCATTAATGTGACAATGTGCAGTCACATGCTTGCACCTGATTGAGGCAGTGCTCAGTGGAGAAACCCCGTGTGAGCAAGCTTGAAGCTGCGGCCTTGCTGGCTCGGAGAGAGCATGGATTTTCTAACCAAAGGTTTTCATTCTAATCCAAAGGTACGTGCTGATGTCCCCTCTCCCATGGCATGATACAGAGGAGCCTGGGATGATGTGTCTTATGATGGATATAAATTTTCTGGGCTTTGGGTGTGTGTGTGTGGCTGCTGTGACTGGGACCTTGGGGACTGGGCTGTGACTGGTGATGGCTACTGTGCCCTCTGTCGTGAAGGTATTGTGTGTGAAGCTGTTCCTTTTGGGTACTTCCAAGCCTTCCTCCCCTAAGACAGGAGCAACTCAGAGCAGAAATAACCCATGTTACCTTGAACTCCAAGATATCCATGTTTGCCTGACTGGTATAAATAGACCATCTGAGGCAGCTGGATGTGATGGAGATTGACAGGTTGTCTCTGGAGTTTTGCACTTGCTGAAGCAGGAGGAAATGTAAAAGCATGAACATGGGGATGCACAGAGTGAAAGTAGCAAGCAAAGCCCCCAGCTGCACAGCAGGCACCTGCCATGCGTGATGTAGGTGGGAGCCCTTTGTGGCCTTGTGCAGGACAGTGCTGTAACAACATGTTCCCCACTCTGTGCTGAGCTCTGGTGGCCATCAACACATGCAAGGTCCAGCAGATACCTTGTGTGGCTGGGCTGTCCCTTGTCAGCTCTGTGCCACCCAGCTCAGGCCCTTGCCAAAGAGGGTAACATAGTCTTGCTCACAGAAATCCAGATTTCCCAGCAAAAGAGAATGAAGAATGGAACAGGATCCAGGAAGGAAAGGCTTTTTGAAAGTTTTCCAGGAGTTCTGCAGAGATAGGTGGTGGTGGTGGTGGGGCTGAGTTTCACTTTGGTAGTTTGTTTCTGAGTAGTCAGAGAAGCCCTGAAATCCTTAGGTTTTTGTGACTGAGGGTTTGTTGTGGGGTGGTTTTTTGAGTTCCTGTCCCTACAAGTGACAATGCAGGGTTAACCTGGTCAAGGATCCATTTTCTGTTGAAATATTTCCCCTGAGAAATGGTTGTTGTGGGAAAACAGCAAAATTGCAGGCAGTTGCATAGGCTGTATCTTCTAAGGTTTCTTGGAGAACTTTTTTCATAAGATGAGGAAATCTTGGTCTTCAGGGTGTAGTTTTCTTTGAAGGAAGGCAAACTAGCTGTTTTCAGGCATTTTACAGAAATCCCATTATATAGACAGCAGGGTTAAAGAGTGGCTTGCATTTAAATGACAACCGCTAGGTCCTCTGACACTGATTGGGAAGTTTGCTTGCAGGGTGATATCAAGGAGGTATCAAGTGAACTTTTTTTTTTTTTTTTTTTTTACCTGTCATTTGAAAGTCTCTTGCTGAGCACCAAATGACACGCCATGGTGGACTTTAAGAGCTGAGTGTTCATTTTCCACCAAAATCTACTCTGGACATGATGGCCTTTTGGTCAGAGACATGCCTTTGGAACTGAGTGACTTTAGCACTTGCCTATAGAAATCCTGGCTTCATTTGGTGCTCATCTAACCTGGAATCCTGGTTTTATAGCCCAGTTTGCTGCCTTGCACCATGGACAAGAGAAGTCAGGTGCTTACCTTGAAGTGCGAGGAAGTGTGACTCTCCCAGTTGCAGTATTGTGGCTCCTTTTTTGTCTACAATCTTTATTCTAGCAAAGCTAAAAAGGTGGAGCAACCTGTCTGAAAGCAGGCAGGGACTCGCCAGCTCCCAAACCCTGAGCTAGCACTCTGACCAAAGCATTGCTTCTCGATACATGCCCAAACCTCTATGTGATGTTAGCACAAATCTGTATTACACGCTTGCTTATTCCCTTGCAAACCCAACCCGAAGCAATGGATGCTTTTGACAAAGAAATATTTTCCAGAGGGTCCAAATGGCTATTTTTTTGGACCCACCTTCCCAGGAATACTTCGCTGCATGCTTTTCCATGACGCTACCACTGCTGACCTTTCTGCTCTGGCAAGGGGGAGTCGCTGGGAAGCACATAGGCAGTGATTCTTCGCTGTTACAAAGGCCGGGATTGTTGGCAGCTTGACGCCCCAGAAAGTGTCTAATTGACTTGACTCTCTCTAGCTGGGCTCCAAATGGATTTTCTGCCTCAGGATATCTCGGCATTATAGTGGACCTGTTGTTTTTGCTCCTCGCATGATATTAAAAAGTGCATTGTTGGAGCAGAAAGCGTGAGTCAGAACGGATGTGTGGAGGGAGCTGCCTGTTGCCCTGTGAATGAGTGCCAGTGCAGAGGAGCGGAGCGAGACGGGGTCACCTGCCATCCGCGGTTAGAGGCTGAAAAGTTTCTTGGAGCATCCCAGAGAATGACCTTGGCTTGATGGTATAGATGACACTTCAGTCAGAGACAGATGGATGTAAACCTGCCCTTTGCATCTCTAATATGGAGCATTAGCGTTAAAATAGCTCCTCTTGTAATTTTGCAGGGTTTGTCCACATCAACGTGTCTCCAGTGTGGGCTTGGTCCCAGGTGCCCTCTGGGCTGTATGGAGGCCTTGCTCAGGTATCTCTGTCATTGTGTCATCTGGCAGTAGCGCCTGGGAGCGTCTCACCTGCATCTGTGTTAAAATGTACTTGTGCCACCACTGGTGTCTGCCTGGGGAGGTAATTCCCTGGAGGAGTGGGCAGCTGGGCCCTGCAACCAGCAAAGCTGCTGGAGGCGCTTAGGCAGGCGTAAGAGGATTCGGTGACACCGCCGATTAGTGTCAAGGGCCTCATTATGGTGCTGGTAATTGAAGGTCTCCCAAGGTTTAAACAGACTGGGAATTATCTGCCCTCAGAGGCTGCTCTTGGCTGCATGGGACTGTGCTTTCTGCAAGGTAGGCAGAGCCCTCCCTGGAGCAGCCTGATGCTGGGGATGGTGGCCCATGCCCTGCAGACCCTGGGGAGGGGACCCACAGCAGGTGGCAGCTATGGGGCTCAGGGAAAGATGGGGAAGGCCTGGGTAGAAGGAGAGGGTGGGCTGTGTTACTGCCGGTGTGTTTGTGGTGCTGTTTGAATATGCTGCTGCTGGTAATTGCATTAGCCCGGTGAGGCTCTGAGGCTAATTTCATTAGCTCGGTGTCTGTGGTTATTGCTTGACAAGAGACAACCGTGAGAAAGGACAGGGCTGGCTGGGGAAGGGCTGATGCAGTAGCTCCCTTCCTCTCTTTATCCAGGGCATCACAGGGGGCATTTTGCTTTTGGTAACTCTTGCCTGTCCCGGGCCAACGCCAGCCAATGCAGCAGATAGATGAGGTTGGGCCAGTCCATCGGTTAGGCTGGAGAAACCCAATTTCAAGTCTCTGTTCTGCCACTGACTTCTTGTTTGGCCCTGAGCATGTCACCTGGTGTCCGTGTGTCCTCCCTCAGAGGCAGCAGGGAGGGGAATGGGCATTTTGGCTCCTGGGGCACTCGGCCTGGTAGCCCCTATTGCACCTCACTAGCCATGTGAAGGGAGCCCCCACTCTACTGCCAGCACTCTGTGGGCAGTGGGTTTTCTCTGGGACTCTGCAGCTCCAAAGCAGTGTGTCAGGAAGAAGATGCATGTGCAGCTGTAGGTTTATGAGGGCTGCAGCCTTTTTATTTGCGTATACTGTTGCCACATATGTTACTGTAGAATGCCCCTGCCTTTAAACAGAGATGGGATGGGGGACTGATGGTCTTCTCAATTATGTTTGGGGTTTTTTTGGTTCAATCCAATAGTGCAAGGAAAATGTATGATATTTAATCTCCAGCTTTCCTGGTTCTAGGTCAGGGTGTGATGTGATTATTCCACTTTAGGCCTTCATGAGTTTAGGGTCTGGCTCCAGAGACCAGCACCCCAAAAGGCTCGGTTGACGGAGTGGTGCTGAGAGGTCTTCCAGATGCTATTCCAATACACTGCTGAAATATCAGCTGCAGTACAATGGCTTTGGAAAGATAATTGGGAGGTGAGCGAGTCAGGGATGTCAGCACCAGGTTAGCATCTCAGCTGGCTTGAATCAGCACTGCTTTGACAAGAGTCCTGCTCTGACCGAAACCCCCGAAGGTGCAGCTGCTGGATGGCAGTGCGCAGCACTGAGTCCCATCAGGTTGTGGCGTGGAGATGGCTTTCCTTCCTAAAATAACAGTGCCAGTCATTAATAATGTCTTCTGCTTTTACATAACAAGGTGGGGGGAGACACAGACAGGAATAAAAAGCATTCAGTTTTTTGAAGTGGTGATGTGCTATTTCTAGTAGAAACCGAAGGGCTGCCTCTAAGGTCCTGCAATACTACTCGAGAGACTGAGCTGGTTCCTGGAGTCCATCACAGACTGATCTGGGTGCAGGGCCTGGAGCCTCTCCATGCCACAAAACCCATGGTGGTCCCCTTAATGAATTGCCTGGTGCTTGCTTTGCCTGAGGAAAGGGCCTGGAAGGGTTTCCTTCGAGTCGCTCAGTGTGTACATGTGTTCTGCAGCACTAAGCGCTCACTAACCCAGATCTGCTAAAAATCAATAAAGTAATCCACTTACTGCTTGGGACTGCCAACCTTTTTAAGGAGCTCAGAGCTGTTTTGTCTTCTTTCCTCTCCCCTTTCTTCTCAGCTGGAAGAAAGAGGGATGGAGAAGGGGGTGCTGGCAGTGCTGGACTAAAATCAGGCTCTTTGCTCTGGGCAGATCAATAAAAATAATTCCCCACTAAAACTTCATTAGCATGGAATTAAAGCGGCTGAGATCCCGTGTGGTTGGTAAGATTTAATGGTACTACTAAATCTCAGCACGGTTGGCGCTTAAAACGCAAAGCTGCTTTGTTGCTCACACCTCCCTGTCCCAGTGCTGCTGGGGCTGAACTAGTCACACAGCCGGGGCTGCTCCCACCCTGCCCCATGGCTTCTCAGCAAGGGCACAGCCCCCTTGTCCAGCCTGAGGACAAGGGACAAGCCAGGCTGGGTTGGTAGCAAGGTGCAGCTGAAGCAGGTGGAAGCAAAACTGTTGTGCAAGAGTGAATTTGTCTTGAAACAGTGGCTCAGTTCTGAGTTCTGGTGGGCACCTGGGGACTGGGGTAGGTGACCCTGGTGTATCTCTGCAGGGTGATGGACAGATGATGGGAAAGGTCTCTGGATGTTTCCCGTCATGCCAAAGCTTTCCCCTGACACCAGAGTCCCTCTCTTCTGTGGAAGTCTTGGATCCTATTGAAGATGATGTGAAAATCGCTTCTTTTGGAAGCAGTTTGTTCGAGTTCTTGATTGAAAAATGTTTCTTTCAGCCTTGTCACAGAGGAAGAAAACTTACCCTGCTGAGAAATCCAATTTTCTATGCAAAGATTCTAAGAAGCCACCTTGCAGTGCTCTGGGTCTCTGCCTGCAGGGCCCTGGAGCATCCCTGCCCCATGCCTGGCTCTTCCCTCCTGCCCCTAGCAAGGATCCCTAGTGTGGCTGTTAAAGGGTAGCACCAGAGGCAAAGCCAGCGTGATCCTGAAATAGCAAACTTTGCCTACATGTTAGAAATCCCTGTAGTTGCCTGTGACCTAATGCCTCTTGGGTTTGGTGCAGGGTGGAGATTGTTTTGAAGGGACTCATGGGTGTGTGAGAGCATGGCCTGGTGAGTGTGGGGCAGCACCCACTGAAACAGGAGCTGTGCCTACACCTCCTGTGCCTGGATGGAGTTGTGAACACTTGGAGGACTGGCCCTTGCTGAGGATGTGAGCTGGGAACGTCCTTGTTGGAGTGGTGGCAGGGGAGGACACCAGCTCAGCTCAACAGGAAGAGGGACAGGACATAGCACCACATGGTCTATAGCTAGTCCATAGTATTATAACAGCTCTGTTATACTTTTGCATTTGTTATCAAACCCTCTGGTCTCCCTTCCTCAGAGGTCAAAACTTGTAGCCTGTGAGCAGGGCATGTAAGCATGCCACTCAGCTGCCTCTCCTCCTCTGAAACAGTTCTGCAGTGCCATTAATGTTTGTACAATAAAACAAATGAGATGTGAAAACTGGCCAGACAGAAAATACAAGAGCGATCTCTTCTGTTCGCATTCTCCCTGCAAGACTGCAGTTACTTGTTCTTTTGCCTCAGTAGAACCTACTCTGAATACTGATATTATTTTTTTTATTTTTTTTTCGAACTGTGAGGAAAAACCAGTGCATATATACCTGGACTACAGCTAATGGGCTATGCAGAATGCTGATACTGTTGCCTGCAGACCTCCTTGCTCCTGACAGCAATCTGGTTATCCATTCAGTCTGCAGTGTGGAGATGCACTCCCAAATGTTAAGTTCGTATTCCCAGGTAAACTTCAAGTTCTGGAGTTGAATGTGCCTGCTACCCATAAAAAGCTGTGCGTCTGTGTCATGGTGACCTCGTGATATTGTGCATTACCAGGTGCCTGTGCACAGATGCAGAGCAGAAATGGGAGTAAGCCAAAATAATCTTTTAAAAATAATTTTAAAGTTTATTAATATGAGGGAGGGAAAAACACCCCTTCCCTTGCTTAAACTCTGGCTAGAGAGAAAAGGGTATGGCAATGTCTGAGAGCGAAGGAAGAAACAGAGCTAACAAGGGTAACCTTTCCTTCTCCTGCACACACGATACCTCGGGGCTGACAGCACCTCCGTCAGCATCCGCCCGAGCTGTGGCTGGATGCTGTGAGCAGCTCTGTGCTGGCATATTGCATGCCTTCCCCTTGCAGCATGCTTAGTGCCAAAGGGCAGCATGGGCCCTTGGGTGACCTGGAGGGGGCCAAGAGCCAGCAGGTCCTTGAAGGATGCCAAACATCCTAATCTGCTGTTTTTCCCTCTTTTGTCTGGCTGCTGCATGCTCCCCATCTTGTGTGTGAAGGTGGTTTGTGGACTCCCTGGGAAGACAGAGCCCCTTACTCGCCCCATACCCCCTTTCTTTACCATGTGGCTGGCCAAAGGCAGGGCTGTAACCTACCTCCTTCTCCCACACATGCTTAAGGCAGTGCAGACCTTGGTCTCTGTGTGTCTTACAACCTCGGGCAAAATTCCTCCCTCCTCCATTCCTTCGAGGTGACTTCATCCGAGGTCACCCAGATCAGAAACCAGAAACGGTGGGCTGTGCTACTGCCTCTCCTCAAAACTGCAGTGGCTGGGCTGGGGACTTGGCTGGGCAGGGCACTGGGGCTGCTCCCCCTTCAGAGTACCAGTCACTGGAGGAGGCAGTGCTGGAGGCTGCGTGTGGCTTTGTCCCATCTGGCAACTGGCTGCTTGTTTCTGCTTGTTTCTACCTGTTTCCTGCAGTAATTCAATTTATTGCCCACCCACCCTGACAGCAAAGTTGTGGATGTATATAAGGGACTGTCTATGAAGCCTGCTGCATTCTGCTGCTGTGGCTGTGAATGCTTTACTGGCTGTACGTGGCATGGATTGAGCCCCCCTGGACTCTGTCCCATGTCCCCACCTTGTCCCATCCCATACAGCTTTAGCAACTGGCTAATGATGCTTTTTGGGGTGGTTTGGGTGCTTTTTTTGAGTCCTTCGGATGGGGTTGGGAGTTGAACTTGTAGCACCACTAGCCCCAGAAAGGTCCTGGTCCTCCTCAGTCCTGGCTGCTTTTCTTAGGGGTGACCGGGGGGCTGTGACTTGGTGCCAGGAGCGCAGCTGAGGCAAGGCTTGGTGTGGGATGGGAGCGTGGAGCTCCCTGCCCTGAACAGCCTGAGTCCCAAGGTGCTGGGACTGTTGCATATGTGCTCCTGCCCTGTCTATCAGCCAGCCCATCATCAGGGCGCCAGCCCCTCTGGGTGGGTCCTTTGCATGTCTGGAAAACACCTCCACATGGCTGGGGCTAGTATAACTAATAAACTGCATTGAGTCTTCACTGGTGGAAAAGCAAAGCACCCCCCTCCTTCCCCACGATGCTCCTCCCCTAAACAACTTAACCTCCCCCCCTCCTCCCAATTTCTGATCTATACTGGAGCAGTCATGCATTGATCAGCGTCTTATCCGGGCGATTATGCTACCCGGACGGTCCGCTGTGAATTTGCAGGGAGCCGAGACAGCTGAGCCCGGGAGCCAGCCCTGAGCGGCGGAGAACAAGAGCATGTCTCATCCCGGCGAGCAGCTGCTGCCGGCGTGAAGCAAGGATGAGGCCACTGGAGGAGGCAGCTGCCCCGGCACCCTCCGAGAGCCCCTGCTCCTGCAGAGCCATGTCCCGACCCCGGCGGCTTGTGCTGCACTCCAGGCAGCTTTGAAGTTAGAGACGGCAGTTGTGTTTAGAAAGGCAAGAGATGAACTGAAGATTAAACATGTATGGGAATTATCCTCACTTCATTAAGTTTCCTGCGGGCTTTGGCAGTAAGTATTTTACTTGCGTTTGCAATCTGTGCCTTCTGGGTTAGGTGGAGGAACTGATTCCACAGTAGGAGTACGGGGGGTGGTGGTAAAGGGAAATTAAAAACATGTTTAACCTAGCTTGTATGGGGCTGTAACCTACAGTGCCTGTGTGCTTATGATTGAAGCTGTTCTGTGATTATCTGGGCTGTGAACTTCAGCACAGCCAAACCAAGCTGCCTGAAATTATGCAGGTGAGTCAAACCACGACTCTTTGCTCTGGAGTTTAGCATATGGCGTCTGAGAGATGCATATATGTGTTTGCGTGTGATGCGCCGAATCTATTTATTTAAAGAATAGGGTCAAACCAAGTCAATATCTTTCCAACTGCATTTTTATTAAGTTGGAGGAAAAAAAAACGTAAAACAGCCCCCAAGAAAAACTAAAGAGGGCTCTTTCCTCGGCCGGTGGCTGTCTTCTGCCCTTGTGACACAGATACCACCATAATCGTGTGAAGCTGTGTCAGATTAGCCAAATGAGGCTGCACGGTGAGGCAGTGGTCTGCGAAGGGCTGCGTCTGCGTGGCTGCGAGCTGCAATACCCCCTGCACGCCAGCCGTGAGCAAGCCGCGGCTGCAGAAACCAGAACTTGCTCTTGGGAAATGGGCTTTGCAATTACTGGGGCTTGCACGCCGTTTTTAGCTGAAGTTGTTCCTCTTGTCCTAATGTGGGGGATGCAGAAGGGGAATGGGTTGAGGATCTGTAGGGTGGTCCCCAGCTGAGGCAGGGCGCGTGCAGGTTGGAGTGCTCGGCTGCCAGGGGCTGGGAGCACCCGCGTATTGGCTGCTGACAAAATATTGATGCTGCTCCAGGGAAGTTAAAGTGCATCGTTGTTTATGGATGTACAAAGTCTGTATCCCTGGAAAACTCCTCAAGTTGCTCCCAGCCCTTCAGGGTGGGTAAATGCCTCTAGGACTCGCTCTGGAGGCCCCCAGGCTGTATACATCAACCTGTTATTTTTCTGCTAGAGAAGAGGTTCGTGCAGGCGTTGGATTGCACATGGGATGTTTCTTCTATGTGTGTATTTTTTTCCCCCTCCCTCTGGCACCAGATGCTCACCTCTGGTAATTCTCCAACTCCAGAAAAGTCATTGGTATTGCATCAAGTCATCCCCAAGTTTCACAAGCGTTTGACTTTCCAAAATACCTTTTTAGGCAGTTTCTGAAAAGAGATGACTCGTTGGAAGAATCTATTGCTCACTGGTGTTTTTAAGGGATAAGCAAAGGCAAGCCAAACTTTGTTCTGTTGCTGCAAGAAGAGTGAAACAATGGAAGTGTTATTTGTGTTTCATTTGAGTATTACAAATTTACAAGGAAGCAAAAGAAAAGCGACATTCAAACTGATCTTCATAGGAACCAGGCACAGCTCTCTGTAGAAACAGGGGGCCCAGCACTCTGCAGAGATTTTGGGGGATTTCTAGGAGAGAAAATTGGTAGTAGAAGCAGAGTTATTTCTGCTCCGCCAATAAAGGTGAAGGGACGGTTCTCCAGCCCACCAACAGTTCTGTATATTGGGATTCCAACTTTCACTTAGAAGTATATTTAACTGGTGTTTTAACCTGCTTCTGATTTGCTTTAGAAAATCAGAGGTGTTTTCTGCAGGTGAACTGCTGGCACAGGTGCAAAAGCATTGGCTATATTTTGTTTGGGCTGCTTTAAAACAGCTGCTCTGGCCTGTCCTCTGCTCCCTGGACCCTACAGACCTGTGAGTTACCACTCACATCTACACTCCCCTCAAAGCTGGAGGGCTTCCATGCCCCTGAGGCAGCTTGGTGGGGCTGTGGGTGGTGTGAGGGCTGCCTTTCCTTGGGTTGTTGGGTCTGCAGAGGGATTTCTGGCTGGTTGAGAAGGCAACTGCTGCTCTGGCTAGACAGCTTTAGGGCCCATGGGCTGTGTGGGAGAACAGACTTCAAGAGGGAAGAAGCAGGATAGGCCATGGTCACCATTGGTGGAGGGGGTGTGTGGCAGCTTCCCACAGCCATGGGGTCCTCACCACAAAGCCCATGCAGGCAGTCTGCATCACCATCAGGCCTACAATATGTTCATGGTCTCTGCTACTCCTCCCTCCTCTAAAATAGCTATGAAACTGGTCCTACTCCTGCCTGTGCTGGTACCATGAAGGGGGACATCAAGACTGTGGAAAAGGGCAGTGTCCACACTAGGCTGTCAGCTTGTTGCATTCACTGTTCTTGCACTGTATTGCTGGAGGGCAGAGTTAAGGTGATGTGGCTGCTGCTGTTTGGCATATCAAGATCTTATTGTATTCAGATTTCCTTTAGCTCTGAAATTCCGGGCTTCATTTTGAGGAGAACAGCAAAAAAAAAAGCGCAACTATATTTGCTTTCTTTTTTTGCATTCAAGCAACTGTTACATATGGTTTAACTTAATTTTATGTGCATTCAAGTTAGAAATAAGGTATGTGTTTTTGGTATAAGTGTCACTTTGATCTTAAATGTCAGAATGACACCATCAAATTTGTCTGAGAACGTACATACGCAAATTGATAATAAGCACATGATTTGTGATGAGGAAAGGACAGTCAGGCTGTGAAGTGTTGCAGATGAGAGAGTAGCAGGGAAGGTGTTCAGATGAGTCACTCGTAGACATCTAAATCAGGAGATGTGCACTAAGGCAGATGGATTTGCCTTCACAGCCTGGGTTGCAGGAGCAGGGAAAGAGCTTCAAAATGTGGTTTTATCTTCCAGAAGGATGCATTTCATCCAGAGCCCAGCTCCCAGGGCAAGGAAAGATGCTGTGTTGGCTGTCCTTTCTCTCTGAGCACTCTCTGGCACCGTTGGTTGGGGACAAGAGCTAACTTGGCTCCTCCACAAAGTCTCTTTTATTAGTACTCATGTAACTTGGCCGGTGGCCACACCACCTCCGGCTGCAATCTTGTCAGCTCTCCCAAGCAAAGCGGGGTTAGGCTGGGTCGTTTGGGGGATAGGAAGAGGAAAACCCAGGTTGTGCCTGGCTGGCTGGCACCTTTTTCACCTGTGATGGTCCCGGGTTTTGTGACCTACAGAATGCTTGTTCCCTGGGTCCCATGTCTTGCCGTGTCTGTACCTGTACATGCATATCGGAAGATGGAAGAGAGCTCTTTGACCTAGCCAAGGTGTGGGAAAATCCAGTGACTAGGCAGCTCTTGCAGCTAGGGAAATGCAGAATTTTTTCAAAAATTATGTATTTTTTAAAGCAGGAGACAGTTGCCTTCAATTATGTGGGACAGCCATGGACCCTGCAGCCAGTGGGATCCATTCTGATGGGGGGCTGTAGCCTCTCCAGGAGTTCAAAGACCACTGTAGGAATTTGTGCATGTTTCTTCCTGGTGGATGCTGGAGATCTCGCTGTCCAGGTGGGAAATCTGCTCAGATAATCATGAAAAACCCTTCAGGCCTCAAATTCAACAGATTTATTCCTTTAGAGATGAGAAAGTTGATTCAACTCTTGTGTGTTACTGTAGTCACCAGAGGGATGTGATACCTTGTTAGGGTGAGTTAATTTAGCTTGCAGTCCTTATTTTAATTACCTGGCAAGCAGTTGCTAAAGGAGTTTTTGGTTGGTAAGATCACCACAGCCACAGTTACCCTGTAATGCATGGTTCTTGTCAAAGTCATGGCAAAGCCCACGTAGCTTCTGTGGACTCTGCTCCTTCCTTCCCTCCTCCTTAAGCCTGGCTTTCTGAAGAGGAGAGTATGTTGTTATACTGCAGGTGTGTCTTGTCCAAAGGTCCTTGTACATATTAAGCTATTGACCCACTGTCCATTTTCAGTTGAATTGGACCAGGATCTCAAAGTAGCATCTGATGTTGAGCCTGCACCAGGGCAGGTGAAAGTCTCCTGTGCTTCCAGCACGCAGCCTCTTGTGGGCCGGGTTTTGGGTGGCCCCTGTTTGCAAGGGTGGCACAGGAGCATTACCCGGGAAGAAGCAACTCTTTCCACCACCCGGAGAGCTGAGGGGAAAGGTTTTCCTGCCCTGTTGCAGAAGCCCCTGCTCACATATGTGTCAGCACGGCTCCAAAATTTTTTGCTCCTGCATGATGTTAACTGTCAGGGGAAGGCTGCATTATTTATTGACTCGGAGTTGAGCAGGAAGGTGGAAACACAAAGGTTACTGGACCTTAAAAGCAAGGCAAAACCAGTAACCTTTCTGTAGGATATTAGCCTGGCAATCTGTACTGCCTGTGGAAATCTGCTTGGACAGTTAAAAATATCACCAGAAAGGGAATAGTTTTTCATTTTAGCTCCCATGCATTAAATAAAAACTAATTCTGCAGTCATCGCAGCAAAACTATTTGTTTCTAGTTAACGTGGGCTCCCTGCTACATAATCGCATCCAGTTTCAGGAGTGTTTCTCACAGGTATTTCCCCTTGAAGGTCATTCCCAAGGACGAGCTGCCTGCCAAGCTGTACCTCCCACGCACACCCGTGCTCCTCTGCTGGAATCAGCCCTTCTCTGCATGTCTCTTCCCACTTCTCGGTGCTCTCTGATCTGCAGAGGGTGAAGTATCTGCAAAGTTTTGCTAGTCATGTATCAGGCAGGGCAACTTGCACCTTTAATTGTTCATGCCAATTAAATGAAACTTTTCTGTGTATATCTGAGGCCTCAGAAGCACAAGTGTGTTTGTCGTTATTTGAAGAGTTCCAGCTTTTGATTCTCTCTGACACTAAAAACAAAACTGTGAAGGTTGTCATCATCTCAAGGCTTGCCAGGCATCTGCAGATCTCCGGAGGTGGGATTGCTTTAGGCCTTAGTTGCAGAAAGACCCTGGTGTTTAACACTGGTACCTTCCCTTGCAAGGCTTTGCTAGGTGTTAGGGCTCAAGGGGCATTAACCAAAACGACCTTGCAACCCATGTGGGTTAAATAGTGTATGTAGGGACTGGATGTTACTGGTCTCCGTGCATTCTCGTTCCACTTCCCACTCAAATATAATTGGTGAGACTGGTGTTTCTGGGACTGCCGTTATTTGGGTGAGAACCAAGACAGCTTCGTTGGCTGCAGCCTGGATGCTTCTCCTCCTACTGCCTTTGCCAAGTCGTTTGGGGTCACTTGCCCGCTCTTGCGGGTGGTCTTTGCTTCTGTGTCTGCCCCAGCTTTACATGTGAAGTGGTCACAGCGCAGGGGTGTCCAAGCTGGTTTTATTGAGCTAGTATTGGTCCTGGACCAGCTTAGCTGCATTAGCCCAGGCTGTTTAGCATTGCTGTGGTGGACCTGGGTTTTTGTGCTTTGCAGGCACATCTGTTGGACAATTACATATCTGCTGTGATGTGGGCAGTGTTCTTCTGTTCCTGATTTGAGGCTATTCATGCAAGTTTCCCATCCCTGGACTAGGATTTTGCTAGGGTAGAGATGAAACACCGGTGAAAGTGAAATATCAAAGCTTTGAGTCCTTGCTGAGCTTCAGTGGCTGATGGGTAAACATAACGCTGTGGCTTATGTCCTCAAGGGCACTGTTGTCAAAACGCAGAGAACTGAGTGCTTTTTAGGGTGGTCTTTGCTGACATGAGAAAAAATAGTAGAGTTGTCTAGTCTGACCTTAGATATGAACCTTATTCTGAATGCTAAAGCAACAGGACCGACGTCGCTTCTGTGCGCACGCTTCCAACCCATGGCTGTTCCCTGCAGTAAGTGATGTGATACATTTGTAGAGGCAGTTTGAAACAGCAAAGCACCCAGAAGCAAGTTTCTTCTTTTTAAACTTTGCTTCCTTCAAAAAGAAATCTGGAGTATATGCATTTCAGTACAAGAGAGCTTGTGGCAGGTTGATTGAGGCACAGGGTTCTCTGGACACTGCATGTTTGCAGTGGAGATATCAGAGAATCCACAAGAGGCAGTTCCCTCCTGTCCTCTCTTCCAGGAGAGAAATATAAATGGTATCAGGCTTCCCTGAACCTCTCATTGGGAAACTACCTGTCCAAGCATTCCTGTAGAGGAGGGAGACAGGAGAGAGACCTAAACAGCCCCATTTGTGGATCAGAAGTAAGCTCATCTTGAATCTGGAGCAGGTGGTTAAAAGCATTAGTGAGCCCTGATGCTTGATGCGGGGCCTCAGCCAGTTTTTTCCAGCAGATGTGGAGGCCCTGGCCGGTCTAGGAGCCACACTTGGTGCTCAAAGGCAGGGGCTGTGCAAGCCGTAGAGCCCTCGCCTGCCGACACAGCGCTGCCCTCCGCTCCGCAGGGCCCGGCGCAGCTGGCTGAAACCCCGGCACTGCTTGTCACCTTGCATTACCTGACGGACAGACTCCGGGCTCACTTTGGCCTGTGTAAATGTCACCTGTGCCAAATGCCGCTAGAGAGGCTGTGGCTGGCATGCAGGACTGAGTCCTGTCTGCCCAGTCGTCCACCGCTCGGTCCCAGAGCTGCTTCCCTGCTGCGGAGCAGTTCCTCGCTGGTCCCGCTCGACTGCCGTGTTGACATTTCTGTTTGTCCCCCAAATGAGAGGGGGGAAATACCTTGAGGAAAACCAAGCCATCCCTGCAAGCCCACGACCTTACTGGTTTCTTGCTGTTGGGAGGTGAGGGACACAGACCATCAGTATTTCCCTGCAGATCATTTAGTTTAATAATTTGATTAATTCAATATATTGAATTTGAATTAAATAATTCAAATTGAAAAATCATGAATCAGACTTGCAGTCTGCTGTTTTCTTTGCTCAAGCCACCCTGGCTCCTTTGGACTGAAACAACTTTGAGGGTACTTAGCTTAGGGAATAAGTAACCCCAGTGTTGAGGATGCTTTGGCATGGCTTTTACTGCACGCCTTTTGCCAGTCATGCAAATTGTTCCTCGTACAAGCTGAAAACCTGGTAGCAGTCACATATTATATCCCTCTCAGAGCAGTCCAGCCTGAAAATGAGAAGCTCAGTATGGAGGGGCTGGAAGTCAGAGTTCGGACAGCCTTGCAGGAGTGCTTTGCTTTGACTGGTTTTTTTGGGGGAGTTTTTTGCTTGGTCTATTTGTTTCTTCTTTTCTAAATGGGGTTTGTATTACAGTTTATAATAGATGGATGAAATCATTCATTGGTAAATGGAAAGTTAACACTGATGGGTTTGTCACGGCCTTGGCAGGACAGTGTGGCCAGACACTGTGGAAACAAACCTGTTAACTCTGACTTGTGTCATCAGGCTCTGGCAGTAGGTATTTTCATTTATCCATCCATCCCTACCAGCAAACACTCCTTCATGCATTTGTGCTTCCTCTTTGGTGTCTCATTGCTGGGGTAAGAGAGGTAGGTACAAGCCCTCCAGGCTTCCTGGCTTCAACCTCTGATCCTATCCTGGGGGCCAGGAGATTCCCCTGGCCTTAGTCCTTGAACAGTCGCCTCTTGGCATGGACACGAGCACACTGTGGGGCTTGTCCTGGCCTGCAGTCCCCTCTGAAAGCCTTGCTTGCTGTGGGTTCTTATGAAACTTGGTGCTTTTCTAATGGAGAAACTTCAATATGACAGCATTTCTGTAAGGTCTGGTGTAAATGCAAACAGTTAAATAACTCTCTGAGGAGTCTTTTCTTATTAGTTTAAATCTTCTGCATGATACTTTCAAAACATGCCCTTTTCTGTGTTAATGGAAGAGGATGAAGAATCATTCTTTTCCTTAGCTGTCCTGGTGTGATAGATTTCTTCCCAGTCTCTTCTTCAGTGGCTTATTTTCCGAGCTGAAGAATCCTCAAAGGCAATGATGTTTCTCTAATTGTTTAAAGAGGCATAAACCCAATTTCTTTATAAGTCTGTGCTAGAGATGCTGGGGAGGGCTGCATGCTGTGGTACCAGACTACTTGCAGGTGATGAAAAATGCATTTGCTTGTCTCTGAAGCCAATAATGGTACAAGTCAGGATGGTCCTTTTAAGTCCCAGGAAACAACGGAGGTGCCTCTGTGAGCTGAGCACTTAGGTCAGACGAGGGCCAGGCAAACAGCATATCTTCTGCCCCCTGCTAAAGGCTGTCCTGGCGGCTCTCTCTGGGGTGAAAGGCTTTTGCGCTTGGAAGCCATTACAAGGTAGGGATTTTGCTGTCTACTAACAGAAAATGGGCTGTGTGTCTGTGATGGTGGCAGGGGGATGTAGGGTGACTGTCTCTAGCAGCAGGCAGAAGCCCTGGCTCTGCCTTCAGACCGCCTTGCTGCCTCCAAGGCTTCTGCTGTTGTCATTGAGCTGGCTGCCTCTTGCTGCACATTGCTTTCCCACTGGGAGAATTGATCCAAAAAGCCAAAGCAAGAATTGACAAAGACCTTTTCTCCCCCTCCCTCTGCAGAATTAAGTCTGAAGTGGGTTGATAACGGTGGATCGAGTCCTCCTTGACTCTGACAAATGTCTTTAATGTTATTCAGCAAGCTGACCTTTTCCCGTCTTTATTGTGCATCTTCCCTTTGAATCAGATTTGATTGTTACTTCAGGTAAAATAACAAACACTGTCAGGTAAATAACTTTGCAATAATGTTAAAAGGAAGAAAGAAAGAAACAAACAAAACACCAAAGTGCTGCAATGGGAACAAGCATCCTCTGTGCCAGCCATGGAAAACCAACCATGTGACCTTCCCACAGAACATCTTTCCTTTGCTACTCCAGGGAATGTTCTCCTGTGTTGAAAAACCAACAGAGAAACGATGGTTCATTGAAATGTTAATGACAGTTAATGCTAACTGGGGTTGGTAAACTCTAGGGGTGGGAGGAAAGGTCGTATAAATCCTTAAAATACAGCTAGATACATGACCCATTGGGACTAGTGGGCATTTGATGCCCAGATACCCTCTGAATAATTGAGATTGGTCTTATAGGAGACAGCGTTTAGCCCTTGGGTGAGGTGTTCAGCCTCAGAAACTGCCCTGAAGTGGCCGTGTTTGAGGTTATATGGCTTTTCTCTGCCACCTCTTCCCCGGTGGTGTTCTGCAGCAGATTGGATCTTGTGGGGCTGCTGTAAGGCTCAGTTTGGCAATGTACACTGGAGCTATTCGCCGTGGGGGGAGGAAGCCCTCTTTCCTTGTGGCTGTGAGGCTGTGCCCAGGCATGTCTGTGTGGCCACAATCTCTGTTCTGTCTCATACTAAGTGAGGAAAAGTGATGGAAGAAATATTTTGTGGGTGCCTTGTCCCATAATCTGTGTTGCTAGCATGTCGTGGGCAGTTTGTCCTGCATTGCTCCAGCCCTTCCTGAAGATGCTGGCATCAAGTTCTGAGAGCTGGAGGAGCATGTGAAATAGCACGGTGGAGAGATAAGTGGGTGGGAAGGGAAAGAGCTGAGCCAGGGGAAGAGGAGCCTGCTGAGCCATCACAGGGAGCAAACGTGCTTCATGAGATACGGGCAGCATTTAGGGTTTCCAGCCTGGTCGGTGGGGATTTCATGGTTTCAGATGTGAGCTGTCTCTAGAGCCGGCTTGGACAAAAGAAATGGGGCCTCAGGGAATAGTTTAGAGAAAACCAGCAGCAGGCAGGTAGGGGTGCCTTCTTCCAAGTCAGCTGAGGCACTGCAGCAGTGAAAGAAGACTTGACTATGAACTGTTATCTTCATAGTATGTTTTGTTGCTGTATGTAACTATTTCCCATAGTGTAATCAACATTTCGCTCATTCCCTTTTTAACATAAGGCATGTTTGCTGGTTGGCGTTGAGCCTTGGCCAGCATCTAAGCTGACACGACCAAGGCTGGGCAGCTGACTGCTGTACAGCCGGCCTCGCTCATAGTGTATTTAATCGTTCTGTTTCTCCCTGTAGATTCCCCTGTCCATGCCAGCTCCACATCTGTGAGCCTGTCGTCAAGCCTTTCCACAGGAAATTCAGTGGACGGACACCACAACTACCTCGAGGCCCCTGCAAACACCTCCCGGGCACTGCCGTCCCCCATGAACGCCATTGGGTCTCCGGTGAACGCGCTGGGCTCGCCGTACAGAGTCATCGCGTCCTCCATCGGCTCGCACCCTGTCTCTCTGTCCTCAGCCCCAGGCATGAATTTTGTGACACACGCCAGTCCGCAGGTAGGGAGACGTGCACACTTGTTTCGCTACACTCTGTGGTGTTCAGACTGGGCAAAGCCCCAAAATTTGAGGCAGTGGGTTGCATGGTGGGGAGTCTGGTGTGTTTTGGCCTCTTAAGGAGATCAGCTGTAAAGAACAATTTCCAGCCTGTGAGTCTCTCCACATAAATGTCCCTGGCTGTATGTATTTCAAAATACCCTGCACGATAAGGGGAGAGAGCTAATTTCCAGGTCTGTCTTCGCCACGGGTACAGTCCAGTTCCCCTCCACTGCATCTATTGTAGTGTGTGTAATTACTGTACATGGAAATAATCAGGATAGCCAAGGGGTGAAGCATGTGAAGCATTCCCCTTCTTCCTGCAAAAGGATATCTGCTTTGTTTCATTATTTGGAAAGGAGACAGACTTTCTAGAGAGAGAGACAGATGTTAATGCTAAATGCTAGCCATGTACTGTGTTGCATATAGACTTCGCCTGAAGACAAATTAAGCACTACTGTCCTTACTGCCTGAGCTCACTCAGGTGCTGAGGTTTCCCCTCCAGACAGGGGTGAGACCCAGGTGTTAGGATTGATGCCTCCCCAGAGCCATGGATGAGCTGGGAGCCTCCCAAGGTGGCTCTGTGGAGCAGGGGCGGGGACACGCTGCCCTAAAAACCTGGCACCCCCTCCAGCATGGCTGGGACCAAGGTGGCAGCATGGAATTTTGATAGTATGCTGAAATGTTCTGGGAGTCCAGATCTAAGCAGGAATTCTACCTTTTATTAACAAGGCTTCGCATTTTATTTGTGGGACCCGAAGGTAAGGAAGGCTCAAGAGCCTCATGGTTTTCACTGAGGACCCAGCGAGGGGATGGTCCCTGAGCCCTCTCTGCCCCATACCCTGCTGTCACTCCACCATCTGTCTGAAGCTCTTCCTAGCGCCTGCCACTAAGGCTGGGAGAGGATGCTATGGGGAGGCCCCTGAAGAGCTCTGAGAGAGAAGAAGGGTGACTTGACAGGTTTGCCTTACCTTTCACCAGCACCCTTAACTCCAGCGTGGGTCTTGGCTGTCTGCAGTGGGCATCCTTCCTCCCCTCATACCACCCAACTGTTCCCCACCAACCTCACGATATTTGTACCCATGGCATCCAGGGCAGGTGCTTTGTGGTGGTGGAGCTGGTGGCAGCATTTGCTGCATGGAAGCCTTCCCTTTGGGGTTCGGGATGCTCTGGGAAGTGGTTTTCCCAATTTGGGCACTGCGCCAAGTTCCCAGCTCTGAGGAGTGGGTTTCATTTCTGTTGCCTTTAATGCAAGGAGACAGCTGGGCCTTGGGGATTTGGCAGGAAGGCAGCTAATGGGTTTGGGTTCAAGCAGTTGTCCCAGATACCGTACATGATTGCACTTAACCTGCAGGAGTCAAGCTCTGAGGACACTGATGGCTAAAACTGCCCCATTTCCCTCCCCCTCCACCCCATGAACCCTCTCTCCCTATTATTGTCTCAAAGTGCAGCCGGAGAGAAAGAAAAGGTGGTACCTGAGTCCTGAGTAACGTTTTAAACCATAAAAAGTTCCTTCTGGCTCAGCATCTTGCCAAGAAGAAGTTTTCAGGGTAAAAAAGGTAGCCACTTTGTTTTTAAAAAAAGGGCTCTTGTGGGAGGAAGGGGTTGTTTTCTCCTTTCCTTGGGCCAAGTTCAGATTTTGAAGCATTAGGAATTAGGATTTACAGCTGCCACTGCCTGGTCTGGGTCTCTGCTGGGGAGAGCAAATCTCTGTTCTTCTGGGCAGTTTTTGCCTATGCGCTTTTATTTTCTAGTAGGGCAAAATCCCTGTCTCCTAGAGAGGTAATTTTTGCTGGAAAATTTGTATTTTCAATGTCACAAGACCTTTGAAGCTTTGAAAATGAAGGGACAGTGGGGAGGGAAGATGAAAACAGGCTGCCCCTTTTTCTTTTTCTAATGACAGGTCCAGAAATCCCAATGGGATGAACCCTACTTGTTCTCTGCTGAAATCCCTTGTGGAAATTATTATACTTTTTCATGGGAAATGAACCATTTCTTGGAGCAAATGGAGAACTTGCAACAGCATGCATGAAATCTAGTGGTTTAAATGATATGGAGACTCTAACAAAGGCTGTAGCTGGATTTTCATCAAAAATCTTGTTTTCTGTCCCTTCTTCTGCCCTCTTGCTGCAAAGAACTTTAGCCAAAAAATTGGGGTGACTTAAAAGCAAGGTTAATGATAAAGAAACCGTACCCATCCCTCAAAGCATGGCAATGGGGAAGGTGACGTGATAGTGGTTTTACAGAGGCATTGCTCTGCCCAGACTGCTTTTGACAAAACGTGCTCCATGGCCCTTAATCCTCACTGCCCTGCCGACAACAGCTCGAAAGCAAATAGCAATAAAACAAAGCCCTGGGCAACATCAGGCTTTGGTCTCTAATCGATGTCGGTTTGTAACCTTTAACGTGCCGCAGCCATGAGCAGCTCCCAGGGATCTCAGCTGGGGACTCTGGGCCATTTGCCTGTGTCTCGCTGCATCTGATTTTTAGATGCTCAGCCTGCTCCCTGTTTTGTTTAATCTGGCAACCCCACATCTGCTCCATTCTCCAGCCTGTGACAGTGTTTGGGAGCTGAAGTCCCAGGGAGTGACCATGTTTTCAAGTGTTTATGCAGATTTGCATATCACGAGGCAGGGAAGCTAATGCACTTAAAGCTTTTTTTTCTTATTTATTACTTTTCAAAAAAACATCATTACAGCTTCCCTAGCCATGCAGCAGTGCAGGTTTAATTGCAACAAATCACCTGGCTGCAAAGGTCTTTCTTACTAAGCTGTTAGTGGCTGAGGCAGCAAGCAGCCAGTGATCAGCATGGTCTAATGAAGCGGGCAGGATCCCACCAGCCTTGTCGCTTGGAGGCTGTAACTGAGCAGCTGAGGGTTGCTGCCTGCCCTTTTCCAGTTCTGCTTAGTCCTGGCTTTGGTTACAGCATCAGGACAGGGTGAGAGGCAATATCTGCTACCAAGCATCTGCTTAAACCGCTCCAGCTGGATTCACCAGAGGATGTCTGTCTGCCCATGGCAGCCCCGTGGAGTTGCTGGAGATAAGCTTGTAGGACGAGCCCAGCAGGAGCAGCAAGGGAGAGGTCAGCTCAGTTTGGGGATGGTTTCATTGAGGTATGAATCTCAACCCTTTAACCTGTCTTGTGGCTTCTGCAGCTCAATGTCCTGAACAATGTCAGCAGCTCAGAGGATGTCAAGCCCTTGCCAGGTCTCCCAGGGATTGGGAACATGAATTATCCATCTACAAGCCCAGGATCCTTAGCCAAACACATCTGTGCCATCTGTGGGGACAGGTCCTCAGGTAGGAGGTTTTCTTTCTTGGGGAAGGCTTTGTGCAATGAAAGCTCCCCTGATGCTCTGAGGCAAGGCTTGTGCAGGAGTGAACGCTGGAGGCTTGCTGGAGCCATGCGGGCATCGCAGGGTTTGTAGCTGGGTCTGGCTTACCCAAGGGCAGGCTGTATGTTTTGCAGGTGAGTTGCACTGTGTCCAAAAGACAGCAAACCTAAAAGCTGTGCTCTTCTCCCTCGTGTGTGTAATCTCATTTTAGGTTTTGTCCCTGTTTATCAAAGGTAAATAGACCAAAATCACTGTGTTCTCATTTACCTGTGCTCTGTGTTAGCTGGGCTTTGGCTGTGCCTGTGTTTTCTCTCCTACCCCAAAGACTGCAGCCTGGCTGGTGCCTTGCAGACCCCCTTCATATCAGTGTACCCCATTTGCTATGTATGGCTTTTCTACACTTGAACTGCAGCTAAGATGTGGCTCCACATCCTTCCCCTGGGATGTGGTCCCTCCTTATCACAGGAAAGCAGTGGTCCTATGGTTTGACTGCTGCTGGTCGCTGTTCAAGCAAAGAGCCGCTAAAGCCAAGTCAGGCTGGCTAAGATGATACCCTGCAGCCAGTTTTTTCACCTTTGGGGTTGGTTCGAGCTCCTCCATGCTGGAGGGGAGGGCAGATACCTGCCTGCCCATTGATGGCCTCCCCTGGCCTCCCCAGGGAAGCACTATGGGGTGTACAGCTGTGAGGGCTGCAAAGGCTTCTTCAAGAGGACAATCCGGAAGGACCTGATCTACACCTGCCGTGACAACAAGGACTGCCTCATAGACAAGCGCCAACGCAACCGCTGCCAGTACTGCCGCTATCAGAAGTGCCTCGCCATGGGGATGAAGAGGGAAGGTACGTGTGGGCTGGTGGACAGAATGGGCTTAGAAATTTTCCTTGCATTCATTAGGGTAATTCTGGCTCTTGGTGGCCCTCCAAGGCTGGAACATTCCAAAACCCCACACTGACAGATTCAGAGTGTTTTTGACCTCATTTTGGAAAGGAAATGAGAATCATAGAAACATTTAGGTTGGGAAAGACCTTTAAGATCATCTAGTCCAACTGTTAACTGAGCACTGCCAAGTCCACCACTAAGCCATGTCCCAAACCACCATGTCTATGTGTCTTTTAAACACCCCCAGGGATGGTGACTCAACCACTTCCCTGGGCAGCCTGTCCCAGTGCTTGACCACCCTTTTGGTGAAGAAATTTTTCCTAATAAGAAAGAGGGACTAAAAAGAAAAGAGGGTGATGGGGAAGCTACTACACTATGTTTTTCCTCCCATCCCACCTAAACACTCATACTGGTGACTATGGAATCTATTAACTGATTTTTGACACAAGCTTGCCCTTAGTTAGCGACCCTTAATGGCCTGGACCCCTTGGACCCCTGTAAACCTCTGCTGTGGACAGCACCTGGCAGTGACAAGTCCTGCAGCCTGCTTGTCTCCTGTGTGAAGAGCAACCTCCTCTTTCATTTTTAGCTTGCTTCAATTGTCACTACCTTATTCTCACACTGGAAGATTAGGGCGAATGATTTATTGCTCTCTCTTATAGTTCTCTGGCATTTCCACTGTTAACTTTGCTATTTGAGATGAGCTCTGGTACCGCTTGCATTCTGTGGTGTCCTTGTGCTGCAGGAGAGAGCTGTATGGGAACAGTCCATGCATCCTCTTCTATACTCCACATGCACTCACTGCATCCCCCAAAGGACTGTGTTTCTGGCCCAAACCACTGAAGCTGTTGATCCAGAGCAAGGATCCAACTTGAGGCAATTGGACTTAGAGGGATTTTGCACTGACTTGAAGGAAGCCTCCAAGAGCTGCTAAGGGTGACAAGTCTGTGGTGGGTCCTGCAGCCCTGCCTCTCTCCCACCCAAATCTGGAGAGTACAAACTCTCTGTAAAAGCCACCAAGTGAGTCTCTGCTGCAGGGAAAGGCAAGCCCAATGGCACGGGCGTTTGTCCACCTCTGCTCTCTGCAGCTAGTTGCTCTGTCCTCGGTGGAGCAAGGACTGCTGAGCTGGATAGTCTCCCAGATCACACTGACAGATGCGAGGTCAGGTAGTAACAACTAGGACAGTGTTTAAGATGCTTTTTTCCAAGATAAAATAACTGTGCAGCCTCTGGGGTTGAATGTTAACAGGCTGTGTAGCTGCCCCTTTTGGAGGCCATGCTGTCCCCCTGAGGAGCATGAGGCTGCTCTGTGCAGGGCAGAGCCTGGGGAAGCAGTGTAACACTGGGCACCGGCTGAGCCTCATCCTGTTCCCTGTAGCATCATCAGGGCTGTGTTGCCTCAACTGCTTAGGGCAGCGGGGGGCTGTGAAATGCCAAGCTTGAATCAAAAACCTAATCCCAGGCACAGTTCTCCCTTCCAGCTGGGTGCAAAGTGGTTCAGAGGACTAGGGCATCAACACAACTTCCCTTTGCAGAGTGTGAAAATTTAAACCCCAGGATCTTGGTGGATCCTGCAGGGATTTGGCTGCAATAACCACAGGGGCTTTCCAGGAGCTGCAGAAACTGGAGACAGTCTGCAACTTTAACAAGGAGTCTTGTATGAGTTTGGGGGCTGAGTGATGGGATTGGTCTTTCCTTGGCATGTTCTTCCTCCCACTAAGCTTTTGATGACTTTAGAAACACTTCCCTGGCTTATTCCTGTCCGTCACCCTGAAAAGGACAAATGCTCCCCCCAGCTGGCTGGCACATATGTGCATCCCTTGTTGCCCTCCCTCGCCAGTGCCAGACTGGATGCCCCACTGAGCCCTCTTCTTGGGTGCTGCCAGTTCCCAGCAGCTGGGCAGTGCTGGGAAGCACATCCTCTCAGCTGGGAGAAATGCAGGGAAGCACTGAGCATTGCAAAATGATCATGAGCCTTAGTGCTGAGGCACCTCCCGTGGTTTGGCCCTTCCCCTGAAAGCACACTAACGTAAGGGTGAGACAGGGCTGATGTAAGGGCTTGTTTCCTGACACTGCTACAAACAGAAGAGCTGTGAAGACAAACGGAGAAAAAGAATCTCCTAATCCAAGTATTTGACCTAAAAGCTTGTCACACTCTTCTACCAGCAGCACTTACCTAACTGAGAAAATGGGGATCAAATTCTCCCCCAGGCTGGCTGTGAGCTTGCTGAGCTGGTCCCTTCCTTGAGGTCCCCTGGTGTTTATGCAAGTCCGCTCTCCTCTTAAAGGACTTCTTGTCGCTTGGCCTTGGTGGTTTTCTCTCTCCTCTGGGTGCTGACTGCCTGGTGCTCAGCTAACGGGGCGGGATGCCATTAAGCTGTTGAATGGTGAAGCACCAACGTCTGTGTGGCAGGGGTCAGCTTCTCACCCACTGAACCTTTCATTTCAGGTGTATAGATGCCTACAGCTTGGTACAGGCTGTTCTCTGAGACCAGGCCAGCTGCCTACCTGTCCCTCATGGGTTACTGGGTGCTTTGGGTCCCTGCCTGTTGCAGTATGCTCACCCAGGGGAGAGATGGTAGCACAACTGTAGTTTTGGGGCATTTCTCCCCAGCAATGAGCTAAACAGATATGACACCTGCTGGTCACTTTTTTAAAAAAAAAAAATTAAGCAGGATTTTCTTATTTTCCTTTAAGATTTCTCCAACAAAAATGTGCACCCAGAACTTCTATTGTACAAGCCTTGTGCTCATGTCCTACACTGACCTGTCCTCCACACACCCAGCGGCCCTGGGGGTTAATAGCTGAGATCTGGAGAGAGTTTCAGTGATTCTGTTCCTCCAGTCAGTAGATATTTTGGAAAATGTGCAGAGATGGGAGGAGAGAGTGAAGGCATCGGGGCATTTGGAGGTGCTAGGATCTGCTTTCTAGTGGGGAGGGTTGGGAAGAGAGGTGGTGGAGAGAGAGGTGACGCCAGGGCTGGGCCAGGCTGGGTAAGCTTTTGCTCAGAAAAGAGGTAGAGAGTGTGTGTATCCAACTGGAGATGAGGGACTGTCTAGCTCTGCTGCTGGATGCTCTGACCACTGCGGGACTGTTCGAAGCACTCTGTGAGCACAGCAAACCACTGTCTGGGTGCTGGGTCTCTCCTGTCTCCTCCAGCATCTAGTGACAGCTGAGTCCAGGCTGCCACCTGGAGGTATCAACTCCTCTTTCCTTTATTCCAGAGCTTCGCACCTTGGAAATCCCAACCTTTTGTCAAATGTGGAGGCTGCTGGTCTAAAGCACCCCCAAAGTGGTGGACATAGATCTGAAACATCCATTTATTTGCTGTTCTGCCTCTCCTGACTGGGTTTCTGGTCCCTGCTTCCAGAGGAAAGGGGCCCCACTGCGACCGAGTGTTGCTGTGCATGTAAAGAGTGACATTTCTGTCCCGCAGCTGTACAGGAGGAGAGGCAGAGGAGCAGGGAGCGGAGCGAGCATGAGGCTGAGTCCACAAGCAGTGGCAGCGAGGACATGCCCGTGGAGAGGATCCTGGAAGCTGAGCTGGCAGTTGAACCCAAGACGGAGGCGTACAGCGACGTGAACACGGAGAACTCGGTAAGGAGCACTAATATCCCTTGCATCTAGAGATGAGAGCCTTAGAGGTGCGATTTGAAAAGGCAAACCTCGCATGAAGGGCTAGCATTTTGTAAGGGGTTTTTGCTTTGCACTGCCTAAAAATCACCACAATTTTCTTTTGAAGCTACTCTGAACAACAACTAGAAAACTACTTATACGTTATTTTCCTAGTATTTTTTTTCCAGTTCCCTTTGGTTTCAGTGAGTAGATAGGGCAGTAGCTGGATGCCAGAGAGTCTGAGCCCGGTGCTGGCTTCTACAGTTGCACATACGTGGGCACTGCTTGTCTTCCCCAGTGACCAAGACTGGAACGGTGCTGAACACAGCAAGTTTACTGCTGTGGTTTGGATAAAACTGCTGTTCATGCCTGTTCAGAAGCTGTTTGATGGGGTTTAGCTATGCCCTGGGGAGCAGGTCTACAGCCTACCATGCAGGAGTTGCTTTGCAAGGAACAGCAAGTAAACAGAAAAGTCTAGCAACCAGCTGATTTGGCTGGGTGTAGAGGGGGAGCAGTAGGAATAAATATCTTCTCTTCCTAACGGTACACAGCGGAGATTACTGGCAACTTGATTTTACTTGTGGGCTCTGAGTATCATCACCTTGATCTGATACTGTGTGCAGTGCAGACAGTGATTATACAAGGTTTTTGATTGATAAATTTTCGTCTTTTCCTCTGCTCTTTTTATATCTCTTTTAATTAGACTAATGACCCTGTCACCAACATATGCCATGCAGCTGACAAGCAGCTCTTCACACTTGTTGAGTGGGCCAAGCGAATCCCCCACTTCTCTGACCTGACGTTGGAAGACCAAGTCATTCTCCTCCGGGCAGGTAACATCCCCCACCTGTGGCCACTGGAGCTATTCCTGGTACCCCTGTCCCCTCTCTGGGCCGTGTGCCATGGCAGTCAGGCAGGATGGTGAATGCAAAATCCTGAGCTGATCCATCCCCACTGTCACAGGGTGAGCAACCCTTCCTGAGCCATGATGAGCAGTTCGCAGCGGCTGTGGATGGGGCAGTGGAATCTTCTGTTTGTTCCTGTCTTAATGGAGATGTGTAGGAGGGCAGGAAGAGAGTGAATAAATGTGTCCAGTTAATGCAGTTCCTATGGCTGTAGAGCTTACTATGTGTGCAGCACATTAGTGTGTAACATGTAAAATGATGTAAAGGGGTTGCTAATGCAAGGAATATGGGTTTTTAGGAGGAAAACCCAGCATGTTCTCTTCCCCCACCCCACCCCCTTTTATTTTGTTCCCCATTTGAGTCTTTTTTTGCACCTTCCTTGCTACTGGTCAGGGTTTGCAATCCCTTGCAGTGTTGGCAAGGGTGCAGTTGATACCTGGGGTTCCATCTCTCCTGTGAGCTGAGTCTGAAGCCAGCAGGGAGAAACCAGCTCTCCCGCTTCATGCAGGACTGATACTCTGCTGAACTACCTCTTGTGTCCTGCACATCTCCTCTTGCAGGCTGGAATGAGCTGCTCATCGCCTCTTTTTCCCATCGCTCTGTGTCAGTGCAAGATGGCATCCTTCTGGCCACAGGCTTGCACGTGCACCGCAGCAGCGCTCACAGTGCTGGTGTGGGCTCCATCTTTGACAGGTATGTGGCCTGGTTTTGCCATGCCCTGGTAGAGGTGGCCAGGCTAGCTCTGTCTTTTTCCCCTCTAAACTGGAAACATGTCCTTAGTGAGAACTAGAGCAAATACATGGTGATTTGGGACAGAACTACCTTCAAATGAGGAGGGGATGCTTGACTGGCTAAAAAACTGAGAATGAGATGAAAGCACCTTGGAAAGGGATTTGCTGCAGCAGCAGATCATTTGTTGGGTGTGCAGGGGGAGGAATGATTCTCTGCCTTCTCTCGAGAGTTTGCTGTAACTGGATCTCGAGCTAATACCGATCAGCAAGAGCTTTAGCTGGCAAAGCCTTAAACCCCAACTTTGCCATGTAATGACTGCACAGGTACTGTCCGTGCCATGCCTGCTCCCTGCCTGTCAGGACACTGCGTTCCCACCCTACCACAACTGGTGTGTGTAAAGGCAGTGCCTGTGTTTTGCATAGTGAAATATGGAGAAAACCCCATGCAGTCTTCCTCAACTGAATGCAAAATCTTTTTTCAGTGCAAACAGAGCACCCAGGCCGTGTGCTGAGCGTAGTAAGAATGGGAGCAAATTTGATGCTCAGGTCCCTGGATGCTGCTGATAGACATACAAAAGAGCAGAGTGTCATGGCTGTCCCTCAAAGCTGCCTCTTCCTGCAGAGATGAATTGGGGGTATTCCCAGTGCCTGTCTCGAATGTTTTTCAGCCCCCAGCCTTGCTGTCTGTAGCTGTTTCTGATTGTCTGCCCACCCGTGTCCCTCACATGCAGGGTTTTGACAGAGCTGGTGTCCAAAATGAAAGACATGCAGATGGATAAGTCAGAGCTGGGGTGCCTGCGAGCCATTGTCCTGTTTAACCCAGGTAAGTCTGAGATGCCAGACAGTCCCAGGTGACATGCATGTCCTCAGGGCCATGGCAGGTCACAGGCAGGAGTGCAGTGGCAGTAAGCATCAGGATTGCAGACGGATTCGTCCCACTCCCCGGGTGCATGATTAAAGAGAGCCAGAGTCCTTTCCCACCTGCGCACACAGTCATTCTGCTGGTAGTGGAAAGGTCCCTTCTGCAGTGATTTCTTCCCTACCTGTATGTTCTCCCTCAACCAGATGCTAAGGGTTTGTCTAGCCCCTCCGAAGTGGAATCGCTGAGGGAGAAGGTCTACGCCACACTGGAAGCCTACACGAAGCAGAAGTACCCCGAGCAGCCAGGGAGGTGAGTGTCCCGCAGTGAGGCAGACAAGGTGGTGTAATAATAATAAACAACCCCTGACTTTAAAGAGGAGACTGAGGCTGGGGTGTCAGTGCTAGCTCTGCCTGAAGCACCCTCAAAGCCAAGGGCAGGCTACCAGCCAAAGGTGCCTGAGCAGCCCAGCTCCCGCAGGCTGGCCCGTCCTCTTGGTGCCCTAATCCTGGGCCAGAGCCTTTAGGGTGCTGGCGAGCTGCAATTTTCGTGCTTTTCAATCCAATCCCACCCTCTGCTGGCCGAGCTCTCGAAATGCCGGCAGCTGGATCCATCCCCATCGCTGCCAGCCAAGTGATGCGCCCACAACATCTTCTGCCACCGTTGGCTCTGGATGTGACCGCAGAAGGCTGCGAGCGGGGCGTGGGGAGGGGGAGGCAGCCTGCCTGCTGCGCCCCTTGCACCCCTCGGAACAGGGGGCAGTGGCTGGCTGGGGCACTGCTGAGGGGTTGTGCACCCTCTCGGGAGGCTGGGGACTTCTGAAGACTCTTTCAAGAAAGATTGAAATGGCACCATGGAGATGTAAGTCACTTGTAAAGTTCTAGTCTTGGAGAGAGAACCTGGATGTATCTCTTTAAAACTTTAAAAAAAAAAAAAAGGCTAAATTTTGTTTTGAAAAAATACGTATTCCCTCTGCACATGCAGAGAGAAACACTTACTTTGAAAGCGTAAGAGAATCCATACATAAATAAATAAAGATCTCCCCGAGGCATTTCTGGGGAGAATTTGGGTTTTGCTCTCCTGAGCCCCTGACACAGGCTCAGAAACATGGGAGAGGGCGGCCAGTGCCTCCTGCCTGTCTCTGACTCTGCTCTCTTCCAGGTTTGCCAAACTCCTTCTGCGCCTGCCAGCGCTGCGGTCCATCGGGCTGAAGTGCCTGGAGCACCTCTTCTTCTTCAAGCTGATTGGGGACACCCCTATCGACACATTCCTCATGGAGATGCTGGAGACACCCCTGCAGGTCACTTGAGGGTCTGGCCCTCTCTGGCCAGCCCCTGGTCCCCTTGTGCCCCCACACAGCCTCCCACCCCTCTGCTCTGAGTCTGTGAGAGCTCAAGAGATGTCCTTCACCCTCCGCTCCTCCTCCATGGGATTGTCGTGGTTTTGTACAGCTGTAAATCGCCCCCTCTAACCCTCCCTGGCTTGGCTGTTGGGGGTCACAGATCCCCTGACCAGCTAACCGTTCCCCTGTACAGATAATTGCTTTAAATTATTTTTTCACTCTCAATAAAAGCCAACAAAACAAATAAAATAATATAATGAGAGGCACTGATTGGAGCTGACAGAGCAGTGTCCTCTTTTGCTGCGGTCACAAGTCTGGTTTGGGATGGGGCTGAGGAACCCTCCTGAGACTCCTGGGCAGCCCAGATCAGGGCAGGAACATCACTTGGGATGTCACTGCTTGTGCTGGCAGGCAGTCCTCTGGCCAAGAGAGGACAGGTATTGCTGCTCCTTGCACCTGCTAAGGGAAGACCTGGAGAAACTTGCTGCTTTGAAACAGGAGAATTCATTCCACTATCTTAAAAAGAAACTCATGGACTCTTTGAATTCATTGAATTTTTAAAGTTATTTTAAAAGTGACTTTTTTTCATGTGCTTTTCCTTTTCTGAGCTAGTCCAGCCACGGAGGGAAGAACTGAAGTGCTTCATTTTGGTCCAGGTAGAGTATTTTGGGGTCACCCAAACCTGGCGTGCTGATGGATAATTTTAATTTTTCTGCAATGTCATGGATCCTGTTCTCAGTTTTTTTTGTCTTTTCTCCATATTTTTGCACTGGAAACAGGTTCTTCAGACCCAAATTTATAATCTCATACCTCTACAAGTGAAACCTGCAGAGAGAGAAAGCACAAGACGCTCTAACAAACCTGCCTCAAAGGTCTGCCTGGTGTTTCCCCTGCTCAAATGGCACTGCTGGAGCTTCCCATCACAACCCAGCTAACCAGAGTCAAACGAGTTAAAGACATTAATTTGTTCAATATGTGGAGCTTATCCTGGTGGGAAAATGTCCTCCCAGGAACCCAGCGAAATTGTCTGTATTATTATTCATAAAACAGGTGTAGTGTTAAGTGATCTGCCCCTTCTGACCCTCTCAGCAGACAGTGCGGTGAGATGCAGCCGTGCTTCGTCTGTCCGCATGACAGATTGCAATGCTGCTGCTCAGTGACTCGGGGAAGTTCGAGGAGAAAGGAGTAGCGACAACAGGAAAGAAAGAAGGATAAAAATGAAACATTTTGTTAAACTCCCACACAGGGACATGATTCTCCAATATTTCATTGTGAGAAGGAAAAAGAGACTCAAAAGAGCAGACAAGAGAAAAGAAACCCCCAAAATTATGAAAATTCTAATTTGTTTGTTTGTTTCTGGCGACACTGGAGAGAAAAAAAATATCAGGGAACATTTAAAAAGATGTGAAAAACAGTGACCAAGGGGATATTTTTAGTAGAAAAGGTAATTTTCCATTAAAAGAAAAGTGTTTAAAGACAAAAAAATACTCAACCTGCTCATTGTAAAACATTTGCTAGAGTTTGAGATGCTGCACAGAGACTATGCTGGGATGGTACCCATGCCATGCTGCCGGGTAGGCAAAGTAAGAGGTTACCTCCAGCCTGGGCTGCTGCAGGCTTCCCCCTCTAGGAGCTGTGGTGCCAGCTGGCTGGGTTGGGTTTCTTTTCTGGTTATAAAGCCCTGAGTTTATCTTGACTTCCCTGCTCTCTGGTTTGATGGTTTAAATTGAGGAGGTTGGTTGGCATTAGCAGGCTTAGCAGAGAAGGGCAGAGCTGGTGCTACTGTCTGAAGATACATCATGTGGCATTAGTGTTTTTTGTTAAAATATATAGAGGAAAACCCGAGGGTCTTTGTGCCTGCAGCAGAAGTCTGGCTGAGATGATGCGTGGGTGCTGTTTTGGAGCCCTGTGGCACTCTGTGGTAACTCAGAGTGTGCTTTAGCTCCGGGGTGAGCTGCTGCAGCACAGCGGGCTGAGCCAGCTGGAGAGGACGGGATGCTTCCATACCAATAGTGCTGTCTCTCTCAGGAGCTCATGGGCTGTCCTCGGCACGCAGTTGTTGCAGCTGTCGTCAGAAGTATTTACATGGAGCTGCAAGGTTGGAGCTTAATTTGGCCAAGCCATCCAAAAGGGCTTTGGGCCATGCTCAACCCTCTCTGATAGGTGTTTAATGTGGACGGTGTAATACCTCTTGGTGACTTAATTTGAGTCTATGATGAAGGATTCAGAGTCCCTGATATTCCATATTGGCAGAACAGCTCATCACATGGGCAGCAGAGAAAAATAAACTGGACAGAAGAGTGGGACCCAGTGCGTAGCCCAGATGGCCCAGCACATGCCACTGCAAGTAAGAGTTTGCTAAGTTCTATGAGCAATCTTGACTCTCTTGATGCTGATCTCGATCCACGGCCTGTGAGCGAATCCAGACTATTGCCTGCAATACGAACAGTCACTTTTTGAAGTTGGAAGTGATGGGATGTGATAACCCGGACTGGGGCAGGAAGTCTCAAAGTGGCCGTTGGTGGCTTCTGGACACCCCTACTCTTAACAGTCTACCTTGAGACCATGGGAAGGTGGTCTTGGGGTTCTGGGCCATGAGGTCTCTGGGCTGTGCTTTGAGCAGGTCTTGTCCTCTTTCTCCATATGACTAGTGGGTTTTTTTGAAAAAGTTTTGTGCTTGGTGATCTGCTTAATGGACACTGCACCACACACTCCCCCACCCCACCTCTGGTGCGGCAGTGAGACCTTGAGACGCAGTGTGGCTTCTGTAAACGAGATTGCAAGCTTGTCTGAGAGTGTCACTAGCAGACACCTGCCCTATGCAGGGGAAAGAAATCATTCAGGGCCTGAGGTTTGATGTGATCTCCTGGATTTGGTCCTAACCCTTAGGTTCCTCATTCATGTTGTGGTCTTCTAGACAATGGTGTCAAAATACTGCCCAAGAGCATTTCTTCCCCTAGCCTTGCAGTGCACGGAGGTGAGTCTCTATGGAGAACCTGAGGAGCAAATCCTACAGCAGTTACTACTAACTTGTGTAGTTTTCCTTCAGGATGAATTGCTGCAGAAGAACAGCAGCTTGGCACGGCTGGAGCTTACCTGATCTGCAGCCCTGCAAAGACCTAATTTTCATAAAGTAGTAGAAATCACTGTCATGGATAAGCTAAAGAAAACTATCCTTGCACATGTATTCAGCCAGCTTGTGTGGTGTTACAGCTGCACAAAGAATTCAAAAAGCAGCACTGGAGAACTCAAGACTCAAGAAATACTGAAGTTTAAGTCACTTCCAGTGCAGTCATTTTTCCTGGCAGGCTACATCGTGATGGTGCCTTCAAAAATCCAAGGTACTGGCCACTTCTCAGGCATGCCAGGGTTCAGCTACCTACCCTTCATACTGAAACCTGGCTCCTCCTAATCTATGAATTTTGCTTTTGCCAGGTTCCAGTTGCTGGGTCTTGCCACCATTTCATCTGAAGATCCAGTCATCAGTTTCCCCATGAAAACCCTTGTAGCCTCAAATTAAGCTCTGACTTTCTTTCCTTTACTCTGGGAATAACAAATAAACCAGGCTCTGGGAATGACTGGTGCAAGGCAAAGTGTCATATTCTCTTTCCCACCATGCATCACATCTCATGAGCTTTCTGAGTCAGCAGCAGGACCCCTCCACCATGGACAAGGCTTGTTTTAGTGCTCAGGCCAAACATTTCAAAGCATTTATTAATTCTGAGCTTCTCGCTCTGTAGCGCTCTGTGGAGGGGACTTAAAAAAATAGTGGGTTTAGCCACTTATGATGAGAACCTTGGAAAATGAAAAACCCCTTAAACTCCATTGCTTGTGCTAAGCTGGATTTGTTTATCACCTAGAAATCAAGCCAGTGTATTTTCCTGCCCTGCCTTCATTTGGGTTCTGTAGAGGTTACTTCAGTTTCTACTGAAGTTCAACAACAGCAGTTCTGGTTTGGGAATTAAAAAAATAAATCCCAAGCTATAAAGGTTTGAGCCGGTTTGCATTCAGTTCAGCTCTGGGGTCCCTTCTGAATTTAGTGATTCAAGGGCATGTCCTTTATAGCAGAGATGACTTTCAGGCACTGATGGCATGACTGAACTGAGTGCTGCCACCACTAGTCTTTCCTCGAGGACCTGATGTCTGGGCTGGGCCCTGGGCTGCCTTCACCATCACACCTGAGCTCCCCTGAGATGCTCTCTTGGCTGCTTGGTTTCTCTGCTCGTCCCCTCTCTGTCCCTCCCAGCTCTCTGCTGCCGCACCAAATGCCCAGGTGGGAAGTTAGGGAGGCTGCGCTGAATTGGTACCTCCTGGGGCACCAGAGAGCGCAGGGAGGAGGAGGAAGAGAAGGAAGTACACTGATTAGGAGGCATGTGGGGCTCCCCAGAGCTGATGGTGGCAGTGGGAAGCAGTACCTGTATCCTCTTTCAGGGGATGATGGCTTTTATCTCATGGTGAAGTACATCGGGGTGGAAAGCATGATACAAAGGCAGAGAAGCCCTGATAAAGCCGCAGGCATTCATCAGCATTAGTGGACAAGGACCAGCCTATACCAAGCCTATACGCAAGGCCAGTGGCTGCCACCCCATACCTCTCTTGCCTCTCTCCCTATGCCCTCTGTGCAATTAGCTCTGCCTGAGACAGGCTTGGTTTGGGGGATTTCAGCGGTAAAGGGAGAGGATTTTGTCACCCCAGGGATATTTGACAGCATTGTGGCTGTGGGCTGGTTTCTGGCTTGCCTCCCTACCAGGGCTGGCCAGCCCAGCTGGGTGTGCAGCAGCTGATGCCTATAAAGGGCTCTGAGGGTGGCAGGAAGGGGAGGGTGGTGTGTTTTCAGGGGGGTAAGTGGTGTAGAGGGATGTCTCTGGGTGGTGGGCAAGGCTTGTCTTCTGGGTCAAGTTGGCTTCAGGAATTAGGCAGCCTGATGATGCTGGCTGGCTGGCCCAGGGACTCCTGTCCCAAGGGAGGTGGCTGGAGCATGTGTAGGGAAGCGCAGCCTGTAACCACCCTCTTCCCTGGTGTCCAGTGTGCCTGCGCCTGGGTCCAGCCCTCCCTGCTCCTGCGTGGTTCTGCATCCGCTTTGCTGGGCAGGGTGGAGGTGATGCTGGCGGAGGGATCTGGTTCCCTGCTGTCTGGAGCCATGCCTTTTGCTGTGCCCGCGTTTACCTGCCCTTGGAGCTGAGCGCTGGTGGTCTCCTTTCAGCAGTGAATGGTGGGGACCTGCTGGTCCACACAAGCTCCTCAGCAGTGAACATGAGACCTGAGTAACCCCACAGGGAGAAGGCTCAGGGAGATGAGTCCCTCTTCCAGTGCCTTGTTAATTTAGTGGACAGCTTCTGTTTAATGCTGTTTTTCCCAGACCACCCAGTTTTTGCAACACCTCACTGCCTGCAGACCCTACAGCTAGAAAGAGAAAGCCTTGTCCTGCTCCTCCTCTGGTTTAATTCTCTTCAGCTGCTGATGCTGTGGGCTGCTGCACCTAATTCAGCCCTGGGTGAGCTAATTGTGGAAACTCTGGCCCTCAGCAGCTGCAGTGAGCTGGCTGAAATATTCCCCCCACCTTTTGCAGGGCCAGGGCCAGTGCCCAAGGTGAAGGTGTGCTTTGGGAGTGAGGGGGTTTGAGGGTGTATTACTGGTATATTTTACCAGTTCATCTTGTGACCATCTTTTGTATAAGACTGGGTATGCTCCAGTACCTGTGATCCCTGTGGGAGCTGGTGGATGTGTGTAAATCGTGGGAAGCAACACCCTGGGGTTACACGCTGGGCCCATCCCTCAAGCCTGATCCTTCACAGACTGAGCCGGGAGCTGTGCGTGAGAGCTGTGAGATAAGGCAGTCTCCAAACCCCTCCTTGCCTGGAGAGGAGGAGGAACAACACCACCACCACGGGGTGACAACATCTAGGGGGAATGACTTCCCTCCCAGCTGTTCCTGCATCTCTGATCAGACCAAATCTGTGAGCGGGCATCCTAAGTATATAAGCAAGGTGTCCTGTATGGGGCCACAGTTTTCAGTAGTGTTGGAGGATGGCATTCCCTCCCCGTGGGGCTGACCTCTGGCTGTGTAAGGAACATCTGCCCTGCACAGCTCTGCAGCTGGGGTGGGATGGGGTGGCTGCGCTGCTTTGTACAGGGAGGGTGAGCAGCATGCCGTCCCTGGAGCCCCTGGTCATGCTGCAGTGTTTGCTGGGCTGGTGTCTTGGCAAAGTGGCTCTGATGGATCTGGCTACCCAGAAACTTGGCTGGAGCCGCTCAGAGACCTTCAGGAGAGACAAAGGCGGAGGCAGCAGAGCTCAGTGCCTCCCTGCTGCAGCTCAGCCTTCCTGGATGTGAGGCATTGGAGCTGTTTCACGCTGACCTGTACAATAGTACCAGTGCTCTTGTGCCCAAGCCCCCAGTGTAGTTATACTGGGATATAGTGGACCTGTCCCAGGGTCCTGTTTCCCTCTCCCATGGGGTTTTGGCAGGGTGGTGATCCACCTGCGCTAACCTGTGGCCTCTCCCCTTCCTACCAGCTCCCAAAGGACACGACCTTGCTCCCTGCATCACCCGCGTCATCTGGGCGTGGGGAACACTTGGTGACAAGGATGCCCCACAGAGAGGCTGGGAGTGCTCCTGCCCCTTGTGCCAAGGTCACCGGTGAACACAGGAGGTGAGGCCCCTAAAACCTGCCAGCCTCCAGCAGCGGGACCCTGGCAGCTCTGCAGCCCTTTTCTCCCCCCGCCAGCTGGAGAGGGGCACCCAGCCCTCCTCCGAGCCGGGTGAAGCCGCTGCCCAGGCTGCCCCCGCAGGTACGTGGCCCCGGCCCCGCTGCGGGTGGCTCCGGGCCTGCGGGGACCGTGGAACACCCCAACAAAATAGCGATCACCCCCCCCGGCCCGAGGCAGGGCAGCAGGGAACAGCCGACCGGGACGGGAGAGAGCCGGGGCTGCGGGAAGGCTCCAACTTCCAGCTTCCCCGGCCGGGCAGGATCGCTCCTCTGCGGGTTTCCCCTCCCCGAGACCGATGCGGTTTGAAGGGGCCGGAGCGGCGCGTCCCGGAGCCGCCTCCCTCGCGGTGCCGGCGCCCGGAGCGCACCGGGCCCTGCTCGGCGCCGGCGATGAGCCCTGAGGGGCAGCGCCCCGGCTTCGGGTTGGGTTGGTTGTTTTGTTTGGTGGTTTTTGTTGGTTTTGTTTTGGTTGTGGGTTTGTGGTTGTTCCCCCCCCCCCCCCGCCCGCCCCCTCTTTTCTTTTCTTTTCTTTTCTTTTCTTTTCTTTTCTTTTCTTTTCTTTTCTTTTCTTTTCTTTTCCCCTCCCAGCATTCATTTTCTTTAAATGCTCGGGAGCAGCGGGAGTGGGGCGCCCGGGGCGATGCGCAGCGCGGGGGAGCGCATCCCCACCGGGGACAGCATCTCGCCCCGGCCGCTGCCTCCCGGGGCCGGGGACCGGCTGTCCCCAAAAACTCCTGGCCTGGGCTTCCCCTGGCAGGGGGTGCTGCTTTCCAGCCCGTTTCACTGCCGGGAGAGCGGTGGTGACGGGGCACCACCCTCTACCTTTTTTTTGGCTTTTCTTCTTTTTGGCTTGCTTTCTAAGAAAAGCAGCAGCCGCGGAGCGGAGCGGGGGCTGCCCCGGCGGCCCGGACGTGCCCCTCGGAGCCGGGAAGGGCCGCCGGCCCCTCGAGGCGTGGCGGGGCCGGTGCCTGCAGCCAGGCAGGAGAGCGGGGAGGAAACTTATTTCGAGTGGGGTGGAGAGGGGAGGGCAGGGGGTGGGGGTCGGGCAGGGAGGTATCAGCCTCAGGAAATGTGCCTTGGCAGCAGTCGGACGGGCGCTTCCCCGCAGGTTGGTGTGCTCCGCTCCGGAGCCGTCCAGGGCACGGCGGCTCGTTCCCCAGCCCGGGCAGCTCCGGAGGAGGCCAGCCCGGGGAGGCAGGAGCTACCGCAGGATCCCCCCGGAGCGGTGACTGCGGGCCCCCCTCCCGCCGGTCCCCGCAGGAAGGTACCTCCCGGGCCGCCCCAGGTAAGCGGCCGAGCCCCGCCGACGGCAGCCCCGCATCCTCCCGTCCCGCTGCCGCGGAGGGGGGGGCTCGGGGTCGGCAGCCCCCCCACGTCGGGGGCCTATAGGACGCTGCGAGCCCGGGCGGGGCAGCGACTGCGGAGCCGGGGCGGGGGGTCTGGGGGGTTTTCCCCGCTCGGCGGCAGGGAGGGAGGTAGGGAGGGAGGGAGGGAGGGAGAGGGGGGCAGAGGGCGGGGAAGCCCCGGCCGGGGCCAGTGGGGCCGGGGCCGGTGGGGCCGGGGCCGGGCTGAGCGCGGCGTGTCCGGGCTGTGTCGGCAGGCGGGCGGCGCGGCCCCCTCGCCCGGCCGGGCTCCCCACCATGCTGGACGGGCTGAAGATGGAGGAGAGTTTGCAGAACGCCCTGGACCCCGCGGCTCCCTTCTCCTCCCTGCTGGGTAAGTCGGGGCATGCTGGGGATCCCCCTTTCTCGGGGTGGGGCGCGGCCGGGCGGGCCCCGAGCGGTGGGCAGGGGGTGTCCGGGGGGTCGGGGGGCAGCTTTCCCTCTGCCTCGCTCCTGCCCGCAGCCCTGCCCGGCGCCGCTCCCTTCGCCCGGGGAGCGCCCCCGGCGCCCGCCTTCCCCGCTCCCGTTTCGTTCCGCGATTGCATTAAATTGTGTGCCCCCCCCCAGTACAACGAAGGCCTTTTCTTCGAATCGAACGATAAATAATTTCCCCCCTCCCCTTCGTTTTAATATCGCTTTCAAACAATCGCCCTTTCTCCGAGCTGCGGCTCCTCCGCCGCCTTTCGAAAAGGAACGAAATTGGGGGTGACGTCCCCCCCCCGAAGCTCCCCTAAGGCACAGGTCCCCCCCGCATCCCGGAGCAGCGCCCCGCACGCCCCCCCCCTCCCCCCCCCCCCCCCCCCAACTCCGCTCGCTGGAAGAGCAGCGGGATCCTCCGTCCATCCCTCGCCGGGTCCGTCTCCCCGTGCGCCCCCGCCGCCACCCACCGCTGCCCCCGCGTCCTTCCCCGCAGGCAGAGCCGCGACCCCCCGGTCGGTGTGCGAGGGGTGCCAGCGAGTTATTTCGGACCGGTTCCTGCTGCGCCTGAACGACAGCCTGTGGCATGAGCAGTGCGTCCAGTGCGCGTCCTGCAAGGAGCCCCTCCAGACCACCTGCTTCTACCGCGACAAGAAGCTCTACTGCAAGCTGGACTACGAGAAGTAAGTGTCCCCCTGCCCAGCGGGGAGCCTTCCCACGCCGCTCCCACCGCCCGCAAAGCCCCAGTGCCCTGCTGAGAGCGCAGGCGGCCGGGGGGCTCGGGGTCCCCCTGCAGCTCCCCGCTTCCCTGCCCCGTGTTGTCCCAAGAGGCGTCAGCCGCACGGTGCTGCCTGCCACGCTGCGCTTCTCCCCCGCAGGCTCGTCGCACCCCACTTCTGCCCTTTTTGGAGGTGTTTGGTTGTGCTCGGTTTGCGCCTTTTTTTAAAAGGGAATTTAGGAGCCTTTTGTTGGGAGCCTGTGAGACCCCCGGTAACCCTGGGGCTGCGGAGGGACGGGGCCAAGTGTTTTCCCATCTCCTCCGGCTTTATTTCCATACTGAGCGCCTGCAGGAGGAATGTTATATCCTTCCTGACCTGGTCCCAGACTGGGCTGTTTTCTAATATCCCCATAAGCAGGGTGATGTTATTGCTCCCCCTGGCTGGATGGGGAAACTGAGGGTCTCGGCAAGGCCCGGGGAAGGCCCTGCTGAATTCGGAGCGTTTGCTACTGCTGTTGCACACCGGGGGCTTTGCTTGCGCCTCGGACTGTGATGGAGCAGGAAATTTGGATGTAGGTGGTTAAGGCTTCCAGCCCCAACGCTTCCCCTTTGGCAAATGTGGGGCTAGGGCAGGGGGGGAGGATAATATGAAAATTATTTTTCTCTTTCTAAAGAAAAACCTTTCCAGTGGGAATGGGGAGAAGGCTGTTGAGTCTTTCCTCTCCTGCAGCTGCTTTTGTTTTTTTACTGCTCATCCCACTCTCGCTGTCCCTGTCGGATCCCACTCCCCGGCTGGGTTTCAGAGCAGTTAAATTTGTGTTGTGTCCAGGCCAGTTGTTTCTTAAGGAGCTTGTAGATGGGGGGCTGGATCCCTTGCTATGGCGATAGCATGGCTGCTGGAGCCCTGCGATTTAATTTCTGGATCGCTGTTATACAAGAAAATGGTTATTGGCGATGCTCTTGTCCCTGGCCTTCGGTGGGTTAGCAAGCATGCCGGCGGCTAGCCCTGCTCCAGGCCTTTTAAAAGTTTTTTTGTTTTTTGTTGTTTTTTTTTTTTGTTCCTTTAAGTCCCATATTCTGGGTCTGAGTTTAATCACTATGGATACAAGGCAAATTGAAAGCAGAATTTGTGCGCGTGACCTTGTTTTCAAATGTTTACGAAAGAGCGGAAGAATTAGCTGCCACGAGAGTGGAAAGGAGAGCGTTGTGTTACGGGGTGGGTTGGTTTTTTTTTTTAGGCAAATTTTTGTCGAGATCGGGTGCGTTGCTTGTTTGTCCGTAGAAATTTGGCTGCCAGTTCCCATATATTTCTAACACAATTTAATTTGCGTTTTCTGCTTTATCAGTGTCTCCGTTTGGAGCACTAAGGGGAAAGTGGGGTGAATGCCTTTCCAGCTTGCAGAACGTGTGGGTTTTACTCTCTGCACATTTGACTGCAGCTTCTGAGCTCTGGAAGCTGACTCCAACCTGAAACCCTCCTTCTCTGTCTCTTGGCCGTGAAAGAAATCGGTGCCGTGGATGGCTTCTTGCTGTGCCCATCTCGCTGTTGGGATGGACAAGGATGATTATGAAAAAAAAAATAAAAATGTCACAAATATTTCCTAGGCTCTGGTGGTGGCACCGTTTATCCTGGTTGTTTCCCAGCTGCGTTTGGGTTGATGGCTTTTGCCTGAGCCTGGGAGCGGGCTTTGCGGCAGGCGGTTTCCCCGAGGTGTGATGGTTTTAACTCTGAACCGCTGCTGGCCTCTTCCCCTTCTGTACCCGCCTGCCCCTTGCTATCACGTTGTTGTGCCCTTGAATTTTATTTTATTTTATTGTTTTGGTATGGGGCTGCAGGTCCATGTCCCTGCTCTCTGTCCACTCGGCAGGGCTCTCTGCTGTGCTAGCTCTGTGGCTTTTTACCTGGGGACAGCAAGGGTGCGGAGCAGAGTCCCAAAGAGCTGTTCCTTTTGGGCTCTGCCGAGCTTTACGTATGACTCTTTATTTAACAAAAAACCCTCTTTCTTCGACCAAACCACCCTGTCTTTCGGTTGAGCGTTTTCGGTGTGCCTGCCTCCACTGCGGTGCCGATGCCGATAACAGGGCTTTCAGCGTGAAACATGCAGGGGAAGAGCCGCTGCTCTTGAACTGAGCTAATTATCTCGAGCCGATAGCTGGTTAATTATCACGAGTGACTGACACTCTGCGCAGTGCGATGGTGGAAAGCAGCCGATGTTCCCCGTGGCACCGCGGTCGGGCTCCGGGGGCCTCTCTGTCGGCACAGCGGTGCCCGCCGGTGGGAGGGCTGGGGTGCCTGCGTGTGAAATGCCGGTGCTGGGGGAGTCAGGGAAGCGGTTGGCATCCTACCTGCTTGCTGTGTTGTGGTGCTGGTGTTTTGTGGGGGGGGGTTGTTTGGTTTTTGTTTTTGTTTTGTTTTGGGTTTTTGTTTTGTTTTGTTTTTTAATTGAAAGAAGGGGGTTTTCTTCCAGATGGTGACTGTTGGGATGTTTTACCAGAGATGAGTAGGTGCAGTTATTTTCTAACACGTATCTTCGCTTGCTGTTTGAGCTCTGCTTATAGTGAGGCTGCAGAGGGTTAATGATAGAGCATGAGATGGCTGAGTTATGCCTTTAGTTATAAATACATCCGTGGAGGGTGTTACGGACAGTTTTAAGCAAGCATCTGACTTGCCGGACTCTAGAAATTGAGGAATCATTTCTTAAGACACGTTTTACATTTCTTTGTCTTTCATAAAGAGGAAGACCTTGGGAGAGGACCTGGAGAGGGATGGATTAAGGACTGGGAATGCCAGGCCAGGTCTTGGCATCCCTTTGGGGTGCTCAGGGCCCATAGGCAGTTCAGACAGCGATGCCGGCCAGGGACTGGAGGGGCCAGGGGTCACTCTTGGACCAGTTTCCCCAGCACTGACGGGGAGGGCTTCTGAGGAGGGACCGCTCAAACCCGTGCCCCTGGGACAGTGTCTATTTGGGGCAGAGGACGTTCGTTACAGAACATCCCGAATCCCGCGGCAGCCCCCGGCGCTTGTCCAAACCTGATAAGTCTCAACTATGACAAGGTTCAGGCTTCGCCCTGGCTGGCTCCCTGCCTGCAGAGTGGCCCTGGGGATGTGCCCCAGCTGCAGGGCCCCCACCTCGGTGGCCAGGGGGATGGGCTTTTGTCCTGGCAGATTTTGGGGGTGGGGGTGACTTGAAACCTGGCCATAAGTGGGGAGGGGTGCTGGAAACGATGGGAAGAGTGGGGCTTCCTCAGAGGCTTAAAATCCACGAGAGGATGGGAACGGCTGAGCCTTGCTTGCCCGGAGGTGTTTCACGGTGGGTTTGCATGGGCCAAGCAGTGCAAGGAAGGACCCGGAGCCATGGGGACATCCCCATCCTGAAGCCCCACCACGGGTGATGCTGGTGGGGTGCAGAAACCCTGCTGGCCAGTTCTGGGGGTTGGGAGCACTGACAGCGGTGCAGTCATGACGGGGGGCGCAGCTGGGGAGCGTGGCGACGGCGGGACGGCTTGGCACGTCCCCAGCCACGGCGCAGAGCCCCAGCCTCAGCCCCGGCTGGCAGGAGCAGATGGCCAGCACATCTCGGAGCAGGCCTGGCATGTGGGCGCCGGCAGCGGAGGGGCGGCCGCAGCCCCTGAGCCGCCACTGCCGTGCCGGGCTCCCCGGCCGAGGGAGGCAGTTGTGTGATGCTCGCCCTGTCTTTGTACGGCTTGACGGCTCTGTGCCGCTGCCAGCTTCTGTACCGTCATCGTAAAACTCCCCCTGCTTGGCTCCAAAATCCTCTGCTCCCAGAGTCACGGGGTTGCATGGGTGCCTTCACCTCCTCCTCCTTGAATTAAAGTGAGGAGGCACATCGGACTGTGAAGGGAAAAAAAATAAAACAATCTTTCCAACCTCTGAATGTTGCGCAGAAGAAAATGCGTGCAAAGAAACCCATTGCTGTTGGGTTTTAAAATCACACCCAGCATCTTCTTACGGGGGATGAGCCTGAATCCTCGGCAGCGTGGTCCTGGCAGACCGTGGCTGGCTCTGCCCAGGGGGAAGGTGGGATCTGCCGGCTCAGGGCAGTGTAGCCTCCTCTCGCCCGCTGGAGGCTCATCTGGCAGCTGCCACCATAGAGGAGAGAGGGGGAAGAGGTTTGAAGCATGGTGGCTGTTTATCTTGCTTAAATGTGGGTAATGAATGTAATTGCACAATTAGCTGCAAACAGCGGTGCTGCTTCCCCAGCCCGGAAGGGTTGTGAGAAGGATAATCCCAAACGGATTGAACGAATAAGGTGATGCTGAATGCTTCGGGGCAGGCTGGTCCCACCAGCCAGAGACTTCCTGTCGTTGGGGATGTTTGTGCTGGTGATTTGCAGTCCTTTGCCTTCTCTTGCCTGGAGAAATGGGATGTTTTGCTCTTCTTGTGGCTGATGGGAGAGAACAGTCCCTCCAGAGAGCCACGGGTCAGCCCAGCTACAGTGCAACATGCCCTCTGGAGGTCTTTTCCCCTTCTTGTAGGGCATCCTATGGAGAGGATGGTGCTAATTTGTTTTTTTCCAGCTGGCCAGGTGCTGGGGGCAGTTAGGCTGGCCCAGATAGGGTAGCAGAGCACATGGCAACTCTGTGCCATGATGTCCCTCTCGCTGGTCTCTCTTTGTCCACCCCTTAATATCTTCTAGTGCTTGTCATGCTTCTTGCCTGCTCTCCATCCCCACCCAGCACCTTGTCTCTCATAGCAAACCCCTTTATGTCCTCACCCCCTTTCCCACAGCGCCTGGAGGAAACGTGCCAACTCTGTGGGTTGGGATGAGTGCATCCCTGGGCAGCCAAATCTGGTATCATCCCCACCGTGGATGTGGTGGTGGGTACCGCTGGGCTGGGACCAGGCACCGGTCCTTTGTTTTTTGTTATTAAGTCGCCTTGTTGTGCTGATGGAGAGGGGGGAGAGAGGAAGCAGCGGGATGCAGCAATGAGAATGGCGTTATGGGGGCTGCTGCAGGATGTGTGCTGGAAACACCAGGCGAGAAAAATACTCTTTTCCTCAGTGTCTGCTACCCCCTGTCCTCCCGCTCGTGGGGCTCTCCCTTTCCAAGGGGAGCGGAGAAGAGATTTTGCGTTTTTTTCCTTCCCTCTGCCCTCAATTAGATTTGTGTCTTACAATTAATGCTTCACAGAAAGGCCTGAAAGGGAGTGGTGATTGGCAGCTTGGGTGCGAGGCAGCCGAATATACTTGTCATCTGTCCCTCGGTGGTGGGGACAGGAGTGGCTTTGGGGTCACCCTTTCTCCTGCTTGTTGGCAGTGGGACCCTGGAGGCTCCAGGTCAGTGCTGCAGAGCTAGGACGTGAGCATTCTTGGATCTCTCCACAGTTTCTGTTCCCTTATTTTTGGACCTACAATGATATTTTTTTCCCTTTTTTTTTCTTTTTCATTTTTTCTTTGTCCCCCTGTGGCACAGCATTCCCCAATCAGCCCCTGATGGGGCACTAGGAGCTGAGGGAACCACTTCAGATCTTTGCGAGCCTGATGATGGCACAGAAAAGAAATCAGCTGGGGGAAGAAAGGGGGGTTTGTTTCAGTTTGATGAGAATTTTGTTTCCACCAGCTGGAGAGACAGCTGGGGTCCTCTCCTGCCCCGGCTCGCCAGCCCTCGCCTCGCCGGTTCTTCACCTGCTTGCAGCCACCAGGCACAGGGAGGGATTTGCTGAGCCATGGATTTAAGAGAGCCCACGGTTTGGTTTCTTGCTCAGTCCTTCCTTGGGGAGCTTTCTGGCAGGGTCTAAACCCAGTGCTGTGGTCACCCCCAGCCGGGTTCGGAGAGGATGGTGGTCTCTGGTGTTAGCCGTGCCGAAGGCTGGCTGGTGTGCGGGCAGGATTTGGCGGTGGGCACAGGTGCTGCCGTGGAGGCTGAGCTCCGCCGGCTGCCCCCAGCCCCGCTGGCAGCAGTGGGGTGGCCTCAGTGCACCCAAACCCACAGCCATTTCTGGCTCTGGTCCTGCATGCTTGCTGGGGGGGACCCCGAGGCACCCTCTGCCTTGGAAGGGGAGAAAGAGGGTTTTGGGGGGGTGAGGGTTGGTCTTCTCTTTGCTTGCAAGGGTGCAAGTCCTGCTTCTGGCTGAGGAGGGGGAATACCCAACGGTTTGGATCAGGTTTGGGTCTGGATTCATGGTTCCTCACTTCTGGTGAACCCCGCAGCGTGCAGCCAAGGGGGGTCCTCGGCACACCCCATGCTGGAGGATGTCCGAGGAAGAGGAAGCTGTGGCCAAGGTGGAAATAAGAGAGGCGTCCTTGGTATTTTTCTTCTCAAGATTCTCCTTGCCCCTTTGTGCTTCGTTTTGTTTCTGGCTTGTGCCCGATGCAGATGTGAGGTGGGGATGGTGGGGCCTGGGCTGCAGGACTGTGCCTCTGCCTGCGGTTTAATAAAGCATCTCCTCCGTAATAGGTGTACTGGATAGCTTTTAAGCAGGGAGAAAATATTTGGATTTTCTTCAGGTGAAATACTGGGGTTGACCCAAACTAATATATATTTTTTTCCAGAAATGTGTTTTCATGAGAAACTTGAATTTCTGTGTATTTAAAAGAGATTTCGGAAGGGAAAGGTAGGGGGGAGTAACGGTGCTCCCTGGCACGGTGAACACTGCGCAGCTGCAGTTCCGCTAGCCTGGAACTCCACTTTTATTCCTCGGTATTTGTAAGCTGGAAGGAATCTTGCCTGGGCAGAAGGAAGCCGGCTGGTCCCCGGGAATCTTCTCCTGGGACTGTTGGTCCTTGGGGGCAGTGGGTGCACTCGGGTTGTCTTGTGCGTCTCTGTGAAACAATCAGGCATCTCACTGCAGCTCTGTTTGAGGTTTGGTGGGGGGGTTTGTTGGCTTTTTTTTGTGTGTGTGTGGTTGGTTTTTGTTTTTGTTTTTTTTTTAAGACCATCAAACCTTGGTTGCCCAGGAGAGGGGTTCTGTAATCCCTGGCTTCCCACCCCAAATATTTACGGACAGCCGGACCTTGAAGCTTTTGCAAAAGGCATGGGGCAGGCTGAGCAGTGCTGTGCCAGGGCTGCGCTGGCAGAAGGGGCACAGAGTCAGGCTGGTGGCACCGGCCTCTGTTTATTTGAAGGGTTTTCTGTCAGAATGGCTCTGCCTTCTCACTTATCTGTTTTGTTGGGATCTTATTAACAAAAGACCAATTTCTTCAGCCTCTTGGGGATCCTTCAGGTCTTTCACATTTTGCAGGCTGGCTAGCTGAAAATGGTGTTTTCCCCTAGAAAGGTTTGAGTTTTCAGGGGGGTGGCATGTGCATTTCTCAATAAAGGGGTGAAATCATGTTGTGTTCAATGCAAACAATTTATTTCCTCATATTGCACTTGCATGCACCTACCTGTTTTCAGTAGAGCACTTCCCATGCCCATAGATATGATCCTGTTTTGGGTTCAGGTCTCCTGCATTGGTGCCTGGTGTAGGTATGATGGGTCCCAGTTGCACCCAGGAGAAAGAGCTGAGATTGGCTCTTCCACCCATGAAATGGAGCTGGAAATATGAATCCAGCTAGAAAAGGCTCAGTTCATCATAAATGCTTTGAGCATCTTGCTGGGCGAGTTTGAATGCTGGGCCTGAAATCTCCGTCTCTCTCCAGATTTGCCTGATTTTCTGTCATACCTGCCTTCGTGTCTTCTACCTGGGGCTAACTTTGACCAAAGTTGACTGAGAGCTTGTGTGGTGGAGGTACCAGCTTCTCCCAGGCATGAATCGGTGGGATTAAGGCATGAGCTGATAGAAGACAGTACGGATTGATAGGAGAACCACTCTCCTCTATCCTGACACATGCCGGCAGGCGGCAATGCTTCCTCTCATCCGCTGGTCACTGGGGCTCCGTAACCGCAAGCGAAAGGTTTACCCTGCGTGAAGGCATCCTGCTCTTCCTCGGGGCAAATGCCTCAAAGGGCAGAGCATGCTGGAGGAGGCTTCCTCGACTGGTACTCGTGCTTTGCTCGCCCATCAGGGCTCGGCATTGACCCTTCCCAGCTGTCCCCCTGTCGCCGTCATCCGTACATCATCTCTCACCGCTCCCTACCCTTCTCCTTTCCTTCTGAGGCTTCATTTCCTAATGCTGCTCTTAGGGAGAGCTTTCTGTCTTTGACAGCGGAACAAATCCCTTTTCACACGACCATCCCTCCCCGGCCCATTGTCCCCTGTCCCCGCTGACACCGTGCAAAATCTCCCTCCCTGGTACGTCTGTTCCTCTGGAATGATAACCACCATCACGGTGGGGTGGTGAGTCCGCAAAGTCCCTCTGGGCAAGGTCCCTTGCCCTGCAGGGGAGCAAAGTGGGGTTTCAAAAGCACAACAAGAGGCACAGGCAATTCTTGGAGAATCCACGCTTTGGATGTGATTCATCTTTGGGACGTGCATAGCCTCCTCTGCTGTCATGCTGCAGAGCTCCTGGGATGAACCTGGAGCCTGTGTGTACCCAGGGCTCCTTCTTCCCTGCCTGGGACCAACGCAGCCATGTTGTAAGTTGATTTTTCACTGTGTAGCATCATCCAAGGTAGCTAAGCAGGGAGAGGAAAGCAGGAATTTTCTCTTTGCTGTTGAAAGCTCAGGGAAGCATTTGGCAGGAAAGTTTTGGAAAGCAGAGAGAGAAATAAGTTAAGGGACCTGAAGGCAGTTCTCAGCTGCAGCAGTTGTTGTGGTTTTTTTTTTATTTGAAAGAGTCTGTGTTGCCATTTCTTCCCCCCATTCCCTGCTGTCATAAAAGCATAGGGATGCTTTTGTTGTCAAAATTTCTGCTCTGTGTTTGCTGGCTCTGTTAAATCTTTATTCCTGGTAAACAGCATCTTAGCTATGCAAAACATTGCTCACCTCTGCAGTAGTGTATCTAAATAGGTGGAGGGAAATGCAACATGGGAAATGTCACATGTTCCCAATTGCCTCCACAGGGGTGACTGATGCTGTCGGATGAATAAATTCACAGGTGCTGATAGTGGAGGTGGATATTTGTCAAGGCGCAAGCCCAGAACTCTTGCCCAATGGCTATGTGTTGAGCTTGGATTGGGACTGCCCTACAACACACTGCTGAGGCCTCTTTTCCGTTTCTGGTCTCAGAGAGGACCATCCAGGGAACAGCAGCTGAGCTGTGTGTGCATCGGGTGTGCAGGACCCCAGCCCTGAGCTGGGTGCTGAGGATGGGGGCGACTGTCTCCTCTCCGCTTGCAGACCGCTTTCTGTAGGCTCCTGCAGGGGCTGAAGGGGAGAGAGAGGCTCCTCTGGAGCACACAGTTCAGTCTGAATTGCCCGATGGAGATGCTGAGCTCCAGGTCTTGGCTGCAGGGAGAGCTGGGAGCACCTTGCTCGCCTGAACAGTGTCCATGAACCCAACCATCCTCTTGGCTTGGGTGCCTGCGGTCTCTGGTGCGGTGGGGTGGCTCAGCCTCATGTGTCTCGAGTCTCACTTGCACCCAGTGGGTGGCCAGCTGGGTTGGTGGTGGGAACTGAAATACTGAATTATGTATAACGCAGCATCTCCGCTGCCGGGCAGAGCGCTGGAGTGTTATTGAGCAGATCCTTTTAAACAGCGATGTGGGTATGGCAGTTTGGTTAGGAAAGCCATTAAGCTTTTGAATCTTCTTGATGCCTACTCAGGTGAATGTTGCTCCTTCTTTCTGCATCCGTAATTATGAAAAGCTGAAAGAGCAACCTCAACGGACTGGCTTAAAAGTTTAATGAAGCTTAAAGTCTCGTAGGTTGGGCTCTTGACTCTGAGCTTGTTTCAGCTCTGGCCCTAGGAAGGAGGGTTAACCAGAAAGGAGGAGAGGCTTCCTGCACACATTATCTCAAGGACATAAAACCCCAAGTTGATGGGAGCTGCTGTTGCGGAGATGGATTCGGAAAAATTAATGGGAGAAAAGACATTAGAGACAGGTGAAGGGCCCTGCATGGGGAAAGTATGTCCAAGTGAGGTGTTTATCCTTGGCAGGAGGAAAGCTGCCCATGGCAGGGAGGAGATTTTCTGGTCCCTGCTGTGCAAGATGGTCGTGTGACGGATGCCCTCTGCTCTGCAGCTCCAAACCCGGGCAGCACTGATGGATGGGTGCCAGGGTGCAGCAAGATCTGGGCAACTCACCCGCTCTGTCTGGTGTAACGCGCCTCTAGCAGCACCCAGCAGAGATGTTCTGGGCTGGGGAGGGCTGCTGGCGTGCCCACGCTGGCAGTCTCCAACTGGGTCCTAACATCAAAGTGTCTGTGCCCTTGGCAGGGTCTTTACAGGAGTTTCCTCCACAGCACCAAACTCACCTTTGCACCTTTTTTTGGCCGGCTGAGATGTGGAGCCGAGACCCTGAGCAGCCAGCTGGTGCGAGGCTGGGGGAGAATTGTTCTATCTCCAGATGTGCTGCGTTGTGAATCTTCGCCAGATGCTGCTTTTAGTTTCATGGTAAGGGTACCTCTGGCCGAGTGTGCTGGGCTCCTGCCTCTCACCTCCTGGCAAAACCTGGCAAAGGCCATAAAGGAGTGGCTGGAGTGAAGATGGAAGAAATGTGGTCGGTGCTTTAATGCTGGGGTACATATGGGGACACAACTGGCTTCATGGCCAGCCAAGTTCAGAGGCACTGGTGCCACCTGTCCTTATCCGGGCAGGGTGACATGAAGTGATGAATCTGGCTGCTAAACCAGAGAGCCCAAATCCACCCTGCTCTGCTGGGATGGCCCATCCCCATCCTCCAGAGAAAGGGCCATTTCTCTGCCAATAATGTCTTTATGCTATTTCCAACCACATAACAAAAATCCCAGGAACTCCTCGAATCCTTGGCTTTTAAAGTAAATATGTCCCCACCTCAAACTGATTTATTTTCGCCTGTTTCAGGCACTTCTGCCTCCAAACATCAGCCTTGGTCCTTCCCTCCCTGGCCTGATGCCTGCATAGCACCGTTCTCATGCAGAGCAGCCGCTGGCCTTGCCTCGGGGCGATGCTTTGCAGGTCTCCTTGGTCAGCTGGGGAAGCGCAGCAGGCACGTGGTGGGTGAAAGGTGCTAATGAAACGAAACTCAGATCTACACCTTCCCCTTTAGCGCCTTTGTGCTGGAAAAGTGCAGCAAAAGTCAACTGATGATCCATCTTGCCGAAGCTGCATTTTTTCTTCCTTAAGGATTAGTGGTTCAAGAGCGGGGATTTTCAAACTGACAAGCCCTTGGCAGAGAAATAATTACAGGCTTTTTATTCTTTGTGTTTCTTAAGTAGTTCTAAATAACTTTTTCCCTTGGGGCATTTTTTTTTAAGTCCACAAAATGGGGGGAAAAATGTGTATTTCCTCAGTGTCCTTGAAAATATGCAAGATGTTTGTAGAGACCATTTGAGTTTCAGCTATAAGATTTTTAGCGTGTGTTTGTTTGCTTTAGTCACGTCCAATCAACTGAAGTTTCTTGGCTGGTGATGCTTCAGAAATGGATCTTAGAAATGGGAGATGGAGGGAGATAGATGTGATCACTTCTTGGCCATCTCAGGAACGTGGGTTTTGCCTCTGTGGTGTATTCCCTGGGGCTTTTACCCCACTCCTTGCTCGAAGAGAAGATTTCTGGAGCTAGTGGAGTTGGTTTTTCTCGTCAATATCCATTATTTGCTTGTGCTGAGCTGCTGAGCATCCTGCTGGGAAACCATGGCCATGCCCCTTTTGTCAGCATCCCGCCACAATTCCTGGGGGCTGTGGAGCCCATCAGGGCGTGCCCAGCCTTGTCCTCCATTGGGTCCTCTCCTTGCCTGCACCTCCATCCTAACTGCTTTGGCCAGTCTTTAATTTTTAAAAAAAGTCAGCATGATGTGAAAAAAGCCACCCAGAGGTGGTTGAGGGCAGCTCCCAGGCACACATGAGCCTAGCAAAATTCATCTCCTCTAAGTTTCTATGCAAGCCCTTAATGTGGTACCCTAATTTTTGGAGCACATCTCCGTGTCACAGCATGTTTTCCTGCAGCTCAGTCCCACCCCAGAGCTCTTTGCTCTCTATGTTTTTGTAACCCCCTGGGAAGAGCCCTCCAGAGGATGCTGTCCTAAATCCCAGCTATCCCATGACTGAGCAGGGAGGGGGCATCCATCCATCCCTGATGCTAAATGCTGCTTGCGATGTAAGGGGGGACCTGGGAGAGGACCCTGCTGGTGTTCACACTCACCGCAATATAAAAGGGCAGCGCTGGGGCCTGGAGGGGCTGCAATATTGCATCTGCTGTCGGGGCAGCACTGGGATGCTCCCCTGGGATTACCAGTGCGATATTACCCGGGGAGGGGGGTGGGGGCAGGCTGCTGTTAATAACAGCATTGCTCCACCTTGGCTTTATTAAATGAGGGAAACCTCCGTTCCTTGCACCACAGGCATTGTTTGGGTCCAGGCTTCACGACGAGAGGGAAGCGGGTGGGAGCAGAGAGGAGGGTGGTGGGGAGATGGTGTTTGGAGTAATTAGTGCTCAGTGGAGAGGGGGGAATTTCCAGGAGGGGTGACAGTGATATCTTGAAGGAGATATCCTGCCCTGACCTGCTGCAAAACATTCCTGCAGGCTCTGCCCATCCCTGGATGGAGCCCACCTGGCTCCTCTGGGCCCTTCACTTCCCTGGGGGCTATGGCATTTAGCGAGTGGGGTGGTGAATGCCTCGCTTTCCCTATTCTTCTGAAGACCCTCTTGGGGTAGCTAAAGCCTGGTTGAGCTTGTGTCCAGGGCTTACAAAGTCCGTTGTGCCTGGCAGGTGTGGCAGTTGGCACTGCAGAGGGACATGGTGCCAGGAGGGGGACCTGTCTGTCCTGTCTCTTCTCTGCCCCAGCCATCATTTCTCAGGGGAAAGGGGTATTTTTCTTCCTCTGCCCCGTCCAGACACTGTGAATCCTACTAAAACTTTTGACTGGAGCAGGGATTAGGTGCTCAGGTTTCAGCCCTTGTCTGTGAGCGGTGTAAACTTTCTGCTGGAGCTCAAGTGACATTTTGTGGGAGATAGGAGAGTATTAAGTGTTGGTCCTTGCAGATAAAAATAGCTGCTGGCCTGACGACGTTTTCTGTCGTCTTGTTGCTGGTCTGACCCAGCTCCATCGTCTCCACGCTGGTGCTCCCAACCTGCTCTTTTCTTAGCATCAGGTGCTGGAGGCACCCACCACCTGACCCCGTGTGGTCCCACTCTGAGCATCCCCGCTAGCCCGTCACAGCCATGCTCCTTTCCTCCCGTAAGCATCGTGGCCAGGACAGTGCCGGGCTCTCGGCGTTGGCTGGGGGCAAACCAGACCAGGAGTAGCAGGTCCTGGGTTTGCGTTCACAGGGGCTGGAAGGAAACACTGTCCCTCCCGCTCAGTGAGCCCACCCTAACCAAGCACAGCATCCCCCTTCCCTGAAATCAGAGCCTGCCGATTGAAGCAGGTACCTTGAATTGCCAGTTATTGCAAACCTCACTGCTGATGTGGGGGAGCTCCTGATTACAGGAGTCCTCATGCGTGCACACGTGTCCGCCTGCCTGTTTTTCCCGTTGCTGTGTTTCAGAGCCGATGTTTTCATCTTGAGGTTATAGCCAGAGCTGGCTCAGGGCCCCTCAGCAGCATCGGCAGAGTTGACTCTTGCCGCTCCAGAAATGCGGGGCTGGGGCCGGTCGAAAGGAAAGGGAAGGGGAGGAGGGAGTGGCAGGGTCTGGCTCGCTGCTGAGCTGGGACCAGATCCTCTGCTGGGAGAGGCTTTCCCGTCCTGCCTGCCTTGTGCCTTTCCCGGGCTCTGATTCAGAGTAGCATCCACCCGCTCCACCTCCAAAAACAGCCAGCATGGCTCTGGGAGAGCTTGTGTACAGCTGGTAGCATGGCAGCAGGGCACTTTCTCCTGATGTTCAGCCTTTCTTTTTCATGGCTGGACTGGGAAGTCTCCAGGCATTGGTCTCTGTGGACTGGGCATCCTTTGAGGATGCCTTCATTCCATCTGCTGCTTCTTCTGATGTCCACCAAGAGCATCATTCTCCCCAAGGGTCTCTTCATGGACCCCTCAGCAGCATAGTCAGGCTGCCTTCAATGCAACTTTTTAATTGCAGCCCTTAAATCCCTTTCTCAAAGTGAGGGCTTTTGGCAACAGCATCTTTTCCAGATTCCCTTTGCCTCGAGGCCCACCTGCTGCTAGGGGATTCATCATCTTGCATGGTGTCATCCATCAGCCGAAGCATGTCCCCCGTCAGAAATAAGGATTGAGGTCCTCGTGTGTCTGGAGCCGAACTGATGTGATGGCACTTGGCCACTTACAGTAGTGGGCGATTACTGAGCCCCTGCCAGGAATTCTTCCAGTGGGATCGGGAACGCTCTCGGGTGTTAAATTTGTCCTGCGGCGTGTAACCTCTAAGTAGAGACCATCGTGTTTTGTAACGGGTCATATGATGTTGGCAATGGCAGCCGCCCGTCCTGCATTTCAAGGTCAGTGCTGAGCTCGGGGCTGGAGGGGCAGCTCCTGGCCGCAGCCTCGCCTGGCCACTGAGCCATCTCGCAGGGCACAAAGCCTCAGCAGCTCAGCCTCGGGGCTGGGGGCTGGTTTGCTCCTGGCTGGTGAGGCTGCAGCCCGCATCTCAGGATCTGCCCTTGCAGGGTGTGCTCCTGGGGTCAGCATGGCTCTGGGGATGCAAACCCTGCCGTCTGTCCTGCAGCCCTGTGAGGGTTTCTTGTGTGCCACTGACACGCTGTCTCCACATCTGGAAGCTGCTGTCCCTTAGCCAGCACCTGTGCATCGGGGTGGCTCCATCCCAAGAGCTTTACAGCATCATGCTAAGGACAAGACCTTCCAGCACACATACAGATGATACACCCTTGCTCTCAGTGCCTGAAAATACCTCCCGGTCAGAATTCCATCTTGTATCCCTGAAGCTGGGGGAATTGCTGTGCAGAGAAGGGTTTGCTGGCAGAGGTGAGGAGCGCAGGGTCCTTGTTTCGACAGACGACCAGTGCAGTGCTGTTGCTGCCCGCTCTGTCCTGTGGCTTCCAGCCCCTCACAGGAAAACACAGCCATCACCACGGTGATCCCAGGATCTTTACTGATAAATAAATATTTTGGGTCCATCACTGTATCAAGCAATGAGAAGGGACTTTTCAGACAGGTTCTTAAAATAAAAATTAGCACAGGTTTAAAATATTAATGATCAATTGGCCCTCGCCAATTCTCTTGTTACACAAACGTTTCATTTATAATTTGGACCCAAGCTGGGATGTGCTGAGCGATGCTCAGGCTGCAGCCTGCGCACGGGGGTTAACGTGGTGCTCTCTCCTGCCAGAAAATAATAAAAGCCAGGGACTGTCTAGGGATCATGCGTGAAGGATTAGGAAGAGGATATGCATGGGCCTGTCTGCAGCTGGTTGAAGTCTAGTGCAGAGGGGTAAGCCTGGAAATCATTGCTTTCTGATGGCTGCAAGGGGGCCAGCGTGGAAAGGGAGCTTGTCTCCTAAAACCTGGGGAGCTCTGCAGCCAGCTGATGCTTTGGGTGGGAGGTGGTGAGTGGATCCTCTCTCCCCAAGAGATGTTTGTGTGGCTGGGAAGGGGGCAGCGCTGTGTGGTGGATGCTTCTGCCCCCTCTTCCCGGGTGTAGTTGTTCAGCGCGAGTGGAGGATGCTGAGCTCCAGGGACCGGGGTTTTCCACCTCTCTATGGGATGCCTCGTCAGATCTAAGATTCTGCTCGGAGCTTGGCTTCATCTGCAGCATTATCTGTGGCTTTTTGGCTTTTAAAGCTGCAGGTCCCAGAGTCAGGGCATTCAATTAAGTCCTCCGCTGCCTTTCAGTAGGGAGCACTTCTAGCTCTCTGGCTCTAGGGGAAGCTGGAAGAGGCTCAGGTCTTGCATTTATCTGACTTCTTGATGTTGGTGGTGCTGTTCCCTGGAACAGTCACCTCAAGCTGGCTCGGGAAGCCAGAGTCACAGCTTTTCAGGTTAGTGAGTGCATGAAGAGTTCCTAGCACCAGTTATTCAGCATTAGGATTTACCTTGCAACCACCACGCTCATGGGAGCTATCTGCTGAGATGGAGCCATCTGAACTCCCCAAGGCGAGTCAGGGCTTTATGGCCCTCACCCAAGAGAAGCACATTGCTTTTGTGGCAACTATTAATTGCTTCCTGAATTTAAAAGGCATAAACAAACTCGCCTGCCAGGGAACGAGTTACCTGGCACATAAATGCTTTGCCATTAATGCGTGGCTGACCCTGACGGTGATGTGAGGACCAGAAGAGCTTTCAAAGAATTTACCAGAAACCATTTCAGGGGAGGTTGTGTGTTGTAAATCCTTAAGTAACGGGATGGAGGGAATTAGATTAGATAATAGTTTGCAGAAACCGGGCACGATTCCCCATTGAGGATCTTGAGATCATTATAAACACGGCGTGGTGAGGCGAGGCCCCTGCACGTCCTTATCCCAGTGACTGACGAGGGAGTTTACAACCTGGAAAATGAGATTATCAAAGGGTTTGGTTTACACACCACATTAACGAGCGATGTTAGGGAGCAAACCAGGGTCCTGTTACATCCAAAGGTGCATTGTAAAGCCGCAGCAGTTCCTGGAGCAGCAGCCCAGGACAGGGCTGTTTGCACTGGGTTGAGGATGCCCATTACATTCAGCACCCATAGCAGCGGCACCAGGGCACCCTGCAGCCTTTGGTGTGTGTGTGTCTGGGGTGGTCCTATGCCTCTGTTGAGCTCACCCCAGCTCAGAGAGCTGCTTCAGGAGGACTTTTAGCTGCTGTAGCAAGGAAGATGGTGTCTTATCTTGCTTTTACAGTCTGCTCTGATGTATACGTCCATCTCTCTGCTCTTGCCGTGAGCTGCCCTAAAGCTGTTTGCAGGTTTCTAGGGGCCCCCAGCCCCTCCTCACCAATTCCCCAGCCAATTCAGGTCCGCTGAGCTATTTCACAGGGTGATGCTGGCGCGTGGGGCTGTTTGCTGCCTCTTCCCTCCAGCAAAACCTTTCATTTGTTTGCTACCTCTGCCGGTTTGCTCTTCCCCAGGCTCCCCTTGCATTGGAGGGATGGGTTTCCGTGAGCTTTAGGGATGCCGGTGGCTTTTGGTGACAGACCTGCTTGTACCATTCAGGGACATGATGGGTTTTCTCCAGATGTTTGGAGATGGTGCCTGCTGCAAAATGCCGGGGAGCTCTGCAAACAGTGTTAAATCACTCTCATTTGAAAGGGCAGGCATGGGGAAAAAAAAAAAAAAATGTTTCGCCTGCGGCAAAGAAGTATTTCCCAAATCCAATATCTATGCAATGAGGGGTACCGTGGTGGGAATTGCACATCCTTTCATGGGGTAGTGCTTGCAGGGAAAGCAGTCAACGGCCAGGCTGCCTCCAGCCCTAATAACAGTCTTGCAGGCTGCCTGGGGCAAGGCGCTGGTGCTTAAAAGATCAAATCTAGTGGCTGATACTTGACTGCCCGTTAACGTGGGTGTAGCAGATCCAGCTTGTCTGCCTGTTGTGGGGCTGCCCAGCACGTGCACGGGCTGGTGATGGTTTCAGGATGACAGTGCTTGACACCAGGGAAGGTGTAAGTCTAGATTAGCACTGGGGTGTGGTTCTGCATCTCCGGATATCACTCTCTCCAGCAGAAGGATGGAGTTCAAAGGGGCTCTGGCCTTCCTGGAATAGGAAATGGCAGGACCCACCCTGGAGCCTTTCCTTCTCTTACCCAGAAGGATCCCGCCCCAGCTGAGAAGCCCTAAACCCAGCTGGGTGTGGAAATGGGGGTGGAAAGATCTGTGTGAGGACCCCGCTTCATTCCTACCACGCCAGTGCTGGTCGTTCCCCTTAAGCATGTGTGAGGTTGTGTTTGATCTGGGTCTGAGCTTGGGGTTTGTCTTTGTTCTCCTTTAGAAAGGGGGGAAAAGAAATTCAGGAGGCCCCGGTGAGATGGGCTTGGAGCGGGACAGATCTCGCTCCACAGAGCAGGCACTGGCGTCCAATTTTCTGTCTCACTTTGTTTAATGGACCTGCAAACCCGTTGCAAAGCCAAGATTGCACAGGCGGACGCCCCGCAGCCAGATTGCAGGGTCTTGCTTAACCCAGCACTGCCGGGTGTCTCCCCGCAGTTTTCATGCGAGGTCCCGGCTTCACCTTTTCACCAGTGAGAAACTCCCCAAAGCTGCGTGGCCAGCCCTGGGGGACAGCATTTTCTTTTGGAGATGGGTTTTACTCAGCCTTATAGATGCTTTTTGCCAATATGAAGTACACTGTGATGGCCACGAGGGTGGAGAGGCTGTTTTGCACTGCGGTGAAGTGAGTCCCCTGCTTTTTCCCTTTCAGGAGGTAGTTTGGAGGCACCTTTCCAAGCTGGTGACACACAGACCCCTCTTTGCCTTAACCACCCCGGGAGGTGTCAGCTCAGAAGGTGTTTGGCAGGTTGGCAGGTGACATCATTAGGTTTCAGTGGTAACGTGCGGTGGCAGTAAGCAGGGAGACTCTCTCAGCAGTTGGTTCCCTAACCAGGGGCCCTGTGTTGCTTGGATTTGAACTCTTTGTGCTCAGATGGTTCTCCTCCTGATGCATACCTTCCCCACAGGCTTTCACAGCAGACTCTAGCAGGCTTAGGCTCTTGGGCAGGCTTTGGCTTTCTGCCTGTGAATACATGGCCTCGTGGCCTGAGGTGACATTACCGCTGTGTTTCAGCTTTGTGCAAGTCCTTTCCCACCTCTGCATACTGCAGAGGACTTGTAAGGACAAAGGAGGCACCCAAGGGAGGCGAGATGCTGTAGAAGCCAAGGCATGGTGGCCTGGTGTGCCAAGTCCATCGCTGCGTCCACCACCCCTGCCCAGTGGGTCACATCCCTGTCTGGCTTTGGGGACCACCAGTCCAAGAGGCAGGGAGCACCCAGTGTGGATTTTTTTCTGGGAAATAAGGGCAGAGAAATACAACATCCACATTTGCAAGCCACTGGGAAAGTCTCTGGAAGAGGAGGTGTGGAGGTGCTTGGGATGCAGCTTGCAGAGGGGCTGGGTGAGTTTTGGAGGCTTGGGCTCCCCTTCGCACCACTGCTGCTGGGAGAGGCTGGTTTTGTCTGGCATTTTCCACCTCTCTGCTCGGCGGTGGAGGGTGAAGGGTCCCCCCCGCCTGCCCTGGCTGCTGGCAGGGCTATGCAGGCAGGACATGGGCAGGGAAGGAAAGGAGGAGAGGATAACGCCCCGGCCGCGGGCCCTGGCCATTTCTGGATGAGTAGGTCATCTGGGTGTGGGAGGGGAGCCTGTGTCCAAGCCAGCCCGGGGAGGCTGAGGTTGGGTATATGTGCGATTTGGGGGAAAGTGAGAAGGGATTTCTTAGGCGAGAGGAATGCAAGTTTCCTCCTTCGCATATGTCTCCTGTTCTTCCAGTTTGCAACAAAAGTCATCAAATTGCCCAAGACCTGGCAGCAAGGACAGCCCGAGAACAGCCCACAAATCACGGGAAAGCATCTCCCCTCCTCCCTGCCTGCCTCCAGATACTCATGCATCAGGAACCGTTTTAATCCCCCTTTGGGCAATAAAACCCCTGCCCCTTCCCGATGCTGTGTGGCTGCACAGCCCAGACCCTCCGGAGCTCCTGCACGCTATAGCACCAGTCCTGCTGGGTTAGAAATCTGGGTTTCCCTTGAATTCATTGCACTTTTAAACCCTCGAAATGGTCCAGGGAAGGGCTGGAACGCTCAGACATCAGGGGTGACAGCAGCTGTTCAGAGGAGACACCGTGATGTGGCTGGTGTGAGTCTCCTTGTCCCCAAGTGGTGGGGACAAGAGGCAGTGACTCAGGTCCTGCTTGATCCGACGGAGTTATCAGGCACTGGGAGAGGAGACCGTGACTCCAAGGATGCTCAGCCGGGGGGGTTGGGGGTGCAGGGCTCCAGCCAAGAGGCTGAGGAGCAGCTGTATCTCAGGATGAAGGGTGCTTTTAATGAGCTCAGCAGCAAGATTTCCTTGCAATCCTGCTGGCGGCTCTTTTTTTATTTGGCAGAAAGAGCCGTTGGCGAAGCAGAGCTGCAGAGATCAGGCGAGCCTTTCTGCACTCTCCTCTTCACCCTCTACATCACAGGGATGGGCTAAGCCCCTCCTGCCATTGTAATCTCGAGTTTAGGATCGCTGCTGAAGGGGTGTTCCACCTGTCTCACCTGGGGCTCCCAGAGCAGTGAGAGTGGCTGCAGCCCGCCGTCCTCCCTGCTGAGGGCTTGCATCCCACCTGGTTTTGCAGCCACCTGGTTTATACCAGGAGGTGTGCTCAGGTTACCCCATTTTGGTCATTTGTGTTGTTACCAGATTTTCTTACAAGAAAACGATTCTGTCCGTCTTACTGCTAAACGTAGACTAGCAGTGATACCAGGACTGGGACTGCCAAGGTGTCCCACCATCAGGGTCTACCCCTCGTCCTGTGTCCCATGAGACAGTGATGGTGCAGCTTTCACTAAGCGGTCCACCAAGTGCTCGTGTGGTGGAGGAGACACAGGGGGGCTTCAGGGTGGCCGGAGGGCAGGGGCATCCAGCACTTCGTGCTGGTCCGTATGCAGCATCAGTGAGTGAAGGTGGCAGTAGGAGGCTCTGCAGTGAAGGAGGAATGACTTCTGTGTACAACTGGGGAGTGGGGTCTCCTTCAGTCATGTGGATACAGCTGTTGGGTCTGCGTATCGACTGCTGCCCCCCTGCCTTGCCCAGCTGAGGTGAAGGTGGCAGCCCCCTGCCACCTCACCCCTTCCCATATGTGGCTGATCCGCCTGAGAACCAGGCACGCAGTGCTGCTCAGAGGGGAAATGTTCATGTGATGGACCTTCCCGAGCCCGGGCGGGGGGCAATGGTTGCAGGTGAAGCAGTTAACAGCTAACAGTTCTACTTGGCATGTTATTTTTTCCTGCAAGGCATTGCCCCCGGCTACCAGGGTGCCCTAGGGATCACCAGCGTGCAGTGCTGGTCCTTCTTCAACTCTCCTGGTGAAACTGAGCTGCTGATGGGCAAGGCCCGTGGCCGGGCGTGCAGGGGAGCCAGGGGGCTGCCTTCCTTCGCTGCCTTCCTTCGCCTGCCGCTCCCGTGCCGAGCCCGTTCTGTTTCCCGGCTCCCGCCTTCCTCCTCCCGACACAGCATCTGCTCCGGATGTTTTTCCCCCAGACTGCAGAAGCTGCTTTTTTTCAAGCTGAATTTCCTTCGAGGTTTTTTTCTGTTTTTTTTTCTTTTTTTCTTCTTCTTCTTTTCTTTTCTTTTTTTAATCTCTCCAGGGACCCTTTCAGACTGTTTTTCTCCATTCCATCCCCTCCAGTTTATTATCTCCTGCTAATGTTATTAACATGCTAATTAGCCCCTAATTGCAATTGCCAATGAAGATGTCAGATAGGGCTGATACAAACCCTGGTCCTTGACATCACTCTTTTTCTCTGAATTCTGCAGATTACTCTGTACCTCTCCCATCATCTTGATTATTTTATCGGGTTTGGCTTCACAGAGGGCTGCTCACATCTGTGTGTGATTGCTCCCTTAGTAAAAACTCACCAAGACGCAGCACAGGATGGTTTATGAAGCCCCCAGGGCCAGGTTGGCGATGGGTGTAGCTCTGAGAGGTAGTTTCTGGCTGGTCCCAAGGTCTTGTCTCCAAGGCAGGATATGTGCCTGGCTCCCCATGGCAGACCCCTTCGGAGGCAGAAGGAAAAGGACTTTGGAAAGTTGAAGAGTGGCATTTGCCATCCCGCCTATACACTCATCCCTCTGGCTGCTAGGGCTTTGTGCAAAGGTCTTCCATGACTATAGATAGGCAGAGGGTAGGCAAAAAGATGGTGAGATGGGATGAGGACAGGCGGCGAGCCAGCCTTGGCCGGCATCTGGAGCTCTCATCACCTTCGTGCGCAGAAGAGGTGCGGTTTGTTCTGGCCACACTGCTCTCGTCAGGCAAAGTTTGCCCCCGCAGAGCCTATTTTTGAACACACACACACACAAACACACACACACACCACACCTCCCCCAGGTTACCTCTTGGAGGTGCTGCAAAGAGCCGGGGCCGACTTATGGCAAAGGTGCCCCGGCGCTGCTGCGGGACATCGAGCCACGTGCTTCGAATAGCTCTGTGCAGACATGGCCTATGGAGATGAAATGTGGCTCTTGACCGATTGCAAATAAATCAGGGTCAGGAGCTTGAACGCTGGCCAAGAAACCCAAAGGGATAAAATATAGCCTCTCTACAGACTGTTAGCAAACAGCACGTGGGCTGAGATCTGCTAGATAAATTTATGCGCTGTGAATTGTTCACCCAGCTGTAGTGGAGGGATGGACGGACCCACAGAGAACTAATAACCATATGTGGTGGACATGCCTTCGGTGCTGACCTTTAGAGGGTTCAGCAAGGCTGGGAGGTGGCATGGTGACGTCTTCGTAGGGATGTCACTGAGAGGGAATGGCTGCATGTGTTGCTTGCCGCAGGGGAGGGGGACTCAGGCTGCCTCTGCCCTGCACGTCCAGGAGACAGGCTGGCAAAATAAATTAATGCTCCTGACCTTGGTTTTCCTGTCATGTCATTTGACATGAACTGAGGATAAATACTGGGCTCTTTGCCTTTGCCTGCTCATTTCTGAGCTTGTGGGACTTGCCCAGCCCAAGAACTCCTGTTCCTGAGGCAGATCCAGTTCCAGGGAGATCCAGTTTAAAATGGGAGGAAGTAATAGGAAAACGGTGAAAAGATAGGATGCCCAGGCTGTGGGCACGGGGCCTCCAGCACCCGCTGTCACCCATTTCAGGTGAAACACCGGGAGCTGGCAGCCCTGCCCTGGCCACGGGGGCTGCCTCCTCTCACTCACCCCAAATCCCTTGTAGCCACAAAGAGGAACATCGGCTTCACGTTGGGATGAAATATCCTGGCGGCGGAACCAGCTCCAGGCAGACCGACTTAATGAGCCTTTGGGCTCGGTTCAACTGCTTTAAACCAGAGAGATGGGCCTGAGCCCAAAACATGGAGCCAAACAGCCTTGTACTTGTCCAAGCTGCAGAGGAGCGTGAGCCGTTCGTGGCTGGTTCCTCCTTTCTCTAACCAGGCATCTGCTTCCCACCCTCCGCCCTGGGACGCTGGATGTGTGCATGCTGTCATCAGATGGGACCGGCTTATATGTTGACATCTTGTATGTCAACATCTTATATATCAACATCTCTGTCCTGGCTGTAGCTCAGTTTGCGGGGGGGACCTGACACCCCCGTGGGTACCAGACCCTGTGCCCTGGATCTGGCTGCGGGAGGGTGACTGCTCTGTTTTCTTGTCTCGTTTTACCCCAGTGCTGCAGGGGGAACCTGTCTGCCCCTGGCTGTGATTCAGAGAAATGTGGGGTGGGGGGGGAAAATCCCACATTTTTTGGGAAAAATCATTTTTCCTTGATGCTGGGCCGATCCTGCGCTCCCAGGCTGGGCTGGGCAATCCGCCTTCCCTAGTCTGGCCTAGATAGGCGATACCGAGGGGGCTGCGGGCTGTCTCTGCTTTCTGGGATTTGCAGCATCGGTTTGAGGTTGAGAGGTGGAAAGAGAGGCTTCTTCCAGCCTGGGAGCCCTCCCTGGGACAGACTGGCAGCTAGCCGCATCTCTCCCGCACTATTGCAGCAGGGCAGTCAGTGTCCTGGCCCTGGCAGGCTGCGGATGGGGACTCCTGCCGTGGTGGCTAATCCAGTAGCCCCCCCCACCTCGCCACCCCCCCTGTGCTTTTGCCATGGGCTGTGACTTTTGACACGGGCAGGACACATTTAACAGTGTGCTCTGAATGCTTCACCAGTGGTGATCGGGTGCGTTGTGAGCGGCAGGGCTGTGTCACAGCTCCTGCCGGAGTGACACCGGAGCTGGCATCGCCATCCCAGCCGGTGCCGGGGACCCTCATCCCAGCGGCAGCTGGGGACAGATAAAAGCCACCAAAGGCTGGCATGGCTTTCCGTGTGCAGGTTGAAGGATTCCCACTGTGACTCGCACTGCTGTGTGATTCAGTGATCTCATTTTTTTTTGCTTTTAAGAGTTATTTAGACTGCGTCAGGGCAAAACATAACAAGTTTTTAACACTGACTGATTTTTCCATCGAGACGTCTTTTCTTTCTCCTTGTGGCAGTGAGGATTTTGACAAAACCTCCCAAGGAAACCACAAATAAAACCCAGAGCAATGAAATAAGTGTGAAAAATGTGGTGCTTGGGTTGATGTGCCCGTTGCTTTTGGTGAGGCAGCTCAGAAAAGCCCAGTGCTGCCCAGACAAACCCTAAAGACATTTTCGGGGAAAAAACTTACCTTTTGTTTCTTTTTTTAATCGAAAGAGTGTGATTTTGCAAAAAGATGTCATCGTGGTCCTTTGCTCTGTGACCAAGCACCCCACTGTGTACTCTTTGTATCATCAGAGTCTGGTCCATACCTTAAAAAAAGGCAGCTGCCAGCTTTTTCTGGAGAGCAAACGTCGCTGGGGCAGGCAGGAGAAGCGCAGCCGCACTGCTGCCCAGAGCCGCTTGCTTATCACACACCAGGCAAAAGTGTAGAGCTAAAAGGGACTCCCCAATGCCTAAGTAGTGGAATGGGGGGCGGGTCGTTCTTACCCCACCCCCACCCCAACTAAACACTGCATTTAATGTTTCGGTGAAAGAAATGAGACTTCTGCTGGGGATGGGTGCCTCGGTTAATGGCTTTAACCTACTACCCGGATGCATTTGTTATTGCTGTTGGTGGCATTTGTGGCCCCTTTGGTTGCAATCATTAGGTTCCAGAGTGAACGACAGCCACAGGGTAGTTTAAACTTGTCTCAGGTGGGAGGGGACATGCCAGCTTTAATTTAATACCTTTCAGAGATGTTGCCTTTTAGCTGGCAGGATTAGCCATAATTTTTGCTGTTGTCTTCCAGAGGGTCCTACTGGGGTTTATGGAGCCCTGCCCTGACATTGCCACTCTGGGGGCCCCCATCTCACCGGCTCTGTCTACTAGCACGTGTTTTGGGGCCAGGAGAGCCTTCTCCTGGCTGAAGGCGTTGAGCTATCTTCCATGAGGGGTTCGCAGCTAATTGGTACAATCAATATTTGTTTTGCAAATGCAATTGGAGGGAAAGAGGGATTGAGAGTGCCAGAAATTCAATTGACCTGTAAAAACAGATACTGTGTAAAGGGAATCCTTTCCCTGCCAAGCAAATATTTAGAAAGGAGAAGCAATAAAATGAATAAGCAACAAAGTAATATCCTGCCTCCACGGCCGTCAGAGGCTGCTGGGAAGGGCTGCTGCCCCCGATGCTGCAATAACCCCGAGCAGACGAGCGGCAGGAACCCGTTTCCTAGAGAAAGCGTGTTTGCTTTTACCGTCTAATTTGTCAAAAGCTCATCCTCATGCCTCGGCAGTGCTGGAACCTGTCTCAGGTAGCCCAGCAAGCTGGGCGCCAGCCCGGCATCCCTGCAACCATGGTGTGAGCCTGGTGGTGGCCCGGGGCTGTCCCTGCACCCTTGTTCCCCCTTGCAGAGGTTTCTGCTCTTTGCTCCCACATCCTCACTCAGCCTCCTCTGATTCCTGGGTGATGGAGCACACCGGGGAGGGCTGTGGGTGCTGTAGGGTGTAAGGGGTGTGTGGGGTAGAACATCAATAATTCGTGTCTGTAAGGAAATTCCAGCACATCAGCACTCGGCCTCAGCACACCTTGGCGTGAAAATCAAAATGTTTAAGAGGAAGTAAAAAAAGAGAGTTTTTCAGATCAAAAAGCTCCAGAAAAATGTTTTGGGTAGGGAGTGGTGAGGTGGGATCCAGCCAGGGCTTTTGCCGAGCGGGAGTAGAGTGCCAGGGTCCCTCTTTCCCAGGTTGTTCAGCATCCTTAGTGATTTGAAGAGAGATCCCCTTGGGCTCATGTCTGAACTGAAAAAAACTCTGTGGAAAACACAGACTTTTCAGAAAAAAAAAATACAATCTCTGTACATACGTGTGTGTACATATATATATGAAATAAAGCAAGCAGAAGGAAGGGAGATGATTTTTTGGGAAAACTTCCAACCAGCTCTGGCACTGAGCACCTTTAAGCCAGTTTGGAGGGTTCCGAGCATCTTCCCCCCATGACAGATACTGACGCCTCTAATTGAGGTCAGGATCTGAGCCTGCCTCTCCTTTACTGGCATCAATTAGAGCCTTTTTTAGGGGCATTGGTGGCTACCGATGCTACCTTGAAATGCTGTCGCTACACAGAAATCAAAAAGAGGTTTGGATTTGCATTGGCATAATACTGAATTTTCAAGAGAGCATTGGCTAAAAATGTAGACTCCCCTCGCAAACTTCCCTGGACTGAAGAGGAAAAAGCTCTAGGGAAGCAAGTGAATTTTAAACACTCGATAATCAAATTTTCTCGAGGTTTTATCCCTGTTTACTATGAGACTGAGCTCCTCTAGGATGCTCAATACGTCTGGGGAAATGATGCTTGGACCCACAAAAGGCAGAGCAGCTCTGCTTCTCCACGCACGAGGGGTCATTTGGGAGCAGGTTGCTTGCCGAGATCATGGTTGCTGAGCTGCCCGCTGCTGGGCTGTCTCTGCCGACGCATCCCCGACCCGTCGATGGCATGAGAAACCCCCCTGTGCGCCGTCATCTGTTATCGCAGCCCTCTCTCGGGTGCCGCTGAGGTTGCAAAACGTGCCCCGAGCGTTCGTTACTTCCAAAACTCCAGCCTGAGAGCACACGCTAGAAAAGAGCTGCAACATGAGCTCAGTGGAGGAGGGGGGGGGGGGAAAGATGGCTTAAATTTAATGTCTTTTTAGATGAATATTTCCATTCATTCCAGAGCATATTCCTCTGGCATTTCCAGCATGCTTGTTTAGCCGAGTAGTTAACAAACTTCATCGAAACACATGTTATAGTGCTCTCTAGTGCACGGAGCTATGAATGAAGGATGCCTCTTTTGAGATATTTTGATGTGCAGCGCAGCTTTTACTCTGGAGCAGCCTGTTAACCGCAACAGCTGCTTCCCATTGTGGAAATGCAGTTGGAAAAAAAACAAAACACCCATCCCAACAACTTGACAACACATGCAGATGATATTTATGCGAAACCCCACATGAGGGTGAGCTGGGGCACAGGGACATAAAAGATAAGGCAAGAAATAACCTAGCCAGGAGACTGATATCTCCCTGCCGGCAGCACCCGGTGTGCTCCCGCGGATCTCTGTTTGCCGAGCCAGTCCGAAGCAGCTGGTCTCTATGTCCGACTTAGTTTACTCTGTTTAGCTTTTATACAGCCGAGCGATTTTTATAGCCACCGGAGCACCAGGAAGCTCGACAGGATATTGGCCGCCTCCTAATGAGGGTTTGCCACGTTGGCATGTTGGCACAAACGTCCTGTGAATTTTAAATGTCTGGGAAACGGCGGCTCCCGTGGCCCCGTCCCTGGATGCTCCGGGAGCCCTTGGGGGGAACATGGGTTTTCTGTTTAATAAAGGAAAACTCGAGCCTTGATTGTAGCCTAGGAGACTCGAGAGCAGCTGGGATCCCCAGTGCTGTGTCACAGCTGGGCCCAAGGCACATCCACCTGCGCGTCCCTCGATGGTGATGCTCTGGGAAAGCCCCCCAAAAACCAGGGGAGCCCATCCTGCCCTGGGCAGTCAGGGAATTGGGTGGTCCCAAGCATGAGGTTGGACCCGTGGAACCAGGCTGGGGGTGAACTTGAGCCCCTGGGATTGCCTGATCCCTTGTTGAACCTGTTGGTATAAGGTGGAAGTGAATTTATGGCATCATGGTGGGGTCGGGGCTGGAAGTGACTGGAGCTGCCCAGCCCTTCCTTTACTTGGAGCAGGGCTGGCTTGGATGCTGGGTCAGGTTGCTCAGGGCTAGGACCAGTCGAGTGCTGGCTGTCCCCAAGGAAGGAGATTTCTTCTCTTGACCTGAATGCTCTTTCTTTTCCTTTCTTTTGTTTTTATAACCTTCCTTTTGAAATTCTGAGTGGAAAATAGAAAGGTTTTAATTTTTTCTTTTGTTTCTATATTCACTTTCCATCTCAAGAGCTTTACAAAAAAATCAGAGGCAAATGTAATATCTTGCAAGAAGGGATATCTTAAGCTGGAAGGGAATGAAAATAGCTCCTTCCCCCACGGTGGTACAGCACATTGAAAAACCAGTGGGTGTGTAAAATCCCCAAAGGGGTAGGAAAACCAGCCTGCAGGATTTTTTAGCCAGGATATCTGTTTCTTGGAAAGAAGAAAAAAAAAAAGTTTCAAGATCATCACTGTTTTATCTGCAAAATGAATGACACGAGCAGCATTTCCTTCTCTCTTAGTTATTCCTGCCCCGCTTACAAAGCTGGCCAAATTGGGGTGGTGGCAGCGATGGCACATCCTCTTACTCCTGGTGACTTTGCTTTTCCATCATTTGCCTCTCCATTAATCTCAGTACAAACAAAGGCTCTGAAGAGACAAGCTGAAAAGCTCCTGGGGGTACGTTTAAATCAGTCCTTTCTAATAATGTCTGTCGACCTCTCTGTGGAAGCACTGCTCCCCAAGGAAAGGACACGGAGCCGCAGCAGCGTGCTGAAATATGGTGGGGTGTAATTAATTCTGACCTCTGGCTCCCGCTCACTCACTCTCAATATTAAATTTGACTAGTGATATTGTGGTTTTTCAATTATCCTTGTTTTCCAGGGGGCACAGGGAGGGGAGGGGGTCGCCGCTCAAAATTCAACTTGGTGGGAGATGCATTGGCTGGGATGTGGAACTCGCATGCCATGGGCTGGATGGGATCGATCCTTGGGTCATCTCTATTGGGATGGCATTTGGGCTTGGACACAGTGTTGTGTGTGCTTCTCCCCCTCCTACCTGTGTCCATCCTGCTTCCAAAATGAGATACTTGTCTGGTGCCGGGATGGGGCCAGCTCCCTGCCTGGTGCTACATGCTGTTGGGGTCGTGGAGAGGGGGGGCAGGTACAGAAAGAAACAGCCTTTAGGGAAACAGGGAGGAAAATCGGCATTTTGGTCTTGTTCTTCTGGCCTTGCCCAGGAGGTTGCTTTCCGGCTGCTCCTGAAGTCAGTAGAGGATTTTTATAAGACTCTTCGAGGGCCTGGAGGGGACCCAGAGCCATCAGCTCCTACAGGACCTTATTGGTGAAAGTCTTGGTAGCATGTCCTTGATCAGAAATGGAGCAAGTTAAAACAGCTTTAGAAGCCATGCACTTGCTTGACCTTTTATTTTTGTGTAGAAAAGGCTCGAGGGTTGCTAGTGTATTTTGGCAGCGGCTGTTTGCTGGGAAGGCTTCGTTTGTCTGTTTATTTAACCCTATCATTCTAACAGTGCCCCTGCTTGTCACGGTGTGGTCTCTGGAGGGTCAGGGGGGGTGTTAAGTGACCACTTTTGGACCTCAGCCAGGAGGCAGGGACGAAGGTGCCCTTTTCTGGGAAGGCTCAGGTTGTTCATGTGTAGCAGTAGGGTTAAACAGCCCAGTGCCAACCCCCTCTCCTCCTCTGCCCCCCTTTCCTCTCTGCCACCACCTCCCCAGGATGTCCCTCATCACCGGTGTCCTCTGCCACAGCACCAGGCTTCACAAGGGGACATGGGACCTGCTTAAGTGTTCTCATCAGGGCAGGAGCTTGTTTAGGGATGCTCCTGCAGGACACCCATGTGTGGACCCCCCTAGTTTAAGCCCTCCAAAACCTCTGGGGTCCCTGGATGGGGCCGTCCCCCTTCTCTGTGTCCCAGCAATGCCCAACAGCAGCTCTGCCTTGGAAAGCGAGCTGTGCTTGTTGGCATCCACCGCTGTGGCGAGCTCTCCGAGGCTGGGATGCACGGCAGAGCGGGATGCTGGATGGGGTAGGACCGAACCCAGTGGTTTGGACCCTGGGAAAGCTGGGTTAGGTGGAGAAAGGTGAAAAGCAGGGCTGTCCAGCTTCACCTCCTCTCCTCACTTTCCCCAGCCTCTCGGAGAACGCAGCCACCAGCTCAGGTCTGGATTTTCCAGAGGCCAAGGACTGACTTTTCAGACGCTCCATCCCCAGTTGCCAGCAGGGTCTTGGCTGGGCCCTGGGGAGAGCTTGCCCCCCGGGGCTGTGGAGTTTGCATCAGCCCCTGGGATGAAACAAGTCCGGTTCAGCCCGGTTGCTATGTCCCCTCGAAGCATCGGAAGACGCATTCAGGCAGCAGGAATGATGAGAAGGGCTTGAGCCAGGAGGGGGCGGGGGGGGGGGTGGGGAGGAGAAGGGAAATTAAAAAAAAAAAAAAAAAAAAAGGAAAACGCCACTTGCTGCAAAGCAAGCGAATTCTCCAATAAACCTGAATCTGCTGAGAATACATTTTACAAACATGCAGCGAAGTTGGCCGCTTTTGTTTGGGCGTTTGTTAAGCATTAACTAAAGAATGCCATGGTCCAGCCTGCTCGGTGTGAAACCTAATTCTCCCCCTTTCTGGAGCCATGGCATGGAGTGCTCAATTTTTTTCTCTCTGTAGGACTGCAGCCTTCTGGTACTCCAGCCAAAAAACACTCATATTTTAGCAAGCTTAGCCCCGGCCCCGTTGCCAGGCAGTAAAGCGAACACTTGCCCGCCTCGGGGGGAGGGAGCTGGGAGACGGGGAAGGGTCAGGAGAACAGCCCCAGGGAAAACATCCCTCCTTCATCCCACCCAGAGCTCTCCCAGGGCTTGGGGTGTGTGGGGAGGGAAGGCAAGGGTGGCTGCGGGTGCTCTGCTCTGTCAGCCTGGGAACCCCGAGACCCCGGGTGGGTTTGGAGGTGCTCAGGATAGCTGGTGCTGTGTTGCCCTCTGAATCACTCTCCCCGTCCCCAGGACATGCCAGCCTGCTCTCTGCAGTGCTGGGGTGGACTCAGCCCTTTCCTACTTTCTCCCACAGCCTTGGCACCCTCCCACGATGGCTGAGGGTCCACATGGTCCCCTCATGAGGATGCCAAGAGATGCCCTCACAGGCACCACGCATGGTGGATGCATCTATCCTGCTTCCTTCTGGGTTGCGGTCCATGCCCTCGGCCTCATCCTTTATCCCCAGGAGGGCCAGAGTGGGGGACAGGGTGACCTGAGTCCAGCAGCAGCAAGAGAGTGACTCGTTCCCAAGCCATGGGTGGAGGGTTGACAGCCACTGGCATTTTTCCACTGCCAGCCCATCGAGGACCTGGTGCTGCCTTCCCCCCTTCCGACAAGTGACAGTGAGTGAGAAGATGACCCAGTGCCAAGACAACTCAATCCAGCATCCTTGCTCCCCATGGAGCCCTGTGGCTCACCGCTGGCACCCGCCGCCAGCCTCCTCCCGCGCCTCTCGCGCTGTGTGTGGCCGTCAGCTTGTCCCCATGCCAAGGTCACGTCTCTGGCAGGGGTCGTGGCTTTGCTTTCCAGTGAGCCATCAGCTGGGGATGGCTGTGAGCACGAGCAGGCTGGAACTCCAGCACTTCTGACGGGTTGGTCGGGGTCTGCTCAGGTTCCTCCGGGGTCATGGTGAGAGCAGGTGATGAGTTGGTCAGATCTCTGCACCAAGGTGCTGGAAAACACAGCACCTCTGCGGATGCACCTGCTGTGGCAGCCCTGGCAGGGAGGCGAGCGGGGCAGCTGCTTTGTGGGGACTGGTGCCATCAGGGTCATTGGGGGTTGCTCCTGCCCCTCTCACCACATCCCAGGGCCAGGTTGGCAAGCATCCCTCTGCCCAGCAGAGCTGCCTTGCCTTACCCACTGCCTGAACCAAGCCTCTGCACGGCGTTTGAGATTTGTCCATCAGTATTTAATATCGGCGTCCCTGACCCGCCACCCCCTCCCCGGGGAGGCTCCGAAGGGCTGTGTTTGTATGCGGCGCACGCAGACAGACAGCAGCCGGGAAGCGCCCGTCAATCATGGCCCCTTTCAGCCTGTCACCTCAAAATAAAGGGAGAAAGAGGGGGTGGTGGCTCCGATGGGAACCGGGGGCTGCCCACGCCGCTCCCCCTCCATCAGTGCGGGAAGGGACATGGGATGCGCCTCCCCAGAGGTGGCTTTGGCCACGTGTTGAAATTTCTGGGTTTCAGTGATGATGCGTGGATGGGAAACCCCAGAGCAGAGGTCTGGGATGGATTTCTTGAGGAAGAGGAACTGCACAGAGAGGTGTGACTGTGTCCCAGGGGAAGCGGGGTGGTGGTGTCTGTAGCATCAGCTAGCTTGCTTGGGGGGTTTTCAGCAGGAATGTTAGACTTTTGGAAATGGCAAAATACTTTGTTTCAAGATTTTCTTGAAACCCACCACCACCACCACCTTTGTTTCAAAACTACAGATTTCATTTCAAAAGGGACCTAAATTTTAAAAAAACTCACAAACTTGGTGTGGATGAATCAATAGAGGAACAGGAACATTTTTAAGATCAGAAACAAAAGGTTGTGTGTTGTGATAAAAATTGCTTGCATCACTATATTTTTATTCCAGTTCTTCGTAAGTTGAGTGGGTTTGTTTTCGCCTACAAATATTCACTGTCAGCGCTTCAATGAGGCTTTTACCGAGTCACTTGTGGCAGGCTGGGTTTCCAGCGAGCATCACAGAGCTGAGCAGGTCACCCCGTCTGGTGCCCTGCCCTGTGCCTGCCAGCTCTGAACATGATTAAACAAAGCCAAAGGCTGCCAGCCAGGGGTTAGCTTTTGAACCCCAGGCTATGGAGGGGAAAAAAATAAGTCTACCAAGAACTAAAGCCCACAGCATCCCTAGAATGGCAGAAATGAAGGCGCTCCCATTGCAGTTTGGGGGTTGGTAATTTGTTCTTGGTTTAAAACCTGTTGAAGTCCTTGGTCAGAGCCTGTCCTTCTCTTCTGTGGAGCCTCCTGTAGAGAAATGTAATCTCAAAGTCCCCTTTGCAGTTGCAGGGAGACACAAAGAGGTAGAGAGGGGAGAAAAGATGGCATATGCTCTGCAGCCTGCTGCTTGCAGCAGGAGGGGGCTGGGCACAGAGCTGGAGATCCCAGAGGTGGAGGAAAACATCTCTGGATCCAGGCTGGTGTGGATTGCTGAGGCAAAAATGTTAAATTAATTGCTAGATCCAGTGCTGGAAGAAAATTTTCCTTCAGCCCTGTCTCAGGCTGACCAGGGGTGTTTCAGTTGGCTTATTTATGCAGGGGTTGTCTATGCAGGAGTTATCCTATGTGGAGCTAACCCTATGTGGGGTTATTCCAGAGTGGGATCATCCATGTGTGGGGTTATCCATGCGGGAGGTTATCTGTGCGGGGGGTTATCCATGCATGCTCTTCCTCCCTGGTCCCTGCAGAGGAGCTGGTACCGTCCAGGGCTGGTCCAGGGCTGTAGGGATCTGGGACACCAGCAATGCCCTGTACTCTCTCCATTACTACCTGCGGTAGGCTGCAGGTTTTATGCCCGTGACCTTTTAGCGCCTAAGATCTCGGTTTATTGTGGGTTTATAGGGAGCTCTTTATGGTTTTGTACTGTGGAAGAGGTTTTATGGGGATTTCTCTGCATCTCACGTTGCCCAGGGATGGGGGAGTCCTGCACTGGGCAGCAAAAGCTGCCTGGTGCGTCTGGCATCCCTCAGCAGGAGCTGTTGGGGACTCAGCAGTTTGGAAATGAAGTCATTTATTCAGCGACTTAAGTACGGCTTTAAGTGTCTAATATTAGGCAGCCATTTACCTAAATCTCACACCTTTGTGTTTTGCAACACGCTTTGGGCTTAGAAACATCCATTGCTCGGCTGGTGCTGCTGTGCATAATTGGCAAAGGTTTATGGCGCTCTAATCAGTACCCTGGAAATAGAGATTTTGGACACATTCATTCGTGAAGATTAGATAGCAGTAAGGTAATAACTTATCAATATTTTATTACTTAGAGCAGTTAGTAATCCCAACAGGTAGGGCTTAAACTTCATTTAAACAAGATGAGAATGTGTTACCAGATGAATACATATCACCTCCACTTTGACACAAAAGAGACATAATTAAAGGCAAAATGACTACAGAAATATTAACACAAGCCTGCGCTGCTCAGAGCTGGGGCAAGAATAAAAATGACCCTTCAGAAGGGATGCTTTCAAGGGAATATACATCCCTCTTCTCCCAGGGCAGTCACAGGGATGTTGGAAATACATACATCTTAGAGACAGACAGTTGTATGTAAACCTGGGAAATCGTAGTTTAATGTACAAAAAAGCTACTAATGGCATTATCTGGAATTACCATCTCCCCCTCCTTTTATTTGATGATTTTCTGCTTTCTGTAGTGACAGTAGTGTTTTATAAAAGCTTTATAACACCCCTTTCCTACTTCTTGGGGGATGCTACAATTTGCTGAGTGTGCCCAGGATTTGGCTGGCACAGGGAGAGTGATGTACCCCATCCCCATGCTCGCCGCTACCAGTTTGGGAAAACCTGGGAGGGAGCAGGCACTGCCCACGTGCTGGTGCGTCCGTGAGAGGACCCCAAGATGGGAGGGTTGCCAATAAATGCCAATGCCAATAAAGTGGGGTGCATTTGGGGGCCCCATTCCTGACCCTTCAAGCCCTTGCCACCCAGCCCTCAAGGCTGGTGGACACCGCTGATGGGCAGCAGTGTGCAGTGCCAGCTGTGTGCACATCTGGCAGGCAGCTGTTTGCCTCCAGAGCTTGGTGTCCACCAGCTGCAGCATGGGGCACTGGGAGGTGATGCTCCGTGGCTGACCTTGCCCATCGGCGTGGGGAGGCAGGCGTTATCCTCTGCTCCTGCACATGTCTGCCCTTCTCATGCTGGTGGGACGTGCCGCCTTGCCCGGGCTCGCTGGCTCCACGCAGGCAAGCGCTGCTCTCTGACGAGACGGGCACAGATGTGCCCAGCTGCTGCCACCAAATCTCCTGGGCTCACTGCCTGCACGGCAGAGCCTGCCTGTCCCCCTCCGGCGGTTTGCACAGCTGACTGTCTTGTTTGTCATCTATTGGGCAGCTAAACCGGTGAATTGGAAAAGCGAAATGAAGCCTGGCTGGGATTTCAGGGGAGCAGGGGCAGCGCGTGGGCTGCAGCAGGACGCACTCCCCTTAGCTGCTGGGGAGCTTTTGTTCAGCAGTGCCGCTGGAGGTAGGGGTGCCTTCGACTTGGGAGCTACCTCTGGGGCATGAAGACACGCACCTGCCTTGCTATTGCCCCCCGTCTCCTGGTTTTATGGGCTACTGAGCTCATCACAAAAACTTTTTGACATTGTCCCCATTTTCTGATGGTTTCGCTGCGAGGGTTTCGCATACATCTGGTCCTCTCCTCCTTGGAACGGGGCTGACTCAGCACTTTTCATTTCCTATGTGGTTTGTTGTAACAGCCAAAAAAAGAGAAAGGATCGAAAGCCTGCTGGTGGCTGCAGGGCTTCTCTCCCCCTCCCCAGCCAGCCAGCCCCAGCCCCGCAGGTCTCTCCCCGGGATGACACATGGGATGGGGACCATGGCAGTGGGAGCTATCGGGGCCGTTGGAAGGCTGGATGCAGCGCTCCCTGCACAGGTCCCTAGGGCATCTCTGGGCTGGGACAGGGGCGATGCTCGGAGATAACCTCTTCAGGATGTGCGCTGACTTCTGACTTCTCTTTCTGGGCCAAAGTCATCAAAACAGGGGAATAATAATGTCCAGTTCCCACAGATATTTAGGGCAAGGCTGGGTAAAAGGTGATTTTTTCTTTATGGAGCCCAAGCCAAAAACATAGATATCTGGGGGTGATGAAGAGATTCAGCGTTGGTACCTTCAAGCATCTCTACTGGGGGAAACATCCCATTCACTTAAAACATCCAGCCCAGGGTTTAGCTCCAGGTGCCTCCGAGTCCTCTCAAGAAAACACTGATGCTTGTCACCTCTGCTCTGCTCGCCTCAGTTTCCCCAGCTGTAAATCATCGATCATGCTACTGAGCTGTGGTTGTTGGGTTTTTTAAGTCAGAAAAAGAAAAGCTTTGTTTTAACCTGAAGTGCTATTGCTGGCGTTACTATTGTTGGCTTTGAACTATAAAGCCAGTGTGTTGAAACCTGGAAACTGTACAATGAGGGATGCCTCAAACACTGTCACATCAATGTCAAGGAACAAGCTGAGCTTTTTGTTTTCCTTTTGACACATTAAGTCTTCAGTCTGTCACCAGCCTTAACCCCCAAACTGCTGCCACGGAGGTCTTTATGATATATTAGACATTCCTGATGTGCTTGCAAGCAGGAAGGGGGCTGTTCCAGTGACCCAGGCTAGAGGAACAGGGTGGTTTGTGGGTGACCAACAGCACAGGTCCTTTCTGCAGGTGCTTGTTGAGAGGCACAGATGAGCTTGCTGGCCCCATTGCCATCTCCAGCATCTCCTTATGTCTAGGCGTCAGCTGGAGGCAGGTTGACACATAGATTTGGCCTGATAAAACTCATGTAGATGTGTTGTATCCACATCTTGTGGCGGTGGGAGCTGGACCATTGGGTTTGCCGCCTGTTTGCTTTTCGCCTGGAGTATCTGGAAGTTGAGGTCTTTGTCCTTCAACAGTATCCATGGTAAGCACCTGCTAACAGATCAACCAGAAACGCTAAAGTTGACCCAAAAGCAGCATCCCCCATTGGCACAGGGCAAGCTTGCAGCATGTGCCTTGTCACGGCAGGGTGCCAGCACCATTGTGCCTAGTCCCCCAACACAATCAAATGGGGTGACCCAGTGATCCTGTGCCAATGCCCGTCTCCCCACCATGGGTGCCCCATCCGTTGTCCCCAGTGCCATGCCACCCGCTGGGTGCAGCTGTGGTGCTGCCGCGTGTCCCAGCAGGATCTCCTCTTGCTCTTGCAGGCTCTTTGCGGTGAAGTGTGCTGGGTGCCTGGAGGCCATTGCGCCCAGTGAGCTGGTGATGCGCGCCCAGAAGAGCGTCTACCACCTGCGCTGCTTCTGCTGCTGCGTCTGTGAGCGGCGCCTGCAGAAGGGCGACGAGTTTGTGCTGAAGGAGGGGCAGCTCCTCTGTAAGGGCGACTACGAGAAGGAGCGGGAGCTGCTGAGCTTGGTGAGCCCGGCTCTGTCGGATTCTGGTAAGGGGCCGCCCGCACCCAGTGTCTCCCTGGCTGGTCCCGCTCTGAGGCCCCGGTGAGCGCGGTGGGGTCTGGAGGTGAGGTTTGGGGTCACTGCCCTGAACCTCTGCCAGGGTCCGAAGGGAAAAGCTCTGTAAGCACCATTGCATCCTCCAGCCAGTCTCTCCCACCTCACTGGCAAAGGCAGGAGTGGGGACCTTGGCAGTGGAGGGGCTGCAGGGCTGGAGGATGCTCTGGGAACCATTCCATCTCATTAGGCTCATTTTTATAAGGGTTTTTGCTCCTGGCCTGTGCAGGGCACCAGCACCCCATCCCAAAGGGTACACAGCCTCCCTGGGCACGGGAGGGAGAGTCGTGCTGGCTGAAGGTGACATCTCCCACCTCCTCACCTGAGGAAATGGAGGAGCTGCCCCTGGTATAAATACACCGTAAATGAGAGTCTTCCTGAAAACAAAATCATGGTCCCAAGCATCCCACTGACTACCTTGGGCTAAACCTTCTGTGTCCCTCCCTTGTGCCTCGCTGTCCCCACCTGGGACTCTGGAAAGGCTGAGTGCAAGAATTGAGATGCTTCTGCTGCAGCCACCCTTTTTAATACTGAGGGGAAACTGAGGCACAGAGCTAAAACTTGAACTGGCAACAGGGAACCTGCAAATCTTGTGTCCCCAGTGGCTTCCCAGCCAGTCGATGACTGGAGCCAGACTGCAGACCTGGTGTGGTGGCACTGTGGGGACACTGCAGAGCCCAGGGGGGCTGCAGGAGGGGTGGCACATGGCTGGAGGTGGGCAGGGGGCTGGCATTCTGCTCCAGCCAGGGTGTCACTGCCGGACTGGGTTGCCCAGAGCATCAGATCATCATTAAAATATGTATTTACAGTCAACGCAAATCAGATCTGAATGTTTCCCAGGAAGATAAATTTAGTAAGAAAACCCAGCAACAGGGGCCGGGGGGATGGAAATGACCTGCTAGCAGAAATCCTCATGTTGATGCCGTCCCCGCAGAGCCCTGCTCCTCTTGAGGTTGGGGAGCCCCACACCGTGTGCCTGGGTCACTCGGCTCCTCTTAAAAACCGTCACTGGGGGAAAATCTGCTTTGCTCAGGGAAGGATTTCCCTGCTAAATGCCATGCTCTGGAAAGGGCTGACGGCAAACTGGCAGGGAGCCTGTCTTTTCCCTGCTAGAGCAAAGCGCTGGATAAAAAAAAATAATAAAAAAAATCATTGTTACAAGCCCATTTAGGAGGGGGTTGTTCAGGTGTGATGTGGGGCAGGTCGTGGACATGGCAAAGCCTGGAGCTCATGGCCAGGCGCTGGCAGTGCTGTGTCTGGGGGAAGGTGTCGGGGAGGAAAGGGATGGCTTTGGTGGGGATGGAGCAAAAATTACCCAAACCCCATGTTTCTCTTTAATATCGTGCTCCTCTGCAGCGAGAGCCTGGCTGCTTTGCAGCACTGTCTGCAGCTGGCTCTGTTCGAGCTCTGCAACCCCACTTGCTGTACAGAAAAAATCCTCCCCCCAAATAACGGTGATGATATTTAAAAAATAGAGTGAGGCCATGGGAGGAGGTGGCTGAAAGAAGCTGGTGAGTGATGGTCCAACGCTGGAGGAGCTGGAGGGGCAGGAAAGCAGCAAGATCCAGCATGCTGGCGCTGGCTCTTGCCTTAGCCCTGGGAAAGTCCTTAATTGATTGAAGAATTATTATTTTTTCCTTCTGGGATGAGCAAACTCTTTCAGTTAAAATAGGAACCAGTGAGGAGACGTCATGCAAGAAAAGAAGTGAACTGGCCACCACGGTTTGGGTTTATTCCTAGTGGGGGGAAAGGGCAGTTTGGGAAAGGTGGGGGAGCTTTTTCTCCCCAGCGACTCATCCGCCTGTGGTCCAGCCCCACTGCCAGGGCCTCTGGCCAAACCAAGAGCTTCAACTAGCAAAAACCTCCAGGGGAGGTACTTAGTTCGGTGGAAACTCCAGCTGAGACTCAGGGGATGCAAAAGGCTGGTGTGGGAAGGAAACGGCAACCCCCTGGCTGGTTGGAAACCCAGGCCGAAGCCCCTGGCAGCCCCTGGCAGCCCCTGGCTCAGGGGTCCCAGCCCTTCTCAATTCCCTGCAGACCCCATAGCTTAGCCCCACCACCGTCCGTGCCTGGTTTTGGTTGCCACCAACAGTTCCTAGGGATGTCTTGTGGCTTTTGGGATGGTGGCATGGCGGGGACCAGCCCAAGGTGCATGTGCCATGTGGGTGCTCGGCGTGGCACGGCATTGCCTCCTCCTGCTGCATTCCCCTGGGGACCACACTGGGGGATGCAGAGGGTGTCCCCGCTCTGGCACTGGTCCTGGATGCCCTTCACCAACAGCATGCCATGTACTTGTCCAGCCTTTCCCTGTCCCCATCCTCGCTGCTTTGAAGCCCCCCCACCCTCTCTCCCCCCGGCTGCCGCGCACCAAAGGCCACTTTATGAGAAAGCACAGATAAAAAGCAAGCCATATGTTGTCTGTAATCTCCCAAACCCTCGCTTCAATTACTGCCTCCCCCGAGCCTCCGCTGCCCAGCCTAAGTAAACAAGCCCCTCTGAAAGAGGACCCCGCTTTCCAATTAAAAGTGTCCTAACGTTTCTCCTCTCCCTAAATCCTCCCAAGCGAGGAATGTCCTGGCCCCGGCGGCGGGATGCGGGCTCGGCGGGTCGGACCAAGGGCACGCCGCACAATATCCATCGCCCAGGCCCCTTCCCAGGTGACGTCAGGGGCAGCCCCAGACACTCATTAATTTCTCCCCCTCCTCGGTGGGGAAAGGCTTGAAAGGGAGAGTTAATTAAAAATAATACCCCGCCAAATCCGGCTTCGCTTTTCCTTCTTTCCCTTTGACACTGGGAGGGATTTGGGGAGCAGGTGTTGGGGGGGAGGGCTTGAAGGGGGGGGGGGGGGGGGGGGTGGGAGCTGCTCCACATCGGTTTTCCCCCTTGGCATGGGTTTTGAGCATCATTTGCTTGACGGAGTTCATGAGCCTCTGGTTCCCCGCTGCTGGGCTCTCCCTCTCCTGGACTGGAGGGGACTGGGGTGTTCACCTCATTTTAGGGATGCAAAGGTGTTCAGGCACTGATATGTCTCCACTGGTTGACATTCCTTCTCCTGATATTTGTAAAAATCTCTACCCTTCCATCAAAATTAAAATCCTTCAGGTTTCAGGAAAGCTGGCAACTTGGCGGAGCAGAGACCCTGCTTGTGCTGGTGATGAGAAGGAGGCAGCGGTGGCTGCTGCTCAGCCCCATTAACCATCAGAGACTCCACACCCTGGGGGTCCCCAGCACTGGGGCTCTCAGACCTACCTCATTACTATATCCCTCACGCTGGGACATGAAGAGAGAAGTTTGTCTTTCCCTGTGCCGCTGCTGCTGTGGGTATGCTGTGGATGTGCTGTGAGCGAGTGGGGAGCTTGCAGCAGCAGCAAGGTGGTGGCTCTTGGGGGCCAGCATCCAGGTCCAGGCTGTTTGGGGACCACCAGTGTGAAGATCCGTCCCCATCCCAGCCCTCCCCACAGGGAAGGCCTCCATACCAGCTGGTGAGCCCAGGAAAGAGACCAGCAGTGTGAAGGGAAGAGGTAACTGGTACCTGAGAGCATCCTTGCTCCTCCACTGTGATCACTGCCTCCCCTCGCCCTGGAGATCTGCTCCTCTCCCCATTCCCAGCTGGGCTTCTCTTGGATTTCTGCTTTTCTGATGTGTGTGATCCATGATCAGCTCTTGCTGTGGGCTTCAACCTGACCTGCTTTCGCTGTGAATCTGAGCCAGGCTTACACACCCCTGCTGCATCCCCATCTCCCAGAGACACAGCAGCCCTGGGACGGGTCTTGGGCCAAGTACAGCCTTGCAACTGCATCAAACCAGCACCTCAGCTCCATTATCGATTCCCAGTCAGAGGGTGGAGGAGCTTTCTGGAAAAGGCTTGTGAGAGGGAAGGACCTGTGCTGTCAAACCTGCAGTACAGCCCTCCCACACCGGCTGAGCAGGCGAGACCATCGACAAGGTGGTGATGCAGTAAGTGAGGAGGGCTGGTAAGAGGCAAGGCAGCGCTGCCTGCTTTCCCGGAGCAGCTCCTGCCCGAAAGCCCCCTGGCCCTGAGCGGCGAAGAGCAGCAGGGAGAGACACACCAGTGCCTGGGAACGCAATGGAGCAGCACATTGCAGCAAGTACCCAAGGGGTGAAGCTTGAAGCAGCCTGCACTTCTGTCCAGGGAGATTTAAAATTCCATGCCAGGGAGGAAACACAGGCGAAAAGGTGCCCCTTGTATTTGTGGTCAAAAGCCTGGGCTCTAAATGCGGTTGACATCCATGGTAGGGCAAGTCAGGAGGAGTTTGTGAGGTTGTGGCTAACGTGTTGCCCTCTCTGAGGATCTCTGCTCACCCCACACCCTGACCTCCCCTAGCCTGAGCTGTCCAGGCAGGGGGACCAGATGCCTGGTCACCAGCTAGGCTGGGGGACACCCCCAGGGGCACAGTGGTCCTCCATGTCTGCTGTCCTCTTGAGTGAACGTGGCCTGCCTCTGTCCAGAAGTGTCCCCAGCTGTGGCCTGGCAGAAAATCCCTGTGGGGCAGGCAGGGATTTGGGTCTGATGGAGAGAAATCAGGCATCCCAGGGTTTCACACTGCAGCTGCTCAGGCAGTTGGGGAAAAAAAAGAACCCAAAAGCACATCTGCTGGCTTGAGCAAATGTCCAAAACAAAAAACCCAAACTGCGAGTCACAGCAGCTCTCCCTGTCTCTGAGCTACCGTGGGGCAGCCAGCCCCAGACCTCAGCTTCTCACACACATTCACAAGAAGATCCCCACCACAAACAGTTTCTTTTAAATCCCCCAGATTATTCGGGACATGCTGGAAAATGGTGTGCATGGCCCATTGTCTGTAAAGGACCTCTTTGTTTCCCCCCCCCCCCGTAGGCAAGAGCGACGATGAGGACAGCATTTGCAAACTGGGCCAAGCCTCGGGGAAGGGTGCTGAGGATGGGAAAGATCACAAGCGGCCCAAGCGGCCCCGCACGATCCTGACCACGCAGCAGCGGAGGGCGTTCAAGGCATCGTTTGAGGTCTCCTCCAAGCCCTGCAGGAAGGTATGGGGAGAAAGGCCCATGCTCAGCTGCCTCCAGTCCCGGGGATGTCCTGGATGCTGGGCAAGGAGTTGCTCCAGCTGCTCTATCCCCTCCTAAAGTCCCCCTGAAAAGCTGAGTGGGCTGAGATGCTGCTGTCATTCCTCTCTCCAAGGTGCGGGAGACACTGGCGGCCGAGACGGGGCTGAGCGTCCGTGTGGTGCAGGTCTGGTTCCAGAACCAGCGAGCAAAGGTGGGCACGAGGGGTGGCCCTCTGCCAGCAGCCAGTGCTGGGGCTCCCCTCCCTCCCCTTGCTTTGACCAAGGGATGATTTCACTCCTTTTTTCCTCCCTTCCCACCCAGATGAAGAAGCTCGCCAGGAGACAGCAGCAGCAGCAGCAGGATCAGCAAAACACACAGCGCCTGAGCTCAGGTACCCCCGTCACACCCAGCTCTCCCCACGCTTGGAGTACCCCGTTTCCCAGCCCTCTCCAGGCTTCCCAAGGGGTCTGGGTCCCCCAAAAAGCAGCAGCCTGATTGCACCAACAACTTGCTCTTCTCTTCCAGCCCAGACGAACGGCAGTGGCAGCGCGGGGCTGGAGGGGATGCTGAATCCCTACACCACTCTGCCCCCACCCCAGCAGCTGCTGGGCATGGAGCAAAGTGTCTACAGCTCCGACCCTTTCCGGCAAGGGCTCACCCCACCGCAGATGCCTGGAGACCACATGCACCCCTACGGTAAGGCTCCAGGGCTTGCCCCTTGCCTCCTCTCCTTTGAAGAGATGCTGAGCTGGGGTGGGGGGCTGTGTGGTGGGGGCTTGTGTGTGGGATGCAGCAATTTCTGGGAAGATGGCAATCCCCTCACCTCTAAATCATTACTCTGCAAAAGCTGGGGGTACCAGGCACTGCCATGGTGCCGGAGGAGAAAGCAGGCTCTGAAGCCCTTCTGCTCCTTCCCTGCCTCCCAAGGTGCTGAGCCCCTCTTCCACGACTTGGATAGCGATGATACCTCACTGAGCAACCTGGGTGACTGCTTCCTCGCCACGGCGGACGCGGGGCCACTCCAGGCGCGAGTGGGGAACCCCATCGACCACCTCTACTCCATGCAGAACTCCTACTTCACCTCCTGAGCGTGGCATGGTCCCCGGCACGGGGCAGCCACCGCTGCCGCGCTGCCCCAGGAGGGGCTGCAGAGCCCCCGGGGTTGGGAGGGAGGGGGAAGCGACACTGCTGGGATGCTGTCAAACAATATGTTGTAGCTTGGGATTTCCAAGGAGCGAGTTAAGTTATGGGTTACATAGTTTCATGTTTCTTTTAGGAGCCTAGGATTAGGGACAGGAGTGGTTTTTGCAGCTGGCTGGTGGATTTTCAAATTTCAAACGGGGAACCAAATTTCTCGTTTCAGCAGGGGCAAAGGCAGGGGAAGGGGGATGGATGCCCCTATAGGATCATCCCGGTGCCGTACCCACTCCGCACCACCTTCGGTCCGAGGAGTGGAAAGAGCAAACTGCTGATCTTCATGGGGAGAGCCTAAGGCATCAGCAGGGCTTTGAAATTTGAAAAGCTGACGACACTTTGGGGAAACACGGGGAAAATGTCGCTGCAGGGTTTTCCCTCTGTTGCCTCGACCAGCTTGAGTGCTCGCTGTTAAAACACAGTGACTTTTAAGATAGATGTTCCCATGAGAATATAGAAAGCTAGAAACCCCTAACATTGCCCCCGTCCCCGAGGATGGGGTTGTGTGCGTGTATGTGTGTGTGTGTGGGCACGCACGTGTGTGTGTGTGCAGAGCCGTGTGGCTGTGGGTGATGTACTACACAGCTGCACCTGCCAGATTGTATCAACAAAGTTTATTTCTAAGTCTATCAGAAATTTACTGTACAGCAAAAGTAACTTTATTTTCAACGTGAACCATATTTAAGGAAATACTCAATGCACTTAAGTTATAAGATGAAATAATTTACTTTTTATAAACATTATGTTTAGGTTGCAAAAGCCCAGTGGCAGGGAAGGAAAATCAGTTCATTTCAGGCGATAGGTTTGGGTTTTGGGGTTGGTTATTTTTGGTGCTCTCAGGTTGCCCCACTGGTTTTGAGGTGCAGTTGAAACACAAAGCAGGGCTGGCTCCAGGGACCTGCTCTTCTGCTGGCGGATCGATGGGGACAGCATGGTGGCCAGATCCTGTCCCCACTGCTGGACGTGTCCAGGAGGTCGGTGTGGGGTGGACGACGCTGCTGGAGCTGGTGGACATCCTGGCCCACTGGGGCTCAGCCATGTTTCTCTGCATCACCTCTCTCCTTCCCACAGCAGGACCCAGCTTGCCTCCACCAGCAACCCCATCCCGTACCCTCAGACGTGGGGGCTAGGTGAGTGGGAACTGCTCTCCTGGCTCTGGAAAACACCGCAGCTCGTATTGCCACCCCTCGGGTGAAGGAGAAAGGAGGGACAGCCCTGCATTTCCCACCCCTTGCTCGGGTTCATCCCTGCCAGAGCCGTGGGAACCTGGGGAAAGTTCTCCTTAGGGTCGAGCCTTCAGCCGACCCTCACCTCATCCCCACTCTCGTTTTCATGCGTTGTGTCCTTTTGTGCTGCTGTTCACAAATGATGTAAGCAACAACCCGTAAAGACATGCAAGTGACTGTGAGGCTCAAAACACTGGCTCATTGCCACCGTACGATCTGACACTGAATGTAGCGGGGTCCGGAGATGGCTGACCCGGCAGGAGATGCTGACACACTGTCAGAAATCGCGTACCAAGATGAAATTAAAAAGATAAAAAGATCTCTGGAAAAAAAACCCGAAAGGCGCCTGATCTTTTCTTGCGTGGGGTGTCCCCTTGACTCACAGAGGGGAGGGTTTGCACCATCTCCAAAGTCAGCAAGGTGTTGGGTAGGGTACAGAGAGACTGCAGGGGAAGCTTCAGCTCCTTGGGTTTGAGATATCAAATACTCTCTGGTTTGGGACTAAACCGGCCCTTAAGGGTCCTCCATGGCCAATGGACAGGGTGGACTGGTGGAAGGTGACACATCTCCCTCCGGCTCCCACTCAAGGTGGCAGTGAGGGGCTTGCTGGGGCTCTCCACTGGGTGCAGCAAGGACTAGCTCAGCTGTGAGCAGCCAGCTTGGGCCATCTAGGCATCTGCAGGCAGTGGAGATGACGCCCTGCCAAAGTGATGAAAGAAAAAGGGAGGCCAGACAGCAGGCAACTTTCCTTACAACAAGGAGAGATGGGGAAAAAAGAGAAAAATAAAACTGTTTTGCATGTTTTCCAGCTCTCTGCATGGGCCCATGTGTGTTTGTACCACCAGAAAGCTCTGCTTCACATTTCCACCTGCCCACAGTGTTTCTACGCTCTTAGTGTTGAAGGAGAGCTGTAGCAGTCAGGACAGCCAGGTTACTAGCCAAAAATTTTCCCAAACGCATGAGCTCTTGGCTTAAAACACCCTGCAGACCTCAGTGGTACCTTCACATCCCTGGCTGCCATCTCAGCTCACGAAGCAGAACATGGCTGGGAGGCATTCACCCTTCCCAAGGACAGGGGGACTGCAGGAGTGGGAGAGCATTTCTGCAGGCCAGGTTACTCCATAAATGGCTTCACCTGGAGTATCACCTCACCATGAACCACAATGCTCTATGGCAGGGCCATGGGCAACTCCGTGTTAGGACTTCGTAAAAGGTAGGGGTGGGTATTTCCCGATAGGGGTTGCTCTCATCACAGCTCCCTGACATGGAGAGATCCCATGAATATGTGTCGATGCCACCAAATTGGGGATGGAGATACGTAACCCATTGCCTAAAATGTTCAAAACCAGATGTTCTCCTTTCCGCTCTTCATCAGTCACTGTTCTGCTGTTCCTGTGCTATAAAATATTTTCCAAGTCCAACCTGCAGAAAAAAATATTCTAAAATGGTGCGACTGTGTGAAGAAAACTTGTGATTTTTATTTTGCAAGTTGTAGTTTCCTAAGAGCAGCCTGGATTTCTAGGGTTGGTTTGGGGTTTTGCTTTATTTCAGGACAGAAGAGCAGTGCACCTCACCCTATGGACGGCAGCTGCTGCAAGCCCTACCAGCAGCCCTAGCCCAGCAGTGCCCAGTTTGTTCCAGTGACCCAGTCATGTCTTGGCATGGGGTGCTGGGCAGCCTGCCTGACCCAAACTGCTCAGGTCTGTGTTCTTGGGCATCCTGCAGCTGAGTGTTTCCCCTTGCTCCCCAAAACGAAGACTTATTTTTCACCACTCTACAGGCTCCATTTTCTCTCAACAATCACATTTTGATTACAAAACATCTCTGAGCCCGTATCTGACCTCTGTTGCCTCAAACACGAGCTGAAAAGTACAAAAAGAAGATTGGAGAAACATCTAACACATAGGAGAAAGGCTTTCCATAAAGAATTAAACAAGCTGTATTGAGCTGCAAGGCCTTCTCTCCCAGTAGAAGCATCTCACCTGTGCCTGCTTGCTCGTTTGGGGTTTAATTAGTCAGTCACGAGGTAAAGGTGTTGCTGGAGAGAGGGTAAAACCCTATAAAAGCAGGATTCACAGGTTGGCTGTGTTTGGGAGGAGGTGGGAAGATGTGCCCTAGGAAGCTGCCTGCCCTGATTTGAGATGCTCTTGTGAAGGACAGCAGGGTAGGTGCTTGTGTGGAAATTTTGCTGGATTTCTAAAGCCCTTGATCTTTTTGAAGAGAGAAACACGTGTTGAGGAATTTCTTTGTAGAGACTGGGGTATTTGTGCATGCTTTACTCTTGACAAAGCACAAGGGTGATACCTGTTACAAATGCTGGTATTTTCTAATGTTGGCTAAGTATAATTTTTTTAGCTGGTTGTCTTCAAACCCAGCTTCTGGGTGGATGATGTGGAAAGGTGAAATCTGATCTTTTAGTTTGGGATTTTGGCACAAGAGGGTTCCACAGCAACAGGGAAAAGTGCTGGATCTGTCCTGGCATGGACAAGTTAGGGAAATTATGGCCTGAGGTTTCTCTATCACTGTGTTTGGTGGTCTTGTAGAAACGCTGACTGGTGTTAGCGGAGCAGAGAGAACCTGGGCTGGGGTGAGGTGGATAGTCACCAGGGGCTGGATGTGGAGAAGTGCTTTGCTCTATGGAAAGGGGGCAGATCTGGGGGAGGTGGTCTGTATTTGGTGTGGAGGAGCTGCTGTGACCCACAGAGCCAGCATGAGTCTGGTTTGCAGGATCTAGTTGTGGGTGATGGCTGGGTTAACACCACCCAGGCTTGCAATAGAAAAATGGATGTTTTCATTAATGGTTATTAAAATTGCCTTAAAAATTCCCCTGACTTGGATGCTTCTTAAAACATCATGTTTAAAGTGTTGTGTTTTTTGTAAAGCCTTTTAAAGTTAAAAGGCTTGTCTTCTTCCACCCACAGTTATCTACTACTTGAAAAATGTTCACCTACATCAGTCTGGCTTTCCATCAGCCTAACTATCAATTTACACTTACTAAATTACTTCCCCCAAAATAAAACCCCCATAAAACCCATGTCATACAGACTGGTTGCCTACTTTTAAAATCCTACAAAAAATGTAATGACACCCTATAATAACAGTAGCTTGAGGTATGTGTGTATATATGTATAAAATTATTATTTAGAGTATAGAGTTTTGGGGAAGGATTAGTATTGCAGAAGGGGGTAGGTCTTTGGTAAAATCAGCAGAGTGCATGGTCTTAAAGCTGTCCTCCTTCTGCAAGCTGGCCTGTGCGCTTGACACAATGCAAACACCAGTCCAGCTTGCAACCTTGCCATGTCGTAGCAGATGAGGGTCCTCCTGTCATCTGGATTTCATATTCTGTTCTGCCTGATTTCAGGGTGCAGATGGATCCTGCCAAAGCACAACTGGCTGGGTCTTGTCTTCTGCACGTGTTGGAGTTGCTGCATGGCCGATGACTTCTTGTCATGCTGGGTGGGTTGTTGGATGTCCCTGGGTGGGTGGTGGGCCTGCTAAATTCGGGGCTGGCCCCCCTGGGATGCACTTTCATGGTGCTGCTTTGCCATGTTGTACTCTGTGTCTGAGCCTGCCCTCAATGCCTGGGGAGTGACTCTCTACGACAAACCGTATCTTCTTGTCAAAGCCAGGAAGAAAAGGACAAGGTCTGTCTGACATGAAAACGGGTTCTACCTTGCTTTCCAAGGCAAGGGCAATGCCAGGAAAGGGTTGGGACCTGACCTTTGTGTCTTTAGTGACACAAAACAAAGCTGCCTCTGTTCTGGCACTGCTCGGTGGCCAAGGAAAGATCAAGTCAGAGATTACTTTTCAGTTGAGGACACTGATTAGATGATAACTGATAGGCAGCTAGCTCTGAGTGATATTAGGTTAATTAACTTGCTCTTTGTGAATGGATGGTCTGGGAGCTTGTGGCAGATGCAGGCTGGAGTGAAACTCAAAATGGTATTGGCCAATACTGGCTGGGTTTGCATCTGGAGATTTAAATCTTGGTGGTATTTTTAGGCATTTGTGAGAGACTTGTGTGCAGACACAGGAGCTGGAGCAAGCAATCTTCCTGGAAATGTGTGACATTGGTAGCAGATGCTGTCTAGGAAAACCACCTCCAGATGAAGGGTTGGATCCTTGCCTTGCTCAAAATGGCCTGGCTCAGCATGTAACTGAAGCCAGTGGAGCTGTGCTGGCTCCTGCCAGCTGTGATGTGGGTGTGAGGAAACCCCAAACCTAGCAAAGAGCTTGGTGCAGTGAGGGGACCCCAGAGCACAGCCACCTCCCCAGCCCCTTGCTGCTTAGGGGGCTTGCAGGCTGGCAAGGTGGGTGTTGCTTTCTTGGGTGATGTGGGCCTGCACTCACATGGAAAGAACCTGCAGGAGAGTTTGTGCCCACATCAGCAGGTCACCTTTCTGCGTATGAGGTGGAAAGGGCACAAATCTCAAGGGAAACAGCAGGCAGGGTCTTTCCCCAGAACTGTATGTGGGAGGTGGCAAATGCAGCTTCTTTGGTGGGAAATTGCCAAAGCTTTTGTTGCTTCTGTCACCCTTCCAGAGTGAAATAATTTGCCAGATGTCTGATACCTACACTGATGCTGTTCTGGGCACAGAATGTCACCCATCATTAGAAAATGCTTGTCTTGTGACACATGGTAGGGCTCAGGCCACTGAGGACGAGTGCCTTGGTTTTGTGGTAGGTCTCTGAGTAAGATCCCAGGTAACACCAGCTGTCCGCATCTGTGACTTGCATTTGCTGCTCATCGACTGCATGGAAAGTTCATTTAAAAAAACCCTATTTATAAAATGGTAAAGACATGCAATGGAAGGAAAAGGGTTAGAAGCTCTTCAGGTGTAAAAAGGTGAATAACATCTTATCTTGTCAGAGATCAGACCAAATTCTTGTCTCTGTTCCTCTGACTGGCAACGTGTTGGTCATGAAAAGGTTATCTTGTCAGCTGTAGACCTCCTAGACACTGATGTGGAGGCTGATGTGTGCTTGCCTGATTGATGTGTATAAGTTCACAGGCTGAGGACGAGCATATCCAACTGCAAACCATGTCAAAACACTCCAAGTGATCAAATACCGACAGCACTTTCAGTGAAGAACAGCAGGTTCCCACTGCCTCGGGCCCTCTGAGCTGCTGCTTCAGAGGGGAGATCAGATTTCTCCCCTGATGACCCTGAGAACAGGGGGCTCATTCAGAGGGATGCTTGGTGGGTTGGATCATGGTCTCGGGGCAGAGTAAATCTGTGGCAGGAGGCAGGCAGATCCTGTTGGACAGAGACGGGGAGCTGGTGGTGAACCCCAGCAGGCGTTGCCCTAGGGTCCCTATCAACTTGGTGGCTTCAAGTGGGGTGAAGAGCCGATGCCCCTTTTCTGACCAAGCTTGAGAACTCTTAGAGAGGCCAGATGGAATTGGTGATCTGGAGAGCCGAGCTTTGGCATCTCAGATCAGTGCTCTGAAGCTGGCTGGCCCCCAGCAGCTCTGGCTCTCCTCCTGCCTCTGTTCCTTGCGGTACAGATGCAATAATATCTGCTTTGGCGAGGACGGGCTGTGAAGGGAGGTATCCATGGAGCCTCGGGCTTCTCTGTACTTTCCCAAGAGCATCTGTAAGGAAACAAGTCTGTGCTCAACACAAGCTCAAAATAATATGTGAGCACGGAGAGCCTGGAGGCTGTGTAGGAGAGCGAGGAGGAGATGGGAAACAGTGAGCAACTCTCCGTTTGCTGAATGAGGCAGGGACTGTATGGGAAACATAGCATGAGATCATGGAACTAACGATGTAGCGCAACACCTGTGCCTTGGGTGGCTGATTCTGTTGTCCTGACAACCTTGCACTGGTGTCCCAGGGTTGGAGGGTTTGGCTGTGCAGCTGAGTGCATGGAGGTATTTGGGAAGTAACTGGAGAGCCCCTGAGGAGTTTAGGAAGAGGAGGCTGGTGAAACCCTTCCAGCAGGGTTAGCTGGAGCCTGCCAGAAGCTATAACTGACTGTTGGCTGCTCTGTCTCCTCCTGGAGTAGGTGGAGGAGTGAGGAAGGAGCGGTGACATCCCAGGGCTGCCAGCAGAAGACCTTGGGGGCTGGGGCACATGAAGCATCACCCCATGGGGCAAAGACTGTCTTTGCAGGGAGCTCCTCAACAGAGGCTGGGGTGGCTGAGCTGGAGACTGGGTGAGAAGCTCAGGCAGGACGCAGGAGTTAAAGGGCAGCAGCAAATGTGGTAGAGCAGCTCATCTAAAAAAGGAGCAGCCCCACCATGGGTGACCAGGAGGCCTAAAAAGAGACACTGTGAACCACCTGAAAGCCTGTTTTGATCCTCAAATTCAAGGGGTGAAAAATGGGGCTAATTCTCACCACCAGTTGCCTGAGCATGGCCAGGCTTCTGCAGCTGGTGGCAGGGAAGGAGAACAGCATGGCTGGTGTCTGACCAGTGGCTTTCCTGTGTCAGGCTGGGTTACCTGAGAGTGAGATGGGGAAGGGACACTGAACCCAGAGGAAAGCATCAGTGAGTCTTTGGCAAGGAGTTAGACCCATGAAGAAGCCCGAAGGCAGATGTCATCTTCAAAGGCATTGCAACGTGTTGGGCAGCAGTGGTGGGACCCATAGCCCATGCTGTGCCCCAGAAACAGTTGTATGAACAGAGCTGCTTTGCCTCTTCCCTGGGCTTTACAGTTCCCATCAATTAGAGGCTAATAGCTTCCTTCAGAAAGCTTTTAAGTGCAAGCAAGCTTATTCAAGATGATGAAATTGCCTTCTAATTGATTATTCCTGCAGTTTAACAGCTGCTTCCCTGACTTGTGTTATTTTTTTTCCTTTCCTCAAAATAAAAATCTGCTGTTGATATGACCAGCTCACCTCCAGCCAGGAGCTCGGGAGGAGCTAACAAATGTTTGTGGCAGCGCTGGCTTTTGTGCAGGGATTGACAGAAGCGCCTGGTGGAGAGTGTATTAGCTAGGGCTGGAGCTGGCAGGGAAGAGCTTCCCCATGAAATATGAATAAGCAGAGGAGATGCTGCATTTTCAGTCCTCCCCACGATGGCCTCAAATCTGTGGCGTGCTGTGGGAGGAGGAGTCTTGTTTCATCCCACAGCCCTGGGCCACCCGAGCTTAGGTGCTGCCTGACCGTATGCACCCGGCCAGCCCCTCCTGATAGCATCGGGGCGAATACAGTAGGCGCTTTGTGGTTGGGGGGGATCTGGTTACTTGGGAGCAACTCCGCTCCTGGGGAAGATGATGACAATGCGCTGAGGGGAAGCAGGACTTGGGGGGGGGGGGGGTGAAAAATGGCAATGCCGGTTTGTGAATTCCTCCGGGATTGTTTCAAGGTGCTTCCTAAGGAAGAAGTCAGCGGGCTGCCCGCATGCAAGGGTGTTATAGCTGGCTACCTGGTCTGCGTCTGCCTGCTCTTGCTGACATCCATGATGCTGTGTTGAATTTGCTGTGCTATACCACATCCCCCACCCCCCGCCAGGACACATGCTCCCTTTTTTGCTGCCGTTACAGGTCCCGCTCTGCATTCCCAGCAAGGCTGGTGGTGGCTATTTTTTATTTCCCAGCAAATGTTTTTATTGTGCTTTTCTGCTCAGACAAGGCTTATGCAATTGCCTGACCTGCCATCTCCTTGCCAAAATAATTTTTGCTGGTGCTGTCTTATTTCTGTCTGTTTTTATAAGTTAAAAAATAGGCTTCTGTGGGTCTTGCATAGAGGGATGCTGAAGAGATCTGTAAATCTATCCACTGCTACTCTCCCTCTCCATGGGGAGACTTCAGTGTGAGCACAACCCTTGCTGGACTTCAGGCACTGCCTTGCTGATTGCTGCTACCCATGTCACATCTGCAGCTGAGGTGTGAGGCAGGGGTTGTGGCTGCCCACTGAAGGGATGCACAAAGACACGGGAGATCAGGCTTCCCAGTAGCTGGGCTGCTACTGAGTCCTTCAGGAAGAGGACCCTGTTGGCCAGAGCAACCCCGCGAGTTCTGCTGAGCTGAGACCCATGAGTGCGCTTGATGTGCTGGAGTTATGGTGGATATACATTACTGCTGCTGGCTCATTCCTTCCCTCTGTTGGGAGACCTGGCCAAAATGCAGGGGTATGCTGTTTGTTCTTTGTCAGCCTGTGAGCCAGGTGGCTGGTGTCTTGGCAGGATCATAAGAGAAAGTCCCCTACTCTTCTTTCTTAGCTCTCTCCACCCCTCTTTGCAGCAAGTTCTAGCGAAGGTGAGGCTGAAAGTCTTCTGGAGGCTCTCGCTGACAGTCTAACGGCGTGCAAACTTCTGTGTAGATGTCTTGAGTCACTCTAATAAATGTGTTCCTAGTGGGGTTTTCTGCAGCATGGGCTGCTTCAGGGAGGGAATGGGATCCTTAGCTAGAAAGTGAAAATCCTGGGAGGTCCATGGGAAATAGAGCAGTGAAATACAGAGACGGTGATGAAACTTTGCCATCTGCTCCAGAACAAACCAACTGCGGGGAATATTCAGAGCAGTGCCAACACACACAAACTTGCTCCTGCAATGTGTTTGCAGTCCTGCTGGTGCAGAAACCCACTGGACATGGCACCTCAGCTGCTGATCCCTAAACACCTATAGTGCACCTGGAAGGTTCACCTTTATGTTGGAGGGCAATGGGAAGCTGTCCTTTGGTGTCAGACAGGTTGCAGTCCTATTATTGAGCTATGCTTTTGGTGTGCTGCATACTGGTGGGTAACTGGTGTCCCATTCGTGTGGCAGGCTGGCTCTGCTGGGAGAGACCCTCTGAGCTGCTTTTCCCAGGAGGGCACACCTGGTTGTCATGTCTGTTAACATCCATGGATTGGAGGACACAAACCACTGCTCTCAAGACACCACCTGCATGACGCAGCCCAGACTGAGGGCTCTGTGATAACCAGCCGATAAAACAGTCTTCGAAATGGCAGCGACGCGCGGACTTGGGCAAGCTTCCCTCACGGGGTGAACAGATCCAGTTTCAGTGCTAATGGGTTTCCCAGGATTTGCAGATGTGAATTATTTGCATTCTTGACTCCAAGGTGAGCGCAGGTGCATCGGATGGTCCCCGTGAGCACCCCTCTGGTGTGCTGTCCCCCACCTCCCGGGGTGCGGGTGGCTGGGCGAGCGCACAGAGCCGCTATTGTGCATCGCTGCCTGTGCACCACCTGCCTGGGGCACAGCCTGCCGGGTGCTCAGGGTGTTCCTCGGTGCTGTCTGGGTGATGGTGCTTTCTAAAGGTGTCTCTCCTTTTTCTCCTCCAGGAGAGAAGGTGTTCACAGAGTCAAACCGAGCTGGCCCTTGGGCTTTTGGTCAGAGGTCCAAGGAAAACAGCCTCTGCTTTAAACCACCCTCCTTGCATTTGCTCTGCTTAAACTCCAGGACTATTTAACACGCTTCAGCTTCTTATAAAGTTTCTGTCAAGACGGATTAGCAGCAGGCTGACAGATTGCTATTACAGCCCCAGTGAACTTTTAATACCTGCCAGTAAGTTCTGTGAGTCCTTTAAATCCTCCTGTGGATGCTTGTGTTGGGGAGCAAAGGCTGCTGCTTACGTGGCGGGTATTCGGAGTACCTCCGCCTCTCTCCGAGCTGTCAGCATTAAGAAATGACCTCTAGGGATTTCTGACATTATGTTCCCCAAGGCCTCCAAATGGCTTCCTCGACACAAATTGCATCCCCTCTCCCTGTGGGGTGCGGTGCTGCTGGGAGGGGGCTTGGGGCTGGAGGTCCCCCAACAGGCTTCAGGCAGAGGAGAGGCAGCAGCACATCTTGGCTCCTGCCTGTCCAGGGAAGGGTGTCGGGGTGTCAGCAGCAGCCAGGGTGATTTGGGGGACCCTCAGGGGCTGGTTTCTGTGCAGTCTGATGGCTAGGATCAGACCATCACTCGAGATGAGCTGTTAGCTGCCCATCAAGCAGGCTTGGCTTGATCTAGAGAAGTCATGCCCTGCACTCCAGGCGCCCTAGTAAAGGTCAGCAGCCTGGTGGGGCTGGAACAGATGTGATTTTTCTTTCTTATACTGACTTTTGCATCTTTTTGTTGGAATCTCGATGCACCTTTTCCTACTACTGTCACCAAAACCTCAGTGTGGAGGTGAGCCAAGGAGTAGTGGTGAAGTGGCTGCCATGTGAAGGGGGTGGTACATGGTAGGGTGTGCTTATGGGGGTAACTGTACGGTGGTGCAACCCAAACAGCTTCTCTCCAGGATCCCTGGGCTCCTGCTGGGTACCGCCACCACATCTCCCACAGCATTTTTTCCCACCTTCTAAATCCCCTGCTTCTGGAAGCACGGTGTGTGCAGGAAGGTATTTGCTACACTGGATAGCTTCTATTTGCGGAAAAAAGCTTGAAACTACCAAACTCCCTGGATTCCAAAACCAGAAGTCACCTAACACTCAACTGAGGGCACATGAGTTTTTGTATGCTTAGGACAAAACTTGGAAATGGCTTTTGGCCAGGGCCTTTCTGCTTGTATCTGAATATGTTCTGCTCTTTAGGTTTTGCATACTGGGATGCACGTTCTCCCAGTAGGCAACTTGCATCCAGAGTCTTATTAGCCTTTTGAAATGCCATCTTTTTCTTGTGTAGTGTTGGACAAGTTTGTGTAGCTTGGCAGAGGTACAGTTGCTCAACAAGAGGCTGCAGCTGAGCAAGATGTCTTGTCTTGGCATGGCCAACACATCATGGCGGGTATTTTGGCCTCCCGCCTGAAGGACGTGCCTCAAGGCACCCTGCAAGTGCTGTGGAGGTGGATGCTGTGTACCCTGCTGCCATGGGAATGTGAGGGTGGTGTTTGATATGGTTTAAGGGGGGTGGGTTACAACTGCTCTAGAGACTCCAGCCAAAACTGGACCTCTGCTGGGGACTGCACACATGGCTGGCAGGAGCTCGGACGCAGAGGTCCCTGTAGCAAATGTATGGTGGATGCAGATATAAGGGGGAGCCCCTTGTCAACAGAGAAGGATTTGGGGTGCTGGGGGAGCCAGGATAGGCCCAGGTTTGCTCCTGCTTGTAGACAGCTTGAGCATGAGAGGGAAGGAAAGCGAGAGGCTTTGGTTTCCTGGTGGCTGTCCCAGCCCTGCCCTGTTCAAACTGGGCTAACTTGGGCAGCTACTCTTTAAGTATCTTTGATTTATTTTTTTATAAAATGTACAGTGTGATGTTTTTTTGGGGAAAGCTGGGCTATTATCTGCCCAATAGCAAAATCCAAACCCAGAAGAGAGAAAGGGGTGAGGGGAGGGAGGGGAGCGTGAGAAGGGGGCCTTTGAAGTGAGCTGCCCAAATGAAACGTGTGACATCAGAGAGATGGCAGATAGCTGGCAGAACAAGGCTGCCTTTGAGCCCGCCCTGGGCCTGGCCAGCACACACTTTACACTCCACCTCCTGAAGTCGGAGATGAAAGATGCCCCAGGCAGCCTGCCTGACCCCATTGCCTCTGCTATCTTCACTTGATTGCACAGTGTTTTGCTCCAAACAATTCTTCACTGTCTGGGCCGCACAGGTGAATCTCCCAGCTTGGCTTGTGAGTGGGGATGCCGCGCATAGCAGGGCTGCTTTGTTGTGGTCGCTCACCTGCTTGTGGGGTGGTTTTCTTAGGACAGGCATTGTTTGGCAGCAGGGCATGGAGGAGGGGTGGAAAGGATGGGGCAGGACTGGGCAGCCTGGGTACATGGAAAGGTCTGGGGGATATGGAGTCAGGGAGCATCCTTAGAGATGGGTCCATGGGGGTGGGATACAGAGTCAGAGCATCCTTGGCCAGCAGGTTAGTGAGCCCAGCAGCTTTGTTGGATGTTTCAAGAAGAGATCAAAGCTGCGTTTGAAAATAACTTCCATTTGTTACTAGATCCAACCTACATGTGTGTCCAAAGCACTCTGGTTTCCCTACCTGGGGTCCTTGCTTTCAAAAAAAAAAAAAAAGCGTGGTGGAGGGAGGACATCTGCATGCATGTTTGTACCAAGAAGAAAATGTATCTTTGAGAAGCTGTTCTGTTGCAGGAGAGATGTGTGATGGATTTATATAAAAAAGATGTGAGGAAAGGGCTGTGAGTAAGGCACACACCCAACAGGCTAAAAGGGCAGTGACTCTCTGAAACTAGACAGGGATTTGGGAAAGGAGAAGGTGGTGGGTCATGTGTTCGGAATTGGGGCTCTTCTGATAAGTGTCCATGCTGGGCTCATGGAAAGGAGGGTTGGAGAAATACAGGTCGCACAGGCTGTGTGCATGTGTGGAGGATGCATCAGACATTGGAGTTCCCCTCAGAGGGGATGAGGCTGTCAACTGGGTGGACCTTCGGGGTTTACCCCCCCCCCCCCATCCTCAATTTATTTGAAGCTGGCATATACTTAGTGATGTGAACCATGAAACCAGTCTTCACAGGCTGCTTTAACAGCACTTTACACTTGCCACCCTCTCACCGAGCATCACAGGGTGGTGGAGTCCTCTGCCTGGAGGAAAACCAGGCCAGATCCCAAACTAGAGGCCCCAGGCCATAAGCCAGGACAATACCAGTGCTGCCATGAGCAGGGCTAGGATAGACTGACTCCTCCTGACCGGTTCACTTCTGAGCATCTTCCAACAGTGTAAAAGCCAGGTGGCAGCTGTCTCCCATGCATCCACTAACTGATTATTCATGACTGTTCTCATGGGACCTATGTCTTTCCAGTTGGGTTGGGGTGGTAAGGGTAGGTAGACATTCTGCTAATGAGAAATGGTGGTGCAGTGTAAGTGTTATGACAGCAGGAAGAAATCAGAGGGCTGGCCACCTTCAGCTGCCAGTTAGATCAAGATGGAAAAGGACTGAGCACTAGAACCAGTCCTTAGAGGATCAACAGGCAGTGGAACTCAACCTCTACATGTTGCTCTGTAGATGGACAGGCTCAGGAAAGGTTTGAGTGTTCAAATAGTACCACAGGTGTGTCCACATGACCTTCTTAGCAAGTCTTTCCCCAGCACATGCAATCAGAGGCAATTCCTAGACTCATGAGTGGGGCAGACTTCAAAACCCTGAAGGGCATTGGAACGGATGAGCTCCCGTATGAAGATCTGAGCACCCTTTTGACCTTTACTGAAAAGATCAGAGCCAAGTTTTCCCTTGCATTCAGTGACTTGTAAAGACTGAATGCCCTAAAATCAATGTTACTTGTGGGAACATGGAAATTAATTGTGTCAATCTATCACTCATCTTGCCCTATTACATTCAGTGATTAGAACTTGGCCTCAAATGCATGAACAAAGTGTCTTCTGTGACAGCTAACTGCTGCACAGGAGATGGCAGCGCATGACTTAAAGTGGTCAAAAGCAGAGAACAAGAGAAAATTTTGGTTGCAGCACTAGTTTTGGGTGGGTTGGTGGTTTTTTTTCTAGTCCAATGCAATGCTTTCCTTGCTTGGGTCTAGTCAGGTCAGTATGACATCTTGGGAACAAAAGATCAGGTTTACAGAATTGAGTTAGAAAGGCAGAAAAGTCTTCACGACACGTTCCCTTAGTGTTTCTGCTGATGGGCAATAAGTAACTTGCAGAAATTTGCTTAGTAAGGACTTGTGAAATGGTAAAGGTAAGGGGGGGGGGGAGTAAAATAGCAGGAGGGGGAAGGACATGGAGAAGGTATGTGTTTTGTTGTGAGCTGTCCTGGAGCGGTGCTAAGGAATAACATGCCAAGTTGATTGGTCATCTGTAAGTAGACCCTGGGGCTGAGGAGAGATGACTTGCAGGACTGTGTATAGGTATTATGCAGTGACCTCACAAAACATGTTTAGGACTAGGTTGTTTGAAGGTGAGAATGACACCAGTGCTGTGGGCGTTTTTTCATCTCTAGCTACCCCTATCACCCTACCCAAATCTGGCCTCCAGGCCTCGAGGAACAAATGGTGTTGATGGTGACACCTCTGCCTCATCTTCATACCCGGGCAGCTTGGAGGCTGGCCGAAATGGTCAGGTTGCAGTCATGGCTATGAAACACTGCTGAGGTTCCTGATGGCTGGAGGGGAGATATAACTGAGCTAACCTTCAGAGAGCCCAGCTGGATAGCAACAAACAGGTATGGCAGCACAGAGCTCAGATCTGGGCTGAAATGACTCCACCTGGCTATGGCTTTAAGTTCAATTCATGTTAATCTTTGCTTTAGACTAGCTACTATGAAGAAGTTACAGCTTTGTGGGGCACACAACGTGCCTGATTAGCCTTCATCTTGCCACAGAGGCATGCCATTCTGTCCGAGTATAAAAGCTGCTTCTCACCCAAGATTACTGTTGAGCTCTAGGCACCCCCAACTCTTTTGGGCCCAGCATGGTGAGATGCCGTTGGCCTGAAGAGCTGCCTGGAGGTGGCAGAGGGATGACAGCCTTCATCCACCCTGTGCCACCCCTCCAGGGGATGGAAGTCCCCTTCCCACTGCAGACCCACTGAGCATGGCTGGCCTTGCTCAGGAGCAGTGGTGGTTCATCTGTCTTCACTCTGGCAATAGGAGCATTACAGCTTGAGGCAGCAGGTCAGCTTGGAAACTTGCTGATACCCCTTACACAAGGCTCATTTCCCTATGGCAGCATCCCCATGTGCTCCCTGTTGCCTTCCAGCACAGCCTGAATTTGCGAAATAAAGCTAATTTTGGGGTGTGGGGGAACCAGTGACTCAAAGCAGAAGCAGACCTGTGGGATCTATGTTGGTTAGGCTAAGCAGGCTGATCACCAGATTGAAAACCTCATGCAAACAGCTGCATGGGGACATCTAGGTGAGCCCCTGGGCTTGGGTGGCACAGTCATGCTGTACCTCAGTTTTTTACCCATGGCTTTTCCAAGGAACATCTTGTCAAATCGACTAAGACAAGGTCTCGAGGTGCATAAATAATATAGGCTCTGAGGGTGCTGGACCACCTATAGAGTTTTGTGGCTCTGTATCAGAGTTTGTCATCTGCAAAATATGGAGAAGAAAGTTTTCCTTTGGAGTAGAGCTGTCTGTTGGGAGGCAGAAACACGGTCCCCTGAAGCTGAGCTCTTTGGAGGTTGTGGTGCAAATACCGAACATCTCTGTGTTTTCCTGTGTTCACTAAAATCTTTCCCAGAGGCTGTGCCCAGGGATGGAGCTCAGCACTTCTCTGTAGCTGGTGGGAAGAGGGCAAAGGGCCCAGATTAGGACCTCTCCTTATGTCAAACGGAAAGTTAATTTTGGGTGTAGAAATTCAGAAGGGGAGAAATGACAGCTGGAGCAGGCACTGGGGGCCTCCTACCCTGTGCCCTGATGCAAGGCAGGGCAGGATCTGTGCTTTCCCAGCCTGCACTGAGTATCCTCCAGTGACCAAGACTGTGATGTTCTTCTGGAGCTGCTGTTTGGGACCTTCCCCAACCTTTTTCTCTTTGCTCCCTTTCTGCTTGTAGTGAGAAAAAGGAGGCAGGGAACAAAACCAAGGAGAGAGAATCTGTTTGCTGCTGAAGAGGATAAGCTGCAGATTGGGGGGCTCGTCCCCTGTGGTTTGGAGGTGTAGGAAGATGCTTCCACCTCTTCATTGGGGCTTGGCTCTGGGGATGGCTCATGGGTTTGCAGCACTGGTGAAGAACCTGGTTCTGAGCCATCCCACAGCCCTGGGCTTTTCCAGCATCCCAGTGCCCCTTTTGCCATGAGGACAGAACCACAGCTGTCCCTCCCTGTGGGACCTTTGCCTTGAAGATGGTCGTGGCAGCTCGGTATCCGCATGTCCCCTTCCTCCCTCTCCTTCATTAAGGCACCAATCTCTTCCCAATAACAAGGGGGCTTCTGTTCGACAAAACCTGCCAATTAGTCATTCTGGCTGGGTATAAACGTGGCACTTGAACAGCTGAGGGGACGGCGGGCAGTCCTGCCCCTTCTCACGGCGTTGCCAAGCTTGCCATTAACACAATGTGACAACTAATCTCTCTATAGCATCTGACTGAGCAATTTTAATTAATAGCTCTGTACGCTTGCACACACACCCCTACCCCCTCTGCTTTGCGCAGGTACCGCATGCCTTTAAAGCTCCTTCCCTTGCATTGCAGCCTGGGTGGACAAAAGGAGGAAAAAAAGCATCATTCTGCCCCAATTAGTGTGGAAACACTGCTCATTTGGGGCTCTGGCACTCGGACTAATCCAGGGCTTACTGCTCCCCATTCCTGCTCCCCTCTGTGGGGTTGAGGACCTCAATAAAAATGGTGGTTTGGGGTGGAGGTGCTTCCTCAGCTCTGCTGGTGGTTGGGGCATCTCTGTAGTGGCCCGTGGGAGGTGAGGGGCTGGCAGGGCTGAGCCGGCTTTGCAGGCTGGGTATGGGGGGAATTGGAGAGCACAGAGTGGGCTTTTGTGCTACTCCTCAAAAAAAAGGCTCCCTGGCTTTATTGAAGTGTGTGATAAAACTGGAAAAAAATCCTATTTCTGTGGCCAGGCTCTCCCCTGATACAGATGGCTGCTGCTGGGACCACTGTGATTTTGGTGTGGAGGTGCCTCAATTTGCTTTAGGACAACTGGCAGGGCTCATCTGTAGTAAGCTTGGATGCTTCTTTTAGCAAACGTTAGCCTGAGGGTGCCTGTTTTGGTCTATCGCTCTCAGTGCTGTGGTCACAGCAAGAACAGGGCCAGCCCCCAGCATGGCTGGGAGGGATGGAGGTGCCTGGAGAAGCTGTGTGGGTTGCTGCAGTGGGAGCAGCGCACACATTCCCAACAGAGAGGGAGAAATCATTGCAGTTAGAAAGCTGGACCTCTCTGTTAAGGAAGAGCAGGAAAAGCTGGATGCAGAAGAGAAGGCTGGCAGAGTGCAAGGGTGTGGAGGGGTCCCCCCCATCCTCCCTTCAACAGCTTAATTCAATATTTTGGTGCTTCTGATCCAGGTGGTGCTGGGTAGCCAAGACCAAAGGTGGTATCCAGGTAGCTGAATATCCTAAGCATGATAAAATTGCTCAGACTTTGTGTACTAAATAAGCTAAACACATGGGATCATCTCTTCCCGTGGTGACATGGCTCCACCATCACCTCCCTGCAGCTCCCTCCTACCCAGCTCTCTTCCTTCAGATCACCAGAGCAAGTCCTCGGCAGCTACGGAGCACCACAGGGTGCTTAAGCTTGGGCAGAACATCCATGCTTTCTGCAGGTTCTTGTTCCCACAGCACGTGGGGCTGGGGGACATGCTGCTGTGATGGGAGCCCATAGCCTTGAACAGTGACCCCGTAGGAAGGGGGGAGCAGAAACTACAGCTAGCAATGGTCCTGCCGCACCTGGCCTGCTGGAGATGCTGAAGTTATTTGATACTTAGGTAATAAGTGGGGGGGGGGCCTTGCTCTCACGAGAGGGCTCTGCTGTTGTAATACTGTTGGATAATACATCTCTGGCTGGGAGTATCTACCCACTCTGGAAGTGTTGCTCATTACGGACAAGTGCAGGGGCTGGACTTTGCTTTGTTCTTGTGGAAAGCACAGGCCTGTGTCCCCAGGAGTTGTGTGTCTTGCCCTGGAAAGACAGAAGTTGCATGGGGTGCTGGGGTGGGGTGTAGGAGCCCCTTTCCTGGAGGTGGGATCTAGGAGGGAATGACCAGCTGGCCTCACATCCCTTTCCCTCTACTTGTGCTCATCCTTGCTGGTGACTCCTGGCTTGGGCTCATGTTTCTCTTGGTCCCTCTCCTGCCTTTGGGGCTGCCTATCCCAGAGCTCTGGCTGCTGTTGTTGGAGGATCTCTCTGCCTTGTTCTGGCAGGGAATGCATCCTGCATGTGGTGGGGGTTGGGAATGCCCAAGAGCACCCTCAGCCCCTAAAGTGACTTGTTGTGCTCAGCACCCTGGGCACCCGAAGCACAGTGCCAGGCTGTTTTGCAGCGGCATGTCCCCTTATCCCAGGGCACGGGCCTGGCTACCTTATGCTGGGTGAAGCTGCCCCAGCCCTTTGAGCATCTTGGCCCCGCGGGGACTACCGAGGCTGTTGCATTGTGCAGAGCCGTGAAAGCTTCCTTGCTTCCAGCTCGCCCTCCCGGCAGAGAGGTCGCATGCCGGGATGCAGCGGAGCCGCCTTGGCCAGGCAGCTGGCGAGCGCAGCCACCAGTCTGCAACCTGGGAAACACGGTGTGGACCAGCCGTGCCCCCAGCCAGCCCCGGGGAGAGCAGCTCTGCCCTGCAGCGGAGGCCGAGCGGCTGCAGCGGGGAGCGGTGCAGAAGCCGGTGCTCCCCGGCACGGCGGTGGCAGGCGGACGCGGGACCTGCCCCATCTGCCCGTGCAGCAGCGCGGCGGGGAGCTAATGAGAAGCAAGGTGAGAGGCAGGAGACGGGCTGACAACTTACTGGCTCCGCAAGCTGCCGGTGGTGCGCGGACGGCAGAAGGACGGCATCTGCCCCCCCTGCTCCCCAGCATCTCCAGCCTCATAATGAGGTTATTACTGGCCCGCTGCTTGACGGCCGGCACCAGCATCTCTCGCCTCTTCATCCTCCCAATTCCCACTTGTGGCTACGGGAGCGGCGAGTTGGGGAGGAAGGGATCACCCTGCCTTCGCGCTTGGGTTTGGCCCAGGGCTTCGGTGGGAGGGAGGTGCGGTTTTGACCTTGCTTGCGGAGGAGACTGTGCTCCCGTGCTCACCGCCTGTCCGCCCCCGTTATTATCTCTTGAAGATTTCTGGCCCGTTGCAGCCTAGTTTGACAGGGGGAGAAGTCTCAAAGATAATTAAGTTCCTACAAGTTTTGTGAGAATAGGCAGGTGAAGGAGAGGAATGTGATGAGGGCTTCTGCGGCGGGGAGGGCTCCTGACGGGGAGGCTGAGCCGGGGAATGGCGGCTGCCTTGCTTGTGGGGCTCATGGGAAGCCCGCCCAGAGATTTGACTCGGGAAATTGGGGGACGATGCTTAACCGGGGGGCTTCCCACCTTGGGTCTGCTGGGGGAAGGGTGGGATTTCATGGGGTATGGCCAGGAGGGATGAGATCCCAGTGCATCCCACAAAGGGACTCACATGGGGATAATGACTACAGGATTTGTCCCATCAGCTCCTTAAAAAATTTCTTAAGGATAAAAAGCCCTGTCAGCATGCGTGCTGGTTACCAGTACAGCATGGTGTGTGCCAGCCATCCCTCTGCCTGCAGAACAGTGGCTAAAAGGCTCCAAACACTTTTAATCGTCCCACCCCACCTAAGGGCAGCTGCAAACAGCTTCACTGAGCCCATCACTCGCAGCACGCTATTAACATTTGCATTAAGCACTAATGCAGCACCAGAAACCAGCGTGTTACCAAACTCCTCTGCCATCCGAAGGTTTGCAAACTGGGGTGTGGAATGGCTGCTGCTCACCTGGCTGCGCTCCCATCCTGCCTCAGCGTAAGGGATCCACTGAGAGGGACACGGATGTGACACCGCTCACTGCCCCTGACCCCACGGCTGGCCACGGGGACCCACTTCCAGGCACCCACGTAGCGCTGTGGCAGGAGCTGCCTGTGGCTGGGGTGCCAGGCAGGGACCGGCCGGCGTTTTCGCCTCTCGGAGCAGCTGGCAGGGATGTCGCAGCCGATTACGTCGGGGAAGGAGGTGAGCGGGAAAGCAGTGACACCTTGCTTATGGCGCCCTGCTGTCGAGGGGCAGATGTGGAGGCCGACACATGTTCATCGCCACCACGCCGCTAATTAATCACCTCTGCTGCAGGGCCGTGACAGCACCCTGCCCCACGCAAAGGGTGCGGTGGCCCCACCAGGGTGGCGATGGGTGTTTGTCCCCATGCTGTCCCTTTGAGCCCCATCTGTGGGATGGTGAGATGATGGGTCGCTCTGCCAGCAAGCCTTAATGCCATCGCGTTTTGGCTACCACAAAAAAGATATCGGGAAGGCAAGTTGCTTCAGTCTCACCCCTCGCACAGGCACAATTACCCTGTAAGTCAGTGGAGTCCCTGCCCCACACCACCCCAGCTTGCACACCCATGGGAAATCAGGCACCCCAAGACCCAGGCACCTTGCCTGTACCCCAGGGTACAGGGAGACACCACGTCTGTGCTGGCAGCTGCAAGGGGTTTGGGCAGACAGGAAAGGGGATTCCCTTCCCCCTGGGAAGACCTGTAACTTCTAAATAATATGGAGAGCAGGCACTTTTTTGCAGAAAAATGTTGATAAAGATGGGACTTTGGGGGTGTTTTCCTGTTTGCTCTGGTACGTGTGGCACAAGGTGGGTGTTGCTGCACCAGTTTGACTCACCAAAGAAGCACTGGAATAGCAAGCACCCACCCAGACCCCTTTTTCCCAATTTCCCTGCTAGCCAGCTGAAAAAAAATCCCAAGTGGAAAGATTCACAATTTTGCTACAACCTGTTTTTTTGCTGGGAATGCCTCACTGAAATTCCTGACAATTTTCCCCCAGCCAGGAGCATCTCACGGCAGGGGTTGGCCACACTAAACCCCTTTGCCTGCCTAGCCTGTCCCCAGGCTCCCGAGGGGGACAGTGGTGCTGGGGAGGGGGGAAGCAGCCCCCTCCTACCTGTTTGCTCCAGCTTTCCGCCGAGTCAGAGGACCAGATTTTGCAGCAGACCCTGTTGGTGCTCTGGCTTCCGGGGACAGAGGATGAGGATGCAGCGATCACCTCCAGGGATGCTCTGGGGCCAGGTCCCAACCCATCCCCAAGGCACCACCGTGGCTGGGCAGCCCTGCTGTGCCCCCAGAAGATGTGGGGGGCAGCGGCTGGGGACCCTACAAATGGCTGGGGGGGCTCTCTGGGGCCTCTGCGGGGCTCCCCGGCTCCTCTGCGGGCAGAAGCCTCCATCTCGTGGCCGAGCCCCGAACGACAAACGGGCTGCGGGGCGGGAGGGATGGGGCCGGGGGCTGTGGGCTCCCCTCGGGGGTGCGGCAGGAGCCCCACCACCCCACAGCCCCGTCCTTCACCGCTGCCCGTAGCCTTAGCTTTTCCCCGCTGCAAAATTCAAATCTCCGCTGTTGAACTGATTATTTTTATGTATTACTCTTGATTTCTTCCATTCAGGAATCCTTTCAGCAGTCAAAAGTTTTCCAGAAGGTTACAAAGTATTTTTTGTTTGTTTGATTGATTGATTTTTTTTTCTTCCCCCTTCCCGATTTATATTTCTGAAACTGGGCTCAAGGCAACCAAAGCGGCAGCAGGGTACAGTCAGCCAGTGGTGGGTGCGTTGTCACTCCTCTGCCTGCTCCCAGGCTGCGTGGTCCCCAGCTGAGGGGAGAGGGGGGACCTCTGCCAGCATGAAGCAACTTCCCCCTGTGCGGGTGTCCCCGTCCCCTCGGGCTTGGCCAGCCCTTGCTGGAGGCATCAGGAACTGGGCTGTGCCTGGGCAGGATTTGGCCATCACGTTTAACAGCCAGGTCTCCTGCAATGCTCGTGTTCCTGCTCTCTCATCCCTTAAATGTGAATGTGCGTGGGGGGTGGGATGCTAACCCTGGTTAGCCTAGGGTGAGGCAGGCCTTTGTGCCTCAGTTTCCCTGTTTCATGTGACCTTATTCTGCCTTCACTTCTCCCCTAGCCTATCCCCTATTCTTACCCCTTTAATTAACATAGGGTCCATCTCTGCCTTACGGCATCCAGCAGGTTTTTCACCTAACGTCCTCAGCTCACGTAACTAATGAGCTTTCTAGCTTTTTTCTTTTTCTAAAGCAATGGGGCAGCTAATTTCTGACTTGGCCACCTGTGCTGCGTGACTCTCTTGGGGCTGATTCATGCTTGCCTGGGGGTCCTGCAGCCGCGGTGGCTCTCGGGAGGGGTTGCACCAAGCAGGAGTGTCTGTCTGACCATACTTGCAGGGGAAGGAGACCATGATGCGACCCACTTTCTAGCCAGATTCCCCCCTGCGATGGATTTTGGATGGGTTGCCTTCAGGTTTGGCAAACCTGATTAGGTAGAGGACACCTGCAGACAGAGGAGCCTGTGCTAACCTCAGCAGTTGCTTTCTACTTTCCCTCCTCTTTTAAGCTCGATATGGAAAATCAGGAGGCGTGATGCAGGTTTTGTGGTGCTCTCACGGAGAAGCAGCAGCTCCTGGTTCTCGCTTTCCCCCATCTGTTACCAGCAGCGCAGGTACGGCACGTCTGCCCGGTGCTTTCAGGGCGTCATTTCATTTAAACAATTCCCAACTGCAACTCATCAGTTTAGCCGCTGTCATCTGGAGACGGCTGCCCAAGACAGCGTTTGGCTGGGAAGTCCATTTTTGCACAGATCAAGGACAAAGTTTGACAAAAACCCAAAGAGACAAACGGCAGCAAAAAGCGAAGCCTGCTGACCAGGGCTGGGAGACTCTGCCACCCATCAATTAAAACGCTGGTGTCCTGGGGGCTTGGGAATTAACCCTCTCACAACTGGTGAGGACTAGGGGGTGACGTGCACCATGTCACAATGGGAAACCTCTTGCACGTGTCCTTGTGGTCCTTACCCTAACCCAGGGTGGAGGTCCCACCAGCCGTGTGGTGGTGGTCCTTACCCTAACCCAGGGTGGAGGTCCCGCCAGCCGTGTGGTGGTGTCCCCCACCACCGCTGCAGGGCTCTGCCCAGCAGTGCCTGCCCCACACCTGGAGCTCCTGCTCGCTGCATCTCCCCAGGCAAGCCTTTTTTATTTTCTTGCTTGTCAAAAATTAAGACCTTATTTCAGCATCAAGGCAGGGGTTTTTTTTTTTCCCATTTCAGAAATTCCACAGGGAATTTCAAGAAAAATGGAAACATTTCCCACATGCCCTGGGACAGAGAATTGGATTGTGAGACAGCCTTCATCTGGTGCAGCCTTCGTTTCCTGCCCTATGGGATAAAAGTCACAGCAGAAGTGACAAAGACTCATAAATTCTGCAGAACAATTTAGTTCTTTCTGGAAAAAAAATCTGGTTGTTCCCTGAAGTGGGACTGAGAGCTGGGTGTGACGTGGGGTAAAAAAAGTTTCTGCAAATGTCTGTCTCTTAATTAATATTAATACCTCTCCAGCTTTTTATCTCTGCTTTAAATAAAAGGAATCCAGCTATGGCAGCGTTCCCACCACATTAAGAAACTCATGAAAGTGGAGTGATGGATGCTTTGGAAGATGGCTCTCATTAATGTCTAATCTTTCCCATCAGCCCCACTTTTCCCTGACACTTAGAGCTTGTTAACCATTTTTTGCAACTGTATTCAGGGACCCTGAAACCAGGGGGAGATGGCGTTGCTTCCTCCCCTTGCATTTGGGTGACGGTGTGAAGAAGAACATGCAAAAGTGGCTTCTGGTTTGGGTGCAATTAGCTGCCACTCTTTCCCATCTGTCTGCCCCAGGTTTATGGCAAGAGGTCTCTCCCAGGCAGACCCCAAGGTCGTGAGGCCAGAGCTTGCTGGAGGTACTGAAAAATGTATCTTTCATCTATATATATATGTGAATATATATATGAAAAATATATACTGAAAAAAATACTCTAGAGGCTCTGGCCATAATATTGTTTAGACGGTGTGGACTTTACAGCAGTTTTTTCTGGGTGCAGGGCCATGTGGAGGTGCTGGTGGTGGTACTGGTGAGCCGAGGAGCAGGAGCCCTGCTCAGACTGTAGCTGCTAAAGGCAGTCAAGCTGGAGACCTTTTGGAAAGCACCAGCTCCTGGATTCATGTGAATAAGTAAGTAATTTTTTCTTTCTTTTTTGAAATAGTATCGCTTTGGTGCAAGTGGAAAATACAACAGATTTTGAGGGTAGAAGGGAATAAGCGGGTTTGGTCTCCATGTGGTTACACCTAGAAAATCCAGTGATGGGGCTTCTCCCCGAGCATAGCTATGCCACCGAAACACTTTACTAGCAGAGGAAAGCTTGCTGTGCTCATCCCTTATGTTTTTGTCAGCTCTTTGCAGCCACGCTCATTTGCAGTGAGTGCTAACGGAGACTGTGTCTCAGTGGCTGGTGTCACCACAGTATGTTCGAGGAGAAAGGTGCCATCTGCCCTTCGGTGCCCAGCCTCACGAGGTGTCCTGACAGGGAGGGCACAGAGTCCTGCCAGACCTCACAGGTCCAAGTCACTCATGCCACGTGCCAGGAACATGGACCTCTGGTCCTGCTTGTAGTCTTGCAAAACCCCTTGGCTGCTTTGCTGAGGGGATGCTCGAGATGCTGGGGCTGGGAGGAGCAGCTCCCTGAGGAGGTCTTAAACAATGTGAAGCTTCTGCACCCAGCCCAACCATGCAGGGTAAGCAGGTCCCGGCCTTTCTGGAAGAGAAAGGCCACCCAAAATCAGGGCGATTGCCAGACTTAGTCACATACATCTGCGTTTGGGCTGAGGGTAATGGGTTGAAGTGTTTCTCGCAGCTAAATATTGCAGTAAGAGTTCCAAGTAGGTGGATGCAAAGCCCCTTGGAGTAAATCTAGCCCTTGATGTGGAAGCGGTGCAGCCGAGGGCGGCCACTTCTGTCTGCTTTCCACTAGAGGTAGCTGGAGCCACGCACAACCCGCCCGAGAGCCCTGGGGTTCCCACATCCCCAGCCCTAAATCAGCATCGATAGAAGTGATTAACCTGCCATTAAAGCCACGTATCCCAACGCAGGAGGTTGTTCGTCCGCAGTTCTCCCTGCGTGCCTCCTGCCCCTGTCCGCATCCTCGCATCCCTGCATCCCTGCATCCCCGCATCACGAGAGCTGCGGTGGCAAAGCTGTGTCAGCGCTTTCTCGGTGTAAACCCTGTAGTTTGGGGGCTTTTTAAAAGCAGAGGCAAAAATCCCCTCTGCTGCTGCAATTCATCACGCTGCTTCTCAGCCCTGGGGACAGATGTCTGTGACACTGGGGAGGAGTAGAGTAAACTGCTTTTAGCTGTTTATTCTGCAGAGGAGGAATAGGATAGAAGTTTGGTGGTTTAAGGCGATTTTTTTTTTTCCTCCTCCCCCCCATTTTTTGCCCTTCTAGCAGGTTTAAAATGTACGTTGGCAGCTGACTCTGTAGCTGCTGCTCACGGAGGGGTGAGGAATAACCACCCAGGCTGGATGGGTAAGGGGGGGCCTAGGGGGTAGTTGGCTCCAGCCGTGGGGACTCCTCCAGCTGAAGGGCTCCCAGGCTGCAAATGCCTTTTTTTGGTTTTGGAAGGGAAGGAGTATATCATATAGAGCAGCTACTTCTGGGGAATTGCAATAACCTTGCAAAGTGAGGAGGGAAAGAAGGTCAGGAGGAGCGGGGATTATCTGCCTTCCCCACTCCCAAAGGGATTTTAACCCTGACTTTTAATAACAGCCATTAAAGAGGCAGACTTCGTGCTTACCCAGAGGAAAAGGCCCTAATAGCATAAACGATCAACTAGAAAAAACCCTTTTTATCTCGCTTCGCCATTCCCATGGAGACTGTTATGCCAGGGACTGCAGCCCCTGCCCCAAACCTGCCCTGGACCCTTTGCAGTGTGTCATGGTCCCCGTTGGCACAGGGGATGCTCCTGCCACTGGTATGCTTGTGATTTGCCGATGGCAGTGTGACTTCTCTGGACAGGGTCCCTGGCACAACCCTGTACAATGTGAGTGGCTTGTACATGGGCTGGAGAGAGGGTCCTGGGTCCCTCTCTGTGGCCACCACCTTGCCCAGTCTTTGCATGAGCTTGGCAAGCGTGTCCTAAAACAAGCGAGGTCTCGATGGAGCTGAGGATCTGGGGGAAGAATAAACCGGGGTTGCATGGCTGGGGCTGTCTGCTTCTCCTCAAAGGTCTCCCAGGCCTGCAGCATGCCACATCAAGAAGGGCTCCTAGTCTTTTCCTGATGCCACTTGAGATATGGCAGCAGGTCCTTAGCTGCATTGTCCTCTTTGTTCTGGTCTTCTGGCCATCAAGCGTCAGTCTCGTTTGATCTGGCCAAAGCCAGCAGCCACCACGGTGCTTCTTAGTCCTTCAGGCAGGAGAGGCTAATGAGTCAAGAGAAACGAACCTTTCTGAAAGAGGGGCTGGTACCTCCTTGTGTTTCAGTCTAATCCCTAAGCCAGCGCTGGGAGATGATCTCAAAACTGTCCCTGGCTTCTTCTCCAGAGGGTTTGCCAAGGGCTGGCGGGCAGCGTCTGGGGACAGTGGAGCGCTCGCCCAGCCCCGTGGATGAGGACGGGCATGAGCCGGCAAGCTTTGACAGATGAAGACCGTTAATATTGAACATATAATTACGCTGGCCAAGGCCGCGAGTCCTTCCACGGCGATGTGTATGGAGGGCATCAATATTAAGGCGAGTTACTAAATGTATCTCAGAGGTGAACTGAAAGGCGTTTCGGAGGTCCAGGGCTGAGTTTCGGGACTGTGCCGTGTCGTGGCTGGCACCGAGAAGGTTCTTGCTGGCAGCGCAGCAGCAAAGAGAGCTGCTTCCCCTCAGCCTCCCGAGATGTCTCTGTGTTTGACAGTTAAAAGAGGAGACAGGCATGGCCACCCCGTGCTGCCGAGCTCAGCCTTTCTGAAATCCGGGGATCAGCTTAAAATGCTTATTTTTAGAGACGGCGTGCTGTAAATGAGTCAACCTAATTAAAATAAATCCCCCTGGAGTTGGGTTTTTTAGGGTGCTTGGCTTTCTTCTTCCATCAGACAGCTGGAAACCTTGTCATGGTGGATTTTTAATGCAAGTTACTCTCACCTAAGCCCTCGGTTCCTGGAGCTGGGGCTTTAAAAGGCAATTTGGGTGCCATGGGATGAAGCTAGGGGACATCAAAATTGTGCTGGGAGCTCCCAGCTCTTTAGTGAGAACTTTTTTTATATTTATGGAGGAAAAGGAATAATTTCTCTCTATCAAAAATGAATGAAAACTTGAAAAATCTCTATCAGGTTTATTTATTACCTCATCTATTAAAATAGCCACATATCTAGTCAAGTGTGGGGCTGTACTTTATCTTACCTTCCCATGAGTCACAGGATACTTCTTTCTCCCAGGGAGAAGATATTGCTGAGTTTCTCACAAGGGGAAAAATACGCTGGAGAATGCTGAGGGCATGACTTGTCATCACAGCAGCCGGGCAGCACCACCATCCTCCTGCCATGGCCATCCTGCAGCCCTGCAAATGCCTCAGCAGCCAATGCCGCCTGAGAAACCCATTCCCATCCCTGCTAGAGTCTCGAAGCTGGGGTTTTCCTCACCTCTAAACCAGGAGCCATCCACTGCTGGTGAGTGCTGCTTAGGTTAAAGAAGGCAGAGATGTTCGGGGATCCCTGAGACAGCTGCAGAGCTACCTGCATCAAACCTCTCAAGGGTCTGACAGGCTGTTGCTAGCAGGTTTGGGCATTTGTGCCTGTGTTTCTGTGCTGTGGCATGAAGAAGCCACACGCACACGCGCACAACCTTTCTTGCTTTGCATTCCGTGAAACCGCTCACGTGAAGCATAAGCTCTGAATTTCTGCTAAGCCAGCGTGGTGTGGGAGCTGATCTATCTGTGCTGGAAGGGACACACTCTGCTGTTCAAACACCAGATGCCCCAAAATATGTTAATTCAAAGCCCAGAACAGAAAACCCCTCCGTACTTTTTTTTTTCTTGCTTCATCTCACACTGAATTGCAAACTCGCAGCAGGACGAGACATTAAACCTGCCTCCCACGACTGTCCCCCTGTGCGTGACTCTGACTGTCCCCCTGTGCGTGACGCTGCCCAGGGCCGAGCTGCACACCTCTGTGGCAGCCTGGGGTTTCCCTCCATCCCCAGCAGCCATCGCACTGAACAGATGTTGCAGGCTTGAGGGTACCTGCCGAAAAAACCCAGCATGGGAGCTGCTGTTGAACCAGAAAAGTGATGGTGGTGTTTAACACGGTGGGGGTGAGGAGAGGCTCCCCCAATGGGAACCCCCGGGATGCTGTGCCCAGCCTGCGCCTTTCCATGCCTCATCACAAATGGGCAGGGACACCTTGGTGAGGGATGCCAGCAGATTTCCTGGCGAATAAACTTTATTGAGAAGTTACCCATAATACCGCAAATACTATTTGCTAGGCTCGATACTGTGCATGGTCTTTCCTGCACACAGTAAATGCCAGTTTTGCTAGAGCTGCGAGGGCCCTGTGTGGTACCTTTTTCCATAATATGGGGCTGGTTTTAACTTTCCACAGTATTTTTTCTCAGTGTAAAGCAAGCCAAGGATGACATGGGCACGACTCGGGACCACTGGAGCCAGTGGGTGAGTGGGGCTCTGCCAGGGCTGGAGGAAAGCCAGAGTCCCACTGATAAAGACTTTAACCCTCAGGGACCGGCAGGAGGGGAGATGTGGGGGCAAAAGACATCACTTTTTATTAGTATTTTATGGAAGCACATCAGCCTGGGGCTGGCAAAGGGCCTGGCTCAGCGGGACGGGTGGCACTTTCTCCTGCTGTGGGTATTTTCCCGTGGGAGCCCCACACTGGACCCATGAGTTCCCGCTCCCCCCACAGCCTTCCTGCCCTTTCCCTGCCATGGCTCAGAAAAAGCTTTATTTATACTCATTTAGCTGCTTGCCTTTTCCCTAATTGAAATCATTAACCTTCTCGCTTAATGAAGAAGAGGACCAGGGGGAGGGTGGGGGTACTGGGGCTGCCAGACCCCCTCCCGGGCTGCTCCACTGACTCCCTCGACCGGCTGAAAACGTGATTTTGATTTTGGCCACTGGGAGCTAAAAAAAAAAACCCACCAAAAAAACCCTGAACAACTGCATCTCGGTCGGGGGGCTGGCGGGGTACGGTTCCCTCTGCCCCCAGGGCCCTGGCGGGGCTGATGCCGGCATTTCATCTTGGCGGAGAAGTCATCGGCTCTGACCATGGGGAGGGCTTTGCCCGCCAGGTCCCACTTTGCTCCCCTATATTTAGCCCATTATGAATATGGAAGAGCGTTGAAAATGATTCGCCCAGACATCCCTCTGTCCAGCCGAATAACGTCAACGGCAGGAGCGGGGACGGGAGCTGATCTCCCTGGCAGGGACCCCGGCCCCCTCCTGGCCTCGTGGTTCGCAGAGTGGGGTCCCTGCAGCCACGTGGGGGGAAAATCACACTCGTGACACTAGGGACCCCCACCGCGGTGTTTTTGTGGGGTCTTCGAGTGGGTGCCGTGGGATGCTGGCTGGGGGAGCGCTCCCCCCGCCGCAGCGTGCTGAGCAGGCGCCCGGGGTCTCAGCTGGCTTTGGAAGGGGCCGCGGCAGGGACGCCGTGCGGTGCCCAGCTGCGCTCTTCAAGGGCACAGCGGCCCCATCCCTCCCTCCCACCACCCCCTGGCCAGCCAGGCATGGCCCCGGCGAAGGGCCGCGCAGCCTGGGAATTGCTGGCACTTGCTGCTTCCCATCAAGCTCCCTCCTTTCCTTCCTGGCAGCGGGGAAGAGGGATGCTGCAGTCCTGGCTGGGTTTGCCGATGCCTCGGCGTCTCCGCTTTGTGCGCTCAGGCTCCGGCATCAAACATGTGCTGAACATCCTGGGTGTGCGACCCGACAGCACGTGGCTGCTCCTCCTCCGTGCCTTGCCGGACTGCCCCGAGCACTAGACATCTTCTCCCAAGGCGAGCTGCTATCCCTTCCTTTTGGGAGCCCAAATCTGCCTCAAAAGCATTTGGGCATCCTCCTGCCCCGCTCTGGGGCACAGGCACCCCTCCTTGGGCATTTGCCCCTTTTCACCCACTATTTTCCTTCCCTTTGCAAGGGTTATAGCTCTGACCCAAAAACCAGGCACTGACGGGGAGAGGATGCAGGGGGCAAACCCTGAAGAGCCCCCCCAGCTCGGCTGGGTTGGACTGGGGCTTGAAGAGCACTTTGCACAAAAGATTACCGTCGCTTTTGGGCATAGTGGAAAAGAGGGAAAACAGTTTTATTCAAGCTGTTAATGAAATGTCATTTGCAATTCACTTCCACAGCTGTCACGTGGCAGATCCGCAGCACCCCCGGGTTGCACTGGCTCACACGGTGGGGGTGTTACTTCAGAGGGGGTTTTGGGAAGGGGGGAAAATGCACAAAAGCATCAAAACACAACTACCCCATCCCCGGGGCTCTGAGGCTGTGTTTGCCATGGGTGCTATTGCTGGGTGAAGTGGCTCAGCCTCCCCTCCTGGCTCAGGGGACAAGGTGGGGGGTCAGCAGAGACCTGGCGGAGAAACACACCTTTTCTGTGGGGTCTGGCCCCAGAATTCTCCTTGGATTTTATTTTTCCCCTCCTCTCATCACATATCTATATCCCTCATGTATATTTCCCCTCCTCTCATCTATATCTATATCCCTGCACGTGGGCAGCCAGTGGAATCCCACTGCCTTCCCCCCTCTACAAGGCCTGGTGGTGCTGCTCGGACCCCCTTTTCCATCCTCCCCCTGCTACCTGCCCCCTCTGCCCCTTCCCAATTTCTGAGTGCTCCTCTGCAGCTGTGAGCAGGTTTAACTAATCTTTCTGTCAGTGGGGTACTTTATGGAAATTGAAAACTAATTAACGTTCATCTCAGCAGCTAATCACATAAAAAACCCACTGCCTTGGCCTCCCTGGTCTTAAAATAATGATGGCATGTGAGCAGGAGTGGGGAAGACCTTGATCAAGCCCACCAGGATGGTTTGCTCCCTGAGACAGACCTGGGATGCCCATGACACCCCATACCTGGGGATGGGTCACCTTCTGCTGGTGCTAGATCTGGCTCCTGGCCCACTGAATCCATCTTGTCCATCCTACAGCTCTTCCCTCTGGCTACCATGACCCAAGAGGTAGGGAAAAGGCATTCTGGGGCATTTTGGGGAGAGGTGGTGGTGTGGGGCTGGGGCCGAGAGGGCGATGGAGATGTGCAGTCAAAGATGCTCTCGCCCGCAGTGACTCTATTCGGCTTTAATTGCTCCCTGAAGTTGCCGGCTGCTGGCGGCACTGCATCAGAGATGTCACGTTATAGTCATGCGTGAAGAGCTAATGGTCAAGGGTGACACCACCAACAAAACATCCTCAGGGAAGCTGTCAGCGGGGGGCAGAGGGGATCAAAGGGCAGAGAGAGAGGCTGTCCTGCTGTCAAGGGTCGGGGCTACTGCTGGAGATGCAGGTGCCCAGCGTAGGGCTGGTGGCAGCGCTTGTGGGGCTTTGTGGCCAGAAAATTGTCCTGCCACGTCAGGGACAGTGCAGGCAGTGCCCGAGCTGAGAGTGCTGGCCCATCTCAGAACTCCTGGAAAAGATGTCCTTTGACTTTGAAGCTTCACACTGGCACAGGTTGGGAGGGCCTGTGCTGACTGTGTCACTGGACCAGCGTTAGCTGGTCTCTGCTGTGCCCCATGCTGAAGGGTGGTAGCCCAGGTGTGACCACCCAGGATGTGTAGGTGGGTCTGAGATGCACAGCTCCTGTGACAGCCACAGGGGCACCAACCTGTCCCTTCGGGCATCTGCACCCTCTTGTGCCCTGGCTGGAATGCTGCTGTGCCCCGGCTGGTTGGCACCTACCAAGATTTGAAGGGAAGACCTGGATGAGACCCCATCTCAGCCATGCAAGAGGTTAAGGGGTACGGTGTGGTGGGGTTGCTTTTTTAGGTGCTGCCAACAGTCTGCAGGCTGTGCTGCAGTGAGAGCAGCGTGGTGCAAGGTGCCCTTTCCTAATGCCCTCGTCCCCAGAGGCCACTGCAGGACACAGGCTGCTCCTCTATTTCGCAGCAGTGCTGGTGTGGCCCTGGTTTGCATTTGGCTCGGTGCTCCCATTTCCAGCTGCTTCCCCCTGCTAGGTGCAGTATCTCTACCCCCACCGCCTCTCTGGTGGGATGGGGCAGTATCTCCCTGCCCTCCATCAGCAGGAATGGCTTGGAGAAAGCCAAGCGAGACGGCCACGCTGCTGGGGCGCACAGATCAGCCTGCCAGAGAGGCAGCCCTGGCTGCAGCCATCCCACCGAGAAGCGCGGCGAGGGAGGAAGAGTTATTGCTGCAGTCACACACCAGCTATTACCTCCCAACAAAAGGCAGCGTCTGCACAGCCGGGAGAGAGCCCGAGGACAGGGACAGCCCTGATGACCTTCAGAGGACATGCAGCAGACAGGCCAAAGCCCTGATCATCCCAGACAGGTATGCCTGCGGGCACCCCTCCACCTGGCCCGGCGCAGCGGGAGCCTCCCGGGATGCTCCCCATAAGCCTTCAGCCGTTATCAGCTTCAAAATCTCCTCGCCCACCCCCTGGCCCGGGTGGTTTGGTTTTTTCCCTTCCAGCACACATCAAGCTTTCAGGTTTCTGAAAGGAGGCAGAGGCGATGCTGTTGTCGGCGCTTAGCCGCTGCGAGGTGCCAGTACCCAGCCTGACGCTGGAGTCTGGACGCATCCTGCAAAGCGTCATTTCCCAGCCCATTCCTGGCAGCCGGAGCTCAGCAAGGAGCCTGCTCCTAACAACCAGGGCTCAAGGCTAAGGTGACAGCACCTTGTGGAGTAAGCCGGGGCTCTCAACCTGAGCCCGTGGTCAGGATCTATCATCTGTATCCCTGGAGCCTGAAACCCTCCGGGACACCCAGGTTTGAGGGTGATGTCCCTGTGCTGCTGCTTGCCCCAGAAGTGAAGGTACTCGAGGGCATCCTCATGCCATGGTAAGAAACCACCTGTAGGCAAGCAGAAACGACTGCCTAGCTGGGGTTCTGGGCTCTGCCTTTAACCTGGCCCTAATTCACCTTGGGGGGGTGGGGGGGTGTTTGTGTGTGTGTGCAAGAGCAGAAGCACCAGCATCCCCATGCTCAGCTCCCCGCCCAGCCAGCGGCCAGGGCTAACTGAAGGGGCAGGGGGGAGTGGGTTGTCAGCAAACATCAAAAAGCAAAAAACAAGCTGGACTTCAGAGCCAATTAAGTTTGTGATGCGAGAGAAGTGCTGGTTAAAGACATGGGAGCGGCTGAACTGTATATCCATTTATTTAAATGCAGTTTTCCATGGAAGTGAAGTACATGCATATCATTAGTGCCAGATATCTCTAATAAGGCTGTCTCCACTAATATGCCAAAAAGAGCTTAATTAACTATGCTTCACCGTGAGCCAGGGAAGTTCCTCAAATGCCTTTTACTCTGGAGCAAAATGGGTCTTGAGACAGGGGTGCAGATGTGGGTGGGTGGGTACCGATAGCGTGGCTGGATCACCCCATGCAGCAAAGTGTCTGACCCCGCTTAGCTGGTGGGGAAGAGCTTCAAAAGCACATTGTGTGCCCAAGCTCCGTCTGAAGCATCAGAGGAGCACTGTGGCTACTCGGAGCGAGGTGGCAGCTGCCTCCCCGGGACACACGGGGCCATTGCCTCTCAGCGCCCCGCAGCCAGCGCAAAGCCCCAGCACCCTGCAGACTCCTTGGCCAATGCCTCTGCCTGTAATTAGGGAGTTGGAGGAACCAGCGTGAGATTTCCATGGCTGCAGGTTATGTCTGTCTCTCCCCATCTCCTCCAGCACGGGAGCAAAAATGCTCAGCCTCAGCCTCTCCAAGCCCACCATGTTCCCCCGTCCTCCCCCATCAACTCCCTCACTCAGCGGCTGCAGCAGGGCTTGTCCCTGTGCTCCTCTGCACCACGGAGGAGCAGAGCACTGACGCTGTTGTGACGTGCACTGTGCAGGGGGTGAGCCTGGCCTCCAAGGGGTGACACTGCTGGTAGCAAAAGCAGGGCAGCAGGAGCCCCACGGTACGTTGTTGGCACCCCAGCATGGATGACACTGGCCACGCTGGGCTGTGGAACCCGCTGCAGGACAGCTCTGTGCCCAGGGGAGCTCTGCGGTGGCACCTCCAGTCCCGCTGCAGCTCCCTCCCGGCTTTCCGAGCACGAGACGGGCTGCCTGGGCTCACTGGGGTTGCAGATCCCAGAGGATTTGTAGTGCCTGGGCGCTAGCACACTGCTAAGTCTACCTATATGCATACATGTACGTATGTAAATACGTTATACAGATGATGATATATATGTCTTCTATTTCATAGAGAGGTCATAGCTGTGTAGCTGCCAGCTCTTTTGCACAGCAGACTTTGCCACCAGCCCAGCCATGCTGGAAGCGGGGGTGATTTACCAGAGCCCCCCACTCAGCACCGGGCAGCTGGCAGCAGTGGTGGCTGGGAGCCCCCTGTCCCAGCGCCAGCCCCACGCTGGCCAGGCTCCAGGCAGCGCTCCCCGCTTCCCTCGCAAACCTCTTAGTCCCGGGTTAATTAATCGTCATCAAATAACCTGCGTGGCCGCAGCTGGGATGGCAGCTTCACCTTCCCTCCTTCCTGCTCACGCCTGCGATGCTGGGCTCTGTCCTGGCGGTGTTGCTGCCTTTCACGGGGCTCCCGGGGTGCAAGTACCCAGCCCTGGGGCGGGGGGGGGCAGGGACAGCCCCTGGAGAGTGGGGTCTCTCTGGGAGTGGAGGCTGGATAGGAGCAGGATCTCGCTAACACGACTCTTTTTGTTTCATGGGGAAAGGCGTTACGTGCAATGGCCGCACACGCCCCAGGAGATGAGTTTTGAGGCAGCTCGATGGGATTTCCCCACTTAATGCCCCAGCCAGGCTCTGGGAATGCCACAAACTGCTGCCACAGATCTCGGGAGCTGAAATTACCTCTGTTTTGCAGCATCTTCCCATTGCCCCTGGGGGTTGGTATTAGCTGGCGGGCACTGGTGGGGCCCCTCCATAGGGTGTCCCCTATAGCGGCGCGGTGTCGCTGCCGGGCACCTGAACAGATATTTCTGTGCCGTAATAAAAGGTTAAATATTTTAATAAGCATTAGCCACATGTTGAAGGTAAAACGAGCTGCTTGCTTTCACTCTCTCCGTTGTTTTTTTGTTTTTTTTGCATGCAGATGAACTGGAAGCTTATTAACAAGATGAGAGGCTGGAGCCTAATTAGCAGCAGGACGAGGGAGCTGCTAGAGCTGAGTCAGCGAGTGGGAGAAGCGCTGGCGTGGCCCTCGGCAAACGCCACAGTGGTCCCGGCCATCGCCGCCTGCCGCTTCCAAACCGCTCCAGAAAACAGGAGAATGGGGCAAAACCCGCGAGGTCCTGGCAGGGTCGGGGAGAGCAGCCTCACCCGGGTCTGGCTCTGGACATCACCTGCGTGGTCACCCCAAAGCCACTGGCTTCAGGGTTTTTTCCTCCATGCTAATTGCATCGTAGCTTGGATTTTACGGGTTGTGGTGTTTCCAAGAATATGTTGGATATTTAGGGACAATGCCACCCAGGCATTGAAAGGAGGTACTGGGGGGGGGGGGGGGGGCGGGGGGGCTCGAGCATGCCTGGTGCCCACTCGCAGGGGACCGGACTGCTCCAGTCCCCATGTAATTTGTTTCAGTGACTATTTGCTGCAGATTATATTTCTTTTCTATTTTCATTTTGAAGAATCATTTTCCCACAAAAAGCCGGGAAGAAAACAAAGGGGAAAAAAAGCCCACCCCTCCAAACCACCAAAATCAGGGAAACATTTTTTGATGTATTTTTTTAAATAATCTTTTTTTTTTCTCCTGTCCTTTCTTCTATCCCCCTTTCCCTGCTCTGAAGGTTGCTTCAGGCGGATGAAGGACACCCCCCAGCCACCGCGGTGGTGCGGGCAGGGGCTGCCTGTCCGTCGAGGCTAGTGGCCACGGGGTGACGGGGACTTGCCCCCGCATGAGAAGCCGCTGCCAACAAACCCCTCTTGTAATTTGCACCTTTGGAAGGCGCCAGCAGCCGCGTGGCTCTGCCGTTCATTTGCATTTTTAATTAGCTGGGGTCTCCCAGCGCCTCTCAGCTGCCCTGTCCTGGGGCCAGCGATGGCTGCAGGCAAACAGAGTTGATTCTGGGGGCCGAACAAAGCGTTTTGGTGGCCCACAGGGCGGGACCTTGGCAAGGTGGTGATGGCATTCCTCTTTGCCCCCCTGTTTTTCATATGTATGTACCCTGCTTGGTCTTGGTCCAGCCCTGCCACCGTGCCATCGCCACCCGTGTCCGTGCTGAGCCAGTGCCCGTCCGCCCGCCCCCTCCTCTGGGCTCCTTCCTCGCCATCCTCCTCCTCTCCCGGCACCGAGCGCCCGCACCGGCCCCAGGCTCCCCCTGCCTATGCGGCCCCCGCAGCCGCACCTTGAACCACCAGTGTGCAGAATTTCCCTATAAAGCTATTAAAACTCTACCTCATTAGCAATAATTAAAAGGTGTAGCACACGTTCCCAGTAGCTCATGCCCATGGGCACGGTCATTTTTAATTTATTTTATTTTATCTTATCTTTATTTTATCTTATCTTCATTTTTTTTATTTTACCTTTATTTTATTTCATCTTTATGTTATTATTTTATTATTATCTTTATTTCATTTTACTTTATCTTTATTTTATCTTTATTTTATTATCTTTATTTCATTTTACTTTTTATTTTATCTTTAATTTATTTTACTTTATCTTTAAATTCTTTTACTGAATCTTTATTTTATTGTATTGTATTTTAGCTTTATTTTATGTTATCCTTGTTGTATTTTATTTTACTTTACCTGTATTTTACTTTATTTTGTCTTTATTTTATTTATTATCTCCACTCCTACACCCACCATGCCCAGAGGATGGGCAGCCATCACCCCTCCACACCATCCCCGCGGTGCCAGCAGAGGAGGGACCGGGGGACAGCCACCACCCCCCTGCCTGCCCGGCAGCGGGGGGCTGCCTGCATCCAAGGCACAATAAAATATTTTACTACAAAGCAGAATTACTCCAAAGACTGATGGGCTGACTTGCAAGACCCACTCACGTTTATGGAGGTCGTAAGTTATAGACTCCCAGTGAACTGGAGAAAAACATAACCCTCGCCTTTTATAGGCGAAACTTCCTGCCATATATTAAACTCTCCAGCAAACGGACGGGGGCTTTACTGCAAACTATAACTTTAATGCCTCCCAACCACTCGGTTAGTTTGGAAGGATTATTAATAACCAGGGATGTGCTTCGCCTGTGCGCGCCGCCTGTCTGCCCCGGTGATGCTGGTGGCTCCCAGAGCTGCTGGCACAGGGCTGGGTGGGCACAGGCGGGGGGACCCCAGCCGGGCAGGGGTGCTGGCAGCTGCTGATGGAGAGAAAAACCTGCAAGAGGCATCACACAGGTCATGCCCCCACCCCGTCCGGGACATGGCATGTCCTGGGGTATCAGCATCTCACCAAGCTGCTGGTTTCTGCTCACCAAAAGCCTTGCCATGGAAATCCCAGTGCGTGCCGTGGTTTTTTTTTCCACCAGCTTTTGGCCTAAAATATTATAACGTGGAATGAAAAAGTGCAGTAGCCTGGCCTGGGGGTTTGCGTTCACCCAGGGATGAACTTTGTTGCCCTAACGTGGGGAAATGGCGGGGGGGGGGGGATCCTATTGATGAGTGGCAGGGAGAGAAGGAAAAGGAAAAGGTGGGGATGCAGAGAGGGGGAAGGAGACAGCCAGGAAAACACCAACAATCCGGTTTGGTTCCTGTGGGTTCAGTTTCTTTTAGCCACAGGCAGCCAGCAAGGGGGGATGGAGGGATGGAGGATGCTGGGATGCTGCACCCAGCTGGTCCCCCCCAGCCGCCCCCAAACGTTCTAGGAAGCTGAAGGCGCCCTTTTCCCACCTTATCTATTTTTGGCAGGGAGGGAGAACGGCTTGAGCTGGGAGAGGCATGACACACTCAAACCCACCCCAACACCCGAAGGATGCGTTGCCAGGACCCCCCAGCCCAAAGAGCATCACCTCCCCTCCTCCCAGCATCACCTCCTGCCACTTGCCATTTTGGGGCGATTTTCTCATCGGAGCCCGGTGAGACTTAGCATTTCTCTGTTTGGAGCTGGGATGAGCATTTATTAGAATTAAACAGCTGGGAGCAAGATGATATTTAAACTGGTATTAGGAGAGCACCGGCGGAGGGAGATAATTCCTGGGGCGGTCTGGAAGCGCGGCAGCCGGGGGGCTCCTCGGGTCTCCTGCAGGAGAGCGATACAGTTAATTTGCAGCCGGAGCTGGAGGCTGGCCCGCACTGATATTGCCGTGTTATTTAGAAGAGAAAGGTCAGGCTGGAGATTGAATAATCATTGACAAGAAATCCATGGGGGAGCAGGGCAGCAGCTCCAGGCGAGCTCCAGCATCCTTGCGCTGCCTCCCCGGGGGTTTCTTTCCCTCCACTTTGGTCCCTGTGGGGTGTCGGAGGCATTTGGGGGGGGTCCTGCTCACCTTCCTCCAGCTTGGGAACTGGGGAATCACAGCCCCCCTCTCCAGCCGCCCCCTTTTTCATCTGCTGCCTTCATCTCCGGGGACATGGCAGAGCTGTCCTGGTTTTCGTCCCACGCACAGACTCTTTTTTTAAATTGCAAATTATTTTCAAATTTAAAATCACTTTTTGCTTAGAAACGTTTTCAAAATTTTTCCTTTTTTTAAACTACCTCCCCCAGGAAAACACACGAAGCCACCAACCCTTCCCCTGCCCCCCAGCCCTGCCCCATTCCTGGGGGTGAGAAAGAAAATCCCCATTCTAGCTTTTTTGGAAAGAAGTGCATGAAAAAAATCCAAAAAAGCAGTGAACAAACAATGAAAACGGAAGACTGAAAGTATTTTTGGTGTGGAAAAATCCATGTGTCCAGCAGTACTCGCCTCCCCCTGCCCAGGGAAACTGAGGCACAGGGAGGGAGCAGTGGGAGCAGCGGGGATGCTGTGCGTCAGGCATCACCCCCAAATTGCATCCCTCCAGGATGAAGCATCAGGCTCTTGCCTTTGCTCACCCCCTCCCCTGCACCCCAAACCCTTCCTGACCCCTGCATCCCCATGGGGGAAACCCCCAGGGCATCTCGCTTTCCTCTTTTTCCTCCCAAAAAATACGCCAGGTTTGGTTTCAGTTTTGTTGTTTTTTTTTTTTTTTTTTTTTTTTTTGCAACAAAAGAAACTATTTATTTGGAATATGCATTACCAGTACAAATCAGGAAACTGTAAAACCTACACCTTGTTAGTATCGTCATAGAACATAAAAGTCTCAATTGGGATCAGAAAGACAGAGGCCTTTTTTTTTCTTTACAGAAGCAGAAAAGCTTAAAGTTTCAAAACCAGGTCGGAACAGAGAGTCTTTTTTTTTTTTTTTTAGGGTTTTTCTGTTGGTTTTTTTTCTTTTTCTTTTTTAATATTTGGAATCCATTAGGAAGAGAAAGAAAAGATGGGGGGAAAAAAATAGAAAAGAAAAAGCAACTCAGAACTGGATCATCTTTACAAGGGACAGAAGGGCTTTGCAAGAACCAAAAAAAAAAAGCAAACCGACAAAACCCACCCCCCAGGCAATGTCTGATTTACATTGTCTTAATAATAATAATAATAATTATAATAATAATAATAATTATAATAATAAAGGTGTATGAAAACAAAAGGACTCCAGGAAACCTTGGGATTAAAAATAACACCCCAAACCCTAAACCGTTCAGTGATGTGAAAAGCTCAGTTTTTTGGGAGGAGGCAGGGAGGAGGGAAACTTTTTGAAGAGAAAACTAAAGCAATGCCAACCGGCATCTTCCTCAGCACCGCTCCTTGAACCCCACTCTGCAGCCACCCAGATTTCGGGCTCGACCTGGGGGCATTCTGGCCATGTCCCACCATGGCTGTGGGGCTGCCACCTCGCGTCCCTTGTCCCTCATCCTTCCCAGCACCCCTGTGCAGCCAGGGCTTGGGGCCAGGCTGTGAGACCTCCCCCAGTCCTCAGCAAGGTCCGTGGTTGAAATGAGCTCAGCACCCTCCTTTCCTCCAACCCCTCAGTTTTGGGCCAAGAGCTGCAGCCAGGGGCACCTCCAAGCCAGGGCTGTGGCAGCCAACCCTCGGGGCAGGGGTGCTGCCGGCATCTGGGGCAGAGCACAAGGGCGCCAAAGTCCACCGTCTACACATTTTGGGGAGGATTCATGTCTTTTCATCACTTCCAGGGAGCTAAGCATCGCTCCCAGGCACAAAGACCCACGGGGGGCTCAGCACCTGACTCCCCATCACCCCTAGGCATCGCCTCCCCAAACCCCCTTGGGATTACATCCCCCTCCAGAGATGTAATCCCACCGCTCAGCCCCAGAGCAGCCACCCAAGGACCTTCTGGGCTTGGGTGTCAAAAGGAGTGGGGACACCCCCCCCCCCAGAGAAACACCACCCCTCCCAAAACACCACCATCACTTTTCACATCACTTGGGTCACAGCTCAAAAGCGCAGGGGAAGCGGCAAGGCCGTCGTGTCTCGGATAGGTCAAAATAAACTCAGCATCATCATCAAAGCCCCCACCCCCCGCCCACCCAATAATGCCAAAAAAAAAAAAAAAGTAAAAAAAAAAAGTAATTTCTGGGTCTCAACGTTAAGAAACATAAAGTGTTAGACTGTACCTATTAATGCTCACTATTCCAACCATTTTTTTTTCTTTTTAAAGTTTTACAAAATGAATTACCGTCACTTTTTAAACATTGTGTAAGAAGAAATGAGTGTGCACAACTCTACACTTTTCTAGCATTCTTGAACTAATTCACAAATGCGAGAAAATGGGAAGAAAAAAAAACAAACCATGGGAAAAACAAACAAACCAAAAAAAAAAAAAAGATGATGAACGTAGGTAGTTTGATGTTATAAACTATACAGGAATGAAGCGCTTGTTGCCACAGAAAGAACAGGGATGGCACCTTCCCCCTGTTCAATTTTGCGTGCTAAGAGGGTCATTTTTTTATTCTTTTATTATAAACACTATTAAATTCCGACTGCGTTTTTGGTTTTTTTTTTCTCCTTTATCTGAATATACAAGAACATTCATTATCAAATGTTCGTTATCATCAATACTACAAAGAACGAGACACAAATCGCAAGAAACAATGGAAAATGTTAATAAAGCTGAAAGAATCGTCGAGTTTTTTTTGTGGTTTTTTTTTGTTTTTATTTTTTTTGAGTTTCTGCAGGTTTTTTTGTTTGTTTTTTTTTTTTGTTTTGTTTTTTGTTTTTTTGTTTTGTTTTTTTTGGTATCGAAGTCAGGTTTTTCTGGGAATAAAAAAAAAATAATAAAAAATAAAAATAATAATAATAAAAAAAACCCACAACACTCAGGGTTGGGGGTGGGCGGGAAGGGGAGGAAGAAACAAAACCCAAAAATTAATTAAAAAAAAAAAAAAAAAAAAGCAAAGAAAAAGGCAAGCAAGCAGCTACGCCAACATGAACCGGAGGGACCAACCGGGGAACCCAGGAGGTGATTTGCAAAGTACCGTGGAGGGGCGAGCGCCCTGCGCGGGCAGGGGTGCTGCGGGCAGGGGTGCAGGCAGGAGGGGCAGCACTGGCAGGGCAGGGGCAGGCAGCCCCGGTTCAGAGGGTTGTTTCAGCTCCTTCCCGGCTGGTTTCCAAGAGGTACGGCGGCATTCCGGCAGGCACGGCACTGCTGCCGCTCCGGAGAACAGACCTGACCCAGTCCTGCGTCCCTGAAACACTTTGCCAGAAGGGTTTCACGTAAAATAAGCTGGAAACAGTTACAAAGCTGCACTGGGGGAGGCCACAGGAGGAGGAGGAGGAGGAGAGCGGGAAGGTTCCTCAGGCTGATGAGGAGCACCTCCTAACCCGTGTCCTCGCAGGGAAACAACCTTCTCGTTGCTCTTAGTGTAATCCCAGCCGGGAGGCAGCCCTAGACCTCGCGCTCCGTGGCACGGCCCCATCCCCGGGTACGCGTGTGGAAGGAGCAGAGAGTGTCTCACGGCTGGAGACACAAAAACCAAGCAAGAGAGCAGCTTGTGCCATTTCTCATCCACCTTTTGCACCCTACTCTGATGCCACCAGCTCAGAAACAGAAAATGCACTCAACTGGGACTTTCTGCGTGCGGGGGAAGGTCACATTTGAGAGCGGGTGTTTTGGAGCCTTCCGGGCTTGTTCCCCAGGGAAAGGCAGGCTTCACTGCCGCTTCAGGTGAGTCATGCTGCTGGCCGCGTGCTGCACAGCGACAGCGTGCCGGAGCTGTGGGCACACCACCTCCATGGCTGGCAGGCCAACCACCATTATTTTTTCCAGCAGAAGGATGGAAATTATTTTGGCAGAGCTTTAATTTCAAATGGTTCCTGCTTAACGCTGCTCTGTACTGGCAGTTCCCATCTCGAGATGGCCAGCGCCGGCACGGGCAGGGCGGGCACGGATGTGGAAGAGCACAAGATGTGGCCAAGAGGTATTTGGATACATCACAAGGTGCCAGACATGCTGCACCCACACCAGTCCCCACAGCACTCAGGTCTTGCCGTGGGCTGGGTCAGCGTCCTTGCGCCTGCTGAACAACCACTGGCCAAAAGTACTGCCCCAGCAAGAAGCTCAGCCCGTCGCCCTGGGCAAACTGGTGCCTCCTCACCCTGCTCTTCAACGAAAGCCATGTCCTGCCAGCACCGGCTGCCTCAAGGAGTGTTTCAGCAGGGGGAAGCCTCACTTAACAGCCACTGCTGGTTGTCCAAACAGACCAGAAAGGCTGGGCAGAAAATCCCATGAGTTCTCCCATGGCTTGGGATACTGCTGCCCAGAGTAACTCTTGGGATAAAACCAGCAGCTTCAGCGGAAAGACATCCCCAAACAGGGCACTCACCCGTCCTACAGAGCTTCACCCTCAAGCAAACCTGTTGCATTAACCGTTACCAAAAGCACCCACCACGCTCACCCCGCTGCATCCAGCCTCCGGCATCCTGCTGCCCATCCCTTGCTGCCTGCCCGGCAAGGCTTTGGGACTGCAGCGGGTGCCATCAGGTCCTCCCTGCACTGGGGAACCCACCTCCTCCTCTTCCACAGTGCAGCATGCTCCCAGAACCATAAGCCGACACCCCACGACGCTCTCCCCGCCAGGAAAATTCCACCGCCAGCCTCCCTAGGTGCTGTGAGAAAACTGCTGGGGTCCCATCAATCATCCAGACCTGATCCTGTAACAACATCGCGGAGGTGCTCAGCGCCTTCGTTACCAGTGATGGCTATTTCTTGCCCGCCTCTGCCTTGTCTCCTTCCCTCCTTTCCTCCCCTCCGACAGCAGGCGGGGAGGACGGTGGGGTTTCATGGCTCACCCAGCTCACAGCAGCCAGCGGGATGTGGCGGAGCAGGGCAGGGACCAGGGAGTGCCGGCTGTTTCCCCCAGGCTGGGAATGGGCCAAGTACCTTTTGGAAGCGAAGGGGAGCAACACTGGCTCCTTCTCCTACGTGTACGGGGGGCTGTATCCACCCACCCCGTCACCGGCAGTGCCCCAGGGACAGCTCACCGAGGCAGGGCTGGGCACACGGAGGCGATGCGCTGGCTGTGGCTAGGGCTGGCGGAGGCGAGGCGACAGCAGGGCTGTGGTGGCATTTCCCTACGGAGAGGTGTTTCCCTACGGAGAGGTAGCCTGAGAGACGGGGAGGGGCAGGGGGGCTGCCTGCTAGTAAAGGAGCGAGACGTGACTGAGGTACGTTTGTGGCTCCTCAGAAAGACGCCCAGCACGAGGCCGTACACTGCTTTGGGCTTGTTTGGTGTGGTGGCAGTTGATTTTTGCTTTTCCTCCTTAAAATCCTTCCACCTGTTGACATATTCTTCGGTGGGAAGGGATGAGGGGAAGGGACTGGTGTTGTGGCAGTGGCGGGGAGGGGGAAGAGCGGCTTCTACCCAGAAAAGAAAGGGAAGAGAGTATAAAGAAGTGTCCAGATTGGCTGAAAAAAGCATCCCGACGAAGAGAAGAGAAGAGAAGGAGTCTTCTTGTGTGTGCTGATTGGGTTCACCTCCAGTCTGACTGCTGCGGTGTTAGGAGAGGCCCCCTCCCCTCCCGCCCCCGCCGGGGCCGGCTCAGCCAGGGATGCAATTTGCTGGGAGATCAGTTGGAGGTATCAGAGTGAACGCTGCCAGGGCCTTCTGTGGGGGAGGTCACCGACGATGGGGTAGTAGCGTCTTGCCAACCTCCATTAGCCTGCAGGAAGGGAAAGATGGAGAGACCAGTCACCTAGCAGCGTGCCTGGCCCTACCCGATTCACCCATCCACCCTGGACCTCCCTCTTCTCCCTCAGCAGGGGCCGATGTAGGAGGCAAAGATGCCCCCTCTGGCTTCCCCATCCCACCACAGACCATGCAGCTACATCAGTGGGATGAGGCCAGAAACAACTTGGTTGAAAACATGGGTTTTGATAAATTGCAAATGCTCATGGAAATTCTGTCCCTTAAAAAATGGGAATTTCTGCAGAAACTCTGAGCTCTGGTTGTCTGGGGTTTGCTCACCCACAAATCGGACCCTTTCCCATATGGACAGCAAACACCTCACCCCAGAAACCCCATCCTGGAGTGTTATCTGGACCCAGGTGCTATGAACATGCAGAACAAGCAACGGGTCCCAAAGGACTGCTGAGCCATGCCGTGTCCCCCAGCGCAGCTCCATGCACTACCCCCTCGCTGACCTTCCGGGCATCCCTCGTGCTGTATGGTCCCTCTGTGGGGGGAAGCCACCAGCACCAAGCCTTGCTGTGGGGAAGATGTTGCCCAGACACCTCTCCCGCCACCCTGAAGGCTGCTTTCAGGTATTTGGGCCACCTCTCTGCTCCCACTGCCCGCCTTGCTTTGCAGTAAAACCACAAACAAGTTTCTGCTGCCCTGGGGCTGGTCCTCCACGCTCCCTGTCACCCTTTCTCGAGGGACCCCAAGCCACAGCACAAGGCAGGTGCTACCACCACATACATCTCTCTCATCCGAGGGTTTGTACAGCAAAGCACAGTGGACAACTTGCCGCTTCTCCTAAAAGCAGACGCAGAGCCAAACTCTCCAGCCTCTTGAGAGCAGAGCTATGGGACAACCCTGGCTGCCCCAGACAGGAGCCAGCAGTGGGACAAAAGCTGCTCCTCCGCGGCTGCCATCCCCTTTGGAGAGGAGCAGATGTTGTATCCTCTGTCCACTCTGACACTGATTGAGTGCTCAGCTAATTAATCCTTCCCAACCACTGCCCAGGACTGACTTGGCGGCAGTCGCCGTCCCGCTCTAGACATGCCCGGGCTGCTTTGCCCTCTCTGGCTGCCTGTCCTGCCGCCTCCTGGCACACGGCATCGTCCCTCACTGGCCCAGAGGCCCCCAAAGCTGGGTAAAGGTAGGAAAATCCTCATTGCCCCGAGGTGCTGAGCAGCCGTGCAGGACTCGCCAGTGGATTGTCCACGCTGCTGAGCAGCTCCTACCTGCCCGAGAGGCAGCTGAGGTGGGAGCAAAGAGCCGACCACGGGTGCCGCGTGGGAACGCGTGTTTTGAGGGGTGAAACCACCCTACAGCAGGGCATGCACAGAACAGAAAGGACAAAGGTGTGCACTCACGCAACGGGCTTGTGTGCTCTTCCACGCGCACGTGGAAGCGTGCAAACACGCTCCTGTGCGAAGGGGTTCAGGCAACAGCAGGGAAGACAGGAATCGTGACCTGGGCTTGCCAGCAGGTCAGTAAACCCCACTCTGCTTCACTGTGGGTGCAAGCATGAACCCAGAACATACACAAACATTACCAGCACTGCATGCCGCCTGTCTGCAGAGACCCTGGGCTCACCGTGCCCACCACCCCCACCAGCTTCCACCCACACCCGGGCCCCAACCCACCGTCCCTGCGCTCCCTGAGATGCAATATCTACCCTTACACGTCTTGGACCGCTGCAAGAGGCAGCAATTACTGTAGATTATCAGCCCGACAACGACAGGCCACGTAAAGAGAGACACAGAGCCAACTCTACCGCCCCGAGACTGGCATATTCAAGTACACTTAGGACATTAATAGCAATTTACGTGCCATCAGTGAGAGAGAACCACAATAGCTGTGCTGGCAGCCTCTTATTACCAAGCCTGTTATTTGTTGGAGTTACAAGCTATAATCACAACAGAAACTTTCAAAACCCTTATCTTCCGTGACGCACCAAATCTATTTCAGAGCCGTAATTGCTATGTCACCGGAGAGTTTGCTGCTTAATGCACTCAGATGCCATTTAGTGTTTGCAGGGTCATTACAGCGAGCAGGAGGGGGGAGAGCGGAGGGGGCCGTGCAGAGCAGGGCTCCGTCCCTATTGTGCTCAACTATTTTTAGTGAGGCTTTTGCGTGCCAGTCACAGTTGGAAGGAGCGAGAGGGAGAGCATCTTGCAGACAGCAACTCTGGCGCCTCCATATTTAGCACCCTGCCCCCCCAAAATGCTGGGGAGCCCCATGGTACTCCGGACTGGGAATCACCCTTCGTGTGTTGCAGGAGTCTGTGCTGCCGATGACCACCTCGGTTGCATCCAGAGGGAAGGCAAGAAGATCTCGGGGAGAGGCTGACCTGGATCAGGGCACCCTCCACAGACCCCACACCCTCCTGCTCCCCCAGCCTGAGAAGGTCCCAGGTTATGGGTCCAGCAATGGAAAGGAGGCCCCATCTCGATGCCACCCTTTGGTACGGACAAGCCCTCCATGAGGAGGCCGGATCCTTCCCCAGGCAGAGGGCATGTAGGCACCATCCACACTCATCCCTCCTTTCTGGAGTTCACCCCCTTGCTGCACAGGCCAAGCCACGTGCAGGATGCATCCGATTCCACCCAGTTGGCCCTGCCTCCTTCCGGAGCACGGAGATCCCTTGGGATCTGACTGCAGCAAATTGCTTGGAATCTCCCTTAAAGATGAGGGAGTCTTAGGAGGAGGTTGTGGCTCCTTGGGGAGCCCCCTGTACACAGCTGTGACATCTTCAGGTGGGGCAGAAGCCAAAGACAGAGCAGTGGTCTCCGAGACTCCTCTTCATATGCCACCTTCTGGTGCCAGAGCACGGGCAAGGCCTTGGTGACTGTCCAAGTAGAGCACCACTCCACTAAGTGGAGCCCCAGTGATGAACTGTTGAAGCAACTGGTTTTGGTGCCCATTTCCACAGGTCTCACGGCATTTTTGTCACCTCCAGCAAGTCTGCCTGGCTCTCCACCCGGGCCTCCTACGTGGGGCTGGGAGATGACCTTCTGCCAATTTTTAAAGGCTCCTTCTGCTTCACACAGAGGCTCTCTGGATGCCCCACCTTCTGTGACCAAATTCTCGATGGGGCAGGATGTCAGGTCAGCCTCCAAACATACCAGATACCAGCAAGTCTTAGACGGAGAGTAGTCTCTAAGATGTTTCAGACCTCTGAACTTCTAAGAGTTTGTGTCAGGGTCTTACGATGTGCACTGAAGCTCTTACTACACACCAGAGAATCCAGCCTTGACTGGCCACCACTTCCCAAGGGTCACAGTGGCAGTCTTCAGGACACACCGAGGGCACTGAAGCCCTGCCAGACCCATTTCTATATCCCAGCTTGTGATCATGGTCATGAACCACAGGTTGATCATGATGGCGAATAGTACCTTGCTGAGGAACAGAGCAACAACTTTCTTTTCAAGGCTCAAATTCTTAACGAAAAGGGTCTTGGCACGAGCGAGGAAGACTTCTACTTCCTCGTAGAAAAGCCAGAGAAGCCAACTTCTACTGCAACCTGCCAGAGCCTGGACACCTAAATGCTTTGAAACTCCCAGCCCCAGGGACCTCCGGCCGGGTACATATCGGACCCCCACGAACAAGCCCAGTCCAGAGGGACCAGACACTTAACATCTCTCACTTAATGGTGCAAAACCCCTCAACCCTCAAAGCTTGCAAGAAGGGCTGGATCTGGCCCCAAACACCTCACCTTGCAGGTGGGAGGGTCCCTCCTTCCTCTCAGTGCTACCCAAGGCTGGGTATCACCAAGACAGCTCCTGCCTCTACCACCCCTCCATACCCAGGAGCATCCCTGTCCCTTGCTGGGACCAGTGCTGCCTGACGCCGTTTCCACCTGTGGAGGAGAAGGCGGCTGCTCTCACTCTGCCTCAGCCATCACTGTGGGTCACAGAGATCACAATGGCTGGGACATCGCCCATTATCCTGCTAACGATGCAGAACTGACTCCAGCCCTTTTCGCCCCGCGGAGCGGTCTGTCAGCCGTTGAGCAGCAGAGCCATGGAGGGAACCAGGCTTCGGGTAGATTCCTGCTCTCAGCTGTCACGACTTACACACATTTAAAAATTCATCCTCCATCAAGGAAGGCAAACCCCGAGCGCTGTCTACCCTGCCAAGGTTTGCAGCAGCGGAGCTGGGCAACCTGCCGCTGACTTCCCAGCCCTGACGGGCTCCGGGGATGACTTAACCTCAGCCCCGTGCAGACATCGTTGTGACAGGGCTCTTCACTAGGTTTCGGCTCATCTCCTTCCAGCTCACGGGGATGCTCGGGTGATGCAGAGACGGCAGCTTTCTGTGTCACTAGCAGCTTTCCTCTGCATCCCGCTGCCCTTCCTTGGCATTAAGGGGTTCAGGGGAGAGGCAGGGAAGCCCTGCCTTCTACGAGACAGCCACCCTGCCTACCCCGAGCAGCTCGCCCAGACCCTGCCCAGGACCAACGCTTCCCAGAGGGCAGCCACACTTTCAGGAGCAGACAGACTGGCACCCATCAAGGGACCTAGCTGCATGGGAAGACATCGACAATAAAAGCTACAGGCAGGAGCATGCTGCCTGGGATACGGGGGAAGGAAAACATTTGGGAACAGACAGACAATCCAGACAACCCAGAAGATGCTTCCTAAACTATCTGCTCAGCTCTGGACTCCCTGCCTTGCTCCCCATGCCCACCACAGCATTATGGGGAAATGAGGCATCACCCCCAAACCCAGGTGGTCCCTTTGCCCACTTGCCACTCTGTCCCTCTCTGAACAACATCCAATCGGGCCAAATTGGGCATCTGTCCTCCTGGAAAACCAGCCTGAGGAGCCATCACGCCAGATCCCCATTTGGGAAGCACAGGGGGGACCACTGAGCCCCTGCCGCTCTCAGCTCACCGATTCCCAGTGCTACTCATGGTAACACTGGTTCTCCCGTTACCACAGCCAGAAACACCAGCCCAGCTCTCCTTGTCCTATTTGGCTTTTGAGTTTCCACTACCTCTTTCTTCTCCTCTTCCCGCATCGCCCCCTCCGTGCCTCATAATCCCCGGCAGCAACCCTCCCCCCAAAATTTTGGCTTAACCCAGCCCACTGTTATTTTCCAAGCCAACTGCAACTGTAATCAGCTCAGCCTCTTTCCTTGGGGGTATTTTAATTTATACAAAAGTATCATCTCTTATCATGATCAGCCTGCAATTCATTTACTCTCCAAGTATTAAAAAGCCAGAAAGGGAATAAATTCAGCGCACGGAGAAATTAATGCGGAACGATAGGCTCTTTCATGTGGCATTTCCAAGTGCCGTTTTTGCAACGGGCTTATGTAATGAGACATAATTATCTGCACATGTTCAATTACATTACTTCACAAATCCTCCCTGCCTCTGCCTCCTGACGTCAAGCCGCCCACTAAGCCCCGGCGCCCGCAGGAAAGGGGAGCGCAGCCCCCTGTCCCGCCTCACCTCTCTCCCCGCATCCTCTCCCCGTGACCACAGTGGCCGCTGGCACACCGATGGCCTGAAGATGGTCACACGCAAGGTGACAAAAGCACGAGTCCCAAGGTGATGGGACTGGATGGTACACCCCACTGGGGTGCTCAGCTGCAGGACCACCATCCCACCTGGAGGACCATCACCGTCCTGCTCAGCCCAAGACCACCACACCTCAACCTTCAGCCTCCTCGGTGGGGACAGCGGCAGCCAGCCACATCCAGGGCTAGCCGTCCCCTCCTCCGTGCCAGCCCGGACACCACTGCCACCACCCACTCAGCGCTCACAGCCTCCTTTTCCAGGCTGCTCTCTTCTCCCAGCTTGCTGTCACCACCGCTGAGATGGCGGACGATTGATCTGAGAAATGAAGTTGGATTGCTGTCCCGAATCTACACTGGGTTCTCCTTGTGTGTGTCTGATCAATTTCCCCCTGTGCGACACAGCTTGTCGCTACGAATTTTCATGCTAGTCAGAACCCGCCAGCACACCCAAGAACAAGGAGAAGATGCTCCAGAGACTGCCCTCCCCCTCGCATCCTCCCCCAGCCCGGTTGGGCGAGGTTTTCTTGGGTTGATGTTGGTTGGCTTTGTTGTTTTTTTTCCCTCCTTTTATTTACAATTGTTATTGCTGCCAACCCCATCGCCGCCGCGCTTTCGGATGCCGGCCAGGCAGGGATGGGTTATTTTTAGATGGTTGCTCCAGGATGGTGCCACTGGCCTCCATGTGGAGCCATCTCTGGACCGGGGCGTTTGTGGTGACATTCCCCACCGCGGTTACACGAGGTGTCACCTGTTTAGCAGCTCCTCTCGGCCGAGCGCGTGTGGCCGCAGGTGCCGGGCAAACGCTGATCGGCTGTGACAGTCCTAGACGCCAGCTGCCTGCACAAAGCCTGCCCGGTCGCCACTTTTTTTGTGGGCAAAGCTCTGCCGTTGGCATCACCGATACAGAAGCAATAAACTAGGTGACCGTAAAAGCAAAGACAAGTCCTACTAAGTGGCATTCTGAGCCCTATGGCTTTGAAATAATTGGTAGTGAGAGAACAAAAATGAAAACGGAAAAAAAAAAAAGCCCAAAAAACAAGAACCCAAGCCTTTTTTTTTTTTTTTTTTTTCTTACACTGATGCCCTGCGGACTATACATCTGACTTGCTGCGAGTCCGTCACTGTATCCTCCTGTCTGGCTGATAACATGGCGAAGGGTATCCACCTAAACAGACCAACGACAACAAAGACACAAATTAGAGTGAACGAAACGTTAGTGGGCTAAGCCGCTTCGGTTCATCTTTGGCAAGACAAAAACAAACGGTACCAATAATAACAGCAATAAAAATAAAGGTATGTCTTTAAAGAGGGGTAAAAGAGAACCGCAGTTGGTCTTGCAGCGAGAGCCGAGCCAGAGGACTGCTCCAGCCTCCCTCACCACCCCCCGCCTGCCCCGGCAGCCCCGTCACGCTCTCCTTGGTCCCCAGTCTAGAGCGTGGCAAGCGTGGGGTGGGACGTCCTGGAGCACGTCGCTGTGGCCGGCTCCACCACTGCTCCACCCACATTCCTACCCCTTCCACCCTTCGGCCCCATGCACTGGGAAGGTCACGGCAGCGGAAGGAGATCCTCGGAGTCGGCCGAGCACCTTCGTTTTGGAGGGCCCAGAAAGGAAATATACCTACCGTGGCAAAGGCACCGGCAGCTCTCCTCTGGGCACCCCGCTCCTCTCCCTCCACTCCCCCAGCCCAGCCCCAGCAGCGGCATGCGTGGCGAGCATGTCCCGTCGCCCACGGATGAGACGCTCGCTCTGCGTCCAGCACTGCGAGGGGAGCAACCTCAGCTTTAGAGAGCTCTCCTTGCCCAATGCAGAAGTGTCAGAGTGGCTGTCTCTCTCAACACAGTACAGAGCCTTAGATGCCAGGGAGTGGACTCATGGCACATCTGGACATTGGATGGGAGGTGGGAGATCTGAGTGAGTTCCTGGGTATTTGAATTTCTTTCTTTTTGCCCAAAGCATGGGTTGACGTTTCAGTAACGCTGCTCAAAGCTCCCTCGCTCTGTCTTGCTGCTGTGTACATGGGTGGTGTGAGTGCCTGTGCTTTGGCGGGGGTGGAGAGATGGTGAAGGGTGGCTTTTTAATAAAAATAATAAAAAAAAAATCTAGCTGTGTATTTGAACATTTCTTGCCTTTCAGCAGACACCTGGTTTGGCATCAAAGGAGTAAGTGGAAGCCTTGTAAAACGAGACACCAGTCCAAACATCTGGCCCCTTCCCTTGGAAGAATAAAGCAAGCAGAACCTAAACCTCAGCTGCTTTCATTTGAGTTCGTGCCTGTTCTCCTAAACCTCCTCTCCTCCTAGTACGACTATCAAGCCAGAGCCAAATGCATTCACAAAGTGTGGGCAAGTCTCCTCAAGACCATGGTTGTTGGTTTGGTCGGGTGTTTGGTTTTGGTTTCTTTTGGATTGATTTTTTTTGGTGGTTGTTGCTGTTGCTTTTTTTGGTTGGTTGGTTGTTTTTTTTTTTCAGTTTGGTTTGCCTTTTTAAAGTGTTGGTTGGTTCATTTGTGCTGGTTGAGATTTGCTCTTTTCGGACGGGAGGGAGAAGTGCCAATACAATCAAAGGCTCCTCCAACACTAATGCATTCACTGGCAGTACATCGGATGGGTCCCTACCTGTGACTGCACGTTGGCTCCAACCTGGGCCCCTTGGTAAGAATCCCCATTGAGAGACTGCACGCTCATGAACAAATCTCCAGAGTTTGACATGTTAAAAGAACTGGAAGAACCTGGAAAGGAAAGAGTGAGGCACCTGAATCACAGAAAGGAAAAAGATCCACCCCATGACTCTCAGCCAAGAGGAAGGAACAACATGCAAAGCAACCACAAAAACAAAACACACAGTCAGGTTAGTAGTATGAAGAACAGAGCAAGCAAAAAAAAAGGATGCACTCTTGAGGTTATTCAAAGCCACATGTTGTTACAGCTCAATGCCAAGAACATTCTTCAACAGCTCCTCAGCTGGAGGAAGGATTCTTCATGCTTTCGACCGAGACAAACAAAACCCAGCCTGGAGGACTCGGGCAGCCCTTCCCCTTCACTTCAGGGCATCAAAATCCTTCAGGCAGCGTTGAAAAATCTCGGGGTTTGGAGGTGTCCACCCAGCAGACTGCACTGGAGAACAGAATTACCCAAGCGAGCCTCGCTACTGAGAGCGGAAGCCCTGTCAGCAGGGGGGACCAGGCCCACAGTGCTGCTGGCTCTGAGAAGCTCAGAGCGGGCTGGGTAAGTCTACCCCACACTGCGCTCCGCAGGGCGAGCACATCCAGACACCATCCAGTTCCACAGCCAGAGCTCCCACCCAGCCACCGGGAGCTCTGCCAGGGAGCGGGGGGTGCGGGGGGTTTGCCTTCGGGACATCAGGCACCCACCACTGGTAGGAACCACAGCGCACCGAACTCGCAAAAAGGTGTAGGTGCCTCAGCCAGACTCGCAGGACCCATCACGGTGGCAAGTGTCTTTCATCGTGCGGGGCCATGAGAGAAGGCAAGGGTGTCACAGCCCTCCTGGGCCAGCTGCCCCAGAAGAACGAGCTCTGTCAGCAAATTCCCCACTGCATGCACCAGTTGCCCATGTTACGCTAAAAAATGATAACGGTGAAGACAACTGGGTGGGATCAGGAAGAAAAAACCCACAAATTAAAAGAAGAAAAAAAAAAATCCCGCCTTTGCAGAAGCAAGGTTTTCTGCTTCCAGCTTTGAGATATCTGAGTACCTCCTCAACTAGTGAACAGGAAAAACAAACCCATCGTGTAACTGGAAGGCGGGGAAGGAGGGAAGGGGGTTAAAAATAAATAAAAAGGTTTTATGGGATTATTTCAGAACTTCTCGTGCAGATCAGCGCGTTAAGTGTGAGACAGCTCAACGTGCAAGGTTTGGTTATACACATGACGTTAGCCTTGGAAAGGAGAGACTTCAGGGGCCCAGGTCAGCTACGTTTTCAGCTCCAACCCCAAATACACTTTTCATCATCTCCACTGCCACTTCCAACTTGGAAGACTGGCAACCACAGTCCTGGTGGAATTGCCCAACTATGGCTCATGCGTACACCCTGAGAAACACCTGGCAAACCCCTTCCCTTTGCTGGGGAGGGAAGAAACATTCTGCAAAGACCCCAGCTCTGCCCTGTGGTGGCCCAGGGAGGCTCCTCTGAAGGAAGCCACCTCCAAGTACGATCAGGGAGCCGGTGGGAGGTCTATGCTGGAGACTTCACGTTCACTAAACTCTCTGCTGCTTCTCTTTGCAACTGGTTCTATTGTCAGGTGTGGCAATTCTCAGAATTGAAGGAAAGCAGAAACATCGCTGCTAGATACGACACCCAAGACAGTCAAGAGGAAGACTCATCTTGAGCACAGCGAGTCTTGCATCAGGACCCTCCCACCGGTGCCTGAAAAGAGCAGAGCCAGGAATAGCTCGTTGCCTGTGCTCACTGTCAACCCTGCCCAACCTGTTCCAGAGAGCAATCCCACAGCGCTGCTAAAAGCACTGGGACTAGTCAGAAGGCAGCTGTAACCATCTCCCCTGCTCAGCTGGCAAAGGGCTCCTGTCACTTCCCGACCTCTCAGGTTACTCGCTACTTCTAAGGCAAAAAAAAAAACCACCCACCACCTTGGGAAAACGAGCTGGCAGGCTGAGGATAGCCCACCCCGACACGGCTCAGCTTTCAGCAGGAAGACGGGCCCTTTTTGCACACACAAAGATGCTCCCTACCCAGTTTTCTGAATCATCGCTTTGACTGCTGGCATAAAAGCACAGGGCAGTAACATGACTTTGTACTCCCACACAGCTGAGAACCAAAGGACTTTGCAGCGACCGCTCACAAGAAGAGGAGAGTATCCTCCTGTTCCTTTGAAGTGAGCAGAAACCTTCGAGATCACACAAATAATCAGTGGCAGAGCCGGGAAGAGGAATCGGGAATCCCTGAGCACCTGACAGGGCACTGCTATCGCTCTGCCCCCCGCAGAGCAACATTTCATCCCACCTTCCCCTACCAAAAGAAAATTATAACAATAATAACAAATAAAAATGCCATAAACTTAACCGGTATTTTATTGAAACTTAACAAACCTGGCCGTAAAACTGAGACCGGGAGGGAGGAAATAAAAATAAACAAACAGCCACAAACTCTAGTTCTGAAGAGCGCCGGTGTCTTGGAAATCATGAGGAGCGCTGGAGATGTCACTTACAAGATATACACTGCTATTGGCACAGGGGATTTTTACAATATATGTGCATATCTAAACGGTAAATATGTCTTGCCGCTGATGTGGATGCAAAGATAAATATGCGCATACCAATGGCCCCGCATGTATGGATGCATTTGTATCAGAGCCGTAATTGCAGAGAGCCCTCTGCTGCTTCAGCACTCCACTCCCTATGTACTAGCCACGGATGAAAATTACGATGGCCCAAAGTCTCAGAGACACGGCTAAGAGGGGCTGATCCACTGGGGTGGGAGAGGGGGCAGGAATGTGAGGAGCTCTGAAAATTAAGACTCTGGTATCCTCCACAGAGACAAGATCCAGGAATGCAAGTCAAATCCTTCCACTAGAAAAGGTTCCATCATATATTTAATCCGTCCCTCCGAAAGGCTCCATTGTGAACACACCAAAGGCTTCAGTGGTCATAATTTGACCTGGGGCTCCTTAAGAACTAAGAGGTAACAACCACCTTTGAGCTTGTGAACCTAGGAGGAAAGGGCTCTGATCTTGGCATGGAAGTCCCTTGATGCTATTGTGTGTAGGCCAAAAAAAAACCCCACCAGAAAAAACAACACTTTTCATGACTTGTAGCACTGTGGAACGGTGGTTTGTCTTCAGCATCCAGACATCTTACCAAACCCAAGCCCTACCATCACTATTCCTTAGTGCTGAGTTTCTCTCAGGTCATCACCAGCTTCAGGAGGAGTGCTGGAAAGGTTTGAACACGCTATGGCATCAGACCTTGCCACTGGGTGAAAGCCTACATCAAAACAATGTCCCCAAAGAGATCTCTTCCACCTCTAACATTTCTGATGAGCAAAATCCACTTCAGTTTTGCCTCCCAATTAAAAAAATTTCAAAAGCTTGCCTGTTGGTATTTCTTGTACCACTTCTCCAGCCTTCAGAAAGTTTCTTCTCCAGCTTCTCTAATGTCTTCCCTAACATTGTGACAGTCTCTACTTCCACCTCAAATTTTCCAGGACCTCTAGTAAGTCCTTTTCTCTGAAGTATCTGATAAATCAAATGGCATCAAGAAAAAACAAGCATGGTAATGGTGTTCATTGGAGCTGAAATCAAGCCATCCTCATCTCCTGCCTCACACCACCTGCCACCAATGAGCCAGAGATCCAGCTCACTGAAACACTTAAGCTGGCTTTGGCCATGTATACGAGACTCTTGTGTGAAGTCAATGGCAATGACATATATGCATTGACAGCACAGAATTTACTCGCCCTGTAACTTTTTTTTCGTGTTTCTACCATGGCCAAAGCCGAGGGAAGAACTTGATGGACCACGTAGCTCCTCAGCTGGACAAAGCCACCAAGTTTGATAGCAGGTCTACAAGTCTGGGATAACCCAACAGAACTTTCATTCTTTTTCACTTGCCATTCAACACTGGAGACAGTGTGACCATGACCAGAACAGCCTCTGCTGCAGCAGGGTCCCCTCCAGCGCTGTGTTCTTGACAAGCGATTGCCACAAAGGGATGAAGGCAGAGAAGTTGCAGCAATCAGGTCTCTGCTGAAGTACATTTGCCGACAACATGATCCTTTCCATCAGCAGCTTTGCAAAAAGACTTTTACAAAACAAAGGAGTGAGCAGGAAAATTAACAGTTCAGGACAATTTTGGCTGCTCTGCATGGAAGATTTCACTCGATGTCATCACCTGTGTGCGGCCCTAGAGGACTCTGGTTGGCAAAAGGGTCTGCCCACATGAAATAGCTTTCATTTGCCATGTGGTTTCTGTGCTGAGATTGTCCAGGCAATCAAAGTGAGGATGGGGAGTTGTTAGCCCAAATGAGCCAGACATCTCAGCTTATTTGAACATCTGGCTGATAAAGCCCAACTGTGTGTATTCAGGATGAAAAGGTGTTTGACATTCAGGCCTGGGTGACTGAGGACGGGGGACCCTGCTTTGAACGTGCCAGATGGCTAGACAGATGCAATCCTTGCCCTTGTCAATGTGTGGCCAATCTCTCTGACTGACTGTAGCCATTCACCGATCTCCGGTAACACGGGCATCAATGCAGAGAACAGATGGGCTTGCGTAGCCACAGCAGAAATGAATTTAGCTCCTGTCCCAGGTCCCATTGCATCCAGTTCCACCTCCTCTTCCAACATCATGGCCCTCCAGGGATCACATTGCTGGCCACTTCTATCTCGTGACCTGTCCGCTGCCTGCTCTATTTCTTTCCACATGCCCTACAATTTATTTGAACCAGAAGGTCCTACAAATTCCCAGCAAATCCTACCTTTGTTCAGACTCCTTCCTCACCGAAGTCTCAAGCAATGATGTGAGAACAGAAAGAAGTCCATGGTGTAAAAGGACAGGCATCATCTGTCTTAGTCCTTCACCTCTTCAATCACTTCTTCATCCCCCATGGCAACTCAGCACATCTGGGTGGCTTATGGACCTTGACATCATCCTCAAAATCTTTCACAGACAGGTATTTCAGACCTAGCATGTACAGGTGTGCTTCTTGCTGCTATCACTTACAGGACAACCTGAAGCAGGGGAGGTCACACAACTCCAGATGTCCTCGGGACATGCCTTTGACCCACAGCGTAACAATGCAGGGATGCTTGACTGAACTGTTGCATCTGCATGGCTCAGCTGGGAAGATCTCAACCAGGAATGCCACTGCAGGAGATAAAATCCTGAGGCCCTTCCAGCTGTCTTCTCAGGAGAGGACTTGCAAGGAGATCCAAACCCACTCTGCAAGCTGACCTACAGACTACTGCAGTGCTGACAGTGGGGCCTCCCTGCTGCTCTGCCGCTGCTGCAGCGTGCAGGGAGGGTGGTGGGATCTGGGTCATGTTAGAAACACTTTGCTGCTAGCAGAAGGAGGATCTCCATGGCCCACAAGCTCCCCTTGCACCGATGTGCTGCTTTAGCACCGCCGCCACATTAGGCACGTGAAAAGAGGTCGATGTTTCTGGAGCGCAGACAAGTGAGCCAGAAAGAGGACCCAGGAGCTCAAGTCTTACCCCTTAATAACAAGACTGTTTGTCCTTCCTTGAAAGCATAGTGTTATCCAGGGATTATCTTAGCTGTTTACTGCAGGGTACCGGCCAATTTATCTTTGAAACAGCCATGTTACTGCCTGTGGGGAAGGCGAAGAAACAGCTTTGCACCAGAGCGCTATTTAGCTGGGCAGGCACCGGGGAAATGCCTATTCCGCTACACGCAAGCCAGATCCAAACCCATTTAAGCAACTGAAGCTCTTCCCTGGCTATTCCAGATCTCTGGATCTGACAGCAGTCGAAGAAAGAGGAAAAGAAGAAAAGCTGTGTCTCTTTGGTCCAAGCTGATGCGGACTGCAGGACAGCATCACAGGCAGTAGGCACTTCCCCCCACGCATGCAATTCTGCTGTCTACCCTCCAGCCTTTTCTACAGAGGGGGTTAGCATCAAGAGACCCCACCTGACCAGGTACTTGGAGTGAGATGCTTGGAAAGGATGACATTTTTAAACAAACCAAAAAGAAAAGAATCAAAAAAAATTCCTGCAAACCATCTGTCCCTGCAAACCGTCGACCTGAGCCTTCTGAGCTCCTCAGCTGAGCCAGAGCAGGCAGCCCTGGGTGAGGAGGAGGTGGGAGAGATGCCTCCAGCAGTATTTCTGACCAAAAGCTGCATCCCTGCTCTGGGAGGCAGACCCCTAGCAAGTAACACGTCCCCTGGAAATTAAGGGGCTTGTGTGTAGGGACTTCTCTCCACTGCTCAGCTGCATAAACCTACAACTCGCTTCTGTGCAAGCCATCCACGTGAGTCCCTGCAAGGTGTGGGCGAGCTCCCCAGCCCAGAGTGATGAATCCCCCTGACCACATCAGCTCGTGGGTAACAGACTGCCTTTGCCTTCCTGCTGCAGGGCTGGTTTGGACGATCAGCCAGACACATGCTGCTGTTTTCTCCCCTTGTTTGCCCCCTGGCTCTTCACTTTCGACTCAAAACCTCCCAATCTGAGGGTGCTTCTGGTGTCTGATCCCTCTGATCTGTGACAGGCAGAGTCATGCTCACTATAGAAGCATGTCCTGATAGAAACCAGCATTTGCATGGTGTACCACTGGTGGTCTGCTTAATGTCCAGCTTCTCCTGCTGCCCACCAGCCCCTTTGCTCCCCCACTGTTTCTTTCCTCTTAGTAGCCTACCTGTAACAGCAAGCATCACACCCCAGTGAAAGGGTACTAGGAGCAGACACTGAGCTCAAAGGCACAAGCGTGGCACATTCCCACTCTCCCTCCCACCCCTAAAAAGAAAAACAGGCACGCAGATGTTCACGTGGATAACGAAGTACACGGCACCCACAAAGTTAATGTTTTCCCCTCCGTTTAATCAAATCCCAGTTTTCCATTGCTCTTGGGAGTGGAGCACAACCAACTGAGCACAGCCTAGGATGGTTTTTGGGTCGGCCACCCTAGTGGCAGGCACCACGCATGAACTAAGCATCGTTCTCTAGCAGAGGAGTTGAAATCTGGACAAAGTGCTCTGTGCCTTTGACCCTCAAAACAAACAAATGGAAACCACAGCAAACGGGCAGGAAGGGGGGAAAGGGAAGGGAACTACCCATGGATTTCCCTGGATCACGTTGACACAAACGGAAAATAAAATTCACACAGAGCACACTCTTGCAGGTGATCCAGACACTGTCATATAAGCAATCAAAGGTAACCACAACAGAAAGAAAATCAAAGGATAAAAATCTACCCAAAACAACCCCCAAAATGGCATGAGTTAGGACATCCCAGAAATGCTGGGCTTATCCATTAGGGCCACTCATGCTTTCAGCCCCAGTGAAATAAAATCATTATGCAACAACTTTTTAATCACTTCTTTTTTCTCCCCCCACATAAGTGCAAGCAATCCCGGCAACTTTTTTCAGATCATTTTTTCTGGTTTTGCGTTCACCATACATACATATAATCCCCAACATGGCATCGTCAGTCACAAGGTCTGTTCACATCATTTTTCCAACGAAAAACAGAACAGGGAAGGGGAAGAGAAAAAAGAGAGAAAAGAAAAAAAGAGGGGAAAAAAGCAAAGAAAATAAAGTACCCCCAATCAAAATAACCCCCAAAACCAAACCCATCTCTCTTTTTTGTTGTTTTTTAAAAACCACAAAAGTGAGCCAGCCAAAACCAGAAAACAAAAACTGAAATAACTAGAAGAAGGAAATAAGAGAGAGATTAGAGGGAGGAGGGGAAATTAACAAAAAAACGAACACTAATGACCCAAAATAAAAAAAAACCACAAAAACTAACCAGCTGAATTGGGAGTTGAGGGTGAGTTAGCCTGGCTTCCATGGGCTGACACATTGGTAGCCGTGACAGCCGTTTTGGCAGCATAAATATTGGCTTCCTCTTGAAATTTACCTATGTTCTTCTTGTACCGGATTCTCTTATTTCCAAACCAGTTTGATACCTAGAGCGAGTTTAAGAGAAGACAAAGACGTTAACGTTTCGGCTCCGGCAAGCGCAGCTGGGTGAGGAAGGTGGATTAGTTCAGGTTAAGCAGTACATATTCCTTTTCCCCCCCATTCTCCTAGCCGCCGAAGGTAGCACTTTCTACCCACGTGAGTGACACCAAGCCCAGGAAAGGTGGTGGGACCACCTTGGGAGCGCTGGGTTTGCGCGGATGTATCTGGTTCCTCTATGGATGAGATGTCCACTATGGTTCCTCTGTGGATGAGATGTCCCTTAAGCTTAAGGGGATGCTCCACGGGAACCGCTAGACCCACCCCATGAAAACATCAGACGTGTTTAAAAAAGAACTGAGAAAATCAAATGACCCTGAAATTGCACGATCTGAAAATAGGTATGTGTCATTTTGGAACTTTTTATTTGCCTCCTCCTCAGAAGCCCTTTGACAGGGGTGGATCTCCTGACTCCCAGGTGCCCCTTCTGCTCCCTTTGGAGAAGCCAGCTGTGGCTTTCAGGAAGAACACCCAACAAACTTCCTCGGGCTCGGCTGACACACAAAATTGCCTTGGGATCACTGAAGCTCTGCTTTTGATCCATCTGCGTGAAATCAGTGCAAAAGGTCAGAAGTGGATGCTCTTCCTCCAGCTGAACTCGGCTTTGTACGGTTTAGTGTGAGCCACTACCTAACCCAGGAGCTTCAGGGGAAGGCTGGAGAGGGAGCACAGGGCTTGTCCTATGGCTTAACTTTGGTCCCAGGGAACAAGTGTGTCCCTTGGCAAGAGGCAGGAGATGTTTCCATCGTGTTTGCCTGGAGAACGGTATGGGCCTGATGTGTCTAAGTGACTAGAAGTGCGTGCTGAATGGGGCTAGTGGGTTTATTTTAAACAAATGTAAAGAAGCAGGATGAAATTCTTCACAAGTCATGAGGGTGGCTGAAAATGATGGCCCAGACCTGAAGGCAGAACGAAGTGGTGCCGCTCTGCTCATGCCAGTCCTGGCAAAAGCCGTTTCCCTGCGTCTGCAGCAGCGCAATGGATGAACCTCAGAAAACTCAAAGGGGATGTCTGAGCAGTGGCCCTTGCAGACTGTCAGGCTGATATCCTGGGATCAGTAGTATGAATGCTTGACAGAAAGGTCGCTTGGACAACTTTGGACAAGGCGTCTGGATAAATACCCTGAAGTATGCATGTCAGAGGTTCAGCACAGTGATAGCATAACTTCAAAGTCTGTGAAACCAGGCTGTGGTACCTGGCCAGAGCTGCTTCCCAGGGAAAATGGCAGGGTACCTCCCAAAGCACCACGAACCCAGCGTTCCCCAAATCCTGCTCAGTACTCTGCTGACGGTAATCCTGTTCACTTGTGGACACTATGTTGCACTAAACAATTTCAGAGGAGACATGGGAAAATTCAACCTACAGTTTGGGAAGTAGCTCTCAGCTGCTTCTTCAAAAACACGAACACAGAGAATCAGGAATGTCTTCTCACAGGCAGGTCTCTAAGCAGAAGACAACTTCCAGCCGCTACTAACCTCGTTTGAGAAATCTCATCAGGATGAAGAGTATGGGCAAACGCCAGAGGACACTGCAACTCTCCAGCGCTCCTAGGACTGCTTGGAGCTCAACCTTGAGCTAGCAGCTCAACCTCTTTGGTGGGACTCCAAGGACATTCTCCCTTTGTGCTTACATCAGTGCTCCCCCTTCCAAATGGACTGTCCAAGCACCAAGACACAGAAGACAAAAGACAATACTGGAGGCTCATCCTGGGAAGCTTATGATTTTTTCCTCATCTTAGGGAAACAATTGTTTTGGCTTGGGTGCCGATAACTGAAACCTCTATGTTTTTATTCCTGTGATGCTTTCTATCTGCAGTGCTCCTAGAGGGGTCAGCAGCTTCTACACAGGAGTCACTTCATCCACCAATTTATTTGCTGCTGAACTGCAGGTACCCAATCCTGTGCTGCTGCAGAGCAGGGAAAAGAAAATACAACCTGCAGAGACTCAGAACAGCACCCAACCTAGATCTGGGAGCACACGTTTCAACGGCACCAGGAGCAGGTGCTGTTTGCAAGGACCTCCATTTCACTCGGTCCAGCTTTCTCATTAATGACACCGTGCTCCTTTGTGATCTTCCCACTTGGCCATCTCTCTACAACAGCTCTTCTGGCTTCAAATGCTGGAGCCGGTGGGTGAACTCTGAGCGCCACAGCGAAGGAAGTCAGGATAAACGGCCACCACAATCAATCTCCATCTTAAAACTTGTGAAGCAAAGAACCGACCTACCCTGGTCAGCCTTCTGAGTTCAGATCAGCTCTGCCCATGACTTGCACAGATTCACGCTGTCCCATGTTCCCACCTCAGCAGAAACAGAGACCTGGATGTGTGTTTTTCTACCTTCTTTGGATGAAGAAGGGTGGGAGATCCTGGAGACAGGCACAAAGCAGCCTTGATACAGCTTGATCAAAAACTACGATACAGCACGAACAAAAAAAGTGTAGGATTTCTCCTGGGCATTTTCTTTTTGCGAGAGAAAAGTTGTAAGTGTGAACAGATGAATTAAATAAAAGTGAGAGGGGAAGCATCAGGACAGCTGTAGTTTTACTTCAGCCAATATGTGCTATCTCTCGTAGGTAACTCTGGGCAGAATCAACGTTTGGGTCTTCTGACCCAGGGGATGCAACTGGAAATCACTCAGCAGGCGTTCAACACGGTGACGACACCTACCCTTGGATCCTGTTGCTCCTGCTGAAGGCAGACACGCTCTCACAAGGACACCAGATGCTACTGCTGTCTTCAGTTTACTCAAGCGACGAACAGGCATGTGCCTGGGGCTGGGAAGCAGCCCAAGATGGGGAACGCGATGGGAGCCTAGAGGGAGTGCTAAGCTCACATGAGGACAAGCCTAGCAGAGGCTGTATAGATTGGCTTTCAATCACACAGCTTGCTCCAAAATGAGAGGAAATAAAGAAGGGCAGGCCCGAGCAATGTACAGCTGAACACTTCAAGGACTGACTACACTCCTCGCAAACCCCAGCAGCTCCCAGGTCAAAGCTACAGACTCCAGAAACTATGTGGCTGCCTTTAATGTATGGAAATAATTCGATTTTTTCTTGACCACCTTTCTTTGAGGAACAAGCAAGTCAGGGAGATGTCGTGTTCCGCAGCACAAGAGCAATGACAAAGAGCCATCACCCTGAGAAAGCCCACTCTCCTTGAGCACAAGCTATAACCGTTACCCTATCTGACCCAAACCCTTCCCACCGGGATCTTGTCCATTCTACCTCACTAAGCAAAATCTGCGCAACTCTTCCTACTCCCTTCGCACCCCTTGGCTTGATGGACTTCCATCACAAAGAAGCTCTTCTTGCAAGCCAGCTCAGCACTGTTTCCTTGAGGAGAAGACTTTGCCTCTGTGGGTCTCACACCACATTCTGCACTGTTAACGCTCTGGCTGCACACACAACCATCGCTCTATGAAGTCTTCATCCCTTCTAAACTCTCTCCCAAAGTCTCCTTTTCCATCCATGCCTTCAGTCTGCAAGTCTGCCATCTGCTCTCCCATCCACTTAACGCTAACTTGCGCTACACTCATTTAGTAATTAAATGCTCAACACCGCACCATGACTGACTTGACCGTGGTCCGGGGTGCCCTTCGCCGCGCCAAGGTTTCCCATTAGGAGCCATCTTTGCTGCATTTCTGAGCTCTCTCACCTGTGAGACTGTGATGCCACATTTCTTGGCTAGCTCTTCTTTGGCTTCCTCACTGGGGTAAGGGTTGCTGAGATGGGAATAGAAATACTCATTCAGGATTTCCGTGGCCTGCTTGTTGAAGTTTCGTCTCTTCCGCCTTGGCATGAAGAAAGAGGGGGAAATAGAAGGAAAAGGAAAGGGAATCAGTGCCAGGGATTCAGAAATAGGAATGCAATTTTAGATACCCTGATTTCCCCCACTTCTCTCCCTCCTTCCCCTGCTCCTGGGAGCATGGAGTGCAACAGATTCATGGCCTGGAAGCTTCTCATCTGCACCTTGCTGGTGACTCCTCTCTCAGCACCTTCCAAAGCAAATTGTCACTGTATCCTCCAGCTCCCAGAAGAGTCTTGAAGTTGGCACCCAGCTCCTCCACCTGGGAAGGTGACTCCCAACACCTGGCTACCCTGGCCAAAACCATCACTGCTACTCTGCAAAGCTCCATGCTGAGAAAACAGCGCTGGATATATCCTTGCGGAAGCCTGTTCCATTTACAGCTGCACGTTACGTCTGCCACCTCTTTCCTCGTACCCCCGGTGTGGCTGCCTCTCCTCCCAGTCCCAAACTGCAGGCCAAGCCACTGGCTGCACGTAACCAGCTTGGGCAGTGGAAGAATTCTGCAGCAGATCAATAATCTGGGACAACGGAAACAGAAGGAAAAGAACAGGAACCTAGAGGGGGCACGACGGGCTGGCAGATTAGCTTTCAGCCCTAACTGAAGTGCCCATTTTCACCACAGAGGTTTGCTGCAACAAGCCACAGAATTTCCTTCTGCCACAGAAAAAACCAGAATGTGCAATTCTCAAGGTACAGCTGGGAGCCTCCCTGAGACAAAGGCTGGATGTCTTGAATTGCTGTCCCCTACCCTGCTGAGCCACAGACAGCTAAAGGATAAGGAAGGTAAATAGCCTCTGTGGCTCAAGACCAAGAGGCATGGCCCCTCAGATGGACCTGAATTCACTCTAGAACCTCAAAACAGCTCTCCCAGGCCTGAACAACATTGCACAGCATGTGGGGAGAAAGGTTTGGTGGGGTGAACTCACCGTGCGTCCAGAAATCGGGAGCGCAAGATCATTACGGCTTCACACGTGCTTTGCTTCAACTGCATCTGGATGGAGCTGAACTTGCGGTGGATGATGCTCACCATCCGCTCTATCTCCTTCGGCGAGATAGGTCGGGTCCGGCTCTGCTCACGCAGCAGGTTCATCACATGGGTGGTGAATTCGTTGCATGCCTGGGATGGCAAGAAAAGCAAAAGAAACCCCAGGATCGGAAGGTCATTCGAGGGCGTCAAGGATGGAGGCAACGCTGCTGAAGGAAGAAGACTCAAGTGGAGGCCTCAATGGCTGGGGCTTTTAGAGCAGACCCAGAGCAAGAATGTGCTGGCTCTCCAGGGAGATGTAAATTTCTCTCGTCTGCCAAGCAGAGAATTTGAGAGACTCCCCAAAAATACGCTGAGAAAGGCAGGAGCCAATTTCTTCCCTCTCAGGAATCATGGATGGAGCTGGGGCAGCCGAAGCTTTAGGACTCAAGTTAAGCATGAAGAAGTCCCAGCCACTGTTTTTCTGGATGTGACTGGTGGAGGTATAGATGTATCTGAGGAGGACCATGAACCTTTTGACCCACTGTCCCTCCTCCCGCTGCCCCAGCCGGACCCCAGCACCACATATCCTGCAGAGCCCCTTGTGCTTCATAGGAGCAGCTCCCAGAGAGACGCGGCCCCGCTCCGTGCCCTCAGCACATCAGGTAAGACAGAAATAACGATAATAATTAAAACCTGAGTGAGGCAGGAGCCCTGACAAGTAAGGACAACCAGGTAACCATCCCAATTAGTTTGCTGCTGGCACAGCACTGCCTGGCCGCTCGTGCTGTCCCCACGCTGTGCTGTGAGGATAGGGCAGTAAGAGGAGTCAGGGGGACAAGGGAGGGATTTTGAGGCTGGATGAAGGCCACTTCATCGCCCTCTTCTCCACCCCCATGACAGGACCCTCTGATTCCCAGAACCAAGCCCCGAAAACCAGGTTGAGAGCAGCAGTCAGATACCGATGGCTCGAGACGCCTCCGGTGCTGCTGGGACACAGGCAGCTGCTCTGGGGACAGCATCCGCAGCTCCCACTCCATGATGGGGAAAAAAGCAGGGGCAAGAAACACTGATTTTTGTGGACTGGCGACATGGGCTTGACTTACTATCTCCCACCCCACCCTTCCAAGCTGAATTCCCACCCGCAGCTCAGACCCAACAAGGAGACATCCCCGAGGCCAGCAGAGCCCCTCCAATTGCCCGCCACCAGCGCCAGCTGACAGCTCCCATCTCCCGGGGTGAGCGCCAGCTACGAAAGCTCTCAGCCGGCCGCCTCTGCTCCCAGATGCCCGAGCAATTTCAGCTCATCTCCTCTTGGCGTGAAATAAAAAGCATTAAAGGCAAAATTGCCGACGAGCGCTGTGCTGTCACAGCAGCAGGCAGACGCTGTGAGACACCAGGCGCTGAGCTCCCCCAGCCACCAACTGTGGGACTGGGGAGGGGGACGGAGGTTCGGTGGCCCTGAACCCTGGCTTTGCAGGGCTGCGGGTGATGATACCAGAGATGTGGACCGGCACAGCCAGCTGCAAAGGAACTCGGTGGCAAAACTAATCCTGTCGGTGGGCTGCGAGGAGGAAAGGTGTGGCCCACCTCACCCCATGGGGCTGGGGTAAAGGCTTCTCCCACTTGGGTGCCCCTTTGGGGAGCAAAATTGATGCAGAAACAAAATCAAAAATGCAAAGAAACAAACCTCCTGCCCAAGGGGAGGAAGGAGCAGAAGGTCCTTCCCTGAAGCCTGTCTTGGCTGTGCCAAGGGTCTCTCCTTGGACCCGGGTGGCAGAGGACAGAGGGTCTCTCTCTTCTTCTTCAGCCTGGAGGCTGAAAGATGAGCCCTGACGTGCTCTCCACTCCTACCCACATGAGATGTCTGAGGCTCCCTCACACCGCACCACCCTGTCTCCGTGCCTCGAGGGAGTGGCAGCAAGGCTGTGACAGCCACCAAAGGTCATCCAACTTACCCCCAGCCTGCTCCCTGAGCCCTGCCACTGCCTCCTCCTCTTAATGCTCTGCCAAAATGCCTTCCATGGTGTGACCACACCTGGCTTCTCCAACACCAGAGCCCTGTCTGGCCTGACCACACTGACTCCAGCTCCAACCCAGGCGTGTAGGTCTGAAGATGGCAACCAGCAGCCTCAGCTTGGCAACGCGGCTCCTGAAGGATGAGATCTTCCAGTGCCACCATGCACCCAGTCAGCCAGGTAAAATGGGGGCTGGGCTGGTTCGCCCATACAGCCCCCAGCCCCAGTGGCCGCTCATAGCCCTGTCACATCGGCAGAGATGGCGTTAAACCAGACCTGGAACCCTGCCTGGCCCTTGGCCGCGGAGCCTGTCCTGCACCCAAAAAGGAGGGATGCTTCCTCGCTTGCACTGCATAAACCACAACCTTGGGGTAGAAACCACACTCAGCACAAGGCAAGCCATGCAGCAGCAAAGAGAGGTCTGCAAAACATCTGGAAGCGTTTGAAAGAAACCAGTTTTGAGCATTGGCCTGTGAAGCTTTTCATGCAATTGTCAGTGTTACCAATAGCTGCATTCATGACCCAAATAGTTGGGGTTTTTTTAAGAATAATTTTCCACAAGATTTTTTTTTTTTTTTTTTTTAAAAAAAAGAACTTTTGAAGCAGAAGAAATATTCAAGGAAGATTTTGATTCAAGCCTTGCTTGGAAAACTGCCTGCGCCGAGGCCAGCACCCTGAAGAGGACACCCCCTTCACAGGGCCAATTTTTGGCAAGGTACTAGGGGCGGAGTGAAAAGCTAAAATCAAAGGGGCAACCGGTGCCGAGCCTATTCTCGTGCCACATCCCAGCACAACCACCCAACCCTAAAAAAGCATGTTTTCACTCCAATATCAAGCAACAGTTTGCATTTGCCTGTGTGCTCCTAACAATAGATGTCAGTAGCGATCCAGGCTGTGCACATCCACACCACCGTGCCGGCACTTCTGGCTGCTCCGGCTGCTGCTCCCACCATCCCACCACCACCAGCACCCCTGCCCCGGCTCCTGCTCCCACCATCCCACCACCACCAGCACCCCTGCCCTCCGCCGCGAAGGAGCCTGTTACCTGCTCGTACTTCTCCAGCTCCGTGTGGTAGATCTGCCGGATCTGGGAGAGTTTGGCTCTGTAGTCGGAGTGCTCCACCGAGTTGTCCGAGCCGGCTCCTCCCGAGGCAGCAGCAGCAGCAGCAGCGGCAGCCGAGCCACCTCCTTTTTCAGGGCCTGCTACCCCCTCGGCCAGGAGCATGTTGTCTAACCGCATCAGCTGGGGGTCCGTGGGCTCCTCTTCCTGCGCCCCCCGGATGCTCAGCACTGCAGGAGACACAAAAGGGAGAGCAAAGCTTGAGTTGCGCCCAGGGCTTAACTCGGGAAAGGGGATGCTCAGCCAAAGGGGATGCTCAGTTCCCACCAACGGGGCTTTTCTTCCTTGCTGGGTACCCCAGCAGGCAGTCTGTACCCTGGTGCCCCAACGCCTGTCACCAAGCGCAGCTCCCCGGCTCTCCAGCCCGGTGACGGGGACCACTCCAGCTCCCCACTCCCCTCCCGGCCTCCTCCCTCCTTCCCGCAGGGAAGAAGTAGGGCAGAACCGGCAGAGAGCTCACTGCAGAGCTAACCCAGAAAACCAAGCTTTGTGCTCGAATACGCAGCAAAACTGGTAGCCACACCAACCAAAAACCAAAATAGATGTACCCGTTCTTGCTGCCAGAAGTGATAGGGACCATATCTCCCGACTCAAGCACGGAATGGGAAGGTGGGGGTCTCTAGCCCAGACCTCAGCTCACCCAAGGGTCCTCCTGTGTCACCTAGCATGTCATTTACAGCCCGATCCTGCACCATTTGCATCAGCCCTCAACCCCAGACAGCAGAGGAAGACGCACAGAGCCTAGGCCTGACTGTGCCTCAGTTTCCCCATCTTTAAATGCAGATGGAGAGGGCTTGTGAGGCCATGCTTTTAACCATGCAGTGGAAAAAAAACCAAAAAAAACCCGGTAAGAAATATAATTTTACTCTTCGGAAAACACCTTTGTTGTGTTTTTTTTTTTTAGAATCCAGTTGTTCCAGTGAAGTGTAAACCATGCTAAGAAAAGGGGAACAGATAAATGAATCCTCCTGGAGCAAGTTTCCAAGGATAGGATTCTCTTCCCCTCTTTGTACTCTCCACCCCAATTACTGCTTGAGTAGAAGTCCTTCTCTTGCGAGGACTTCCCTGGAAAAAACACATGTGAGCATCCCGACCGCTTGGGATGTCCCAGGTCTGAAGGATGGCAGTCCCCCACGTGTCCCCCGCGCATCCCCGCACGGCCTGTGTTTGAAAACAGAAGCATAACCTGAGATTTCCGCATGCACACAAGCACAGGTGTGCGCAGCTGCGAAATAAATAAAATAAATCCTTGGTGAGCAAACAAAAAAGGCATTTCCTAAGAGAAATCAATCGTATTTCCCCATCTCGTCCAGCACAGGAGCTCAACGCACTTTGTGAACATGCACACACACCCCCCAAGCACACGCTCACGCACACGCACATCCAGAGCTGGGTAACGCTGCGTGGATTTTAATAAAGCTGTGCCCACTTACACCAAGATGAATTTGACCCCCTGAATCTGCAGCACAAACAAAAGCAAGTGATTTTCCCTGTCATTTAAAAAACAAACCCCCAAAAAAGTCTAAAATCAATTTGCAATAAGGAAAGTAAAACCAGGGCAGCTAAAAAACCTGGGCAAAGACCGAGTATGGTCTTCCTCACTCTGAAATAAGTTAAAGATACAGCTATTATCAGTATAAAATGAAAGTTAAAAGGCCCTGTTGAGGTTTGGGTAACACTAAAAAGAGCTTTTTTAAAAAGCCTCAAACTCTATGGAAATAATAACTTTCAGGACTCTAGCATCTACTGGCATTTCTGTGATTAAAACATTTGCTGTCAACAAAGGTGGGAAGGTCAGGAGGAAAGCAAGACAGAAAAAAGCCCAACAACAGTAAATATGCCAATAAGATGAGCTAATAATAAATAATTCCACGCTAGGGTGGATCATTTCTGTACAGAGGGATGGGGGCAGAGTGCCAAATCTGGAGCCGGGTGCCAGTTGCCGAGCCCTGAGGAGACAGGACCAGCATCTCCCCCCACCGCCAGCACCCAGCTACACGCTTTGCCAATGAATAAATCCGAGAGGAGAGGTCAGCTTTCATCAAGAAAATGGTTTGGGGTCTTCGGACTGCAAACTGAAACAAGAGATAAAAATAGCCAAATTCCTTAAAAGAAGAAGAGGAAAGGGGCCAGGCTACAGGGAGGACATAAACTTGCTATGGAAAAAAAAAAAAAAAAAAAAAAAGAGAGAATAAATTCCTATTCTTCCAGGACAAAAAAAAAAAGAAAAAAGAAAAAAGAAAAAATTTGCTACATTAAAGCACATCAAAAGCCCAAATATAAACGGAAAGCAACACAGATTTAAAAAACCCCCAACAATCAAACAAAAACCCCCAAATAAACAAATCAAAAGCGGAATCGCCCAAACAGGTGCATCTGTATTTCAAAAGGGAAATATTTTTAGATTAAAAATCTCAGGAATCATTGACCTGACAGGTAGGCATGAGTGATTAATTAGTTTATGTTTAGAGAGCTGCTTCCTGATGAAAAGCACTGTATAACCCCTGAGCTTTATTACTGAGCAACACACACAGACCAGTACCCGTGGGGGTGTGCACCCAGAGCCCCCCCGGCACATGTCCCCGCAGCAGAGACCCCAGCCCGGCTGGGGACCATTTGGGATGGTCTGGGTTGGGGTGCTGGCTCCCAGTAACGCTGGGCAGTAAATAAATGGAAAGGCCAATGTGTCTAAGCAGAACTGATGCTGCCTATTTATCCCTGGAAGGCTGTGCTCAGCTGAGGAGAAGACAAAATGATTATTTAAAAGCTCCTTTTTTAATCTTCCCGGTGCCGTCCCCAGCTCCAACGCACCTCCCGCCAGAATGCCCGGGGTGCTGGGCTCCCCAGCAGCACTGACCCTCCCAAATACCCCCTGTGGCAGGATGCGACCCCTGCTCCGCCAGCCGGGGGGGCGCGGGGTGAGCCGCTACACCCGACCCGCAGGGCCTGGGTGGCCGATCGTGAAAGGCCCCCGCTCTCCCCAGGCTGCTGGCTTTCCCACCAAATTAAAATAAAATAAATTAAGCAGAATGATCCTCAGCGGTCCGGCAGCGAGCCGGAGCCGAGGGGCTGCAGGCATGCTCCCGCCCCTGCACTGGCATCCCCAGGACCCACCATTTGCTGCTCCTGATGGAGGAGAGGGGGGAAGAAAAGGAAAAAAAGGAAGAACAAAAAGAAAGATAGCGGCTGGCAGCCGGGGGGAGGAAAATTCATGCGAGACTTTCTGTCCTTGGCCGCTTTCCTGCTGGCTCGGCAGCTCCTGGAGCCGCAGCAAATGTCGCTAGAGGGTGCTCAGCCCTCGCCGAGGTCCCCCACTGCCCCAAAATGCGTTTTTATAGATAAACATATAGATGCACACATGCAAAGATAGAGAGAGATATATTATTTTTTTTCCTACGGACGTATTTTAAAAGCAAAGCCAAGCCATGTGCCTTGTCCCCTCCTGCACCACTGCAAACGCTGCTGGGTTGACCATGGGAGGGGAACCAAGGAGCACGGCTGTCGGCAGGGTCACCATCACCAGCAGCGGACCACCGAGCCACCAGCCTGTGGTCTGGTCATGGATACCACCAGGGTCACAGGGGCCCATCCCAGCAACCGGGAAATGGCTCCTAGCTCACACTCTCGCTCCTTCACCCTCTCGAGGAAGGTACCACAGCCACAGTATGCAGGGGACATTGTGCAAGTCTCAGGCCTGGGCTGGCTCGGTGGCATGGCTGTGGGGCAGGGCATGGGGAGGCGGTGGCAGGACTGGCCTCAGAGAATCAGGCAAGAAGATCAAGCTGAAAATAGCTCCCTGGCTCCTTGCCCGCCCCACAATTTAGGGACATGGAATGGAAACTGCATTGAGTCTCCAAAGCTTTCACATGCTCCAAGATGTTCCCCACCAACCCGGGGAAGCACCTGCAGAGAAACCAGCTCCATGCTCCCGTAAGATGGGCAGCCAGCACCCCACACCACAGTATCTGTGTCCGTTGTCCCCACGTGCTGGGGCAGCCACCAGCCTGATGTACAGCCGGGGGGGACAAGGGCCAGGAGACACAGCCCTTGCCAGACACGGTGCTGGCATACGCCTTCAGAACAGACTGTGCCCTGAGGATGGCCTGGAGCTGTGAAGACACCTAAGAAATCCAGAGGTAGGTATCAGACTCCCGGTCCTCCACACCACCATCCGCTCCCTTACTCACTCCATTTTCCTGGGAGCATTTTTCCAAAGGGACCTGAGAAGCCAGCTCAGCACAGCGGGCAAGCACACAGCCACCTCTCTTCTCCAAGGCTGCCCCAAAATGTTTCAGCTTAGCAACTCTTTGCTCTCCACCCCTTCCAAACACTCCAGATCAGAGAGGTGCGTGGGCAACAGAGGCAGCATGACATCATGAAGGCAATCAAACGTGACGGGGGTGATGGCAGCAGCTTAGCAGGAGACTGTAGCTCAGCAGTCACAACAAAAAAGGATGCTCAGACCTCCAGGCTCTACCTTTCTTCCAGAAAGGTCAATTTATCCTACTGCCATCACTGTCCTCAAGCTGAGGAGACGTGGGAAGCAGGGCCCTGTCCTGGCCAGACTCCCAGCATGGGATATACCCACTCACAAGGGGACGGAGGCTGCAGTGGTACAGCATTTCCACCATTTCTTATCCTCATGTCTCCCCTTGGGTGCTGCTGAATGCATGCACACCCATTCCCAGCTAGGTGCTGGCCAGGACTTCTGGGGTGGAAGCAGAAGACCAAGCAGAAGACACCAGAGGAGGCTAAGGCAAGGTGGGAACAGCCTCTTCAGGGATGCAATCGGGACATCTTGGAAGAAGACAACAAGCGAAAGACACGAAGCCAATTCAGGTTGCAATGATGAAACGGGAGGTCCCCCAGAGCTGGTGTGGCCGCTGGTTCCTCAACTCTCCGCTGACTTCAGCAGTCAAAAGCACGGTCCTGTGAAATCTGCTGTGACTGCCTGGTTAAGATCCCCTCCTACTACATGAGCTGGCAGTTCCTCTGCAGCTCCGTTTGCTGACACCACCGGCCACGGGCCGGTCCCAGCGCCTGGGCATTTAAACAAACCCACCCTAACGAGAAACCTGCTGTGTGGTTTTAACGAGTACGGGAGGAGTGCTTGCCCTGCTGCCCGAGCTGGGTTGCTTCTGGATGGCTTTTCTCATGGTTGTTTCTGCCCATTCCCAACTTGCTGAATTGCCTTTCCAGGGGGACATTTTAAAGGAGAAGGAGATTTCAAGTAAATGATTGCAACTTATCGAAAATAATGTGCTACTTAGCATCGGAGACAAGCATCCTGGCAGGCAGAAATGGGAAGCAGTGCCGGAGCAGATGGGAGTAATTAGGTTGTGATTTTCAAAAGGGTTTTCTTCCCTGCCTCCACTGTGCCTAAGATGTACTGCGGGGGGGAACAACCCACCCAAAGCAAGAGTTTCAAGAGAGGCAGACAATTCCTCTGCTGGGCTGTGAGTTGGCCTTTGGTGTGACTTTCCTGTAGGGAAAGCAGAGGTGCCCGGCATGTCAGTGCCACTGGTGGAGCACTGCTGGCTGCTCTCTGCCCTCTTGTACAGCCACAAGCAGGGCGAGATGCCTCCTTCCCCACCAAGGCACTCATCTGCCACCAAATCACGGACACCTCACCTGCACATCGGATGAATGAGCAAATCTTTCGACTTTAGAATTAGATCTTTCTCGATAAAAACGAGGATTCTAGTGCAAATCCCTTCCTAGACCAGTGCGTGCCCCTGCGGGGTGGTACGGACAACAAAGGCATGGCAGCTCCTCCCCAGGAACCCCAAAACTCCTGCACAGACCCACACAGTGCACAGCCGGGCTTGGAACCACACATCGAACATCGGCCTTTTGCAATTTAACCACTATCCATGGTATCTGCTTGGGCTTGTGAAGACCGAGCTTCAGGAGTCACATGAGCTCACCGGTTTTCTTTAAACATATGTTTTTACACCTCCAGGTCTAAAACAACAGCCAGCAAACAGAAGGACAGCCACAATGCCAGCAAATGTCCCTGCTAACAAAACCAGTAACTAATCACCTTATTTTAAGCCGATCTCTACATTCCCTGGAGCCTGTGTCCACATTTGTGAACGCTGAAGATCAACGGCACTGAACTTGGTACAAAAATACTCCCATCTGCCTCGTATTTGAGGACAGTTACACATTAAGTGGCTTGTGGCTGGCTGGCTGCATCTTCCTCATACTCAACTGTGTAGTCACAACCAAGTCAGGAGAGTTGGGGTTTGCTTCCTCAGCTGATCCACGATGGCATGGGCTTGAGCTGCTCTTCCTAAACTTTCTTTGTGCAGAAAAGCCCCCCGACCCCATGCACCTAACCTAAACACCTCCGTTTTTTCCTATGCAAATACATTTGCAGCCTCCTTTCTTCTGCAACAGCAAACCCCGGCGCAAAGGAAAACGCAGCATCTTGGATCTTCCCTTTAAACACAAAATCACCTTCAAGACCCTATGCTGAGAAGAAATAAACTTCCAGAGATCTGCGGAGGATACTAAAGCACCTCCAGCTGGGTCTTCACACTGCCAGTTCAAGGGCCCTGCTGACAGGCAGCAATGTAAATGTCTCCTCGGCAAAGCAGATGGTGTCCACCTTAAATGGGTATCAACCATCTCGGTAACCACTGTGAAGCACTTCAATGTTAAGTTAATCACAGGGTGTTTTAAACCTCAGTTGGATATATTCACCATGTTTACCTAAAGCCACCGAAAATATCAACATCAAAACACAAATACCTATTTCCAACGTAAGTGGAAGCTGGAATTTCCAAATGCGCTGACACGCCCCCTTCCAGAAAGCGGGAATTAAGAGAAGTTGGGGTTTTTTTTTCTTACAATTGACATGAAAGTTCCCCTCCTCGCTCCAACCTTTCCAAAACTTACAAATGGATGAACAGATTTTTGCTCAGATTTTCCAAAACAGGCTGCCATGGGATGAGGCACGGAAAATTTCAGCTGGCAAAATGGCTTTTTTGTGCATCTATTTATTTATTTATTTCCCAGGGAAAGGAGGAACATTGTGAAACCAACGGGCCATTTCTGTCATCAATTTTCTCACACATAAACCCAACCCCAGCAACAAACCAAGACAGAGGCTAATACCCATAAGCACTATAAAGCCACCCCAGGCCCCCACAATCCCACCTCCTCTCCCAACACGGGAGTGTCCACCAGGGCTGTTTGGAAGCAAAGCACTTACAACTATTTTGTGAGAGATACTTTTAAAGGTGGAGAAGCGGTCCTTCAGCCCATAAAGCACACAAAATTGTGGCAAGATATGTACTCCCACAGAGATGGGAGTGAGTCACATCGGTTCAGAGTAACGGTCCATCTAGCCCTGGAGGCCAACTCCAGCCATGGCCAACGAGCCCCACTAGAGACCCAACCAAGGCCATGACCAACAGCAGAAGCACCAGATGCTCAAGGCAAAAAAGAAATCTTCCCCTCCCATTACATGTTAAAGTTTTCCCCTTCTCTCTTTTCTTTAATAAAAATTTGGGTCCATTTCAAAACAACCAAACTGCTTTAAAAACCAGTAACTTCACATCTTTCTGGGGTGGAAGAGACTAAACTATTTGCTGAATCCACCCCCCCCACCCCCCAAAAAAAAAAGTAAGTCTGAATTATTCTCAAACCGCAATTTTGGGGTGTGGGAAATGGGAGGAGGGAATTTATCACATGCCAAAAAGTTTCTCAGCTCCCAGCAGCAGCTCTCCATCACTTCAGGAGGATGCAGCCTGCATGTGCCGTGGAAGCTGCAGAAGAGAGACATGTCTTTCACAGCGCTGGCAAAGAGTCTGCACCAGTTTTCTCCTAACCCCATCCCAAATGCCAAACGGGTTGCCATAGCGAGCAAGGATCTGGCAGCAAAACGATCAAAAGGTCTGGAAAATTATCACTAACACATTGGGGTGGAAAAAAAAGTCATCCCCCTACCCCACCCCAACTAGAAAATGATCTAAAATTGCCACAAAAATAAGGAACAGTGTTGTGGTGATTACTGAAAACCAGATTCCCTGAGAAATGTGACTTCCCAGGAAGCTGCATCAACATATATGAGCTTGTCTTTCCAGTCCTTCCCTGCATCCTACTCCTGCCGACCAGTTTAGCTCACGGCTAGAAACCGAGCTGGGTATGGAAACTTTTGACCCCATCTCCACATGCCCAGTTATGGCTACGTATTCAAACAAAGCACTGCGGATCAAATTTAAGTATTTTCTATTTTTCTCTTTACAGTCCTAAGGCTGCAAGCCGTGTCTACTCATGGATGCTTCACTGCAGGCTGGTGGTCAACTCCCACGGGCTTTGGCAGCAAAGCTCCCAGCTGTAATTTCCACATCTGAAATTTGGGGGCAGGTAGCACTCAGAAACCAAAGGCGATTGAACCTCTCGCACCACAAGCCGATCGCTGAACAGACGTGGTTTAGCGGCAGAAAGCAGGCTGGAAGTGTTTGCAAATATTCAAAACAAGCCAACCAAAGCCAACTGCCCCACCGCTGGACAAGCCAGCTCCTCTCCTCCCAGTTACAGCAGCTTCAAGCCCACCTTTGCCATTGTCCCACAGAACAGCAAACCCTCACAACTCCACCTCATTAAGCAAATCAACTCCACCTCCCCCAATAACACTCTGCAAAAAACTCATCGTCCCAGAGCCAAACTCTGGTCATGGAGGGATCAACCCTACCTTCTTGGCACTCTTCCCTTGGAACAGCATGGACAAATTTTGGCCACACACAGGTCCCTTCCCCATCCCACTGGGCACCCCACACATCCCCAGGCCCAGCTCACGGTCCGGCCATGAAGCAGGCTGATACTGGGGAGCAATGCTGATGCAGGCTGGAACAGTCCCGCACTCAGCTTATCTCGCAAAGCAGTTTTCCCTTTTCTAAGCAGGGCAGGATTAGCTGGCTCCAGTTACAGCTGTGAAGCATAATCAATCCCTTATCTGCGTAGGCAAACCCAGCACATCTCAAATTCTCCAGCTGTGCTGAGCACACCATAAGGGAGAGATTGGCTGCGGCCACCCAGGCTCCTCCATCCCATCCTCCGCCATCTCACCTCATCCCCTCCTGTGGGCAGGGGATGGGGACTGGGACTGGGACCGACCTCCAGCTGCTTGGAGCAACAGCCACGGGAGATAAAGGAAAGCCGGGCGAGATTCAGCGCTGCCCTGCTGCTGGGCCAGATTTGAGCTGAAGATGTAACCCAGCTAACTGACCACAGGCTGCCCCAGCTCAGGGGAGCAGCATCTTCCATGGAGAAAAGCCGGTGGCTGGGATGGTAAATTGGCAGCGGAGGGAAGGACGATAACACAACCATGCACACGTGCCCTCCTTCTCACACCTCTGAGAGTACGTTTGGGATTTTTTTCCAATGTGAGGTCGCGATATGGGACAAAAGAATCAGACTGTCCTATTGTGACAAGCAGAACAGGTGGTTACACACAGGGCTCTACGTTGGTCCCTCCAAGGGCAGCACCTGCTGTGCCAGGACCTCACTTTCTCCTGGTGGAGTCTGGGTGATGGCCCAGAGTCCCCTCTGCAGCACCAAGAGAGCAAATTGTCACTGACGGACAGCGTAAGCCATCGTCCCCACCCCAGGAGACGGCTCGGACCTGGCTTTGGCCAGACCTGGAGACACATCCCGGAGCATGGCATGGGGAGCATGGCACGGACTGGGGCTCCATAAGCCCTGCAGGAATAAATCAGCAAACAAAAGACAGGATTGCTCCGAGGACAGGTCCAGCCATAACCCCCCACACACACACTCTGAACGCCAGTTGGGCTGGGATCTGCACGGTGCTTTGCATATGAATTCTCCTTGCTGAAAAGAAATGGGTCCTTTGAATGAGCTGAATCTGCTAATGAGAAGCCGGGGCCTCCAGAGCCCCTCTGAGGACAAGGGTCCCAGTTCAACCGCCCCAGGCCAAGCCCTGAAACCTGAGAACAAACAAAGAGAGTTTTTCCCCCAGAAGGAAGCTGCCTTTCCAGTCTGCTCCCCTCTCAGAAAGGTCATCTCCCCTGGACACGCAGTGCTTGCGCACGGCTGCTCCATGCACAAAGCAGCCGGGGCGAGAAAGTCATAGGTGAAAAGACTGGCAAAAGCCCAAGCTGAAAAGCTGCATTTCAGATTCCCTGCTCCTGCCATCCTTCAAAAAAGATGACCCGTGAGACTCTCCATCCAAGGAAAGCTGCCTTGGAGCTCATTAGATGGCAAGGTCCCGCTCAAGCCTCAGCTTTGCTAAACTACCTGAAGGTACCTGCTGCCCATCACCCCGCCGCTCCGTTGCCAAATCCATGGCCTTGCCACGGGCTAGATCCGGGATTTTCTGCAATACAGGGAGTTTTTCCAGGTCTCGGAGCCAAGTCATCACAGGATACACACTGTTTTTTTCCACCCTTTCTCTCTCACAAAGTGAGCGGTGCAGAAGCAGACAGACATCTTTACCAAAAGCTGGGGACAGACACGTAACAGACCCCACTGCAGAGCACCCTGGGACCGTGTCCTCTCCCTCCGGGGCCAAGGAACTTCCCTGCCTCCTACTTACTGTCGCGCTCTCTGCCCAGAACCACGTTCCCATTTCCAGCAGCAACCTTCCGATGCAACCCAAGAGCTGAGCATGGCCCTTGTCACTCTTCTGCTTACTTGAAGGCAGCCTCGCTCCTCAGTGCTTGCAGAAGGTAGCTGCAGGAACCATATATCCCTTTTTTGGTGCATGCAAACACGAGGCAAACAAATGGGAAGGAAGAAGCAACTATTAAGCAAGGACTCTCCTCCCAGGGTGAAACCTCAGGGATGGGTTTTGCAGGAAACCTGCTGCCCTGGCAAAGGGGACACTGCGGCCACTGCTGAGTATGCGTGGATTGGAAGTGCCTACCACCAGTGATCACCTTCTCTTGAGGTCACCCATGGGCTGGACACTGCTCTTCCCTGAGAGACAGGGTCCCTGTTCCAGATGCAAAAATCCCTCCCCATGTCCACCTCTCCCCAGCCACGGCACCAGGCAATTCAAAGCCCTCTCCATGAAAACTCTGGAACTGAGTTACACACGTATGATGAATAAGCCAAGCCCAAAGCCCAAGAAGCAACCATAACCAAAAGTGTGGGAAATCCTACCCCAGTTCCTGCAGTGCAGCCACCATTTAGATGCAACCCATCAGCCACTGGACAACTTCAGGCACCTACTTTCAGTGGTGGTCTGTACTGGGATGGTATCAGGCCACTTCACAGCATTATAGATGCCACCTAGGTGACAGGACCAGAGGCAGCCTCCCTGGAGTCCACAGGCACGTCACCCCTGTGCGTTTTTGAAGCACCACAGCTCTCCAGGACTAAATGTCCCTCTAACTGCTTGCAGATTTCCCTACACACAAGGTCTTCATGCCATGCATAGATCACACCAAAGCCTACCTGAATGCTCCTCTTCCCATCTGCTTGGTTTCCAAGCCTGTCCCACTCACAGCACCAGAGAGGTTGTTTGCCTAGATGGTCCATCAAGCTCCTGTGGCTGAGACATGCCACCTTAAACCCAACTTTGCTGGGATTCGATGATCTCAGGCAAATAAACAAGCACGTTTTTTGCACGATGCTCAGTCCCTCACGACACCACGCCAACCTGCTGAGCCTGGCGTCAAACCCGGTCCTCAAGCACGCCAGACAAAGCCCAACTCTTTGAAAGGCAACAGCCGGTCGGCAGTGTTTTAAGGCCAGAAAACAGCTCTGAACGTTCAGTTCCTTCTTTAAATAGAGGCCCCTTCTGTAAACGATCTGTTTGGACAGGAGGGAGAGTGCTGCAAGAGTCCAAGCACTTGTGAAATAGGATCGGCTGCCTTTGCTCCTGCTCCACTCAAAACACATGGGGGGAAGAAAGAATCCCAAAACTAGCGAGGCAAGAAGAGGGGGGGAGGGAGCCCCTGCACCTCCGTGCTGCTGGAAGCGCACAAGACACCAAAGAAAGTGGAAAAAATAATTAAAAAGGATCAATTAGTGGCATTTCTGTTTCAAGGCGCCTGCATGTGTTTAATTATATTCCATGCAAGAGGTTGTTGACGCAGATTTCCATGCTGTGGGGCGGTGGTGTAACGGGATCCAGCTCTGCCTTCTACCTTGGACAATCCTGCTCAGACTCACCCTCTGCACGGTTGGGCAGTGCCCTCGGGCAGAGGGGGGTGATACTCAGCCCCAAGCATGGTCGCACAGCTCCCCCCTGCTCCTGCAAGAGAGGCCCCTGCCGTGAACAGAGAGGAGAATAAAGAGGGAGAAAGAAAAAAAAAAAAAAAGGAAAAAAAATTCTTTGCCCAACTCCGGCTGCGTCCCAGATCAAAGATCATCTCCAGCGAGGCCATCTGGTCCTTGTAAATGTAAAACCAAATTGAAAGCCCTGCCCTCACCTCCTCCGACTCCCTCGGCAATATTGCTTTTACCGGCCAGGGATGGGGAAGGAGCTCACAAAAGGCATCTGTATGTAATATAGAGCCTCCGTGCAGCTGGGCTATAGGTTTGCAACCCCCCTTTTTGTTAATCATGAAGCAGAGGTAAATGTTTTCTTTGGATCTCCAGGGGCCCTGTTATTCCCAGGGGCTTTGGGAAGAGCCCACGGCAGCAACCCTGGGATGGAGGAGGGCTGCTCTACATCCCCCCGCCACTTCTCTCTGGCTGAGGATGGGGTTGTCATCCCTGTCCCAGTCTAGAAAGCAACACACCAGGAGAGGGAAGAGGTCCCTGCCATCCCAGCAGTGCTTCCACCATCACAGAAGCCACACAGCACCCTCCTTCCCCAGCCCAAGCAGGTTTCTCCCACCACTGCTCCCTGTCTGGGATGCAGAGGCCAGCAAATAAACAGAGAGAAAGAGGAGGACCGAACAGAGCGCTTCCAAAAAGGGGATACAATGCATCTGAGCCAAAAATGACTTGTGAAAAACCCCACCACTGCCAACCCAAATACTCCAGGCTCAACTTGAAAGGCAAGCAGGATCTGCTATCGAGAGGAGAAAGCTACACAGGAGACGTCGCAGGCAAAGAGGAGGCAGCTTGAGGAATTCCTACCCATCAAGCTTTATTGTGTTATTCCAACTAAGCAGAGACAAAAAGACAAATCTCAGCTCCCTACTTTCATTTATAATTGAACCCAGTCCAGAAGGATGGAGCAAGTACCATCTGTAATGCAGAGTGCATTAGCAGCCGGCAGAATGAAATATTCAAATTACTGTAGGCTACCTCGCATTTCAATGACAGGGTTACAAAAACCTGACTTGTAAGTGGAGATTGGACTGGAAGAACAGAAAGTTTGTTTTTCCAGTGCATGAATTAACCTAACAAAATGTTACTTTCAGGAAAAAAAAATCATTTGCGTGGGTAATTCTTCAACATATCCCAACAGGCTCACAAGAAAAAAAAATATTATTCCATTTAGCTATCTTAATTGATATATTGTCCGGGGAGATGGAAAAGCTCGGGGAAAAAAGGGCAAGGCTTTTCCTTTTGGCTGAAGATACTAAATAAATAGACTTAGGTGTGCATGAACCCTTACCAACACATACGGGTCCTGCACACAGGGATGCGTGGCAGCACCTATGTGCATCCATGGGGTGTGTCAGTGCCAATACTTGCACGAGCTGCAGCCTTTCGATGCCGTGCACAATCTGAATATGCAAATCACTCCTTGATTTTCGTGCTTGTGCCTGCACCGGGATCCATTCGTTTTGATATCGTTAATCAGGGCTGCCGAAAAGCCTGACACAGTAAGTGGCTGTAGCCCCTAGCAGTAGTCAAGATAGAGTGACAGGCTCCATTTAAGATGTCACAGCATATAATAAAGTGTAAAACTATACTTAAAATAAACGAGATAGAAACAATAAACTTGACTCTGGGTTTGAACTTTCTGGGAGAGCAGCAGAGAGATGTGAGCACACGCGTGTGCAAGCAGGCAGGAGGCTGGGGTGGCTGGAAAGGATGGTCCCCCACCAGCCTGCCACCCAGGTGACAGCAAGCAGGGCTGCTGCCCACATCCTCTGAAGGAGCCAAGTTTCTCAGCAACCCCACGATAACAGCTAGTCTGCATGCGGGACATCTCTGGAGCTTCTGGAAGTGGATGTTAAGGAGGAGGAGGAAGACAAGAAGCCATAACTGGGATGTGCTGGGGACTGAGGGGACAGCCAGGCCACTACGGGCACTGCGATTCACGCACGGAGCCCACTGCAGGGGCTCAGCTTTGCTTCCAGCACCCCAGCAGAGAAGGGATTTACCCAACACACGTGTCACCTCCAGGCACCTGACTGGAGGTTGGGACAGCCTGGCCCAAACCACTCTTCCCTCCCAGGCACCCAGGGAGCCCCACCAGCTCCTGGCCATGCTCCTGGGGTGTCCCTTCCCCTCCATCCCCAGATGGCTGTGTCAGGATGGGATGGAGAGGCAGCAATGTCCTGAGCACCTCCAGCCTGGGCTTGGCCATGTGCCCCAGGGCTAGGAGCCACAGCAGATGCTGGAGCCCTTCCCTGGCAGGGTGAGGATGAGGATCAGGCCCATGCGGGGTGGGGGAGGCGTACTCACAAGTCCAAAAGCCCCATTTTTCTCCCCACATCACCTCTCCCCATCCCAAAACCTCCAGCGCGCCCGATGGCAGCTCTCCATGCTGAGACAAACCAGTCGCTCTCCCTCCTGCTAAGCAGTTAAATTAGAGAGTATTCAATTAATAACAGCTGAATATTCTGTCACATTTAGGAAGATGTATGGTAAGACAAGCGAGTTGTGATGTCTGTGACAGAAATGATAAAAGTTCTCCCGACACAGCCTGGCAGATACTTGGCTGGAGGAATCGCTTGCTCTCATGGACTCCAACGTCAGCACAGACACCAGGCCCAGCGCCGCCTTCAAAGGAGAGACGCTCCAAATTGCACGGCAGAACCACTGCCAAAATGGTTTGCAGGCAGCTCCCTCCCGCCCTCCTTCTGGGATCCATCTGAGATGCAGGGCCGAGATCCTGGAGAAGACCTTGGCCAAGACCTTGGCCAAGACAGGTCCAAGACAGTGCCTGTCAGCCACCACATGGTAAGCATCACTCAGCAGAAGCTCAAACCCTCCCCAGTCACCTAAAGGCCAACCCACAACACTCCTCCCTCCCAGGGCTGCCTCAGTTTACCCATCTGCAAAAGGGACAGCAATCACACCCCAAGCAACCCACCCCAGGGGGGACCGGGGCAGCGCTCGCATGGCACCACGACCACGGGCAAGTGCCTGCCATCTGGTAAGATGTTCTCCATCTAATTTACAGATGCGACACGGGCAGGGGACACACGGGAGTGGTGCTCACGAGGCCACCTCCTCTTCTTCTGGGGGGTTGTTTTTCACTGGTGTTGTTTGCGAACACAGTTTTGTTGCTAAGAAACTACCTTCATATTGCTCAGGGAGCAAAGACAAAGCAACCGTCAAAATAACGCTGTATTTTGACAGTAGCCAGATCGTAACCATAAATGATCCATTTTTCCTGCTCTCCTGTATGCTCATTAATGTGGTCTAAATACCATACTCCCATGTATAACCCGGACCCTGCACGCACACGCACGTGGCACACACAGGCGCTGGGGACCCGTGCCCCACGTGCGGGGGGCTCCCTCGCATCCGTTCATTCCCCAAGCGAAAGCTGAAGGAATCAGGCCCGGGAAGAGGAGGGAGCTCCCTGGGGAGGCCCCACGGCTCCCTTCTAGGCAGGAAGATGGCACAAGATCTTTAAGCAAGGGATACATGAGAAATAACAGGGAGAAGATAAGACCTCTGCCGATATCCACAGCAGCTAGCTCCGCGTGTCGGCCCTGGTTTGGGGACAAATGCAATTATCTGTTGGCTTAGGGTTTGTTGGGTGGGTTCAGGTTGCCTGTTGTGGGTATTTTTCAAGTCCCAGGGGAGAAAAAGTGGGGGGGAAAATGAAACCCATTCGCTGCTCAGTTTCTGAGGTGCTCTGTGCCTCTCGCTGCTTTCAGGGTGGGGAGATCCTGGCACACAGGGAGGATCAGAGCACCCCTTCACCATCAACTTGACACAGATATATTCCCAAACCAAGTTCCCAGGATCCTGAAAACCAGTTTACCAACGCACCCACCTCCTAGGGCAGGATGACATCTCTACTTTTCCTGCCGAAGCATCTCTGGCCTCTCTTTGCTGGTCTCACTGCAACTGGGAGGACCTGGATGGGTCCCAGAATAGATATGAAAAGCAATACATTTACCCCGGCTAAAAAGGCAGGAAAGGGACAAAAGTACCTCCAGGACAGCAGTAGCTGCAGGAAGATGTTTTTCTTGTGCTGATCCAGGACCATCCAGGATGATGCATGAAGCTAAAAGGCTTGGTGGACACGGTGGTGCAGTGAGGTTGGCAGCACCCTGCTCGCGCATGCTAGAGGAAAGCAAATGGCCTGTTCGCAAATGTCTCATGGGCCCAGAGGGCAGCGAATAAAAGTGGGGGGGAGGGGGGGGGGAGGGGAAAGACACCCGGGCTGTGCTCACTGACAACTGGGAATAAAAACTGCTTCACTGGAAAGCTTCGGCATCACAGCCAAGTGCCCTGAGTACAGGCAACATCCTGCTGTCAGGTGCCAGAGAGACAAGCAGAGCAGCGGGTCACTGCCACGCAGGCAGGGACACAGACCTCGGCACCTTGTACCCACCCTGCTGCAAAAGCCCCCTTCCAGGGCCACAGACCTGCTGCTGCTGATTTACAGGCAGAGGGAAAGGGCTAAAAGGCAAGGCTGAAACTGTGCCCTGTCATGCCAAGGCAACCCAAAGGGCCCCCGCACTTCTGGAAACCCCTGGTGCAAGAAAGGGTCACACACAGAATCCCACACACAGAATCCGGTGGCTCTCACCGCACCGGCAGGGCAGCAAACACGGACCTGCCATCCTCCACCACCACCACCCACCCGTGGCGATCACCAGGTCGAGAGCTGGCAGCGAGGGGCTGTATCCCTCTGCTCCACATCCCTCGGCGCACACTTGTGCGGGCAGCGATGCTCCAGGCAGGGACCAGCAGAGCAGCGCCCTGCCTTGGGTGCTCTTTAGGGTGAGTCAGGAAGAGAACTGAATTCTCTTCCCAGCTGTGGGAAGCGATCCTGCAGTATCTAGGGACCCTTCCCCTGGGCCAGCTGGAGCATGGCTCTAGCTGATCCCTTGCTCAAGCAGCAAGATGCTCCTGCACGTTCCCAAAACACCAGCCCAGCACCGAATGGCCTGTACCCCGTGGAGCAGCAGCTTGCCACGTGTGCTTTCCCTGCCAAAACCCCCAGCTCCACCCCACAGTAGGAGAAAAAGGGAAGGGCGAGAAGAGCTCTGCTGAAACCCACCAAACCCCAACCCACATTTCTCCGCAGCAGAACAAAGCCCTTGGCAATCTCTTCTCCACTTGGGTCCCCCAAACCACATGAAAGCGGCATTTTTCTGGGCTAATTACACAGGCTGCTCTGAGCCTCCTGGCAGAATACGAGCTGCAAAGGCAGACATCAAAGAGCTCCCAACTTTAAAATAAATAGAGAGCAAAGACAGCGCAGTCCATGGGAGATCTTTCCCTGTTGCCTGCGCTGGCTGCTCAGGTTGAACGTTGGAGGTGACTCGGTTCACGAAGCCCCCGGCAAGGAAAGCCAGGGGAAGGGGGGGGGCGGGGGGAGAGCAGCTAGATTTTATTTGCATGGCACATTCCCAGCAGGCAGAGGCAAGGAGCAGGGGGTTGGTCCTTGCAGGACCAGACCTGGTCACAGCACAGCTTTCTAAGGCTTCCATCCAAAGGAAGGACCTTGTTGGAAGGTATCTGCTAGCTGGGGTGGGTGAGCTGTGGGGGGCTGGATGGAGCAGCCAAGGTCGGGTTGTGGGAGAGGGTGGGATAGGAGTCACTGCCACATGCCAAGCGTGGTGGCTGCCATCACACCTGGTCTGAGCACCAGCCCTGGGCGCCGTGTGCCTCAGTTTACCCAGAGTTAACACCTAGTGCACCTGGAGCTTTGGAGATAGTATTTTCCAAACACGTCCCTCACCCTGCAAGAACCTTCACCCAGGTCCTAGCAACCTTCCAGAGGAAGCCTTGGTCCTGCTCAAGCAGAATCACAGCCTGTCCTTGCATCTATCTCCTAATGGACCAGAAACCTGAGCTCTGCTGCTTCCCATTCATTTGGCAGAGGCACATTTTCTGTCCCCTCCAGGAAAGGGGCACCAGCCCCAAACCCCCGGCACCCCTTGCCGATCCATCCCCCCTCCTGGCCCCGAAAGCGGCAGGCTCTCCTGGCTTTCAGCAGGACACCCCGATGTGCTGGGTGTGATTTGCATTGGAGATGACTGGTGAAGATGAAGTCATCCTACCAGCTCCTCCAGCCCCCACCTTTCACCCTCTCCTTTGGGCTTCATAAGGCCTTACAGCACGGCCAGTACACGCTCCGCAGAGGAACCAGCCCTTGCTCCTTCTCACTGATGAGTGCAGAGATGCTTCCAAAACAGCAAGGCATGACCAGAAATCCTATGGGTCTTCAGGCGCTGGCCCTTCCATGGGCAGTAATTACCCAGGAGTGCTGCCGCGAGACAATTCTGCAGTGCCTCGGAAAAGGACAGGGGCAAGGAAATCCACAGGGGATGCTCCGATATTCAAGAAGGTCAGCACACAGAAAGCTGTCATGTAAGGGATGCCAACCGTGCTCCTGCACCCAGCCTGGTCCAGCCCTTGGTCTCTCCGCTTCTCCCCAGTCTTGGCTTCAGGGGTGCAGGGACTGAGGGAGGTACAGGAGGAGGGCTGGACTGCACCCCGCTTCCTCCCAGAGAGGCGAAGGAAGATGAAAGGAAGGGTAAGGCTGGGATGGCCGAGCGTGGGATGCGAGGGGAAGGTGTCAATTAAAGCAATGAGGCCCTCCGCATCCCCGTGCCTGACAGCCGGGCTGAGCGGAGCTGACAGCCGGAGCGCCGGCTGGCTTCCCCGTCTCGCTTGCCGGAGCGCGCTTCCCCCCGCGCACCCCCGGCTCCAAATCGGCAAGGCTGGGGCATGCGGACACCGGCAGCGGCATGGTGTCCCTTCCCCTGCCCCCAGAGATGCTCCTAATAACGGGAATGATCATGATTTGGGGCTTAAGCAGGCCACGGCCAGCCTGGGGGCGGATGGCAGGGAGGCAGTTGGGGGCCGGGTGGGATGGCAGAGGGAGGCACCGCATCGCACTGAAATACCTAACGAGCAAGTGCTGCCAGGCCTCAGCCCCTGCGCAGGATGGCATCAGTCAGGTGCTGGGATGCAGGGAAGGTGGCGATCCAGAAGACACCAGCTGGCAACATGCCCCCCGAACCGCCCCCTCCCCGGACAGCCAGCCGCCTGCATCTCTGCTCTCCCTTGCCTCTCCCCTGGGAATCGCATCCCGGGAGCTCCTGCTTCACCCCCTGCCTGCCCTCCCCGCAGGCTCAATCCGATTACTGCTGATACACATCTCCTCCTGGGCTCCAAAACACGCTCTTCCCAGCTGAAGGATTCGCAGGGACACGGAAAACTTGTCCTGATTGCGGCGTTAATGGTCGTGTGGCCCATGTCATCACCAAAATGGCCTTAGGGGGAGAGTTGATGGGTCTCTGAAGTCATCAGGACTACCCCACCTCATCTTGCTCCCCTTATTAAAACCATTCATCCTGGGAGCTAAATGAATATGTTTCATCTTCAAATGCTGAGACACAACAGCAAGCAGGCAGAGATCTAATAGAACAATACCCATCTAATCATGCCGATTTTTCTCTCCCCATCCTGCCTTCATATTACACGCGCGGCCGCGAGACCAAGCCAGGGCCGCAGGCAATGGGTGAGGACGGGCCACGGCCCGCACCTGGCTCTGCTGCCACCACCGCACCTCGTGTCCCCCCTACCCACAGTAGGGTCTTCCACCCTCTGCTGTGGTGGAAAAAGCCCCAGGACTTTTAAAACTAATAAGCCTGATAGATACTGAGCCTAACAAGTCTAAGGGAGCCAGGGAAGCAGGGCAGGCCCTCCGTCATCAGCAGACCCCTGCTTCCCCTGGGAATATTGCATGCCGTACTGTCCATGAATCATTTTGGCGCTCCTTCCCGCACCCACCGCAGGTTTTCCCAGCTCCTGTTCCCTTAGATACAGGGTTGATTTTTTCCCCTTGTTTGCTAAAGCACGATGCTAGAGGAAGCGTAACAATTTTGTGTCTCTCACATATTAAGGGTCTCCAGCAAGGTCCTCGGCTGGGGATGGGGTGGCGGAGGACACGGCAGGTGGGAGCGTCGTGAAGGGCTGGGGGTGGGAAAGGTGGTTAATCCATCGCATCTTTCAAGAGCCTGCCAGAGACGCCGCTGGTCTCCCCTTCCTAACCAGGGTTTGCACAGCAAATCCCTGCTCTATCTAATTATTAACGATAATAACGGTGGCTGGCTCGCTGGATGCCATCTGGAGCCCTGCCACGCGTGCCCGCTGGCCCCAGGAGGGCCGGGAAGGGGGTGACCCACGGGGCGAGGGCCAGGGCCAGGGGCTGGCCAGGCGGTGGGTACCAGCTCAGCATCGCCCTGAGGACCCGGTGGGCCCACCCAAGCTGCCGTGCTTGTGTTCGCTGCTGTGGCAGGCTTCATAAGGCTCCGCTCTTTGACTGGCGTTGAGTTTATGTGAAAGTAATTAACAGTAATTAATCCTTAATTACAGTAATTAGCCAAGTCGCAGTAAATTAAACCACATCTGGAGCAGATGAGGGCTTCTGAACGGAAGGCTAGTGCAGGCGACAATCGGAGAGATGCTGAATTCATCTGACAGCATCTGATTAAGGCTACCTGTTGCAAGCTGCTCATTTGCATCGTGTTTTTGTTTGTGTTTGGCAGTAACCCTTTCAGCCGGGCTCCCACCCCCCAACTCCACTCCCCCTGCCTGTTTCTACCTCCCCATCTGCCCCTGCAGAGCTGCGTGGATCTGCAAGCAGAAGGGAGCAGCTCCAACCCAAGAGCCAAGGGTCTCCCTGCCACCCTCTGCAAGCAGCCCAGGGGATGAGGAGCTGCTGGGCTCCCCCGAACCCTCCAGAGAGCAGGAGCTGCTCAGGGGGTGGTATATAAACCACCCACCCCACAGGTAGGCACTGGGCAGGGGGCAACTGAGCAGGATGGAGACAAAGCAATGGAGGCAGCCAGCTTTGCTCCTCAGTTTCCCTGCGCCATAACAGCTACAATAATCGTAATCATAATAATGATAATAATAATAAAAGATCTGGACTCCAAAGGGGAGCACATTACCAAAAAGGGGCAGGCTATTATTAATACCACTCAGCATTTACCCAGCGCCGTGCTACCTCAGAGACCTTTGCTGATGTTTAGCCATGCTCACAAGGAAGGGGAAATCCTTCCCTTCCCTTTCTTCCAGCAATGGGGAAAGCACAAGACGGAGAGGCAAAACAGGGTCCGAGAGGCTCAGCTACAGCTTGTCATGTCTGAACGCTAAGAGCAAGCTCAGGGAGCAAACTACACCGTCCTGATTCGGTTTCATGCCTTCGTCCCACACAGCCAGGATGCATGGTTGGCTCTGAGCTATTACAGAAAACTGGGGACAATTCAGAAAAATATCTTTCACTCTTCTGGTCCTCAAACTGCATCACTCACCAGCACCCCAAACTCTGGGACAAGGTTTGCTGTCAAGGCAGAGAGAAGCCAATGGGATTTCAAGAGTAGAACTGCAACCATGGCGGTCCAAAAGCAATTGCCTGATTTCACTAGGTATTGCAAAAGCTTCGGGCCTTAATTGCACGCAGTTAATGAGCATGAAGGTCCTGCGTATCTTGCCTTTTCATCACACAGTACAGAGTGGATGGGTGGTATACCTAGGCTCCAAAGCCTAGGCAGGGAGTGTTAAAAACCCCTTTGATACTGAAATACTGCCTCGCCTCTGGAACTGAAACCATCCAGCTAAAACACCCACCAACCAGCCAATGTCTAACGCCTGTCCGACCCAGAAACAGACTTCGCTGTTGTGTCTCAGTTGGAGAAAGGGGAATTCACAGCTTTCACCCCCTCCCAAGGAGAAACGTGGTGTTCCTCAGCCCCCAGGGCCACCAGTCACCAAACGGAGCAGGAAAAATTAAGTAGACTCAAGTGATGCTCCACCAAACCTCACCTTCCTGAACTAGGCAGGTGCCTGAACATGGATGCTACCTCAAGAGGGCTGCGCCTGGTGCAAGAACTGTGTGTGCCTACCCAGGGTGAAAGGATTTTGCAGTCAACTTAAGAGTGGGGAGGGTTCCTGATTCACACCCCTAAAACGAACTCACACCGTCCTTCCAGTGCAATTTTACTTTCAATCAATAGTTTTCTAAATAGATATTCCATCAGCTTTGTACTTGAGATCCTTCACAGCTATGGCATTTACAGCAAATCACATTATTTTGCTGCAGCCAGATTTTTGGCTAAAAAATATATATATTCATATGAATAAAAGATTCCCTCGCAAATGTCTTCAAGAAATACACCCCCAAAATCCACAATGCCAACATTTTGCCTTGCACAAAAATAACATAAAATGGGAAGCTGTAACCAAATACACAAACCTGCTCTGGCCAGGCAGAAAGATTGCAGGATGTTGCTCTGCTCCAGAAGCAGCAATGACCTCAGACGGTTTAATGGTGGAGGCAGGAAAGCCTGGCTGGGCCTGCTTCTTCTCCACAGGTATCAGCCAACAGCTATCTGTACAGACCATAGATGCTAAAGATATGGCCTTCAAAGCTGCAAAACATTCAACATCTCAGCTAGGGTGAATAGCCAACTCTCCAGTGCGTGGGCAACTCAATACTCTTGGGAAGATGGGCACTGCAGACCCAAATATGTGTTTTATTTTAGCTTGTGTGTGTCTTTGCGTCCAAATTTCCTCCAGTCTCACTTAGCTATGCAACTTCATCTCTACACCCATAAGGAAGCCCCCTCCCCATGCATTGAAAGGCTCAAGAGAAACAGCTCCTGCAACGGCTCCCAAGACAATTCCCAGCTGTCCCACCCTGGATCAGGACACAACAATACCTCTCTCCCCAGAAGACAGTGTAGGTGAAGTGGTGCAACCTCCCCTGCTTGCCTGCCCATTGCTCCTCTCAAAGCTGGCAAAGACTTGCAGGAATATGAGGACCAGGGTCAGTGCTTTCTCCAAGATGCATCAACAATGTTGCTGTTAGGTCCAACTAGACCCAAAGCTAAAAGCTCCCTAAACCTCCGGCGTTGCTCAGCCTAGTCATCCTACCTACTTGCAACCGGTACATCTCAAACTTTCAGGCCTGTATCCTTCATGGTGGTTCCAACCTGCGTAAGTAGCAACAAGTCCCTCCGGCTTTTACTTACGTGGTTGGGAACACAAGTCGCCAACGGTAACAGACCTTCCATGCTGGTGGGGCGACGGTTAATGCCACCAAGTTGACCCTCTCTACCTTTTCAAGCCCAAATAATTGGGACATTTTGCTGCAGAAGCCCAGAGCAGTCCAGTGGTTGCTCCATTCCCAGTAGTTTCACACCAGGTCCAATGAGAAATCCAATACAATCACAGAAAAATTAACGATACTGCAAGGGGGAGAGGCACATCTCGCTTCTCTCCAGGGGAAGGGAGATGAGGCCATACCCAACGACACGGCCAGGTGGACTTCCTCACCCACCAAATATCACCATTTTTGGACCCAACATGCTACTGTGGAAGTTTTAACCTGAAAATAGAATGTGTGCGTGGCAAAGTTCCCAAATAAAACCAAGTAAAACTAAGCCTCTATGCCTTACAGCCCAGGAAGGTACCATGGCCCAAGGACCTGGGGCTGGGGAGGTGAGACACGGCGGATCTGCCCAGCCCTGCCAGCGACCTGGCGCAGATGCGCCTGCCATTGCAGACGGACGCACGCACGCCTGTTTTATGGACATGTGTGCGGTCCTTTCAGGCCGAAGACTCAGGTCCCTCCTCATCTGCACAGTTCGAATTAATTATACACTTTAATTTCATGAATTATTAATTTGATTCTGACTCGGCAGCTTACGATTATCCAGCGCTACAGACTATGCAATTCCAGCTTCATTAAAACATCACCAGCTGCCTGAGAGACAGACATTAAATAGCAGAGAGTAATAATAAAATTAAGCTCCCTGCGCATAGCAACAGAGTCTTCCCCAGCCGCACACGGTGAGGGCCCAACTGGTAAATAGGTCCCTTCCAGGAGCTCCATTCCCCTCCTGAGGCTGGTCGCACCCCGCTCCTTCACTGGGAGGATGCTGCTCCCGAGGCACGTGGCAGTGGAGGACCTGGGGGTGTGCAAGAGCACCCCTGGGATGGGTGGCACGACCGGGCGATGAGGGCGAGCGGCATCCCCCTCCCAACGCCCTCCTCAGCGCCCGCAGCAAGGACGGGGAAGGCTCCAGGGCTAACATCGCCTCCAAATAAATAAAGCCGGAGCGCTGCCTCCCAGCGTCTCCCTGGCAAAACAATTTATAGAGGGAAAATGTCGGAATTTAGACATTCCATTTAGCTGCTTCAGAAATCTAAGGACCCCAAACCTTGTGGGATTTGAGAAATCGATGGAATTAATTAAGGGAGATGTCCAGCAGTCTCTGCTAAGTAATCAGCAGGTACAGTAGACCTGAAATTCTATAAAGAAAAATGGGAAGGGATGACATTGAAGGAGGCAGTGGGGATTAAAAAATGAGCATCCGAGTGGTAAAGGCGCACACCCATTGATCGCTGCATTACGGATTAAGGCTTCAACGAGCAGCCAGAAGATTCTGTAGCAGAAAATGGTTACAGAGGATGAGCATGAGCAGAGCGGATATATATAACCTCTGACAGCCGGGAACAACTGAGAGACAGAGGACAGCTCTGCGGCGAACCCCGGAGCAAGAAAGTTTTGGGGAAGGGGAGGAAGGGGAAGCTGGGGGGTGGGGTGGGGGGCTCGGGGGGAGCCATTTTGTGCGAGGGAGACCTGCCTGGGAGGAGGCAGCAAGTCCCCTACCCACCCCGGGGAGGAAGGTGGAGGGGGGCACCCAGAGCCAGTGCCAGATGGGGAGCCATGGGGGTGGGCAGCGATGTGGGGAGGGGGTGTGCTGGCCTGGGAGGCCACTCCATCAGCAAGGAGTTAACGCCTGGGAAGGAGGCGCAGAACAAGCGAACACAAACGCACAGACCAGACTCGCCTGCCTGGCTGCCAGGCCTGCCACAGGGCTCCCCAGCCCAGCTTCACCTCTCCGCCGGGGGCTCTCGAAGAGACCACTGCCTTTAACCCTACGCCCCTTGGCACTCCTGTGCTTTGGTTGCCCAACCATCCTGCCACAGATGACCGCATCCAAGCCTGGGAAGGCACCGTCCCCACTTAGACCATGTCCACACGGCAGCAGCTTCCCGAGGTCGCTCTACCCACAGCACAGCCACAGGATGCACAGCTGCCTGCCCCCAAAAGCCAGGCTGGACCCTCCTCGCCAGGGCAGCCGCGGGCAGCAGCAGGCAATGCCATGTTCAGGGGCAGGTCGCCGGTGAGCCCCATCCACCCCCAGGAAGGAAACAAGTAGGGCATGATCATGTCTTCAGACACTCCGGGTATGTATGGGAGGGGGATAAAGCAAGATCACCCAAGAGGTGCCACCCTGAAACCCCCAGCCCCCAGCCACCCCACTGCACAGCACTGGCACCACATCTATGCCATCATTTGGGACCAACCACAGACCAGATGTGCTTCTCCAGAGGTCCCAACCATCGCCCAAACCACCGTACCCGACGACGCTGTACAGCAGCTGGCTCAGACAAGGCTTCAGCAAGGTGGTGAACTTGATTTTCCATGCTTAAAACGGATCCTCACTGAGAACATTACAGCCGCATCCGATGCCTTGTGCAAACAGAGCTGCTGCCTGGAGGAACCCCTTGGGAAGCAGCAGTACCCCACCCAGCCATCCTGCCTTCCTGGTCAAAACTGAATTGGGATTGTTGGAACATTTCAAAGGAAAATTTCAAAAATAAAATCACACCCCCCCCGGCCGCAGGGCCGGCCCCCCATCACCCTCCAGCCTGCTCCTTATACATACGCATTGTTGTAAGCCAACACGAGCTAAAAGTCAGCGGTGCCAGCACACGCGCACAGCTGGAGGGGACCCTCACTTTGCTGGGAGGCACAGACTGGCCAGGTGCAGCAGGGAGAAGGGCTCACCTCACGCATGGATGCAGCCATGGGGACCCAGCTGCTTTGGGAGGTGTCTGCAAGCTAGCGAGGCTGGTGAGGCCGAAGCCCGCTTCCAGCGATGGGCTGTCTGCAGCTCTGTGGGTGCCTGGACAGGTCCGGCAGCCCTTGTGCTTCCATCCCAGCACTGCTGCTCCCACCACCACTCCGTCCCCCACAGAAGTATCTCCATCCTTCAGCCCTTAAATATCTTTCAAAAATCTGTTGGGGACCAAAAAAGCGCGCCTGAAGGTCACGGGCATTTTGAGCCAAACTCAGTGAGGGGGTCCTGGCTGGGGCAGGGTCTGCAAAAACATCTTCCCTCTGCAGATGGACCACCTCCCCAGTCCTGCAGGAATCACACAGCTGTGCTTGCATGGGCAAACTGCACGGAGCATCTGGGTTACCCCTCTTGCGTGGCTCTGGGAGACAGAGCAGGACACCAAGTGGACCTTGTCCCCTTCATCATCAACAAAGACAGCGTCATCTTCTTCACTGCTAGCTGAGGGACATGGAAACCCCAGTCTCTGTGCCAAGCAAACCACAGGGACCAGAGGGCGCAGCATGGGTAGCTCCTGTTCCAAGCTGAAGTGAGATGCTCCTGCGTGCAGGAGGAGGAGCCCCAGACCCAGCATGACAAGACGCCAGCATAAAGAGGCCATAACCTCAGGAGAAAGATGGGTCTAGCAGATGCAGCAGCATAAAAGCTGCTCATCCCTTCTCCCCAGAAAGGCTTTGTCTGTGCCCAGGCCAGACTCTGATGGCTCTCTCTGTCCCCACGACTCCTCACATCCTTGGATCAAGCCCCTCCGGCTCCAGCTCTAGGTTCCCTCAAGCCAACTCCAACCTGCCTGCAGGCAGGAGCCGCCAAACCCACAGCCCGAGCCAACAGCAACGCCTCGGAATCACACTTGGGAGGCCTTACGGGTGCCCAGCGACACGTCAGGCGGTGTGTGTTTTACAATCCATGTGTCGAAGAGCCCTGAGCAAAGGCTGTAGCAGATGCAGAGCATTCAGCGCATTCCTTCCCCTGGCTGCATTACAGCAGGAGGCAGGGAGCAGCCCCGGCCTCTGCCCCCCGCCTCCCCAGCCCCCAGCAGGCATTTGGCATCCAGCACCACGAGCTCCCGGGGCAGGCATGCTCGTCGCCACAAACATCCTCCCTCAAAGCAGGACGCCTTCTCCCATGGGGCAAACATTAGTGGGACAACTGGAAACGTTCAACTTGATTATAATGCTTTAAGAAAAGGTCACGGTGAAATTTCAGCGCTTTACCTTGAGCTCTGTTTGTTCTCTGCAGGATGAGATGGGAAGAGTCAGCTTGCCCTGGCTCGTGGCATCCGCGTAGCTCTGATTGCATTTCACGGGCCGGCAGCAGGCTCTTGAACCACAGCAAACCCCCCAGCTCTGGGGACCAAGATAAGTCACTGCGGACATGCTTGTAGGGGCACGTGCTGGACCACCACACACTGTAGCTGGACCACCACACCATAGCCAGACCACGTTTTCACTCCGAAAGTTGTCCAACCCTTCGTTCATTTTGCCCCGTGCTTGCACTTTTGCTGTCAAAACAGGCCAAATACACCCAAAACGCACGGAAAAGCAGCCAGCAATTCCTAGACAGCGTGTCCCTCGGAGTCAGGAAGGTTTTCCAGCATAACATTTGGCTTCGTCTTTTCAGGCCTCAAAAGGGAGCTGTGGCCAGAACTGCAATGAGGCAGCAGCACTGCGGGACTCCAGCATCACTCAAGCGTCACCCAGACCACAGATGACCCTCAGCCACTACACCAGCCCCACCAGCAGCTTCCCCTGCTCCTAGAGAGGGAGGACAAGCAATGGCAGCCAGTACTGAAGGACTGACATGGCTTCTGCCAGCACTATGAGCAGGACCAGGTCTCAGACCTCACTGAGCAGCATGCAGCTCAGGAGCATCCCAGCTTCCCCAGCACCTATCCTTGCACAATTGCTTTGGGACTCATTAACAAGCCACTTTGCTCTCCAAGCTGAGGTGCGCAAGGACAACCCACCAAAAGGCCCACAGCTGGTGCAGAAGGTGACCAGCACTCCCCAAAACACATGGGCACAGGAAGAGGAGCAGCCTAGCATCCCTCCTCTGCGCATCGGAGTGGGAGCAGCTCTGACCTGCAGCAAAGGGTTTGCTATCAGTTGGGCGAGAGAAAAACCAAGGTCAGTTTGTGGCCAACTGCCCCCAGCAACGTTCCTGCTGCAATAATTAAATCTGTCGTCCAACTATTTGCTGCTGGGGGAGGTCTCAAAGGGTCTCCAAGCAGAGCGAGGAGATAAGCACTAGTGGACACGGAGCCCTCTGCAGCCACTGGGGTTGGGGCTGCCAGGTCTGGGTCCAGGCAGGTGGAATGAGAGGGAAAGCCTCTGGGAGCTACCTTCAGCTAGGATGACTCCCCTGGAAAAGGCAGTCAGCAGAGGGTTTTGGGGGCAGAGTTTAAAACAGCCGCTTCCAGCAAACTGGACCAAAAGCTCGAGGCGCCAAGTGCTCTCGCAGCACCTGGAGGTGTCTGGGAAGGGCGCAGCATCCTTCCCCGGAGGTGGTGGTACAATCCAGCTTGCAAAGTGCTCCCCCCAAAAGGGGAAACGGTCTGAGACACCACCACAGCGCAAATGATTCTTTCCTGATGCCTGCTGATGCAGTCAGAGCGCAGGGCTGGCATGACACTCCTCCGTGAGTTAGGACACAGTTGGTGGGTCCCCTCGGCAGCATCCTTCCACTGAAAGCCAGCCTCAGCAAAGGCAACGCCTGCTTCAAAGCCGGGGAGGGCAGAATCAACTCTTCAGCTTGTCGGTGGGGCCGTGGCAGACCCAGGAGGCAGGCAGGCCCTTGTCCCCGCAGCGCCTGCTCTTGCTTTTCCGGAGCACACAGACGCACCTGCCCGCGGAGCCGGGATGCTGTATTCCCACCACTCCGGCAGTGCCACTCGCAACAACTCCCAGCTGCTGCCAAAAGGTATTTTTAGCTGCATTATTTATTTGAACACCTGCCTGAGACTTCAAGGCAGAGTACAGAGCCTGAGCAGCGGAGGGAGGGAGGGAGGAACAGCGCAGGGAGATCTGGACCACTTCCACTGGAAGATTCGAGAGCGGAGACACGGTGCAATGGAGCAAGACTCGGGCCATGCCGAGGAAGAAGACGGTTTGGCCGAGATCACACACCTACACCACAAACAGCACCGGGTTAACCCAGCTGCTGGGAACAGTCGAGTACCAGTTCAGACTGGGAAGATGCTCTAGCCACCTTCCTTGAGAGACTGCCTTCAGGGAAATTGGGCTCGTTAGGTATCCAGCCACACATGATTTCAAGATGCTCTGGCCCAATGTGGTGTCTGCAGCCGAAACACCCAGGTCTCGCTGCTGTGCATCGTTCTTCCGCATAATCCCATTTTGGGGAGAAAACTCAGCAGAACTGCCCTCTTTCAAAATGCCTTTTCTCTGCACAAAACCGATTCCACCCCAAAACCAGCCCGCTGACCTGTTTTGGAGAGCCACCCCCAGAGAAAAGAGGACAAAGCAAGCAGAAGGCGAGGGAAGGAGGGATGCTGCAAGGGAGGACAGACGTACTTCACTCTTCTTCCCAAAGGCGGAGATGCCCTCAGGGGTTGGGGGGGGGGGGGGGCATGGGGTAACTGAGGGGTACACGGAAACGATACAACACCCCTGCGTTATTTTTGCACATGCCTTTCTTGCCACCCCATTTACTGATGTGAACAAAACCCGCTGCCTCCCTGCCCTTCTGCTCAAATAATCCCCCCTTTTTCACTGAAATCAGCCAGGAAAAAGGAGGGGGGAGGGGGGCGGGAAAGAGAAAAAGGAAAAAAAGAAAAGATCATCTAAAAATAAAGGCCAGGCCAGAGTATGTGCCTCTTGGTTGGGCTCCTGTGCTTACAGATCTGCTTATTTTGGCCTATCTCTCCCCAGCGATAAGGCAGCTAACAGCCCGTTATCAGCCAGTCGGTGAAAATGTGCTCCAGCCTGATTAGGGCTCAGTCTTTGCCAAGGTTATAAACAGCCGTTATCGTTCTCCCAAACAGAATAATCCGGACAGTATCAGCTCAGAAACATATGGGCCACACAGCGAAGATAGCCGCTGACGGACACTTCATTTTAATTGTAACGAGTGGTTAGCAGCAGCCTCCAGACAACAGACACAACTGCCCAATTGGCAGCGGGTTTGCATCTCCTCCTGCATCCCTCCTCCCTCCTGCTCGCTGCCGGTTTTTTTCTCCTCTCCCCTCTGCCCTCCTCCTCTCGACTTTGCAGACCCCTGGGTGAGCAACCTGTAATGCTGGGAGAGCCCTGCCCCGTTCCCATGGGGCTGGGGGGAACTGGGCAGGCAGCACCCTCCTTATCTCCGCAGGTGGAAAACCAGCACGGGCCAGTGTGGCCATGTCACACCTGATGTGCTTGCGGCCCCGCTGGCGTGCGCAGGGAGCGGGGCGGTGCACGAGGCCGCTGCGATGGCGGGGAGGCACCTGCGCCCACCTCTCCGCAGGGGACAGAGGCAGGGTGACGGGTCCCCACCGGAGAGCGCAGGGTCCCCGCGCCTGGGTCCCCCCTCCGTGCAGCACATCCCAGCGTTTCCTCGCTCCCTGCCCGCGTGCCAGCTCGGCAGCAGGCAGGGTGCGGGAGGAGGGGCAGCAAACCCTCATTTCACATTCTCCCGGTGTCCCTTCTGTGTCATACTTCTTTTTTTTTCCCCCTTTCCCCCCTCCCTCTTCCCAAAAGGGGTGGTTTAGCTCAGAGAGTCTTAAACACATTTGCATTCCCAAGACAAGCTTAGGCATAAATTCATCTCAGTGCACGGGTCTTTTTTTCTTTTTTCCTCCCCATCCTCCTTCTTTTCCTCCCCTCTCTTTTTCTCTCCAAACCCAAAATGAATTCAGAAAGAACCCTTGCAATTCCAGCACCGTTGCACTGCGCAATGCAGGATTACAAGGGATCTGAGGGCTTTCCTTTTCTTCCGACTCACGGCGTGCGGTGTTGCCGCTTGGTTTTGTTATTAACAATATGCAGGAATAAGGCTCTTAGCCCCATTAGCTGCACTAACCTTCTTTCCACCTTCTTCTCCAGCCAGCCCTGGCTCTCAGAAATCACACGTGAGCTCCAAACCCCCTGCAGTCCAAAAGCAGAGGGAAAAGGGGAAACCCCCCGAAAAACCCCACAGCAAAAATGTTAACGTGGGGGAGGCAAGCTGAAAACCTTAGGGGGACCCAGGACTGAGCTTCGAGCCACAGACGCTTTCTCAGATAATCTGTATTCCTATCTCGGTGCCAGCGGAGCTGTGATCAGAATATCCAAGGTCTCATAAAAGATTCAGGGCTTATTGACTTCCCTGCCTTCCCTGCCAGTTCGTGGTGCTCCTGCCTGCTCCCGCTCAGCCTCCAAAGCACTTGCTGCCCCCTGCAAGCTGCCACTGCACATGCCAAAGTCGAAGACACCTAACTCCTGCGGCTGTGCTGGCCCAGGTGGATGTCCAGACTAAGCTGGGGAATGTATTCCTGGCCCCCAACTCCAGCACGAGGCATTTCAGGAGAGCCTTTGCGCCAATGGACATCCCCACTCCAGAGCAAACCCCTCTTAGATGTCCCCATGGCCATTCCAGCAGCACCAGCCACTGCGGCGGGCAGGCGATGCTCCACACGCAGCAGGCAGAAAAGCCAATTTCTGAGTTATTTTAATTCAAGTCACACGTTTAGGTGAAATCAACTCCAAGCTGGAAAAGAAGACTTACAGCAGGGACCCCTCAGGAGCAGGTTTCCCCCCAGATCATACGTGGGACGAGCTCTCCAAGGGCTGCCTTTGGCTGCACTGCAGCCTAGTTTTGCTGCATAAGCAGCCCCCAGAAAATGTGCCGACCAGAGAATCCAGTCCCTGCAAATTTACGACCAGTATTACTCGGCCGCTGCCTTAAGGAGAAGGCAGAGGATGGGGGCAGGCACCCAGCCCTCTGGAACATGCCATCCCACCATCGCTCACATAGTTATTGGGTTTAGGCACAAAATATCAGGTGAATGGTGAACACGGAATGAATTGTGTAGTTTACATACTGGAGGTCTTCATACATGAATTACACAGAGATGCCCATGAACACCACATACAACCAAGCACAATATAACCATCAAATCCACCCAGGCGCCCTATTAATTATATTTCCGCATCACCTAAAAGCCTTACAGGTGCATCAAGACTCCATACTAGAAGGCACTGCACAATATAGAAAATAAATCCATATAAAAATAAAATACTGCACAGGAACATATGGATTTATATATACATATATGCTCAAACACACACGCACACGTTTGTTTACATACCGTATGTGCATACACCCTCATACAGCACGTGCATATACACCCCCGCAAGGCATACCCAGACATGTACATATATACGTACCTGCACACAGATATAGACTGTTTATACATACACAAACTATACAAACGCTCTACGCACCCCGCTTGGTGACAGCTCAGATTTTCAGTAATATCATAATATTATTTTTTAGATCAGTTAAGGTATAAAATGTGCGCTCTCTCAGTCTTTAATATTAATAAGTCTTGTAACTAGCAGTTTCTCGTAGCTCCGAATTCTTGAGCACAACTAGAAAGGGCACTTATCCTGAAAAATCTAATAAATTTACAGTTTTATATACTTCCTTCAATTGTAAAAGTCTTGTTCAATAAACTTTAAAATGCCACTATAGAGCAATAACACAGACAGTATAAACCCAGCCCTGGGAAAGCTGTGCAACCAGAAATTGTTCCCCTTTCTGCTACAGCAATAAAGTTTTATATGTTTGAACTGACTGTAAAAAGGTTTGAATGTTGGCAACTGGGGAATAATCTGTCTTCTTTATAGTTATTATCATATTTCCCACAAGACCCTTTGGTCTGTGTCAATCCTTCTCGTATATGACACCTTTGTACTGTCAGCGAAAGCAAGAATACTTAACTTTTTGCGTGTGCGCGCGGCTGTGACTGGAGGTCCTTTGCTCTGCTTTTCTTCAGATTACAGCACCCGGGAATAAATTACCTGTGACGTGCTGCAGTGGAAGCCTTTTACCAAATCAAGCTGATTTGGAGTGCAAAGCTCATAAAAAAAAAAAAAGGAAAAAAAAAAAAAAAAAGAAAAGAAAAAGGGATTTATGGACCAGTTCTCAAGGTACCAGGGTTAGGAGTGGCTGCCACTGAACGGGGATGCTGCTGTCCCCGTGGCCCCCCAGGACACTGCGGTTGCACCCCTGGGACAGGCAGCATCCCCCATCGGTGGCATCTCCCTGTTGCTCTTTCATAACAGAATTTGGTTTGAGACTGGCTCCTCCTGTCTCTCCACCACCATCTTAAGGCGAGGGCAGGTCCAGGTTCAGCAGTTGGAGCCAGAGCACTCAGACCCCTCCTGGACAAAACGTTTTGGGGATTCTTGCTGAACCCCAAAGAAATCTGATCCAGACCCCAAAGAAGCAGTAGGCAAATGCAAGGAAATTCCTCAAACTCATCCATTTCACAAACAGATGATGTTTTAATCGGTTGCAATATTTAACTAGGAGTTCACAAACCAAGATGAAGACAAATGTCACGAGACCTACAGCAAGCCTGGACCTTGGTACCACCCATGCAGGGATGATGTCTGCATGAGCCGCTGCGGTGGCAGCTGTGGGGTGCAAGGATGCAGGGGAACCCAGTCCTTCAGCCTTCAGCAGCCCCATGCCACACGATCCCCAACCGCGGGCCATCTTTCAGGTGACAAAGATGAGGCTCAATCAGAGATTGAGATGTCAGAAGAATTGATGTTAAAGCACGTTTGGAAAATGAAAAATGAGGAGTCACCAGGACCAGATAATACCTGCCTAAGAGTTCTGCAGGGACTCAGAAATAAAATGATTGCATATTTTCATTAGCAGCTCAATCTCTCATTACACTAGAGGACACAAAGTGTCATACCCTATTTTTAAAAAATGGAGTGAGATGAGCCACAGATTCACCGACTTGTGAGTCTCACTTCAGTACTGGCTAAGATGATAAATAGATCGGATAAAGCCTCAAGATGGACACGATACCACCGAGATTAACTAGCAGTGCCTGTAAGGAAGAAGAAAACATACTTCGCTCATCTATTACAACTGCTGCACACCCAGCAACAGAAGGCATGAAGCACAGTTGGTGTTGTCTGCAGTCCCCCAAAGTTTCATCAGTCAACAGATTTAACTCTTCTCCCAGCAAAAGCAAGGACTAAAGTTTGGTTAAAAGGTGGAAGAGAGTAGAAATAAATGGCTTTTTCAACGAGACCACGGGTGTAGAAGGTTTGCCCGCTGCTGCTTAGTAAGCATTGCCAGGAGAAGAGCATGAGCAGCAGCAGGTTTGAGGAGAACATGAGCAACAGGGGTTTGCCAGGACTCACAAAGGCTGAGCTGCTCCTGCAAGGATGTGTGAACGAAGCTCCATGAGCTGGAGATAAGATGGTGGGTAAAAGTCAGCGAGGGTAAAATGCGCAAGGAAGTAATTTAATTACTCACACACACTGACTACGACAAACTTTGCACAGTCAGGCTGGACGCCTAGCGAAGCGTGAAGGGAAGGGGCGGTGAAGGCTGCCAGGGCTGCCCCCTGCCCGCAGGCTCCTCACCCCCTGCAAGCCCATCATCCTTGTGAGAAAGATGGAGACATTCTTCGCCAGAGCCTGTAGTGCTAGAACAAGGGGTAACGGTTCTAAATTTAAAGGGGTCAATTTAAATTTGATACAAGGAAGAAATGTTTTATGATGAGGGTGGCGAGGCACTGGAAGAGGTTGCCCAGAGTTGTGGATGCCCCGTTATTGGAAGTGCTCAAGGTCAGGTTTGACGGGGCTCTGAGCAGCCTGATCTCGTGAAAGGTGTCCCTGCCCCTGGCAGGGGGGTGGACTAGATGAGTTTTGAAGGTCCCTGCTCCAACCCAAACCACTCTGTGATTCTGTGGTCCTGCAGACAGGAGATAACGCCACCCACGAGGTCTCCCCATGGGGGAGCTATGGAGAGACTGGATAAGGAGAAGGGATGCAAGTGAGCACTAAACACTCATCAGCCTTCACAACACAATTTGACAGTTAAGTGGGTGACTGGAAAACCCATCAATGCAAACAAGAAGAGGTCAGAGACACACTCAGCCTGCTCTCCCCAGGTGTAACCACAGAGCTGGAAGGGCACCAACCACCACAGCTTCTCCCCACCCAACCTATGCCTCCAGACATGAGAAATCGCCTCTGAAATGCAAACCGAGCACCACAACCACAGGGTTCCAGTTCTGGACCCCAGCTTAGCACTTCGTGCAACCAGCCACGAATGAAGGCCAAGCCCCTTGGCTTCCCAGAACAGCTAACACTGACCAAGAGAAAGGCCAGGCTGAGGGCCACCGCTTCTCCTGCCCAGCGCTCCTCACCTCACCGGCTGAGCCCCCAGCACCTCTGCACCCGCCCTCAGCAGGACCCCAAACCCCAAGGTACCCCACGCGAGCCATCGGGCTGCTGCTTGCTGACAGCTGCATCCCTTTGCACCTCCCAAGCAGCACAAGTCTCTTTGCTAAACGAGCGATGAAAAAACCTCTTGGTGCTCACCATGAAGATGCTCCATCCTGGGCTTGCAGCAAGCCCAGCAAGTGCTGCTGTGCAGGAAGGGGGGTCTGCAGGCACCTGGGCAGCGCTCCCCTCACTCCACTGGGATAATCCAGCTCTTCCCACCGCACCTCAGCATCCCAGCCCTGAACCTGCTGGATCTCAGGGCCACAGGAAAGCGGAGCATGCGTCCCCCCATCCCACCCTATCCTGCCAGCGGAATGGCGAGGGTTAAGTCCAGCCGGCAAGGCGCATCTCTGTTGCAAGAGTCCATTACCTCCCGCCACATTACCTCATTCATTTCTTATATGCGGATGGTTTATTCTCCCATGAGCACCCTCGCTGGCAGACATGGCTAGTGTAAAGTCCCCTCCCTCCCCTGTATTTCTCTATCCATCACATTTAACACTCTGACAGTAACAGTCTATAATGTTTCTATTCTACAAAACCGCTCTGTCAACTCCGGGCTTCCAGAGCAGCAACTGAGGAAAATAAATAACATCAACGCCAGGCCCGACAGTATCACAGCTTGCTTTCTGCTGGGTGTTTTTTAGTTGGTTTTTTTTTTGTTTGGGGTTTTTTTTTTTTGTTTTTTGTTTGGTTTGTTGGTCTTTTTAGGAAGGGAAAGGAAGAGAAAAAAATGAGAGCGAGAGGGAAAGGGTAAAAAAAGTGCAGCGGTATAGCATGCAGGGAGAGATGGGTGGGAGTTTCCTTCCCACCCAAACCAAGGGCTGGGAGACACCCGGGGGTGAGCACGGCACTTCTGATGCAGAGGAAGGGTGAGCCTGGCACCTCCCTCACCCTGCACCCCGGGGACACAGCGGCTTAGGGGAGGGGGAGGCTGGGGACAGTACCCGCTCCCCTTCAAGGCCAGCCTGCCTCTGCCATCCAGGGTAAGCGCAGGCAGGCGGCAGCTGCCCACACCAAAGGGCTGGAATGGGCTGGGCAGCGTTTGCAGAGGCTGTTCGGGGGAGCTGAGGCTGGGCAGCGATGGGGAGAGGGGCCGCAGCTCTAGGACATCTTGGAGATGAAGGATTCAACCTGCCACCGCCCACCGTAACTCCCACAGACCCCGCAGTAGCAGCAGGCAAACCCCCATCTGCTCCACACCAGCCCCAGGTCAGAAATCACTAATCCACTTAAATGATCCACTCCGGCTCCTGGCTTAGTGGCCTCACGGTGTTTTCCATCTCCTTTCACTCCTGTGAAATTCCCTGGAGTCAAAATCAAGCACACGGCCGGAGCTCCGGGGTTTGCCAGCTCCTTTCTGCAGCTGCACCAGTAACCCCAGCACCCAGCCACAGGGGAACCACACCCCTGCAAGTATTACCAGCAAATACAGGCATGCATGCATGCATAAATAAATAATAACAATAATACCGATAAACACCCTAAGAAACTGCCTGGCATTTTAGAAAGTGAAAATGAAGCAGAAAAACTCTGGTTTTTTTTTTTTTTTCCCCAATATTTTTGCTTTTCCTTCATAGGATTATGTTGGTGTTTATTTTAAGTCACTGTCTGCAAGCTCGCCTGCCTTCTGCATAAGCTGTGCAGGCTTGACAAACAGAGACCTGCTCAGGTGGTGTTTTTCATTGGGAAAAAAAAAAAAAAAGAAAATAACAGGCACAGAACTTTTCCAATCAGTCAGAGAGAGACAGAGCCCTTGACAGCCCTGCAGACTTGGAGGCTGTGCTCACCAGACAGCTTATGGAAACCGGCAGGGATGCACCTGCCCGCGGCCAAAAAGATGAGGAGGAAATGCAAGTGAGGGCCCGAAGGGATGCTCAGAGGAGAGAAAGAGGTTCGGAGGACTCAGAAAACACAGGGAGCAGGTAACCACCCTCACAGCCCCCTGGGTATTCGCTTCCCCAGTCCCTTTGTATCAAGCAGCTGACATCCTCCAGCTTGACACCAGACAGGGCTGCCACCAGCCCTGGATGAGGATGTACATGGGGCTACACCACCCTACATCTTGATGACTCCTTCAAGTAAAAAAAAACCAACAACCAAAAAGAAAGAAGGGAAAAAAAAAAAGAAATAAGTTTAAAAAAAAAAGAGCAAGCAGAAAACTGTTCCCTCTTTTGTTTACATACCTGCCAAGGGCTGACGCTGGCTGCTGTCACTCATTTGTATGAGCTGACTGTTTTCTAGCCGAAAGCAACACAAGCAACAGCAAGGCAAGAAATAAAGGGATGGATCCTGCTCTGAGAGACCCATGCCACCCCCCTCAGCTCACCCTGCGAACTCTGCTCTGGGAGGAAAACACACTGAGCAACGAGAAAGACTTCAGGTTTGGAAATGAACTGTCTTCTCAGACTCCTTGCAAGAGAGAGCATCACCTCTACAGGAGGGGCCCCTGAACAACGCCAGCCCCGAGCTCTGCTGAGCATCCAAAATTCGGAGAACTTGGCCAAAGATGGACAACTGCACCTGAGCATCCTCTCTGGGATTCCCCTGGAGGGGGACGGCTCATGTGGCACCCACGGCAGCTCAGGCTCGCTGGCCAGACCCTGCCTGCCCTCTGCACCACAAGCTGGGCTCTGCTGCAAAGCCCCTGGAGCCGCTCAGATAACCCTCTGAGCCAGAAAGGATGTTACTGGAATTCGGGCTACCGTCTGGAACGGGCTAAAGGATTAGGACTCCAGAGGCAACTATCTTTGCCACAGACTCCCAGTCCTCTGCCAGGAAGGGACTTTATTCTGCTACAAAAAGAAACTTCCCACTTGCAAAAGCAAGAATAAAGCTTCCCACAGAGGTCTGACAGCATAATGTGCATGCAGGCCCTAGTGTACACACACACCTCCCGCATGCAGGCACGCTCGCAACAGGAATGTGCAAGAGAAATACAAAGAATTAAGTAGCAATGAAAGGTACAAACCAAACTCCGAGCTTTGATGTGAAAAAATGCACAAATGCATTTTTTTTGTCAAGGTGTATTATTTTCCATTCATAAATATTCACCTTAATAGCTATATATGTAGCGAGATAAAATTTGTATTTAGCTAAGCCCTGTCACTGGGAAGTGTGTTATTTGCTCTTTGATCGCTGTCGTTACTCAATTTATTAAAAAAACACCTCCTTTTGCCCAACACAAGAGGAGAAGCTGGGCACCAGGACCGATCACAGCGTGGCTAGTGATCAGCCCTTGGAGAGAAACATTTACAAACAGTTCACAGGCTGAGATTTGTTTCTGGAACCCAGTCGTGTTTCTGCGTAATTAATCCATTTCATATTTACTTTTGAATCAGGATTTGCTGACAAACAGTTCACGAAGCTATGAACTAAATGGGAGCAGTAGGTTTGGGAGCAGCAGGGAGAGCTCACAACTTTTTTTATTTACTCCCCAAGCCCTGGGGAGATGCATGCCCTGTGGATCGACACGGCAAGTTTAGCTGTTGTATGAATAGCCCAGCCTTCCAGGTTTGCTGTCAAATTTCAAGGCTGGAGGCTTGCCCGCAAGACCAGCCACATCTCCCACTCCTGCCCACAGCAGAGTCCTCCAACGGCCAGAAATGACGGAAGCAGCAGTGCACGGGGGCAGGGAAATCCATCCATTCTAGTGTCAAGAAACGCAAGATTTGGGCTGGTTTTTTGCAGGGTGGAAGGGAAGCGAAGGCGCAAAAAATCCTGCAGTCAGAGCCAACGCAGCCCTGCGGTGGCACCCCAGGCTCAGCACCCCAGGGAGCAGGCAGCATGCGCACCAGAGGGCAGCAGTGCCAAAGGCACCCGCTGCTGCCCTGCAGCCGGCAGCCCCCACCGCCAACAGGTCCACAGCCCACCACTCCTCACCACGCACCTAACACGAAGCAGGAAAAAAAAAAAAAAAAAAGGCACCAGCCGTTTGATCCCTTTCCTTTCCAGAAAGCTTTGTGCCACTTACCAGAGTCAGGAGCAGCGGTGAATAAAACCAAACTTAAGCCCTTTTTGCTGCTCCCCAAACGCTGCAAGCTTCACCCAGGCGCGGGTGGCTGCTTTCAAGGGCTGCATCACCACAGCGCTGCCCGTCAAAGCACGCCGGGCTGGGGCTCGGCCGATGGGCCCCGTGCTTGGGCAGTTCTGGGCTCCGAAAAACCCAGGAGCTACTGCTGAGGAAAGGTAAAGAGTGTTGTGATGAAAGCCATGGGGGAGGCCTGGCATGCAAGCAATGCATCGCTGTGAGCATCACTGTGTTGCTGTGCGCATCCTTGCGAGCATCACTGCATTGCTACAAGCACCGCCACCCCCCCGCAGCCCGCCTGCACGAGGCCATGGGGCCAGCCCAGCTGCGAGCAGCGCTGTGGCCCCCCTCGGCCCCGTTCTGCACACCCTCCTCTTGCCATGCTCCTGCCTAAAGCCCACCTCTGGAGACGATAACAGCTAATGAAACCCACGGCCTGCGGGTAACGGGAGATCAGGCAAAGCAGCAGCAGTGGTGGCAGCAGCCAGGCTGCCGAGCGGGCTGGGATGCATGTAATCAGAAGGGTTATCTAATGCTAGTTTCATTCTAATTGAGTCACTACCATATGTCACCCTGCAATAACAACGCAAGCAGCATGCAACTGAATACATATTTAATTCACATAATGGGTACAACAGTAGAAGTAATCAAGGCAGTTTGCCATAAGCCATAAAGAAGTGTAGCGTGTTCCTATCCAGGAGCAGCCTGCGCTCGGGGAGAAGGGGATGGCAGGGGCATCGCGCCGCTCAGAAAGCTGCAAAGGAGGGGGGGAACCCCCCAAAACACGCCCTGGCATGGATTGAAGGTGAGGCGACCATTCGACACAAATGGAAATCAATAGCAGAATATTGTCGACGGATCGTTAGCCCCTTCAATATAATTAACAGTAATGGATTTATTGGCGGAAATTTAATGATTTGAATGTTAAATACCAGCCTGGAATTGTGGTGCACAGTCCAGCCGAGGGGTGGTTGCTCTGCTCCCAGTTTCAAAAAAGACCAAAAAACCGGAAAAATCAACCCAAGCCAGAAGAAGGTACAACCCCGGAGGCAGGGCCAGGCAGCAGTGGCCGTCCCTGCTCCCAGATCACCCTCCTCTTCCAGTGGCACCCGACGGCCCCGCTCGCTGCCTTCATTTCCTCCCGCAATGAGAAGATTAATACGATTGAGGACCACTCATCAATATCTTTGGACAGATCAACCGGAGTTTTCATTAAAGCCATATTAATGCTTTTGGATACACAGCTGTGAACGGGTTAGGCTTCAAATCTAAGGCCCAGAGAAGAAAGAGAAGAGGTGAGGAGCAGTGTCCGCTCCCAGCTGGGAATTAACAGAAAGCCGGATGGTTCCCTCGTTAGCGGCCTCTCCCACCAACATGTTTTGATGTATATTTCATGAGCATAAACGAACATTCATTTCACTTTGGGAAGGTGCTTGCTGTAATGTATTGGCAGCCTCACCAGCAATGAGGGGACATTAATTTCAATTCTGGTGTTTAAACACCTTGTTGAGTCCCAATCATTCATCCCTGCCTCAGCACAGCCCTGGCATGGGGAAACAACGGACAAGCAGAGCCCCAGCCTCACCCTTCTGCAGAGCCCGCTGGAGTTTATTTGCTATTTAAATGACTTAAGAAGGACCAGACATTAGGAGAGGGAGCTCTACCTGGCTGCTGGCCTTGGGGCGCCGCCTGCAGCTGTCCCGCGTATCATCATCATCGGAGAAAGGCTCCCTGCCTATGCTGGGAAATACCAACCCTGGAGAGAACAGGCTCCAATGAGCATTTGCAGCTACGACGTGCCAGAGATGGAAGGGGACATCTGTGCTGGAAGACTCCTGGGTCTTTGAGGATTCCTCAAGCCCTCCACCTCTGCATCCCCATTACATTCCCCAGGGAAATACAGGTACGGATGCAGGCAGCTGCATCTTCTCTCTATCCCTGGCCCTTGGCTCCTTGCGTGCACTGCTGAAGAGATGGAGCTGACAGAAACCATGCAGTGGAGGGAGCAAGAGGGACTGGGGCATGGAGAGTGGGGACATCTGGGAGTGCGAAAATGGGAAGCAAATACAGTTTGGAAAAGGACACTGAGTCCTGCTGCACAGAGGAGAAGAGCAGGACAGGCTGAAGAAAGAATGGCTGGAAAGACATCACTGCTTTTATTACTCTCACGTGTCTGTAAGAGGTGACGCTGCTTGTGGAAAGGCTTTTTACACATCATCTGTGGGTTACGATGCATGGAAACAGCAAAACAGGAAAATGATGACAACAGTGACGTGTTGTTTACGTGAATGCCGAGGGTTTTGCTTACCCCACCCCTCCCTGAATAATCACCACCACCCAAAGGGAAGAAGGGAGCTCCAGCACAGTTCCCCCCCTTCCGAAAAAAAAAAAAAAAAAAAAAAAAAAAAAGTCCCATCAAAAAACTAACAAATATTCATCTGAAGAGCCAAGGCAGGCAAGGGCAGGGAGGAAGATACCGCAACACCAGGACAACCGGGGCTGGCCCTCATTTTTCCTCCCACTTTTATTCTCCTGCTTCTTTTTCTGATCACCAAATACGCAATATACTCTACACGAGTAAAGACTTAAAAGAAGTTACAGTATCTGACAACACACCAACAGCTCTCTGGGAACACCGTAGAGACACTGTGGTTGCTTTACATTATAAAGCATGCACAAAGAGTCAGACAGACACACACGCTCCTATCTAGTTCCACATAAATGCAGGCAATGCCATAAAAACATCTCTCCTTTTGCTTTGTTTTGTGTGATCTGCTTTGTGGGGATGTTGTAGAGGCAGCAGCACTGTCTCCCTTCTCATCCACAAATCACCTTGTTTCTGAGAGTAAAAAGCTGCTTTAAGAAGAAAACACATTAATGCCTAGCAAGGAGCTTATGACAAGAGAGCTGCCACGACGAGGGCCACAGGGCAGCCAAGCACTGAGGGACAGAAAACATCTTGTCCCCAAACACCTTCCAGGAGATGACCCCAGTGAAAGGGTTTTCATCAGCATCAGGTGCTTCAGGAGGCACGACTGTCCCTTGGTAGTGAACGGCTAATCCAGCCCCATTAACGTCTCAGAGGCTAATGAAGGTGTCTGTCCCTCCAAAAACTCTCCCCCCGCCCTGCCATGTCCCTGTCTGGACTCATCCAAAGACAGGTGTTTCCAGGAGCGCTGCAATGGACACAACTGACCTGATGGCAGCCCCCCTGGAGATGTAGTGGGACTTCATGCTGTTGGTTGAATGAAACTTATTTCTTTGTGGCAGGGTTAAAAAATGCCAAACGTCCAATTCCAGCTCCCTGCAAGGAGCACGTACCATCAGGCATGGTCTCTACCCCAACGAGCTCCTCATCTACCCAAACTAGCCAGCGGCGTGACACGGAGGGAAGGATCGTGTCGAACCTCTGTGATCCCAACTACCCCACTACAGCTCACCCATTGACACAACACCCAGGCAAGCCACCCCAACTTCTGAAGCTTCCCCGTCCTGCAGGGGCCATTGGAAAAGAAAGATCCATGGTCTGAAGTCATATGGAAAATCCCAGAGCCTTCCCTCCCTCCACCCCCCTTCCCACATTCAATAATCCTGTTAAACTGAACCCTGGCTGGATTAATCTCTTTCCCCAGACAAATGGGTGATTATTCAGGCGTCACATTGGGATTTTTAGGGTTTGTGTGCGTTTCTACTGATCTCCTCTTGGCTTCTTTTGTAAATGGCTTTTACCGCTCCCCCGACAGCACACACGATTCAATTCAGTCTCTCTATTAACATTTCAGATACAAATACCTGCTCCCCAGGGCTACCCGCAACAAATATAGGCAAAGCACTTTGGGGAATCCTTCCCTACTTCACCACCAGTTTGGTTGCTACAAAAACCTACAGCTACTCATATTTGTCCTTAAAGTTCTCTCCTCTCTAAAGCCGGCTGAGACCAGTTCCGCAAATACCCAACCTGCACAGCCTGAGCATCCAGAAATCAACCTCCTGACCAAGCCTGGTAAATCCAACACATGCCTCAGGCAGCCTTGCATAAGGAAGAACCTACTGAAGTCAACTGAATTTGGCACCCAAACACCGAAGTACAAATCCATAAACCGCCCGGGAAACACCCGTGCAGGAACATTAGGTGGCTGTTGCATCTTCTGCCCAGGAGAGTAAATGGAGACCCACTAGGAAAAGCAAGAAGGAAAGCTGAAGAGACCCTGAAGATGATGCTGAGGTTTCTTGCCTGGATAACAGGAGATGACCACCTGCAACACCAGGGAACTGGCCCTGGGTCCCACATGGCCAGGTTTCCAGCAAGGTTGGTCTCAATTTTTTCAATAATCAAAGAAAGGATTTGGGATCAGGATGCAAGGTCCCCACCCTGCATGAAGAAATGGAACCATGGGGCTCTTTTACTCCCCAGAGTGCCTCCACAACACAGCCTCTACCCACCCGGCCAACAGCTCAGACTCCTGGCCTTCCACACCTGCATTCCCATATATGCCATTACGAGTGTACATATACAGATATAGGCGTACACATAAGCACGCGTTTTTGTAAACAGGACGGAACCAGGCGGCGTTGAAACACCTTTTCTTTGAAAAGAACTGCTTTTAAGGTTGTTCACTCCCAGCCCCAAATAATGCCATCACATAAAAGCCAACAAGCCCTTTTGCACTGCCCAGATGTTTTCCCCGCATGCCCCCAGCTATATTTCTATACTTCAGTGACTACAATAAGTTGCAACTAATTTATATTCTGGCTAGCCCTGCCAAGGCAAGCCGGCTAGGAGGAGCCAGCTGGACTGTGGAGCTACAGGACTGCTTACCAAGCCCCAGCCTGCTCTACTCGTCCAAGCCCAGCAAAGACACGGGTGTGCAAAGGAGCACACCATCCCCTGGATGCCAGCATGACCCTCCAGCTGCTAGCAAAGGGAAAGGGAAGAAACCAGAGAGGTATCAGCTCTGCGGCTGGAAGGATGAGCTCACCAGCACTCACCGCTTCCACGTCGGTGGGATACTCAGTTCTAGACATTTTTCCCCTCAAAGCTCCAGGAGTCTTGGGAGAGATGAGGCTCACAGCATTTGGTATCAGATCAAGACTCAACAGAGGAGTTTCCCCCATTGCTTAAAACATCCTTAGAAAACGCAGATCAGTATTTCCAGCTTTGCTGGGGTGTCTGGTTTGTGGCGCTTGGGACATACAAGACGCTTCCTGACACCACTAGGGACAGAGGATTCTCTGCCAGTTCCCACCCAGATCGGGGACTGGGGACAGCGGCGGAGGACTGGCAAGCTCAGATCAGGGATCCCTCAGGAGAGACCTGGAGCACCACAGGACAGGAATGGCTCTGCAACTCTTAAGAAATCCTTCCCATTCCACTCCCTTTGCAGCAAAGGACAGCCCAGGGCACCAAACAGACCAAAAAGCCACGAAATCCACACACCCCACAGCTCTCTTCCCCAATCAGGACAGGGGTAAGTTGGGCAAAATTCCCATTATCCAGCTAATGCGTATTGCAGTGTTTCCCAGGCACAGCTCCTCATGGATAACAGTCTTTATCCCCCAACTTCCCTTCATCATTTGTCATCTTCTTTCAAATCAACTCAGTATGTCCTGAACCTTCAAGAACCAACAGGCTCAATGAAACCCCAAAAGAAAACAAAACCAAAAAACAGCCAAACAAAAAACAAACAACAACAACAACAAAAAAAACCCAAAACAACAAGGCGGTACGTGCTTATGACTCACTAGAAAACTGGTTAATGTTTCCCACCCCTCTCTCTTCTCTCAAACTTCCCCCTTTCCACCCTGGGCCTCCAAACACTTCCCGGACAGCCACAGATTGGCTCAGATGAGCTGGCCTGGGGGAGGAAACCCAGCAAGCAAGAAGGCAGATGGACTGTGGTGCTGGGAAGAACAAAGCACAGAGCACCAGGATCTCCGGCAGATGCATTTCCCGTTCTCCCACCCCACCCGCAACCAGCCCAGCATCCTCAGGACAAACCCACCCCTGCACCAAGCGGTGCCGGGACCTTTCCCAAAGGACAAGTGTAGGAAAGCAGCTAGCGATCACGATGCTGGAGCATCTTCTGCACAAGATGCACAGCACACGTGCCCCCCCGCCAGCAGCCCCCTTCAAGCTGACACGAATGGGCAGGGACATGAGTTTTGGTAGCAAAAATGGCTCTGCGAGGGCACAGAGGAGAGGGAGAAGCTCTGCACTGCGGGTTTGGCAAGTGTTTATTGAAATGAAGAGAAGAAAACAGAGCACAGCAGCGTTTCCCACTCAGGGGGGGTCTTCCCCCTTCACTTGGCATCTGTGGGCACAGTGGCAGGGCGTCACCGTGGGTGACCAGGGCATGGCCCCACACAGGGCTGAAGGCAACCCTGCCTGCACTGTCACACCGCATGGCACCTCCACCGCAGATGGAGACCTCCAGCTCGTACAGAAGACGACCTGACCCAAGCTATCGCCCATACGGCTCGTCTCCTGAGCGGGGCCCATCCCGCAGTCCTCAAAGCAAAACAGAAAGAAATGGATAATTTTTTTAGCCCACCCTTCAATGCTTCCCCCTCACCAGGTTCCACTCCCTCCCTTTGCTTTCTAACACACCGCCACAGCCCCAGATAAATGTGTACAGGCAATCCAGGGGCAACCCAAAAGCAAAGCAGAAAGGCTGCAGAGTAGGGAAACAAGGAAAAAAAACCAACCCAAAATAAAATAAAAAATGAGGAGAAAAGGGTTTTAAAGAGACAGGACTGGGGAAAAAGCAACAGCAGCGCAAGGAAAGGGGAAGGCGGAGGAGGTGTGGGGGGGAATTTCTCTGGAAATCATTAATACTCCAGGAACCTTCAGGACTAAACCTGAATACAGACACTTAAGCTCTCAGCTCTGCCATTAACGCTAGGGCCTAAATTATTGATCTTTTGCCTTTATCAGCATAACAGTCACGTCCCGGTATCAAGATCTAACTACACTGCGGTCCCTGTGCTGCAGCCACTGAAATAATTAGGAGAAATTCTCATTAAAGGAGAGTGAAAGGTTCAGAGATGGAGACGGAGAAAAGGGTCTGGGAGGGTGTTTAATGTCTTCCACGGGGTCAAGAGAGCGCTCTGATCAAATCCCCGCACGGGGCCAGGGGATGACAGCTTATCAAAAGGAGAAGTCCAAAGCCCGGGCTGGGCTGCGCCACACCGGCGCCCACCCGCAGCCACCGCCGCACGCCGGTGAGAGGGTGAATAAAGGAAGGTAGGGGGAAAATGCATGAAAAATAAATAAAAAGGAAACAAAAAATTACAGAAGGATTGCTGCAAGCTTGTTTGGAGTCTAAAAAAATTCAGCCCGGGGAAAGAGAAGGGGTACGGGAGGTGGGTAAGGGGAGCCAGCCAGAGGAAGGAGCCCAGCCTGCTCGCCAAGGCACACGGCCACGGCTCTCGCTATCGATTTCACTGCGGACTGCGCCGCTCGGGACGCCCAGAGGAAACCGCTAAGCAAAAAGGGAGAGCGGCAAAACCGAAGCGACACCACGCGCGCATCCGAGAGGACGGAGGGAAGGAACCAGGAGGATGGGGCGAAGAAGCCCAGTTTGGCGGTGGCACTGGTCCCAGCCCAAAACACCGTGGAAAATGTTAAGAAAAATAAAAAAATAATTTTACGAAAAAGGGAAAAATGCACACCCCACTAGCCCTAAACCTCAAGAAACGTTTCACAAAGCCTGGGGGAGGGTGAAAAATCCCAGTCTGGTGGGTAGCAGAAAGAAGTTGCTGGAGATTTCAGTGTGATTGGGGAGGGGGTGATAGAAAGATTAGGTGAGTGATGGACGGGGAGGGAGGAGGACAGGGATGAATGTAAAAATCCTGTCCCCTCCCCCCCCCCGCACACAAAGTTTGCCTATATTTAATGTCAACGCGCTGTAATTTAAAAGAAAAATTCCATTTCACTCGGCTAATCAGAATGGTTAGAGAGACCATTACCACAAACACTGGGAACATCTGAAATTGATTATTTTTTACTTCATGCAGTTAATGAAATCCTCTCAGCGACCACGGGCGAGCGCAGCAGAGGGGTCTGCGCCCAGCACCGGGGATGGGGAGGGGGATGCTGAGCCTTCTGCCCAGGGCTGCGGGGGAGAGGAGCGGGGGCTGCCGGAGCCGGGCTGGGCTCTCTGCCCACCATTTTGTGAAGGCTGGAGATATTTAGCATGGGCGGCACATCCCGTAAGGAGCACCACATCATTAAATGTCTTGGGCTGGTGCGGCGGGGAAGAGAAATGCAGGATGTCACTGCCTGATAGGGAGAAGACTCGGAGGTTATTTATTAGCGGACACTTACCACAAACTGCATTTTCACCATTTGCATTCGATACGCTGCAGCCGGCTTAGCACCGGGAAAAGGTGGGTGGGATGGAGGGACCAGCACCCTCGCCCTTCCCCTGCTCTCCCCTTCTGCTCCCCACTCATCTAAACCCCTCAAGAGCCTTGACAGTCCCACTGGAGCTACTTGTCGATCTCCTTGGCATGACCTGGTCACACCAACTTTCCCAAAGAAGCTGTGAGGCTCCCCGTTGATGCTCTCCACCACCACGGTTTAAGCAACCAAGCCCTGGGGTCCACCCGAGGTCCCCAGAGCTCCACAGCAGCCCTGCAGCCACCGATGCAAGACACATCCCTTCTGCAAGATCATCCGAACCAACTCACCAAAGAGCTCGCAGGATACTCGGACACTCAGCCCATCTCAGACGGGTACTGAATCCTTCCTAGGAGCTTCAGGAGGGCATCCCAATGCATCCCTGCCTCAGATGCAGGCACAGGCAGAGGGCCACTCTCTCCTCCATCCCATGGCCGCAGCCTCTCCCCCACCTCCAAAAAGTGGCCGAGTGTAATTACGCAGAAAGCTCCTCTGGAGCTATATCAATAAGACAGACGTCTGTTGTATCATTCTCTCTCAGTAAGGCATTTCTTCTCCCCAATTGCTCATATAGAATCATAGCCTAATAGCATGCTATTAACATAATTGCCAACACAACTAGTGTTCCGTGTCTCACAGCCATTTGCTTATTTTGCCATAAAGACTATCAAAAAACAGCCCGAAAACCCGCAGCCGGGTTGTGCGGCCAAGGGGACCGGCCGCTTGGCTCCACCGGTGGTTTCAGGACCCAGCCAGGAGAGGAGCAGCAACAGCGGCCGGCCCCAGCTGCGGACCACGGCACCGGCAGCGCACTCCGACCGGGCTCCCGAGCAGACGTGTGCGAAGATCTAAACGGATTCTGCCAGGCGAAATGAAATTCCCATTATTTTTAATTAATCCTTAATTAAAATATATTACTCCGCAGATTCCGCAAATCTCTCTTAATATGCAAATGCAGCCCATTCAAGGATATTTACATATCATTAATTAAAACGGCACATTCTTTCAGTCTAACAAGCTGGGAGCCGTGGCTGTTGCCACACTGGCAAGAAAGCCCGGCTCGGCACTGCCAAATTCATCCGCAAGAAAGATGTTAAGTGTCACAGCAGGGGGGGAGAACGCAGGACAGGGCTGGGGAAAGGAGATAGCTCTCAAGGCTCCTACCCATCACCAAATGGGAAGACGAGTTGGGGAGATCCCATTCCATGGCAGAAGAGCACCCCAGAGCCTGGCTGGAGCGGTGGATGGGGATGCACGGTGGCACGGCAGCATCCCGGGAGGAAGGAGGCATTCCAGCACAGCTGAGGGCACCGTCCAGACTCCGATCGCCGGGTCAGTGCTCACCCACACACAGTGTTTGAGGTCAGCTGGTCCTCCATGGCCTTCACTGCCAGGGACACTGTGCTGTCCCATCAAGATGTGTCATCAGGGATTACTCCCACTCTCCCTTGTCTGCCTCAACCTCGAAGCATAGAGATCTCCCTGCTTCAAACTATGAGGGACATCACCCACAACAGCCAAATTCCCAGCACCCAATTCACTCTGGGCCATTTCATATCGAGCAAGACAAACCACCCCATCGGAAGAATCAGACCCTAAAAGACAAGCCAATGCTACAGCCTTACAAGAGGGTGAAAGCATGGAGGTGACAATGAGCTTGCTTGAGGGAAGAAAGCTTTCTGTCCTGCAGTAATTTCCTCATCCACGACTCTCCAAGACAAATCCGTGCCTCCATCCCCAAGCTGTTAGGGACAGGCTCTTTGGGTAGCATCACAAACATGGTCACCAGCACTCAGCAAGTTCTGCACCCACTACCCCATCCTCCTGTCCAGGGGAGCTGCAGACCCGGAGACGCTTGTGAATCAAACCAGAGTGTGAGACAGCCGAGAGGTTCATGACTGTGCTGGCACAGGTCTAATAGCTGCAGAGAAACTTAGGAGTTAGGACTCTGGAGAGGCTTATCAGGTAACCGAGTCCGGGTACTAGTCAGGCACACATCAGTTACCCCCAAAAGCCATCAGTTCTGTACATGCAATGACAAGTCCTCGTGGCCAGCTGGCCTGCAGCTTAAGCTCCCATGGGTTGATGTCAGCAGGAACGTCACGCACCCAAAAGCCAGCTAGCAGCTCCTTCCCAGAAGAGGAAGGCCACCACCAACCACATAGAGTCTACACGTTCGTGGCTCTACTGGTGCCTGAAAGCAAAGGCTGCCCAGGTCTTGAAGGCGACGCACCAGGACAGAGCCCTACCTCCCATCACAACCCGGATATACAGCTTCTATAAACCTGGAGGTTTTCAGCCTGCAGGACTGATTTCGATGAGAATGACAGCCCCGCTCTCATTGTCTCAGTACTGTCACTACCTTCTCCTAGACAGAGCAGACAGCAGAAATTCATCCAGCACCTCCTCCCATGGACTGACAGATATTCTCAACAACAACTAATAAGCCTCTGTCCTTCTTCGGCACTTTTCATCAGAGGACTTCAAAGCGCTTGAACGGATTTGTTTCCATTGCACTCCAGAGTGGGAGCAAATGTGTATCCACCTTCCTGACCAGATGGGGAAACTGAGGCACGGTGTGGGGAGATGTGTCCCCTGCCACACAAGAAGCTTTGCACGCAGAGCAAAACAGAAGCCACCCAGCTGAGTGAAGGAACTTGTGCTGATCATCATCAGGTCTATTGCTGCTTGCTGCCGGGGTTTGGGAGGGACACATGCAAAGGGACACTCTGCTCCTGACTTGTCCCTTTTTGCTCCTTCCCCTGGCAGCTGCCACCAAGCTTTGGCAATGAGAGCAGCCCAGCTGGGTGCACATTCAGCCTGGCCTGGCACAGCTTCCCTGAAACCCCCGGAGATACCTGCATCACACAGGTATACTTGCCACACAACATCTTCACGCTCTCCCAATAAATGAGGCTGTTCGGGTCACACAAGCCTTCGAACTCCCAGGTCTTCAGAAGAGGAGCAGAGAGTCACACTGTTACCAGCCAGCCGAGAGGACATTATACGAACCACTCAAATCAAGGTGACTCGGCTGCATTTCAATGCCTCCTGTGGTCAGGAAAAGCAGCAGTATCTCCACATACCAGGCTGATACTCACATCGAGTCCATTTTACTAACACTGAGTCTATTTCAGGCCATGCTTACCCCTTTTTGCTGCACAGGGAGTCGTTCGCTCTTCTAGCAGGCTGAGCCTTTGACCAGGAGGCGCATCAGAGGGGGTGCTTGGTTTTCTCTTGCCTTTTTTCAGGACAGCGCGGGGAAAACATTTCTGCTCTATTGCAGACTGCCCCTTCAGCAAGTTTTCACATCACTTAACTCCTCTTCAGATCTTCAGTGCCATAGCAGTGCAGGGAGCTCACCAAGGCCCACGCAGAACACGGCAGCTGGCAAGCCAGGTGCTGCTGGAGAGGTTCGTCCTGCCTCTGCAGCATCTTCGGTCCCAAGTCCTTCTCAAGAAGCAAGCGGGGTCAGACGGGGGGGCGTTCGGGCTGGGCTTAAAACACCCACTCAGCCCCTGTGCCAACCTGCCGAGGAAGTGGCCGATGCACCAGGAATTGCAGACAAAACCTACCAGGACTGCCTTCCTCACCTGCAGGCAGGCGGTTTTGGAGACCCTTCCACCAACCCCTAGCACCACACCATCCCCTCAGGAGCTGCCCAGGCCAGTGGCTTTCCCCCACTTTCCAGAAAAGCCTCAAAGCTCCCCGAAATTCCCCCCAACCCAGAGCACCAGGACGCTGCATGGACAACACACCACAAGGCGCCAAACGGTTGACAAATTATGCCAATTAATACTCCCCTGGCATCTCTTGTGACAGAGAGGTGTTTGAACCTTGGTGGTCTTGGCCCAGGGCCAGCTGAGGTGATTAAATCACGCCTCCCTCCACTCTCCCTTTGCAGTTCCAATTGCACGTGAAATTGCTCCACACCTCCCAGTGCATCCACCTGCATCCTGACCGCCCTGCACAGGGTTACCAGCCACCACCATAAGCCACAGCTCCAGTCCACGGGTCCACAGCCAGAGCCAGTCCAAAGAGTCCCACAGGTCCTAACAGTGCCACATCCTGCACTCACTCCTTCAGCAAGCTGTGAGGAGGAGGGGACAGCCACATCTGGCTTCCCACTCCTCTGCGTTGTCTTCCCTCCACCCAGAATTTGCTGGTGTGGGCAGTGGAGCAGCTCTGGGGTCCCTGCTCCACTCCCCAGACTGGGGGACCAAGACCCAGGTTCCCCAGGGAGGCAGCTATGCTGCTCCATCCTGTGCAGAGGGGACAGGGCGCCTCTCCCTGCTTCCCACCATGCATTCCCCTCCCAGCAAATGAGCCAAAGCAAAACCAAACAGGACAGACTTCATGCCCAGCGAGGGCTGCCTGACAGGAGGTCACCAGAGACACCCCAGGGCCACTCTGTCACCCAGGCTGATGCTCCCCAAGCCAAATCCTCCCAGCAGCACCCACCAGTGGCCCCAAGATGTCAAACTTGGGATGCAGAAGGGCCCCGGCTTCTCAATGTATTAGAAGGGCTGGTCCTCATCCCTCTTGGCTCCTGCTCTGCTCCTCTGTCCCCAGCAGATACTGGGCACCTCCTGGCAGCTCAGCACAGCCTCCAGTCATCCCAGTTTGGGGGGGGATGGTGGAAACAGTCACCGGTGGAGAGGGCTATCCCTCTCTCCCTCCCCACCACTACCACACACTCCACCATGGCACTAATCCCACATTAATATGCTCACCACAGCTGAAGCAGCCGACGTAATGAGAAAGCCCATCCACAAGGAGATAATTATATTACAAAACTATTTTAAATCAATGAGATCCAAGATGGATGGGGCAGGGGGGCTGCTGGGGACAGGCTGCCATCACTCCGGGCGTCCTGCCACAGTCCGGCCACCTCCAAGGGCTGGAATCCCTGGCTCCACTGGGCAGGGGTCCCCCAAGCCCCCTGTGCCAGGGGCTGGGCAAACTAGGGGTGAGAAATACTAAAGAAGAGTGAAATGTGGCTCAGAAGAGTGTGGCCTTAGAGGCAGCAGGCGACTGTCAGCATGGCTTTTGTTGCCTCAGCTCTCAGGACACGCAGCAGTTTGCTCCAAATTCACCAGCTCCCAGAGATGAGGGATGACAGCTTTTATTTAAAACCACCTGCAAAACATCCCAGCCACCTGGTTTTTAAAACGGCACTTTCACACCCACCACTGTCTCCGACATGGTCACACAGCATGGACAATACCGAGCAGAGCCAGAGGACACCAAGATGTGCTCTGCAGCAGGGACAAAAAAAGAGGACATCCCTCCTCCTGCCACAACAGAAGAGGATCCAGGGCCCCCAAGTCACCAGCTCTGGAGCAACAACACGTCCAGCCTCAACGAGAAACCCCAGCTGCAAAGGGAACAGCTTAAAAGGAAAAATAGCTGGAAAAAGGGGAAACCCTAGAACGAAAGGAACCCCTACAACACATGTTCTCCCCCTCCCTTCTTCCTTTTGCGCCTTGTTCTCTCTCTGCTTTCCCCGGCTGGGTTTAATTTGACACCTTGAGCTTTGGTAACGAGGTGGGGAGAGAAGAGCCACAGTGGAATTCATTAGGCTGAGCACTGCAGGGCCCGCTCTCGGCACGCTAATGACATCGGAGGATAGGGAAACGAGACAGCCGCCACGCTGGATGAAATAAACATGAGCACTGTCAGCCCTGACAGCAAAAGGGACAAAATAAGGCAGGTAGAGACCTTTCCCCAGCCGCACAATGCAAAGCGACAGCTTCCAAAGCCCCCTGCCTGTGGATCCCCCTCTGCTTGGGAAAGGGGAGGTTGGCCAAGAAGGGGATGGAAAAGAAAAACAGCGATTAAACAGGATTCCGCAGCAGGAGGAACTTGTGCCACCTCCTTTCAGCTGGCCAGCATGACCCCAAACTCTGCGCAGCTGCCATGGTGGGGGTTTGGGGGATGCTGTCTTTGCCTGGGGTACACCCCTCCCCCTGCCCAAACAGCACCGGGAAGCGGGGAGCAGGGTGAAAGTATTGCACAAATCCCCCAGGCTCATCACACCAGTGAACAAGCTGGAGAGGACCAAGCTGCAGTGCGCCATGGGGTTGATGTGCAGCACAGAGACACGTGTACAGGCACAAACAGTGGTACATGAACCCAGCACCATGGCTCTGGCACAACTTCTGTCAACGCTCACTGTCTTGGATTCTGAAAATACCCAAGCAGCCAGCAATGCCTTACTTTGCTTATCTGCAAACCTTCACCCCAAGTCCATGAGCACCCTACTGAGACAGCAACATTTAAAGGGTAATATGCAAGTTGCAAAGGGCAGGAAAACTGCAGGTTCTGGAAGAAAACTGTATCAGCTTAGCAGTTTTGATGCTGGACTGCAGGTACAGCAGGCAAAGATGGTCCCTGCCTGCTTCCCTTGCAGGATCTATATCTGCAGGATCATCAGGTGATGCTGAGGTACTTCCACTGTATCTAAAATGTGAGAGGATGGTCACAGGACCATGCCCACCAGCAAGGAGCCAGAGCCCAGCTGCCCAGCTCAGCCCCCAGCATGGCACAGCCTCTCCTCCACCTCCAAACATCACTTCCAGCACCCTCCTCGCCCAGCTCCTAGTCCCCTCTCCTGAAGGTACTCTTCAGAAGGATGAGGCTCTTTGTTATCATAGGGCTGCTCCAAGCTGCACAGGTGACAGGAAGGTTGGAGAAGCAGACATTACTCGCAGTGAATCAGGAAGAGTCACATGAGCTTTGAGAAACCAGATCTTGGGAAGCCAGGGCCGCTGAACTGACCTGCCCAGCATTAACTCTGCCCAACGTCAGGCTGAGCTCAGGGCCCAGCACGGCTCCCCCTCATGCTTCGCTCTGCCCACCCCTTCTCTCATTCATCAGGCACCACAACAGCCAGGTCAGACTGCCCTTCAACGCCCCCGAGGCTTTGCAAGGTGAAATACTTCTCAACCCAAGAATGACTGGCATCACCAGCACTTCTCTACTCCTCCAAAACACTGACCGGCCCCATCCCTTCATGAAGGGATGAGACTTCTTCCCACGTGCACCAACACGCAGCACAAGAGCTCATCTGCCTGATGCCAGGCAGATCGCTCGGGTTGACAGATTCTCTCTTCCCATCAGGAATCTGTATTTTCTGCTTGGGTTTGGGGGCAAGTTTTTCTGGCTGGGCAAAGTTTCCAGAAGGCTCTTTTATAGCATCTTCACTCTAGTGCTTTTAGTGCTCCCAGTTGCTGGCTCTGCTCCCAGGGCACAGCAGCATGCAGGAGGGAAGGGCACACAAGGGAAAAAAAGACAAACTTCTGGAGCATGAGCGCCCCGAGCACTACTTCTGTACCGGCCCCTGGCCTGCCACAGCTTCCCCAACTATTAAAATAGCCGAATCCTCATCTGGCCTTTTCTCCTCCTATTCTGAGCAAAGGATGGCACTCATTCACAGATGCACTGCTAGATTTGCTGCATCTTCACCACTGTGATTTTCACCCCTGCGAAGAACCCCACACATTGATGGGAATATGGCACCCATCACATGGTTTAAATGACCCAGGGCTTTTTCTCAAAGTCCACTCAAAGGCCAGGAACACTTCCAGGCTCGGCCGTTCACCCTCCGCTCCATCCTCTGCTTTTATTCCCTCCTCCCATTCCCCCAAGCATCCCTTGAAAGCAAACGGCAATTGAGTTTGTAAGTCCCTATTCATCAAGGAAATTAATTCCTTATGCATAATTCATTTCTTTTGTCAACTTCCCCCCCCCCCCCCCCTCCAAATGCTCCTGAATGCATCAGGAGTGGAAGCAGCAACGGGAGAATGGGAACATAAGAGGCTGAGAGGGGGAAGAAACGGCCTCACTATAAGCTGATAAGCCCATGCCCTGCACCAGCCCATCACTCCAACCCCCCAGCTCGCAAGGTGTCCCACGAGATGCCTGAGCAGGAGGGAAGCCATTATAAAGTTTAAGCCACCAGTAAGCACTGAGTTTGCTGGTAGGACAGAGAAGACCTGTGGGCTGTAAGTTTGTGCTATGTCTATGTTGTTGCCTATGCCTGGAGGTGGTCTTGCTGAAGATGGTCTCTGTGTAGTTGAGCAGCATCTCAAGTAACAACTGAGAGTCCGAAGAGTGGTCCAAGGGCTGGCACGGAGCAGGGGCACCAGGGTGCCCAGAAGACTGAAGATGGACAGAGCTCTGAAGGCATAAAAACACAGCACTGGTCCCCAAATCAAAGTGGGTGGCAGCCTCTGATCAGGCTTTCTGTCCCGCTCATTAGCAGGTTATGTGGCCTTGCGCTGAGCTGGGCAGCATGTCCTTCAACAGCTACCCTCTCCGGGTCTGGAGCGAGCTACCCAGGCTGCACCACACACCTTGTCTGTAAGGAGGCACCTGCCCGTCCGAGTTATTTATGGAGGAGAGCTTTGGAGCCATGTCAGAGCCCCGCTGACTGCAGAAGATTTGCAGATAGGTTTACCTTGTTGCAAGCAGAAGTCTAGAAGGAGGCCTGGAGGTAACACGCACACCTTACCAGCTCTGCGAAAGACAAACCAGAAACATAAACCCAGTTGCAAGAGGAAGAGTTGGCTGGAGCTGAGCTGTGCCTGCACTCAGAGAGGACTCTGAATGCCCAGTTCCTCCCAGGGTCAGGATGGGCCCATGCCACCAGCAATGCCCAGTTTTTTATTTCCCTGAAGCTCTTACAGCACGGCAGGAACAGAGTGACTCTCCCTGCCAGCTCCACCTTGCTCCTTCCCAAGGTGAGGCGATCCCAGCTTGCCCTGGCATTGGCACAGCCCAGCTCAGATATGGGGAACACCATTGCTGAAATTCAGACTAGAAGCGCTGGGGCCACGTGCAATGCCATAGCCCCAGCAGAATGCCACTGATCCCAGCAGGATCGGGTACAACAGCAGCTTGGGTTACAGGGCTCGGTTTACCACTGACCTATGGACATTTATGCTCGCGTGCAGCCGGTAAACCGCCTTCGGATACCTGACCAAAAAAGACTGTGGCACTTGGCCCGTGCTGCTAATCCCCAAACTTGAGGAGAAGTTCACACGCAGCGCTCACACCCACGTACCATCACTTCCCACCCTGCAAGCTGGGAAACCCCATATAAATAAAGCTTAATTGCTGCTACTCCAACACAGCGCACACAGGCAAAACGCGCGGCAGCCAAACAAACAGCAAAGCCCTGGGAATTCCCGACTCCCCCGCGGACCAGACCCTCCAGCCGATGTTCAACCGAAGTCAATAGGACCATCGCCTTACCTGCAAACCTGGCATCTTTCATGACCGATTTCTCCCTCTGCTAAGGAGGGGAAGGCATTTGTATAGTGAAGTTGAATTCATTTACTGCTTCTGGACTCGTGACTCTCAGTGGCACTAAAGAAAAGCGGAAAATTAAGCGATGTGCTGAGATGCCACTACCATCTCCGACTCTCTGCAGAGGGGACGCAGCCCTGGCTGCATCCCACCCCAGCCCACAGAGCAAAAGGCAGCGGTTTGTGCTGTTCCTTGTACTAAATTTGGACAGTAAGTAACGCCACCTTGTCACGGGGGTACAGAGAGCGTTTGCAACGCCCCATTTAACTGCACTGTACTCCTATCCACAGGCTTCATCAGCATATTTCAGCAGCGCCTTGATGGATGAAGATAGATGGGAGAACATCATCCTTGGTGAAATCACTGTTTTATCAAGGTTAAACCATCCTCACGCTGCACCACCTCCCTTTGTTGCTTCGTTTCCAATCACAAAATCAGCGGCAGACGTTAACATGTTTGCATGGACCCTGTTACTCCCTCCCCAGCTCAGCTCTCTATTCTGTGGGGTGAGGAGGGAGGGGAAGCATGGGGAGACCTCCCTTATCTCCATGCCCAAGACCCTCCAGCTCTGTGGGCTCTGGGGACCCAGTGAAACCCAAAATCCCACATGAATTTCGTTAAGTTGCTTCTGCGGCATGGAAGGCTGGTGAAAGCACAGCTACATCATCCATCAGGGCTCTCCAAAAGTTCCCACCAAAGGGCCGCCAGCCCTTCTCCTTTCACCTTGGCATACCACATCCACTGGCACGCTTCTGTGGGCTGAGAGCTAAAGCCAAGGCAAGCAGAGGATGAAGAAGGAAAGCATGAGGCAGGTAGGCTTTTGGTGGAGCCAGCTGGCCTCATGGTGAAGGTACCAAGGGGAATGGGATGCAGAAGGGCAGCAGCACAGTAAATGACCTTTCTCCATTGTGAGCCTGGCTGGATGCAGGCGGGAAAGCCTGGGCAATTCGAGGAAAAGGGCACCGGAGCCAGGGAGGGAGGGGAAAGGCTTTTATCTCTGGGTCAGAAGTTCAACCCCAGCCCAGGTCAGCAGCGACAGAAAGCTGTTGCCTTCTGACACCTCTCCAGCAGCCAGCTGGGCAGGTTGATGGATGCCCCTGTGGCTCCCAGCCCCAGTACTCCCCACATCTCCACCTGGCAGGCTGGGCAGGTCTCCTTCCAGCTCCCCCCTAGCACCACCCCCTCCAGACTCCGGGGACATGGCCCACAGCAGCTGTGCTGGGCCACCGGTCAGAGCCAGGTTCCCCTGCAAACCCCAAGCACACTTAGAGGAGTTGTATCAAACCCCTTCCACAGAGCCCCTCCGCTGGGGAAGGCCTGTCCCCCTACCCTGTTTTATCAAAAAGGAGAAATACACGGCCTTGAGCACCATCCCTGGCAGATCGCCTTGTATCACCCCGTTTTTCCAAGATCAGACGTAGGATGCTTGCCACAGAGAAGGCCTTGTGCAGGGTCAGCGAGGCCCCAGCACGTCTTAGGCAAGATCACCAGACAAGGAAGGAGCCCTTGTGACTCGGCGCGCCCGTCCTGCTGGAAACCCTAGATCGCAGGCTCCCAAGTCACTTTGACCCAGATTTTGGAGACCTTTCGGGGCTGAGGCACCCCTGCCCGGAGGGCAGGCCCCAGCAGAGAAGAGCACCTGTTATCCCAGCAGCCTCCAGTCAGGCACTCACTGGAGGAACATGATCCTGCTGGCTGGGGAATATATAAGGACAGTCGACCAAGGTGGGCAGCATGCAGCTTTTAAACAGTCTGCAGGACCCCTCTCTGTAGCCCCAGGCGCCTAAATACCTTTTAAAAAAAATCTGTACCCCCTTTATAGTGCTGTTTGTCTCTGCAGGGCGCTATTAAGTTACAAAGATATCTCCGGGCCTGGGGCCAGCTGCCATGTTGTGTGGTCCCCATTAAACACAGATGGGTCGGACTGCCTGCTGCAGGGAGATCTGCTCCAGCCATGGCTTTACAGCCCCATCGTGAAAAAGTCAGCCCTGGCAACTAGGCTTTCTATCTAGCCCGTCACTCATTCCTTATGTGTTGCATAGGCCCCCTCGGCACCTTTCAACCAAGGCCCAACAGTGTTTTGCACCAAAAGAAGGGTAAGATGGTTTGCAAGATCACTGGCTTTACAGTTGGGGAAACTGAGGCACAGAAAACCCTGGGAGGCCAGTTCATGCTCATGAAATGAAGCACTGACCAGCCCGATTGCTGCAGAGCCACCTCTCTTCCCTCTCCCCTCCACCCCGGCTTCCCCCACACCTCCTCTGGACCAGCTCCAGACACAGCCGGCCCAGCGGGTCAGGTCCGTGGCGGCTGCCAGCCCTCCCCTCCTCCTCCTCCTCCAGCGGGATCTCTCCTTTGCTCTTTCACCAGCAGAAAAAAGCATCCCTGATATGCAGCTAAGCAGGCAGCTGACCCTGGCACGCAGTGACCTGGGAGAAGGTCACTTATCGAGTCCTGCTGTGCTATCTGCTGCCTCCGAAGTCACCCTGGCTGCCAGGGCGAGCTGACGTCCCTGGAGGGCCGTGGGTACGTGCGCACACACAGACACCCACGGACCTTCCAGGAGAGGTGGCTGGTTTCACACCCCGGCTCCTTCAGGGCTGCTTCCCCACACCAACAGCACCCAGCGCTGGCAGGAGCAGGACAAGCCTTGCCCTGGCTGTCCCTGTCCCTGCCACCCCCCTCCTGTTTGCGGATACCACCACAACAAGCCCGGCGGAGAAGGAGGTCCGGACGAGATGCTCGCAGGGAAGTTTCCTCTGAGCTCAGCGTGCAGCAGTTGGCTCACACTCCAAAGCACCACAGTTTATAGCCCTTATAAAAACATTTATATAGAAACTGCCTGTTCCTATGCATATAAGGCCAATGCCTTCAGACTTGGGCAGGCCCCAACACCATATTGAGGCGCAGGGAACAACCCGGCTTCCCAGTGAGCCGAGCACATCCAAAGCTGGACAGAAACCAGCCAGCATCTCAGAAAACCTCTCCAAGAGCTATATATGGATTCTGGAGCCCAGTCCCAGTTCACCCTGGGAGAAGAGGCCAGGAGGGCAGTGCTGACCAGCACTCTTTGAGACTTGGCTACAGAAACACATTACCAGAAAACTAAAGAAAGGGTTTACAGCAGTAAAAAGAAAAGCGAAAGCTGGAGGTCTCCTTCACCCCATTCCCAGCACAGTGAGGTAAATGAGTGCATGGATTAGACAGATGCAGCTTACGCGAGATCCTCAAACAAAACAAAAGCAAGGCTTTCTGCAGTGTATGTCATTTAAAAGCACAGCTCTGGGTAACTACTGCAGCAGCAGACGTTCACAAGAGCCCAGATCTGGCCTAACGTAAGAGATCCAGGTTGGACAACGCTCAGCACCTGAACCTGAGTTTCAGTTTAGCAAGGTTCCCAATCCACGCCTGGTAGAAAGGACCAGTTCCCTTTCACCCGTTTCATACTAGTTGCCTCCAAATCTCCTCCTTGGGTATCCCACCGGGGGGAGCAGGAACATTTTCTCTCGGTTGCTATTTCATACACTACCAGCAAGGAGATGCCTTCTTCCTCAGTTCCCCAAGGACCTGAACAAAGTGCTCCCTTCCATGGCCATCCTGGCCCAAAGCCATCTCCATGGCAAACTTGCCCCCTCCTCCCAGTAACAACCAGTTTGCTCCAGACCTGTGGAGCTTTCACTAAGAGCTCATGGATCACACTTGCCCCAGATTTCCCTGCCTGGGAGAAATCTCTCTGACCTGGGCTGTCCTCTGCCACAGAGGCGGCAGCACCTCAACGACGTGGCAGTTGGGCATCTGTCAAAAGCAAGGACACTCTGCAAAGCTTTGCTGTCTCTCAGGCACATGTCACTTTCAAGACTCAGGAACATCTGGACTTTGGTTCCTGGAGACAATTAAGAGAAATAAATCTAGTTGCTCTGGTCCCAGCACTGGAAGGGGAACGATTTTGCCTAGTGCTAATGGAGCTGATTTTCCTTACATATATATCAGCTCAGATGATGTCAAGGCAGAACGCTGAATTAGCCAGCCTCTATCAATTACACCACTTCTATGGCTCTTTCCATCTTCCAAGTGCTTTACAAACAGCATTAATTCCTGCGCATGTTATCTCCTTTCCAAAAACCTCCCTGAGGAGCTGGCAAAACCCCACAGCCTGGAGCAGCCTTGGAATGAGTGGTCCCCACCCAGCCTTGTGGTCCCCTGCGCGTATCCTGTCTCCCACCGTGCCTTTGCTCAAGACCATTGTTTGGAGCTGGAGCAGGAGCCTGACTAATTTACGAGCCATCAAAAGGGCCAGGACTCCCCAGAGAAGTGTGTCCCCAGCCGACGGTCTCCCAGTGGCTGGGACTTACTGCTGTCCTCCCATACCCGAGGGCTGCTGGCACTCCAACTTCAGCATCTCTGCCTCGCCTCTCCAGCTGGAGAATTTCTCCCACCATTAAAATTAACGAGGTGGGTTTGCAGAGATGAGCTCGCTACAGAGCCCCTCCTGTTCCTGGAGTTTGGGGTTGTTTTTAAATTGAGTTGCAGTTCCGTAAGTGCAAAGTTATACCAAGCGTCATTTACTTTACTGTTGAGCAACGAGGAGCAGGGAGGGAAGCAAGGCGCTCCCCTCCCGGCACACCGTAAAGCGCCTGGCGTGCGCAGGCACGCAGACGCTGCCTGCAGTTCTCCTCTGCTCCGGTCCGGCAGCGCTCCCCGTGCCAAGAGCTACAGCCTGGAAAATGGCACTTGTGCTAAAGTGCCCGCATTAATCAAATCTTCATTCACACCAGCAGAGAGAGAGAGGGAAAGGCAGAGAGAGACCCCACCAGCTCCCCAAGCCCAGCCTACGGCCCACCCGGGCTGGGAACAAGCTCGCTCTTGGTACTTTGGCAGCCGGCAGCCTCTGCGCAATGCGATGGAGGCCATGACGGCACAGAAGGGCAGCAAAAGCCTCTGCGTCACGGCTTTCACAGACCTGAGTGTTCCCAGGAAGAAAGAAGGAATTACAACTTCCCAAACTAGATTTAGCAAGACGAGCATAAAGGACCTATGGCAGAAGAGGGCCAGGGCATTCCCAGCAAAATCACCCAGCTGTGCTTTGACCTGAGCGACTGACTGCAACTTTCTAACTGGATGCCACCCCGGGGACCACCAATCCATCATCCACAGCATGCTATGGAGACAAGTTCAGAATAGCAATGGGATCATCATGTGCTGGACCGCCAGGGGCAAGGAACCCTTGAAAGCAATCACTGGACTTAGGGCTATCCCTAACATCATCCCAATATAGTGGAACCTTGGTCTCATAGCCACAACTGGCAGGAGCAGAATCAACACCAACCACATCAGCACCAACCTTGTATTGGGAGACCCAACGGCAGACTGGCCTCTCACACCCCAAATCAGCAGCAGAAGGATGGGGGCAGACACATACATAATGACCCCTTCTCCAACACTGGAATAAGAGCATCCTTGATGGGTATTCTTCTAACCTGTGCTTGGACACCCATCACAAAGGTGAGTCTACCACCTCCCCCGATGGATTTACACTTACACACATGAAGAAGGGATTGCTTGAATATTGCAAATTCTTACCTGGCTTTTGGGTTTACCTTTACTCCTTCGGTCTGCAAAACAAAGAGTATGTATGCTGTCCTCTTTGGACAAAGGAGAACAATAACCACAACTACCACCTTGATGTTAGTCTGCCCAAAAGCCTAACTCCTGTGCACTCCCACCTAGGAGACTGTAAGACAAAGCCTTGTTTGAGCTTACACACCTATCTGTGGCACTGGAAAAAAGTCAGATAAAGATCATCCAAATGCCCAGTGAGTGCTCTGCCAGGTAAATCGGGGAAAAAAACCACTGAAACACAAATTGCAAAACGAAGAAGGGGGAGGAGGGATTCCCTTCCCTCCCATTTTAATAACCCAAGGTTGCAAGGACAGGAAGAGCTCTTCAAACTCACCGAGCTGGGTGCAGCAGCATCATGACCTTCACCAGTTTTCCGCTCATCGGAGAGGAAAGAACAAAACATGCTCCAGTTTCTTCCACTCTTCTACCTTTTTCTGTTCCCCACAGACCCTCTGGACAACCAGACAAGACAGATCTAATGCTCAAAGGGAAAGTCAGCCGGAGCACAGATTTCCTGAGAAATCTGCCAGGCAGACCTTAGATCAGACCTACCTCTCCCCAGCTGCAAAGTCAGCAGGAACCAGTACCCTGGCCACCAGCAACGAACCATGAATATCAGCAAAACCCTGCCACCCTATGTGTGCCAGACACTTATGGCCTCAGCACCCCTGCGCAAGAAATGGGAAGATGCCCTACAGGTGTTGGGACCTCATTCTCCCAACATCAGCGTCTGGTTTCGATCCTTCCGATCCTTCTCGCCTCTGCCCCATTACGGGGTCTAGGGCACAGGGCAGCACCACACGGCAGGGGAAGGTCTCCTTCAGGCTTCAGTTACAAAGCAGCCTGGCATCCAGCCCGCAGCGGCAGGCAGTGCTTGACAGCCCGTCTCCTCCAAAGCCATCACCTCCCAGCTCCACAGCAAGCCAACCAAGACAAGCGAAGGTTTCCCCGAGCAAGGTGCACCACAACACCTTTGCTCAGCACTCGGAGGCGAGAGGAGGGAGAAGGAGAGTCTATCCAAAGGCACTTGCCAACCAGCCTTAAGAAGTTAGTGCAGAATTTTTCCCAAAGAGTCTGGCTATAGGAGACACTGGTCTCCACTGAATCAAGATCTGTTATGTTGTAATATAATAGATGTAAATTAAAACAGAAAATCTATCATGCCTCTAATGTGGCCTGATAGCTGAGCGTGTGGATCCGTACAAGCAGAAGCACAGAGAGGAAGGGTGATATATGGCGAAGCTGGATGGAGGGTGAAAAGCGTGGCGAGACGAGCCGGAGAATGGCGCAGCCCGCTCTACGCTCCTCAGACCCAAGGGCAAGAGAGGAATAAATGTTGATTAGTGTTGATTTTGTCCGACGAACGCTTGTCAAGTGACAGTTGGACTAAGCTGCTCTGAAAGAGAAGCATTAATCTTGGTCTGGTTTAAGTAGAGTATATTAATTTGTGTCATTTTTACTAAGTCGTACTGAGAAAGGCTTCTTACTGCTTTGCATCTGACTGCTTTGGTGGTTTAGCCTACTTTATTTTTTTTTCTCCCTTTTTCCCTCCTTCCCCCTTTTAAACAGATATGGCGGCAGCAGCAACATATTCAAATAGCTCAGCAGGAGAGCGGGGGACCAAACGCTTCGCTCCTGGATTAAGAAAATAAACTCCCAGGGTGTTGGCATAGCAACAGCATTTCAGATGAACTGCTATATATTCCATGATTAATAAATTAACATTTTTTTCATATGGTTGTTCCTCCTTTTCTTTCCCTCCTTCCGATGGCAGGAAGGAGAGCCCGAGAGGGGGTGGGTGTCAGATGGGAGGCCAACACCGATGTCCCCACAAGCCGGGGATGAAGCTTTGCCCAAGCAGGGTGGTAGGGCGTCCTTCCCTCTCGGTGTGCCCAGCTGCAGCACAGAGCTTTCTGCACCCTACAAAGGCACAGGAAAATGACAGGGACCCGACGCCCCATGCACTGGGGCCAAGGAGAAATGGGCCTCGGGTCGATGGGGATGGGGGTGCAGCACAGCCAAGGAGGAAGGCGCAGGGGTAGGGTGCAGGCAGCCCCAGCACAGGCAGGGCTGGAGGTGCTGCCGGTGCTGGGTCAAGGCCAGTTTCAACTCCCCTTTCAGGGCAGAATAGCCCCAGCTGGCCAAGGAGTGTGCACCCTCTCACCAGGCAGGAATGAAGCACTCCTAAGCAGCAGCACAGGCAGGCGCTGCCGGTCCTGGCTCGGTTACGCTCCAATCCTGCTCTCGGTGGGACCGAGGGCTTCACAAGCAAGTCTGTGCCCCTCGTTGGTGGACTGGCCCTTTTGCAGCCACTTTCTCATCTCTGCTGCCTGCCTTCTTTTTTCCTTTCACTTACTTTTACAGAAAAGGGACTAGAGGGAGAAGCTAGAGAAAATACTATGAATTAAGAGCAAAAGACTGCAAAGTTCCCCAGAGCAAACTGCACGCACAGAGTTAATTTTCCATGGCTGGAGCAGGTAACAAGAGCTCCCGCACGTTTCCCAAGCCCTTCTGAACATAACCAGGCGATCCCATTCTCGTACAAACAAGAAACCAGAGCCTCCCCAAGGAGCACTAGTGAGTGACTGACCCAAATTCAAACACTTTCTTCCTCCTGCCAGTGCTGGCAAAGTGACCGGTACTGAACCGTATCCGCCTTCAGGCCCTTGCTGCGCCGCACTGCTGAGAGCCTCAACACAGCAGGGAGAAAACCAATAATTCAGGATTCATTATAGCCCCCCCCCCCCAAAAAAAAAAAATAAAAAGGTCTGGCAGTATGCTGAGTCAGGAGAGCTTTGCCAGGACAGCAGGTTCCCCGCAGGGTAAAGGCTGGTGGGGTGAACAGCACCCCATTTTCAAACACTCATACCAGGTGGTCTGTACGCCGTGGGATCACCTTGCCAAGAAGGTTCAAGCTTGGTCTACGTGCTGCTCCCACCACAGCATTCAAGAGGTTTTGGACTTTTTAAAAAAAATACTACTGTAACACCCCTTGCATCTGCAAAGGTGCCCTGAACATCCCCTCCCCGTCGCCTATACTACTCAAGGCCTCTTTAGCAATGTAGCAATCCTCACCCAAAGTTGCTTTGCTTCAGGCACCAACCAAAGTTGAAACATCTCTTCTTACCCAGATCTGAATTTTCTAAGTTTCATTAAAGCATGAAATCATTTTGTTGAGGCCTGAGTTACACCCACCCCAAGCTGCACATGCACAAGGGCACAACGTAGGCACGTACTCTGCACACCTGTTTGAGAAGTAAGATCCTTGAAGAACCACCAACATTTTAAAAAGTATTTCAGCCGTTCAAGACCCCAAGTCTGCTTTTCAAACCTGGCTAGGGATGAGGCTTAACAGCTTCTCCCAAGAGCAAGACTTGGGCAATCCAGGAACATTACCAAAGTGGTTTAAACCCAAGCCAAACCCAGCAGCTCCACGCTCGCTGCCCTGCACACAGCTGCAGGCGTGAGGCAGAAAAACAAGACGAGTCCCAGCTGGTATAAACAGGTAAAGCTCCTCCATCACCAGCAGGAATACCCTGGTTTAAGCTCAGTGCCAATCCCTCCCGGTATCTTTTGAGGTCTCAACAAACCCCCACCTCCTTCACGGCATTGCCCTTCCGACCGTGCAAAGCCCTGGCACGAGCTGTGCCATGGTGGCGGGTCCCTCTATGTTCTTTATACCACGGTAGTGTACAGCAGGGTCTCTACCTCATGCCTCGAGGGCACCCTCTCACCCAGCAGACCTTTCCCTGCTGCTGGCAATCCTTAAAAAATGGAAGCCTTTAAAATTGGAGCCATGGGGGACAGGGAAGCAGAGGACGGCCCCGCAGCACTATCCTCCGCTCATTAATGCTGCTGCTGGGGGCGGCCAGCAAGCAGCACCGCGCCGTGTCCTCCCCTTAACATTATCTTACACTCTGAAGCACAAAGGACTACTTAGAAAACCCTCGCTGGTGTCATGCTGTTTCTCAATGACTTTTCTTATGGATCCTGGAGGATAAGCCATATCAAAGCATTTCCACAGCTGCATACAAAGAGCCGGGAGTAACTTAAGCCTTTTCTTTAAGCAACTGCCAGCCTCTAGCCCAGCATCGGTAGTTTTTAGGGGGAAGATGGAAGCAAGCAAGCACCTGTGGTGACACGGGATGCTTAGCACCAAACTTCAGAGGTGTCTTTGGACATTGGCACATTCTTCACCTAGTCCTGTTTGAGAACACATACCAACCTGCATCATGTTTATTAAGCACACCAACAATCAGTCTACAAGTAAGGATCAAGTCCCAAATCCAAAATACGCAGAGCCTGGGATTTATTCACACACCTGAAGGTGGGAAGGTTCCTCATCACTCCCACACACTGTCCGTGAGAGACCACATGAAGTCACTGCAGCATCAACACTACCTGGTCCTTCATTAACCCAACCCATCATTCCATCTAACCCAAGAGATTTTAAAAGAAATCAATCCATCAAAACACGGAATCCAAGTGTCAGCCCCTTAGTCCTTGAGGAAAGAACGAGACCCTGACAGGCAAAGTGCACACACACGTCACAGCTCATTTTCCCAGGGCTGAACTGAGGGGGCCAGGGTCAGCATGGGAAGAGGTGGCAGCCCCTGCTTCCCAAGGTATATGACCTGGGAGAGAGAAAATGGGGCACCACTTGTCCATAAAGGACCAGTGCCAAAAAGCCTAAAATGGTACAAAAAAAGATCCTGTTGGCCCTACCTTGTTACCTGAATGCTGCCATGCACAGAGGCTGTGTCACTCCAACAAAAAGTCTTGCCCACTTCAGGCACAATGTCACACTGTTCTTTAAACGATTAGTCCTTAAATTGGTATGCTGGACCAGATGGTTCTCAGCATCCTCACCAGGGACAGCATCAAGGATGAGATCCCCTCTTAAAAATAGAAGTGGTCAACAAGCCAAGAATGGGATGGGGAAACCCTCAAAGAAATTAAAAAAAGAAAACAAACCAACAGAAAAGCCTCCTGGAATTTGTCTGCGATCATCTGCACCAGGCTATCGCACTTCTCCCAATTTCCCCAGTTTAAAATGAAGCTTACAAAGAATCGGAAGCTTGAAATAGAAAAGCAGGTATGTTAAAACAGCACCAGCCACACAGCGTGCTGCAAAATATCTCAGCCCCTTACAGCTTTTGCCCCCCTGCAGCATAATCCCCAGCAATGCTATTCAGACCCTGTTTCTGGCCTCACTTTTCAATTCATCCCTTGTCCATCCTGAATTTCACCACCCAGTTCCTAGTCCAGGGACAGCCCTGTGTAACCCATTCAATAGTTCCCCACCATCTGACACCCACACCTCTCATCAGTTCACCCAGGGAGAAGCAAAGCGGCAATACTTGCTCCCTGAACTCAGCAAGAAGGAGCTTCTTTTTTGGGGGGAAAAAAAAATGAAAAAAAAAATCTTTTATCACCCCCAAAAACAATGCGAAAGTCTGAATTCAAACTCAGACCAAGAATCCAAAATAGAGGACTAACCAGACAATTAATCATTCATTCCATGCTGCTGAGAAATCCTGATCCAGAAGTTTAGCCCCGGACGACATCCACGCTGGTTTAGGGGAGCCTCTAATTTACTGGGCTCACCATCAAGGTACTTCCACCGTGCTTGCACAGCTCCATTAACGCATGCTCAGAGAGACCTGCTCTTGGTAATGTGCAGCCAGGAGCACAAGACAGAAGCCTGTAAAAGGTCTGCTGCTGTTGCTCCTTTGCTTTTACAAAAGATCCCATGAACTCCGGTGCTGTGCAAAGAAATGGCACAAACAGGTAAAATGCCGTTCATCTAACGGGCTTCTACTCAGCATCCTGGAGTCGCTCGTTCATTTATTTTCTTAAGTTTCTCTCAATCCAGGTGTTTCCTACCCAACATCCCCTCAGAGAGTGCCTGCTGGTGGGTCTCCTGGTCTGCCATGGAAATTAATGAGGCTCCACCACGAAGGGAGAATTTCTCCCTGTAACTCCGTAGCCCCGATCCCATACATCTGGAGTTCCTGAAACTCCCTTTATTTCACCAGTATCGTTGCATTAATAAGATGTCTGAAGACACATGCCATACCCAGTTAGGAAAAGGAACTAAGACCTCTCCTGCTCTATCAAGTGTGGCCTCTGCAGCCCAGAAAGCCCACTGCTACCCTTTTTGCCAAACCACACTGCAAGTAACACATCTAATTTGCTCTCCGCTGTGCTCCTTAGGTCTTTTGCAACATTACTGATTTCCAAGAGCTTTCCTCCCACTGAATCTTTCCGGTTTGGATCGCGAGGGTAGTATTTTGCAATTCCTTCCTCACACATTCATGAAGTGTTGCTGTTTGCCACTAAAAAGCCGCTTGCTGGGCTCTACCCCAAAGGCAGCTGTGTTTCAATGGTCGGGAAGCTAATAATATACATTACCATACCGGTAGGCAGGGAGAGACATGCACTGATGTTTATATCTTCCCCGCACAACCAATGCACGACACGGACAGGTTTTTTCAGAGGAGAATTTGGAGGCGGAGGGAAGCGCACGAGACGCTGATGGCACGGGAGCAGCCAGCACCCCGGCTCCCAATCGATAGGCCATCTGTAATAGAAGATCAATCGCTTCCATTTTGCAAGGTGTTAAGTGTGACGGGGATTGAATTAAAGCCGAGACCATAAGAGCAGCTATAAGTTATGCCTTTTTCCTTCCCCCCACCCCCCCCCTTTTTTTCCCCATTTAAGAAACAAACCCATAAAACAGTACTTTTTTTCTTTCCTCTTCCCTGCCCCCTCTCTTTCCCCTCTAAGATTTTCAATTAGGTGAGTGGAAGGACGAATGGTGCAAATACATTTTGCTCGAATTCTAAGTGCTTTTGAAACCCCCTGTCAAAGCATTTAGTAACGCAAGATTTAAGATGCCCAATTAATTTTTCCCCAACAAGGAGCCAAAAGTAGATGCAGGAGGAGGTTAAAAGCTAAGTGTTTAATTAATATTAAATTTATATGATTCTTCATCACCGAAAGCGTTGTAAAATTGAAAAAGCAGTTAATTTTATGGTCACTGTGTATTCCTCTGCTTTGATCTTTGATCCGTGGAATGAAATCGCGGAGTGTAAAGATTCTCTTGCTTTATTATACCTGTCTCATGGCAGGGACGCTGGGTGAGGTGAGCTCATCTGAGCCCCAGCTCAAACCAGGCAGGATGGTACTCAGGGCACAAAGCCCACACGCTGCCCAGGGCTTGGGGGTGCACAGTTTGCAATTGCCCCCTGAGGGGAACTTTGTTTGTGCCATTTGACCAAGGATGGCACGAAACTCTTCTGTACGCCACCGCTGCCTCACCGCCGATTCCCGGCCTCCCCCATGCCTATCTGCCAGCGAGACAAAGAGCTATTATGCAGAACGGATTGCACTGGAAAGAAAAAAAGGGGGGAAATAATTTCTGCAGGGGGGGTTTATGTGAGTTTTTTATATATTTTTAAATCCCGCTGGAAGCCTCATTATAATTTAGTGGGGGGGGGGGACGACGACGACACACAAACAACAAAATAAGCAAAAGAAATTTAACATCTTAAAATAAAATATTTAGAGGAAGGAGAAAAATCAACAGGATGAAAGTTCTACATGCTTCAAAGCAGTTGCAAAACCTGGATTCCAACATTTCTGGCAGCCCCAGCAGCAGCGAGTTTCCTTGGGGTCAGCTCCCCATCACATGGATATTGCCGCTCCCGGGCGGAACAGGCAGGGTGCCCCAGACTACGGACACCCACCCAGCCCAGGCAGATCCCCCAGACGGGAGCACGTCTCCACATGCAGCAGGACTGTCTGATCCCACTCCTCTCACCCAGCCTTCTACTTAGAAACCCTTTGAAAGGCCACGCACATTTCCCTTGTCCCTTCAATTCAATGTCTTCTTCCTAGAGAGAGGTATTGTGCGTATATTCATATGGGAGTTTAAATGGGAATTTAATCTTATTAAAGTCTTGATTTTAGGGCAGGTACATAAGTCATACAGATGAAGAGGCACAGAGTAATGAAAAGGTGCAGCTCTCAGGAAACAGCTGGGAAAATTGGGAAGTAATTAAGGACGGACAAAAATTAAGCTTGATATCAAGAAATAAGATCTAATAATTGGCACTGCTTCATAAGCAATGGGAATTAATACCATTAACCCTTCATCCTCACTCTTCAACTTATTTTTGGTTGCTGTCAGAGAAGGACAGCCACCTTATCCCCACACAAGAGGTTCCACCACAGCAGCAACACAAGTTGCCCCAGGTCATGCAGCAGTGATGGAGCAGAACCTGGAAGAGAAACCAGGTTTCTCCTCTCCCATGGGATGCCAGAAGGCTCCTTTCCTACTAAGCAGAAGAGATTCCAGACACACAAAGAAGTGGTCTGTAACCTCAGGGAGTCTGAAATGGGATGGATAACCGCCCTGCTGTTGTTAGCAGCTCCTCTCTGCTCCTATCCATGGCATGGGAAGCACGAGGCACAGATTTGTGTTTTTCACATCCCCGCTGGACGGGCCATGGAGTCCAGTCATCAGAGATGCTGACCACCAAATCATACCCTCCAGATGGCACCTCTTCCAGTCCATATCCAGCCTGTGTTTTAAGGGTCAAACTACCCTTGGCCCAGCCAAGACAAAGTCAGATTTCCGAATGCTCAGCCCTGGCCTTGAACCAGGCAACCAGCTTTCAAGCCTTGTACAAAGCATGCCAACCAAAAAGCCTTGAGAAGTATCTGCAATTGTCCATGGGGAGGTATCTACAGCCAGCCTGCTCTCTCCACTGTTCAGGGAAGAGAAACAGGTACCAAGGAGCCCACCTCCTGCTAACGTTCATCTAAGGTGGTGCTTTCAGGAGCTGCTTGACAGAAGTCCTGCATGACTTCTGGTCCTCTCCCATGAACCAGAAGTCATGCATGCTCAAGCATGGCCATGTATCTATCTTGGGAAGAGCTGCCATTAAGTGAGATGTTCAGGGGACACGTACAGCACACAAGAGACCTGGTGCTGCTCCAATAACTCCTCTGCCTCCTCCAAAGTCGTGGAGAACAGCAGGTCCACTGCAGCTCCGGCCGTACACAGCACAGCCAGACTGACTGTATTTTATACGTATGCGTGCAGATATCGACAGATGGAGAGAGAAAATTACTGTGCCCATAAATTGAAGCTTTGGTCACGTCAGTTCAAGAAGCAGAATAGAAAATTTAGAGCCAAAAAACCAGCTTGTGTCAGTCAGGCTGATGAGCACAGGTGCCAAAAAACCCACCCCTTAGCATGGGGAGGCAAGATGCAAGCACACGCATGCATGCAGAGACCCTGCTTCTCTTCATCTATTCTCAGCAACTGTTTGTCTGAGGCCACATGCAACTGGATTTGTCAAGCCCCCTTTTAACAACTTCTTGTCACAGTCCATTACCAAATTGCATATAGTTATATATTCCACTAATTAGGCTTCTAAAATATCATTAACATGTCTCTTGATCATTAGCATAACGTATGAGGCGTCCTCGTTAGGCACGACTCGAGTTTGTTAACGCAGTAATGAAAGGCACGGGGCTGGTACTGCAGGAGCCGTGCAGAGATAGGAGGCTGGGAACATCAAAAGCATCCATGCCAGGCTTAAAAAAATAACAACAAGATCAGCAAGAGGCAGAGGCAGAAGCCAAACACCGGGAAACCAGGGTGATCACACACACACTATGCATCTTCCCTAGGCTAAAATAACATTCCCATGATGCGGGTACAGCGCAGGTAAGGGATGAGTCAGGATCACAGAGCTGAACGCATCACCATCCGGGTCTAGATAAAACGGTAGGGATGGCCAGGGTCCACACGAGATCAGCCCCGAGCCCACGGCACAGATCTGTGCCCTAGTTGAACCCTTCCTGTCTAGCAGACCCTGGGACACCCCTCACACCTACTAGGGCCAGCCCTGCTCCCCGCAAGGACACCCTGCACCCAAAACCCAGTGCAAGACACACACGTTCCTCCCTCCTCCGAAACCAGCGCCTAACACTCCCCCTCTCCCCAGCCCCAAGATAAAACTGGTCCGATGCAATGTCAGGCACCACCCTCACCCAGCCAGCTCAGACTACGCAACATTGAGCAACCACCCCAGTTAAACCAACAATGAAAAACCACCACCCACTAGGCATTACACAGCAGGAGATCAAGGGTGTTAGAGACAGCAGCCCAGGATGGCGCAATTACACAAGACCTGGGTCAGGAACGCAAGAGAAAGGCTTGAAGGTCCCCGGTACCCAAACGTGAACCCCAGACAGCAATATTTGCATATGTGCTTCAATGCATCCAGGGCTGGGGGGGTGGGGGGAGGGTGAAGGATGTGAATTAATAGCCAAAGGTTTGACCAGGACAGATGCTTCCATGTCCAAGCCAGCTCATGTATCAGTGGTTACCACTGTTGCTATAAATAAGCAGGGACGTGTTGGGTTTTTTTGGGGTTTTTTTTTTTGTTGGGTTTTTTTTTTCTCCTTTGAGCGAATAACTCAATAAGTCACCGCATGAAAGATATTGTAAATAGCTCCAGCAGAGTGCAAGTCAGGGCTGCTTCCAATTAGCTTTCACTTACACTCCCCCCGCCTGCGCCAAGTTTGCAGAGTTTGTTCCCGACACGCTGCTTGCTGTCTGGGGAGAGGTGGGGCGCAAACCCCACTGCAATCCGGGCCACCACTCTTTCACATTAGAAATGATCTTCTCATTAAAGCTGTAAGGACGTCAAAGCAAGTGAAAACAGCCCACATACGCATTTATCTTTGTCCAGATGTTAATGCAAAGGTGGGGGGAGAGGAAACAACCAAGAGCTTTTCTACAGCTGCTGAGAGCTAACACCAGCACCACCGCAGCAACAGCTTGGAAATACGAAGCAGCACACAACTTTTTATTAGAACAAAGACATAAAACAAGCTCAGCGAAGGCAGTCCAGGGGCTTCTACGCACGCATCTGAAGAGACCCCCCCCAATCCCCATCCCTAAGAAATGGGTAGGACACATCCTCGTGGGCGACGCCACTGCCAAAACAACAGGGAGAAGATGGATGATTTTGCAACCCTTCATCAAAAAATTCCTCTTCCATGAGATAAAGGCGGTGTTAAGACTCTTTCCAAGTTTTTACTCATTCATACACACAACCTTTGTGTCCCGCACATGCGCGTGCCTTCACGTAGCAGCTGGTCCCGATACCAGAGGAGCATCACAGCCAGGAAACTATCACCAGGAAGATAAAATACGGGGCAGGCGAGTGCAGGATCGGTTGGTAACCTACAGGAACAGGAATCCTGGGGACGAGGCTTAGTTCCCCACCATCCCGACCTGGGAATGGCTCTGGGAAAGTCACAGGGTGACTGCGCCTCACCTTTTGCCATCAGGATGGTGTTGCGAGTGCCTGATCTGTGACAGGAGACAGAGGGACCTGGAAATCAGGACTTGCTCATCACATCATCACTTTAGCCAAATCTCCCTTCTTAAGTCACCACACAACTAGGTACCACCCTCACCCAGGCGTCCTGCAAGGAGGTCAGCAACAGCCCAGAGCAGGACCAGGATGTCTCCCCAAGCAAGCAGATGTATTCGTTCACACTCAAGCAGACTCCCTTCCCTGCCGCCCCAACCATAACACTGCATTGAAATATGGACACTGAAAAGCATCCGCTGTTTTGGGGAGAGGGGGTCACAGCAGTCAGCAGAGCACATACAGCTTTTGCTGGCTTCTTGCCTTTCAAGTCAAAAGCAACAATCACAAAAAAGAAAAGCCACTAACACTTGATAAAGTTTTTTGATTTGAAAGGGGTCAGGAAAAAGTTCCAGGAAAGGGAAGAGAAACAACCTTATTTTAAATCCTTTAATGCAGCGATAATCACCTCTCGTAGGCTACAGGTTTGTGTTTTTCTCCTGTAGTTTTTCAACCATCCTTCCCCCCCTCCACCATGTTCCTTTGTCTTCCCACTCCCTCCCGCGCTCCCAAATGGTGGCAGCGCTCTATTAAAAAATGGCCAGAGAGGAACCTCTCCCCTCTCCATGCAGAAGGGCGCTGGGTTGACCTCTCCACATCTGGACATAGCTGCAACCTCCGGCTTTCCACAGCAAATGCCGGCAGTGCAGCGACCTTCCCGGAAACATGGTCCTCTGACCTCTCTTCTCCGACTCGCCCACCTCCTGTCCCTCTGCTGAACTCCACTATCTTCCACCGCGGCCAGGCTGGGGACACAGCACTACCTCAACAAGGGGTGCAACTCCCCAGGCAGCACGTCGACAGCTCTCACGGGCCCAGATCTGGGGTGTATTTGCTTAGGAGATTGGAGCGGGGGGGTGAGGTGGGGGTGGTCAGAGAGAAGAGAAGGAGAATCTAGGCTGCAAACTAGCCAGATTTAACTAAAGCGAACAGCCTCAACAGCAACAAATCTGTTCAAATCTTAGAGCTGTTTCCACTTTTGATCAACTGGAGAGCACTTGCCACTGCAGAGTGCCTTCATCCAGCGCATCTACTGTACGCCCAAGCCAGGAGGGGTTACATCAACACCTCTATCGGTACAGTGGAAAAGCCTTGGTGGGTCTTCTTCCTTCTTGTGCTGCATGAGTCCACCAGATCTCACCGGGTTATTGAGTAAAACACTGCCTTCCACAGCCATGCCAACATGCCTCAGCTTTCCCCAGCCAGTCCTGCATGAGTTGTTCCATGCTCTGGCTTCTCCAAGCCACGCATCGGCCAAACCAGACGGTCGCTGATACCACGTCATGCCCCCTCCCCATGCAGGCCCAGCACTCCCTCTTCTCTATTTTCCCACAGCTTAGATTACTTCGTGGGAGCTGCTTCTTCCAAAATACCAATATTTTTAACAAATTGGCGCATTGCTGGAAAACCACAGTGGTGCTCCTGTGGAACAGGAGACCTCATCCCAATAGGGCCCACAACTAACCACCTTGTGATGGTTTTTCCAAACATCCTCCCACCCAGACTGCAGCTGCCCAAGGCAACACAGAGCTCCCCATGCCTTGGACCTTCTTGGCTAGAAAAAGCACAACAGAAAGCAGAACAGATGTTAATGGCTAAGATACAAACTGTGACTCAGGACAGTCCCGTCACCAACAAGCAAAAGGGCTCACGCTGTTGGCGTCACTTGCTCCCAGCCAGAGGAACAAGCAGAGCTCTGCTTTATAGGATACAAACACCTTTTCCCATGCACATCACCACCACCAAATCCTACTTTTGCAGCTCCCCCAGCAGCAAGCCTACTGATTTTCTGCCCTCCTTGCTGGGCGAGTGTGGCGACCCCATCCTCACCCCCCAGCTGCACTGGAGTGGGATCATGTCAATAAAGCCTCACTGATGCAGGAAGACATGAGCCTCCCTGCTGCCAGCAATCAACTCCATTTGTTTATTTTCATTTGAGCAAAACTTAAGCTAGGCTGGGCTGGGGGGAGGCTGGGAAGGGGACAAAACCCTGGAAAGCCGGGCTGCACGTTGGTCTCCAAAGGGACTGAAATTGGGGATGGGAGGAGGGGCCAGCTCTCCTTTCCAAAGAACTTTCAATAGGAAACAGATGTTGAGGGCCTGAGCATTGAAAGCCCCGGGTCTGCAGCGGGCTTCCCTGGCTCCATGCTCCTGACAGAATCCGTTTTAATTAAAATATTTCTGTTCAGGCACGAGGCAAGGGGTAGGGGGAGTGGGGAAAGGTCTGGGGGTGATGTGCTTGTTACCTCTGCACAGGCAGCAGTGTTTGTGGCAGGGCTGGAGGGGGGTACCAGGGTGCATAGGATTGGGTTGGAGACCCCCACCCAGCCCAGGCTCCCTCCCTTCAGCAGGACTCAACATAAATTCTACTGACCTCGAGTGAAAAATTGCCTCGTTTCGGTACCGAAAAAATAACATTACATCATGTAAGCTGTGTCAGGTTCTATCAATGCCCCCTTCCCGCCCACCCCCAAAGCAAGGGGGATGTAACACAACACTATGAAAACATCAGCCTGGAGAAGAAAAGGGGCCTTTGTCGTGGACCGTCAGCTCCCCACTGCTGCCTGAGGTGAAGAAAGATCTCTGAAAACGTTAGGCTGGGAGGTACAGACTCCAGACGCACTCTCACCCCCCACAGCCCCTTTGCTTCCCCATCCTCACCTTCAAAACTTCTGCCATTACTGGGATCCGGGGCTACCTTCTCCCCCAGGTCCCTTTGCAAAGGTCAGCCCCGTAGAAAAAAAACCAGCATGCCAGGAAGCCCGAGAGCCCAGCCACAGGGTCACCAAAGCCTGGCTTTTAAGCCTGGATGAGTCAACAGTGTCCTCCAGCTCAGGATCCATCCTGGCTTTCTTCCCAAGGGTACCAGACTCCCTCGCAGGAAGAAGCGGAGGAGGATGTGGAGCACAGGACACATGGACACCCACACCCAGCTCCAGGAAGGAGAAACAGGGGAAGGACAGGACCCGAACAGTAAGGCGGGGAGCCAGCAGAGGCTCTGCCAAGCCATGGCCACCCAAGCAAACCCACGCGCCCTGCCAGAGCAGAGGCCCATCATATGGGGACACGCATGAGCCAGTGAAGAGAGGGAAGGAGAACAGAGCCCGCAGGGGCCGATAACCAGCAGCAGCAATGCACTGCCTTAGGGTCCTCAAGGCTACGAATTCACAGGGCTGAGCACAGGCTGTGTGGCTCTCCTGTGGCTGCTCAGGGAGCGCTGTGCCAGGGAGGGGAGGCAGGCTGTGCCGCTCACCTCACTGCCAGGGAACAGACCCTAGTCCACTTTTATTTACTGGGAGAGAGGAGCTGCACAAGCTCCTAGGCTGAGCGCGCAAGTGGGAATTGGAGGGGTTGCAAATGGAACGAGCCGCCTGGAGCATAGACGGAGCAGGGCAGGGTTGCCTTCTGCCTCCCTACTAGGATCACGCTTTCCTCTGCCCAAGACGGGGGAAGAGAGGCATGCACCCCAGCAAAGCATGCCTCGCTCAAACTGTGCTCGCCGGCAGCACCCCAGCTTGCTGAGCAAACCCACAGCAGAGGGAAAAGCAGCTGCCACCGCCCGCGGGCAGCACCGCACCAGGCCACGCGCGGGTCGAGGGAGGAGAACACCCAGCTTGCCCCAGGCCCTCGGCTCTCAAATGTATTTTCTCATTAACGTGTAATACGGTTTTATTGTCTCAAACAATGTCTGTTTTCGATCAGTTCCTTTATCCCAGACACTGCTGCGCAGAGAGACCGAGGAGGCCAGATGGTTCGTGTTGCAGGAGTCTTCCCGCTCTTCCCGCCCGCCCCCTAATTCCTTACAAATTCCTGGAATGCCTGCACCCCCGAAAACCAGCCCCAGGGCAGAGGCAGGCACCAGCCTCCAGAGCAGGGGCTGGGGGCCCTCCTCGGCCTCCCCCTCCCCACCGCCAGCAGCTCAGGCAGGGCAGGTCCCCGGCGGTGAGCAGCACAGCGGCTGTCGTCTCCTCTGCGGGGTCCTTGGCGAGTGGTTTGCACCTGAAACCAGAGATCCGCAGGTCCCCTCCTCCCTCGCCCATGGCAGCGGGGTGTCCTCTGCTGTGGGAGGGAGGCACAGACCCCCAAACCCCCCATCCCAGCCTCAAAGGCATGGCCAGCACCGCGAGGACGTCTGCCCGTAATCCCCACCACGTGCCCAAGGCCACCAGGCCCCCACCACAGCGCTCTCAGCTCCAGCTTTCACCCACACTTCCCGGCGTTAATCCCCACGCTGGCAGCTGGACGCGGAGGTTCACTGAGCCCTTCCCAAAATCCAGGGGATGATTTGAGCCTCAGCCAAATCAAAGGGAAGGCTCCCGCTGTCTTCAAGCGGCCTGCCTCACCGCCCCCCCCCGCCCCATGCCGGCTATCCAGACAGGCAAGTTGGCTGCCAGCTTCAGCCCACCCTGAAACACCACCCAGAGGTCCAGCAAGGCTCATGCTCCCCCTGCCATCTTCCCAGCACCCTTGTAAGTACCTTCCTGGGAGGAGGGAGCCCCCCTGCCCCGGGAAGAAGCCCTGCTGAGCATAACCCAGCAGCAGAGGAGAAAAATAAGGGATGCTGAAAGCAATTGTTCAGCCTGGAAGGAGGCCAGGAGACTAGTGTTCACACCCTTAAACTCAGGAAAAGCACCACGAGAGTACAGATAATCCCATCTGGAAAAAGTCTGAGTCTGGGGGGAAAGACGGCACCTTCTCTGAGGCACTCAAGCACCGCACAGCACGGACAGGCCATGGGTCATCCCAAACCAGGCACTGGCTGCAGGGTCCCACAGGATCTCTGATCCTGCAGACCTTGCCCCGTCTCCCACAAGCTCCAAGAGACACGTTTTTCTCCCATTCCTGCTTCACGGCAGCTGCTGCCCAGGAAAAGTCTCCACTGAGGAAGGGCCAGAGGGGACGTCCAGCCTGTAGGACCACAGGGCCGGCAGCCACTCTCAGGGTCTGGCTGCCAAGACGTCACGCAGGCTCCTCCGAGACCTGCCGAGCAGACGGGTATCTGCTCCCAATTCGACTGAATTTTCATGAGGATGACACAAGACAGCCCCACTGCCAAGTTTCCACAGCTTCTCCAGAGAGAAGGGGTGCCAGAGCCTGAGAGGCACCTCCAAAATCTCACTTGCAGTCACAGCGAGGACACCTTTTTTCTCCATCACTTCTGGTTTGGTTTTTTTTTTTCCTGAGCCACTCGGCTCATTTTAGCAAGCCCTACACCAAACTTGCCTCCACCTGGAGAAACACCAGAGCACACAGTTAAGAACTTGGCAGGGTTTAAGAAATGAGGGGGGGAGAAGGGGATAAAAAATAAGGACATGGGAGGTTTATAGCGGGTAGATTTATACCTGTAGGATCATACTGTCTCCTCCAACACCCGTCCTACACCCTGCCCACGAGCACTGCAATGGAAGAAGCTGTTCTTGCTATGTCAGTCAGACGCACAAGAGGCAACGTGGCAGAAGCTGAAGGGGTCTGAGATGTTTGGTTTCCACACAAGAAGCCCAGGTACATAAGAAAAGCTGCTACAGGCCAGAACTGAGGGGTTCAGGGAGTTCCCAAAATACCCAGGAGGGTGGTAAGTACAGGATGTGCCCTTGGTACGGTAGAACAAGAATGAGAGCTGTAAGTGGTGGGGGGCACGCAAGCACTTTGGTGATTTTGCACTCCGTAGCAGAGAAAAATCTCACCTGCCACCTTTTGGCATTCCCAGCGCTCAACTTTGGCTCCATCCAGCAAGAAAAAACAAAGCAGGAAAGAGCAAGCGAGCTGAAACCTGATCTGCTGAACGGCCGGACTCGTGTCTGGCTTTTCTTACCGCCTCGGCCGACCTGTACGTGCCAGCCTGGGAAGGCATAATGGTTCCACCGACAGAACTTCATTAACTTTTTATACACTCGGCCACTAATTTATAATCATTAGCAGACAAACAGCCAACAATTACACAAGCAGCACGTTAAGAAGAGAGGGAGAGAGCTTGAAGGAGCAGCGATGGAAATGCGTTGGCGGTTGGGAGGGAGCAGGGATGGTGTGTCCCGTGTCCCCTGTCCCGGGGCTGGCATGCGACAGGGACAACCTCTCCCAAGATTTACTGGCACACCGTTTCACCAGCTGTAATCAAGGCATCGGGCAGCAGAAAGGCAAAAGGAGCAGGTGAGCAATCTCACAAGCCCTCTTGTTTTCAACACAAAAAATAAAAAGGGAGACGGGAAGAGGAGGAGCATGCATATTCCACATTTTCAACTCCTGGGGCAGGAAGGCCCCTGCTTACAGAAGAATGGGAAACTGCACACACAGACAGCACAAAATTCATGCTGACTTAATGAAATCTTCTGCTACAGGTTACATAACCCTGGTGCCTTTCCCCACGCCATCTCTGGAGGCTGCTCTTGTGCGGAGGTAGGAGGTAGTGTTGCAATGCACAGCCCTGGCACCCTGGCTGAGCAACGCAGGCAAACACCCAAATCCCCAGGATGCCTCTACCTTGAGGATGGAGATGTGAAAGTGGGGAAAGGTTACAAACGCCCCCGAGATCAGCAGTCTGTGCTCCCCAGCCGAAACTCAAAACTAACTCCCCCAGTGCTCCTCTCCCACCCAGTATCCCACCCAGTGCCTGCCAGTAAAGGTGTATCACCCAGTCAGACCCCAGCTGCACAATACAAGGGTGCAGGCAGAGGCCAATGGGCAGGCTCCCTTCTCTGCAACAACCCGAGCTGCTGGAATCGATTGGAGCCGTAAGATCTGCAGATATAGATGTCCCTGCTGCGTGGGCAGGCCAGCAAGGAAGCAGAGTGACCTGACCAGCATCACTCAACAATGTGTCGTGGCCAGAAACCAAACCTACACCTCTTCTGGCTCCCGCACAACGGCTGAGCCTGCTCTCCTGCCCCACACCAGGCAGACCAGCCAGCCCTTTTTCAAGATGTAAGCTTCCTGCTAAACAGGTCTAATGAACACTACACACACCTTGCAAAGCCTCTGCTCGGGCATCTGCGAACAGCCAGCGCAGCTCAGCAAAGCACCTGCTGCCTCTGATCGAAGAAGAGGAAAACTTCCCAAAACCCCATGCAGCAGGGGTGAAGAGCAGCACCCAGCTTTACAAAGCTGAGCAGCACCCCTGAAAGAAAGGCAAAAGAAAGGCAGCTGCCCTCCAAAGCAGGAGGGGGAGGATGCAGCAAGCACCGCTGCCTGCATGCAGGACCCGCCGTGCCTTGCAAGCCACGGCTTGCCAAGCACGCAGAGGACAGGTAGGCAGAGCTCCGTGCTCCCAGTGCACAATCCCAGGCATGCTTGCAGCTGGAAAAAGCTGTTGCAGCCCACCAACTCCACCCGCTCCCCCTCCTGCTCCCCACAGCAGAAGCTTGTGGAAAGGCTCACAAGCCACTTTGCTCATGGTAGGGCCTTTCCCCTTCCACTTGCAAAAAGCACAAGTCTAACGCATGCTGGCTCTTATCACATCAAGAGACCAAACTGTTCAGGCCAGAAAGATGAATGCCTCTGAGATTACTGGGGACTAAACTCAACTTTCTCGTGTGACAAGCTCCTTTCCCTCTACAGCAGCTTAATAACCATCCAGCACTGACACTGGGGGGGGAACAAAGAAAAACCTCTCCACCAAGAAGTGCAGCTCTCAGGGCAACTCAGAGGATCAAGCAATAAAGCTAATTTAGATGAAAATTCAGACCACTCATCCTGCCTGGGAGAGACTTGCAACTTCACCCACCTGAATACAGCTGCAAGATCATAGTGCTCACCTACACTGGGGCAAGCTTTTTTAAGAAAGCCTCTACCTGATCTGCTAAAAATAGGGCATGTTGTTCAGATTTTCCTGTGGCTGTTCAATATCCATAGCACCACAAAACCCTCAGTCCATGCATCTAAGATGACCAGGGAGGGGGGGAACTACATATAATAAGCCATCACACAGTCCATATGGGGCAACAACCACAGATCGAATGGTGGGATATGCAGAGAGGAGAAGCAGAGGTTGCTCCTACAAACTTTGCTTTGCCGTTCCTGCCTTTAAGTAACTTTCAAACAGAATTGCCCAAATACCTGTTCTTTCAGGACTTTTTTCCTCTTTAAACAGCATCACTTCAGCTGGATTTGTCATTAAGGTATTGGTAATATAAAACTGAAATCGTATTTCAGAGAAATACTTTTAATAAAAAAGGCAAAGGCTTAATTTCAAAAATGTAAATATCAGACATTTCCACCTTTTTTATGCTTCCCAAAAGCAAAGCAAGAGAGGCTTCTTTACTGAAAGACGTTGGGAAACTGAGCTGTACAAATTTGTACAATGTTTCTGTCAACCCAAATACATACTATTATTATTTCTTTTCCTCCTCAAGACCTTTTAATTTGGAAGGGGGAAAATAAGACCTCATCTTGCCTGAAGACATGAAGAAGATGCCAATGCCTCTCAAGCCCATAAGCAACAACTGGTCAGTACCCCATCCCACAGGGATGCGGTGTGGCATCCACAATGGGTGAGAGGGAGGAAGGAGCATCTCCCACCGGCCCCAGGTCAGCACCTGGTCCAGAGGCTCTGCAGCAGCAGTACCGGCAGGATGCACGCACCAAACCTTGCACTGGAATTAAGCACTGCCCTAAAGAACCCTCTGCCTCCCCTCCGATGTCTTGCCCACACCACCCAGGTCACAGAAAAGCAGACAAAGGGCAGGAAGACCTCACGATAGGGCGGCATTGAGCTGGCAGGAACTGCCAGCATCTGGAAACTCCTGCCACAGAGGGAATTAAAGGCAGCCGGGCTCCAAAAGGGAGCAGGGAAGAGTTGTTACAGCCATCTACTACAGCAGGTAAGCTCACAAGCCACGGACCCCAATTTTTATTTTTTAGGAGAAATGCAGAGATATCCAGGCTCATCCAGCCCTAGAAATGCCTGAGCAGGGACCACCAGTGCTCCTGGAGCAGGACACTCAGCACCTCAGGCGAGGAAGGGACAGCCTTTTAAAGTAAGGATGTGGTGAGCTGGGCAAAGGGAGCCAAGCAGCACCCTTTGCATCACTAAAGCCTCAGCAGCACCATGTTGTGCTGGGGGGGGGGGGGGCTCTGCTGGAGGGGCTAGCCTACAGAGCCAGGGCTGCTCCCCCCTCCATGCATATTTGGGAATGCTCCTCTCTGGCTTTCAGCACTCTATTATCCAAAGACTCCAGAAAACGAGGCAAGATCAGAAGCAGCACGACTTGACTCGATGTCTCCCCATGAAGGGGCCAGCCCCATCCACTTCTGGGTTCCCAGCAAGCTGCAGTAAGGGGAAAGGAGGCGGGGAGCTGGTGGAGAGTACCCCCCACACCACAGCCAGCCCCACACAAACCTCATCCAAAGCCCTCCCTGGCGAGGGGGGGGCCGCACAGCCAGCACCTCTGTGTGCAGCCCCTCTTCCCCACCACCCTCTTCCCCTTTCCCTCCCCCTAAACTCGCTCTCGGCCCCGTCTTCCCGAACAATCTCGCTGCAGGCTGCTTTTGTAAGCCTCCAGCCCCAAAAGAAAAATGATGGGTTTGAACTCTTAACCCCGCCCCAGAAAAAGGCTGGAATTAAAAGGGGTTTATGACTAAGTATGCAGATGGGAATACTGTAATAACAACAGGCGAAATGTTTGCCCAGCAGTTCTGGGCTGGTTTCAGAGGGAGGGAGAGCAGGGACGGGGCGGCTTCTGGCCGGAGGATGACGGCACGGAGAAAGAATTTGGCGGCTGGGAGGGAAGGGAGGTTGCTGATAAATGCTGGGGCAGAGGCAGGGAGGGGGGCCAGGACCCAAACGCCGCATCGCTGGCACTTCAGGGAGGCTGGCTGCAGCGCTGCGGGTTTCTGGCCGGCTGACAAAGGCACCGCCGTGGAGGAGGCGAGCAGGGGTAGGGGGAGATGGCTCCGGGGCCGGCACTGTCGCACTCAACCAGGCTGGGCTGCACAACAGCGAACGTATCAAGGCAGACTGCAATGCTCCCACGCACCCCAAATCCCTTCTGATGGGGGGGGGGGGGGGGGAGACGCATGCACAGAGGCTCCAGCCACGGGGGGAGCCCACAACTGCAAGCAAATGGCTGATTTTTACCAGCTCTGGGACTCCAGCTCTGCTGAAAAGGTGGTAAAATGTCAGTACCTAAGTCACCTGGGGGGCATTTTCAGGACACCACCTTCCCATTTTAGAAACGGGCTGCACAGAGGCCCCACAAGCGGGAGGCTCAGGCTAGGGGAGACCCAAACCTCACCCACTGTCCCAGAGGAGTGCACCCCACTGCTGGCTTAACCCTTATGCAAGAGGGAAAAAGCACTCCTTCCCCAGCCCCCAGTCCTGCGCAAGCCTGCTCCCACTCCTTGGGAACCCAGGGGCACCCAGGACTCCTCTCTTTGTGGGGGAACCAGCCAGGTGAGGTACCTTGACAGCTCCCCATCACACAATGAGCCACCCAGGTATCACTCAGCTGAGCCCAAAAACACCTCCCTGTCACTGTACCAAGCCAGGCTGTCCGCGGGCACCCAGTCCACAGGAGAGGTTTGCACTGGGGATGCAAGTCCCGAATTGTACCAAACCAGCACCTTCCTGTTCTCTTGAGCTCCCTACGAGGTACCTGCAAACTTAATACAGATGCAAACCACTTGCATGCAGATCACCACTCATAGCTTGGCAGCCACAGGCCAGAAAGCCATCAAACACCCCAAATCTTACAAGTCATCAGGACCCACAAGAAAGAAATTCACGTGTGATAGATGGAAACAAGCCACAAACCTCCCCGAGCCCCCAGAGGAGCCACAATACCAAACTATTCCTGAGCAAAGTTCCTGCCACAAGCATGGGGACCTCTCCCCCTGCACTCACTGGGCACAGCCCAACGTGATGCAACAGCAGCCCTTTGCCAAACCAAGCACCTCGCAGGGGTACAAGGTGCAGATGGGAACATGCCCCAGCCGCTTCCCTGCAGGGGTGAGGAGGTAAAGCTGCACGCAAAAAAAAAAAAATAAAAAAAAAAAATCACAGCACAACTGGCAACCCAGGCACTCCAGTAGACTTCCCAGCTTGCAATCCAGGGAATTTCCAAGCGTGTCTCACACCTGCCTTTGCTCAAAAAGGACCTCAGAGTTTGCAGCATCAGCGCACAGAGTTTGGACTCACCTCTGGTCACCTCCTGCTGACCCACTGCATTTACCAGGGACAGAGAGTGCTGGAAGGAGCCTGTGGATAGTAAAAGGTCTTTCTCGCTGCCACAATCCTCCTCCAGGTCAGACCTGTTGCATTTATGAACAGAAACACAGCAGCCCTACAGCAACCAGGTGAGAGGCGAGTGGACACCCCCTTTCCCCCCAACCACCTCCGACAGCACTCAGTACTGCTGCTACCAGCAACACAGCACAGGGGACAGGGAGAAAACAAAGCCACCAAGCTTGCCCCTCTTAACAAGCAAGATCTTTATTTTGCCTCTCAAGCAGAACAAATGCCACTGAAGACATTTAGAGACCATCTGCGGGGTCAGGAAAGATGGTCACTAGCGATGGGGGTGTGCACTGCAAAGGGTGATGGGGAGACCCAGGCTCTGGTGTCCCTTCCAGCACCACACGCTGCAGCAGCCTGCAGTGGACACAAGCTGCACAAATGCACAGTTCCCTTCACAGCTGCTGCTCTGCGATGGCACAGCAGTGAGAGCAGACACGCCAGGAAGCACTTGGATCAGGTAATGAAGGGTGTAGGAGACTCGTGAGATGATTCCTGTGAGTCAGACAAGCTGGCCAGGGCCCAGATCAGCAAGCTCTGCAAAATCACCTAACAAAAAAGTGCAAAACCTGGACCTCCCCAACCCCTTCCTGCTGCCTCCGAGATGACCCCATGCAAGCCAGCAGGTCTTGATGAGAGTGGCCAGAGCTACGTGGCATGCTGCAGCCAGGGCAGGGGACAGGGACTCAACCTGCCTTGGGGTGACCTGGTCACCCCAGCTCCCTGCTCAGTCCTAGGACTCACTGAGCAATTTGGTTTCTCCTCTACCAGCAGAGCAGACCACATTGCTCTTGCTTTGTTTAAACCATGAGCAGACTCTCTCCACATGCAAACTGAAGCCAGGAGATCTGCCTCTCAACCACAGCCTCCGGGGCACTTCCCAGGATTTAAGGACCAAATGTAAATGCTCCTTTGAAAGTCTTTACCTGGCAGCAGTGTTTCTCCTCCCTATCCAATTGCACACCTGTGCCTCAACAGCCAGGCACAGAGCTGGTCTACACAAGGGACATTCATATCTCCCTGCCAACAGGGTGGCTCCAAGCAGGCAAAGCCCCCAGCCCTGCCTTGCACCACATCCCTGGAGCTTGCTTCAGGGGCTTAAAACAGGTAACACACTATGGGAGGCTGCAGCCACTTGCCTGTACCAGCACGATGCCCTTAGGAGACCACGGGAAAGGTCCTCGCTTTCCAGAGACAGACATGAGGCACTCGGTGCCTCACGAGAAGATCTAGGACTGAAACAAAGCTCTGGCCCTGCACATCTCTGCGGGATCACCTCTTGGGGAGCAGCCCTGAGCCAAGGGTCACCATACATTTCATGGAGACCTCCTCTCTCTGGAGGCTTGAGAACCTTACCCTCCACAGCCTCTGCCAAAATTGGCACTACAGCCAATCTAGCTTCCATGAAAGCCCCCCAAAAATCTCTGCCATCAGGTGCTGCCATCCCTTCCTCATCTGGGACTACCAGACATTCCAGTTGTCATTATTTTTCATTAAAAAAAAGAAAGAAGGTGAACAGTGGGGAGGACATCTGGAAGAGGGATAAATACCCATCAGGAGTCATCCCAATTCTGACAGCTGAATGAGTTAGACAAGTGCTAACGAACAAACAAGCTAAATTGCTCCTCTCCCTTCCTGACAGGCTGAACCAAGTCTCCTGCGCAGCCCAAATGCCAGCTCAGGAAACAGCCACTTCCCAGCTTTTGGTAGCAGCGAGAAGCCCAACCCAGACAACTGCCCAGCTACACCAGCCTGCAGGGAGGCCTCCAACATTGAGCCCCACTCCCCTGCACCCTTGGTGGGGTACCCTCACCACCCAGAGGGGAGCCCTGAAGCTGGGTGAGATAGAAGACCAAGACCAGACCAGGTCACCTTTCTCGGTGAGACGGAAGACCAAGCCAGGGAAATTCAGCCTTTACAAACAGATGGGGACCAGGACCACGCACCCCCTTTTCCCCACAGGGAAGCCTCCTGTTCCAGCAGAGAGGTGATGCAGGCAGACCAGCAGCCTCCACCCCTCCGATCCATGAGGGCCTGTAGCCCCTTCCTTCCCGTGCTCCCGACGGGAGGCACACCCAGTGCTAAACACTGAGGCTAACTCCATCCGGTCCTTCTTCCCAACATTTATTGTCACTAAACATTTATCTGGTTTCTGCCAAAAAAAAAAAAAAGCCAACCAACAATCATGTTGTACCTCCCCTCTGCTGTTCAAAGTAAAAGCAGCTCTGCTCTTTATCCAGGGAGGGGAAGAAGAGTTTAAAGATGAGACCCCCCATGTACCCAGCACTGCTCCGTTCCTCCTCCTCCAAGGACTTTCACACAGCCCTGTCCCGTCAGCCTGTCTGCGGCATTTGATTCCTGTCTGTCACTAAGTGATGAGGACAAAGGGTGAGGAGTCAGGAAAAGGTCTGAGCTACTTTGTTCATCGTCTGGATACGAACTTTGGATGAACTCCGTGGGGAAAGAGAAAAGCCGCATGGAGCAGGACGCACGGTGCATAGCACTCTCTCTCTTCAAAAAAAAAAACAAAAAAAAAACGGGGGAGGCTTGAACAAGGGAAAGGGGTGGGAGGGAAAGGGAGAGAAGAGCATTCCCCATCCCCATGGCGGCAGGCAGTCCTGAGAGCTCCCTGCTCGGAGGAGACAGAAGGATATTCAAACCGCCTTCCCAGGAGGCATGTTCAATAAAGCAGGATGCCAACGCAGCCTTTTCTCAAACAAATCTGTTAGCGGCGGGCCAGGGGCCAGCCACAAGGGCTTGCTTTTTAAAGCAACCAAATGGGAATTTCCTAATAAAATAATATTTTTTTAAAAAAAGCCCCACCATGGCACGGTTAAAGGGAAGCTTGCTGACAGCAACTTATGCACAGACCTCTCTGGAATCGCGGGAAGATGAAATACAGTGCAGGACAGGGAGCTTTGGGATGTAACCACAGCCAGGGTGCCAAAGCACCCATGTGCTCCCCTGGCACCCAACTCCATGAGCTGGGGAGACGACTGTCCACTGTATGGTTACATACCAGGGCAAAGGTTTACAGCCATGATTTCTGCTGTGCTGAACAAGGGAGGAGGCTCGCCCTGCATTGCAAGGGAGGCAATTTCCCTCATGCTGACCTGGAAAAGCCACCACAGGGAACGCTCAGCTCCTTTGCTTCACTCTGCTTTTCAGTGCAAAGCTAAACCACTCTGCAACTGGAAAGCCCTGTGGTAGCCTTCCTCCTCCCGGGCAAAGTCTCCTGGGCACCAAAGTCATCACAAACTTTCTTCTGAATGGCTTTTGCCAAGCAGCTAAGATGCCCACACTGGGATCAGATACAGCCTCCATCGAGGATTATCAGCAAAGCCTACATGCAAGATGTGCCAAGCCACACAGGAGACTGATTGCAATTGTACGTGCAGTTCTGCAGCATTCACAAGAGAGCTGCTGAGCACTGGAGGTGAAGGGTGCCCAGAGAAATCACCCCACCACACTGCACCAGCATCACCCACTCAACACAGGAGGGGTCCAACAGCCCCACAGGCTGGCTGGGAATACAGTTCTGGCTCTGTCACCTTGAAAGTCTCTGCCTGAGCCATGAGTAGTTGGACATCCATGGGGTCTGGAGCTGGAAATCCAAAGGTACTGAAGTCTGTTCATCAGCAGCCTTCCCAGCACACCCCAGCAGAGTGGCTGCACTTACTTTCCAGGATGTGGAATCCTACATAGAAGAGATTAAGTGGGTTGCAAAACCCAGGAGGAGCACCTGAAAGCAACCCACCAGAACACGCCGGAGGTTACCTCAGATCCCTTGTCTCTCTACTAGCCACCAGTAAACAGAAAAACAACTCTGCATGAGAAAGCTCTGCCTGGGACACCACCACAACGGACCTGCAGGCTGCAGCAGCCCAGCTGCAGAAGGCACTGGCAAGACCTCCCTGACTACGCACACAGCAGCAGGCAGGGCACATGCTGCCCTTCAAGGTGGGAGAAACTTCATCCTTTGCATGGTGCCCAGCGCAGGAGACAGAGCTGCAGAGGTGCTCACAGGAACTGCAAATCCCAGCTCCAGCCTGGCCTCTCTGCCTGGGAAGATGCTTACTTACTCACCACGAGGACTGCTGGAAGTGCTGAAGGGATCAAAGGCTCTGCTCCATTGACCTACAGCTACATATGGTCCCAGCCATTCCAAGATCCCCCTGCTGTGCACCAAGACAATGACCAGGGCAAAAAGAAGGAGGAAGGGGAAGGAAGCACATTTCTGCAGGGAAACTACTTGTTCGTGGAGGCCAGGAACACAGGGTCCTCCCTTGTAGTCACCAGCCACCACCACATCCTGGAGGAGCACATGTTAGGAGGTAACTCAAGCATCTAGGAGATGCTGCCCAACATCTCCAACAGAGAAACTTTGATCTCCTCCAAGCACATCTAGTCCCTGGGGACCACCTCTAAAACACACAACAGAGCGTGCAAGGACAAACAGACTCCTTAGAGAAAATCTCAGCCTACCTGGAGGAGTTTGTTCCACCACTCACTCCAGAAAGTCCAAAAAGTTCCTCTGGCAGCAGGAGGGACTCAGCCCCCGCAGCCCAGGCAAGGCAGCCTGGCTTGAGGTGACAAGATCCTGACAGGGAGAATCAGACAGAAGAAGGGGAAAAAACTGAACAAGATGTTGGCTGGATTGGCCAGTAATCCCATTTGCGGAAGGTAGGAGCTCAAGGAGGAGATGCTAGCGCTGCTGGATCCAGGGCTGTTTTGAGAACAGCAAGAAAGAGGAACAGAGGGAAAGAGAAGAGGCTGGGGGAAGAAAAGGTAAAAGAAAACAAATCTGCTTTATTATTGCCTGAAAAGCAAGGAGAATGATTAAAGCAAACAGCCCCCCTGCCCCTTCCAAAGGGCTGTCTCGCCTGCTTCATAAATCTGATTCCCATTTGTCTCTAAATGGTTTTCATTTGTTCTTCATTTAGGTCTCCTTCACGCTCCTCACCAAGCCTAAGAGAGCCCTCCAGAAAGCCACAGGGACAGGCTTCCCCCAGGAGCCTGCAAGGGCAGTCGCTGACCAGGGTCAGACGCAGCACCAGTGTCTGCACAGTGGGAGGAGATGTGGCAAGAGGAAGGCAGCTGGCTGCTGACTATGTGCAATGGGTAAGGGGCTGAGAAGATCCTTGGAAAGAGCTGCCCAAGGGAGGAGACCATCACTACCCAAGGGTGGCGATGGGAGCCTGGCCACCTCTTGGGTAGCAGAACCAGCATCCCTGAAGGGTGAAGCAAGAGCAATAAACAAACAAAAAAAAAGCCAAAGGGACTGAGAAGAGGGGATGCAGCATGAACCAAGTCCCACTACACAAGCAGTTTCCCTCTTCATTAGCTGACAGCCCTCTGATTAAACAGGAGCTTAAAAATTATCCTAATGGAGCTCCTTTCAAACACAAACCGCAGGGACCTCTCCTAATTGCGCAGCTCCTTTCTCAGTCGCAGCCTACGTACGACGAAGCAGGTTCATCCACCGCCCTTGCCCGCAGCTGCGTGTCTCGGCACACAGCACCAGCATGCTCCACCAGCCGTGCCCGCAGCTCCCGGCCGGGTGTTCGGGCTGGAAGCACCGTGCCATCACAGCCCTCCCAGCGCTCCACTTCTGCCCCAGCCCCCGGGTTGTTAGCCCCCGAGCACCCAGCTAGTCAGGCATGCTGCCTTTGACGAAGCATGTTTCCAAGGCCTAAACCAAACATGGCAGAAAAAGGGAAATAAAAATCTGTCCTTTCACCCAGGTGGGCTTTGCCACTTACCTCAGGAGCATGGCAAGAAAGGGGACTTCCCCTGCTACCACCCTTAGCTGTGTCTTATCTCCTTCCATATTGCTTGTGGGTTTTCCACAGCAAACAATCCCTCTTTGCCCTTGGGATAGTCTCCCTAAACCTCCAGCCAGGCCACTGCACTGCTGCACGCGTCGTTTTACTCCCAAAAGCCCACAGGTCAGGGCCCCATAGCGTTCTAAACCTGGACGCAGAAGAGCCATTTCTAAGGAGAAATCCCACCCCAGGGCTGCATGCCTCCCAGGCACACACTGCAAGCCTATGCAAATGGAAACAGAGCCCCTTTGCCACAACCCAAACCAACCAAGCACCCACTGCCCAACTGGTCCATCCACCACCAGAGGAAGCTGAGCACAGTCTGAGCTTTCCACAGCCGGGGCCAACCCCGCATCCACCTAATATCAGAGCAGGGTCCAGATGGTGACACGGGTACCATCACATTACGTAGCATCATTTCCCCCCCCCTGCTTGCTGCCTAGGTAGAGGACACAGTACCCATCAGCTGCTCTCCCTGCTTCCTCCTGCCCATAAGGAAAGCAGAGACCCCTGACCTTCTCCGCCGCATCCCCCCAGCCCCTCCACAGCTTAAGCAGCCCAGGTGTGCAAATGTTACCCAATGCCCTCACCAGGCAGAAAGTAAATTCCACCGAACGGGGGAAATGCCAGCCGCAGTCAGACACCAGGATGTGCAAATAGCAGCCGGGGACCTTCGGGAGAGGAACAGCCCAGGCCCAGGCGCTCCTACTGATAATCCTTCTCAGGACGCCCCCTCCAGAAGCTCCTGTAGCAGAGGAAGGATGCTAATTTGACTATTTAAGGGAGCACACACAAAAAAAAATAAATTAAATGTTTGCTATTGCGCTAAATGACCTTTTCAGCCACATGGGGACAGAATTGCACCGGGGCTTTGGAGCGAGCTATAGCGGGTGCTGCTCGCTCCCTGCTCCCATGCTCAATGCTTTCTGCGTCCGGATGCATTTAAGGGGTCCGTGCCCCCCAGCTGTCTCTGCTCACCCAGCAACAGAGCTGAGAAAGAGCCTCTTCGGAAAAATCTGCATGAACGAGGGATGAAGAAGCGGTCTGCTAAGAGCTTGCTGAGCAAAGCGCTTCAGACCGCTTCATTTCACATCGCCGAAAGCGTAAATCAGGGAATTGTTCTTCAGGTTTTTCTCCATTAGCAAAGTATATTGCAACTCCCCACCACCAATACCGATCAACACTCACATCTGCTGAGCAGATCTAACAGCCAGGACCTTTCAGGGTAATAATACACTCACCGAAAACACCATTCCTGCCACCTGCTCCCCCCAGCCACACAACTGCACCGGGAGCAGGGCCGCGGCAGGCACACTCACTCTCAGCAGGCACACGCACAGCATAACACGGCAGCCAGAAGCTTCACAAATTCCTATCAGAAATAAATAGGTGACCCCTTGCAAAACAAGGGTCATAAACCCTTCAAAACACCACCTTCGCCAGCCGTGGTGGAGCATGCCCCACCGCCTCCAACTTTCCTACACAAGACCAAGAATCCTTCTGGAAAGCACAAGCTTCACCGAACATACAGGGGAGGCCACATCCTGCGCTATGAAGTCAGGGCTGATGGCTGCAACTCCTTCCAACTCATTCCTTTTACCCTGTGAACCATGCCTTTTGACTAGAGAATTGCAATAATCGTATTACTGCAAATTATTGCAATAGGACTACTGCAAATTACTAAAATAGTGCCACTGCAATAATAATTTTGCATACAAAAAAAAAAAAGACTAAGTTAAAATACTTGCAACCTTTTAAAATTAAGAGACTTAAGAGCCAAAAGCCAAATTTCAAATCTTAAAGCAGGAGGCAGATCCATCCAGAGGCTGCAGTTACTGTACCATTCTTAGTGTTTCATGAGAAAATCACTGCGGGGGGGGGGGGGGGGAGGAAAAAAAAAAAGTGTGTAAACAAGCAAAGGTACACCCACCAGCAGCTTGGGTTTTGAAACATTAATGTTGAAATTAGAAAGGCACATTTGGAGAGTTACAGGCAGATTCACTTTCATTTTGGCTCCAGCCTTGTAAATATCGAATGTCAAAGGAAACAATCGCACTGAATTAAGAGAAAAATCCCTGTGCTGCAACGACGTGTCCAGGATCAGGACCCGTGGAGTTGGGAAAGGATCAGCGACCAGCAACGAATACTTCACAACTGGAAGAGTATTTTTGCCAGTTAACCTGCCACTGCTAATTCTGCTAATCGACATCACTCTGGAATTTGAAAATGTTATCCAACCAGGAGAGAAACTCGATTTTCCTCTTCTGATAACAAGGACAGGCAGGCCAGCCAGGCTGGGCCAAACGTGGCGTTGCAAAATGCTGCCTGTGAAACCGAAAATGGGACATGGAAATGATGAACTGAGTTTCTGGGCTTGCACTCAGGCGAGAAACAAAAATCCAGCCACCAGCATTTAGATGGGCTGATCCCCCTTGCAAAGGCAGCTCCGCTCGTTTTTCACCAAGGCTGCAGTAAAATGGCAAAGTTATCATTTTAGATTAGAGTGGTTCCTCACAGCACTGGCTGTTCTGAGGGTTTTCAATTTATCAGTATATTTAAAAAAAAAAAAAGAAAGAAAGAAAGAAAGAAAAAAGGAAAAGAGGGTGAGAAACAGCCCCATCAGGTTAGGGCAAGCAAAAAAAGCTATTTTGGGTAAGGCTTCTCCTATAAATAAAAGGCTGGGCAGGGAGAGGACTGTGACAACATGCTGCTTGCTCAAGGTGTCAGAGGGGATTTCTATTATCTGTGCTGGTGACCTCCCCAAAACACCGAGAAGCAGTGACAGCACACCGTTCCTCAGCGGGCACAGCAGCCTGGTAAGGCAGCTTCCCCCGGCAGCCATCCCCTCCATCGGGCTGCCGGTTCTCCTGCCACCTCTCCTTTGCCACCAGGAAAAGGAACCAGTAAAGGTGGCTTTCTGTTCCAGATTAAAAAAAATAAATAAATAAATAAAAAATATACAGGCGCAGGGCTCACAAGCCCAAGAGATTTAATTCTTCAGGGATTTTTTTATTTTATATTTTTTTCTAAGCAACACAGTTGCAAACCAATACTTCCAGCCCAACCAATCCCCCAACACCGGGAAACAGCATCACCCAAGTCCCTCCCCAGCCCCACCGCTGGCCTGACAACACCACGCTTTAATGTATTCAGCCCACAGCCTCCTCAGGTCACAGCTTTCTGTAATTTATCCCTATACTGCCCGCCACCTTGTGCTATTTAAGTCGCCAGGGGATGCAACACCTCCAAGAGAGTTTTCAGCAGAAGCTGCTGACCGCCCAGCCTGCAAAACCATTGTTATTGGTTTCAAACGGGATTCCCAGCAGAAGCTCCCCAAAGGTGACATGGCAAGAAGAGGGATTTCATGGAAAAAACCCCGACATCGATGCCTCTGGAGCATACTGGGGAGGTGATGGTCTGCAAAGCACCATGCAGCAACTACAAACAGCCAGTGCACCCAAAAATCTGGGATGCTTGCACAGCCCAGGCTCTGTTGGAGGGTACAGCCTTGGCACCCAGTACCCACTGGCAGCACTGGGGTGCCACAAATGACACTAGGCTGGCAGTCCAGGGGCCAGGCACTGTTCACAAACAGCTTCTCTCACCACAGGGAACACTTACCAGTCCAACTGGACCGGGATCATCTCTAGATGGATGTTTGGGGAAAGCAAAGGATGCAGATTGAGGCTGGTTTATTAGATTATGGACAGCCCCATGCAAATAGGGCCATATTGATCCGGTCTGCAAACACCTGGCTGGGAATACAAGCAGCCCCTGAGTATACAGAAGCTGCTGGAGATTATTAACCAGATCCATTGCTGTAAATCACATTACCTCCTTCCAAACCCCAACCCAGCACCGAGTCCTGCCTGTGCTAGGCGCTGTACAGCACACATCCTTGCAGCACAAAGAAGCATCACTTCTCCCTGCCCGGCACTGAAAAGCCCAAAGCTTGAGCCCAAAAGCTTGGAGCCTGGCAGAGGCCGTCCTGCTCTGGGGTCCATGGAAGCCAGGGCTGCGCAGCCCACCTCCCCCACAGCAACTCCCAAAACAAAGCAAAGAACAGCACATGTTACCAGGAGGGTGAAACTCACAGTATGTATAGGAAAACTGCCATGAGAATGCAAGACTTGAATAAATAAATGAAAAAAAATAAATCGGAAAGGTAGAAAAAAAGAAAATATCACATCTTCAGACACAAACTCACCCCCTGTTCCCACTGGGTACCTGGCATTTTGCACCTGCTGCAAACCACCCCTCTAGTGCACAGAGCAGATAGGACAGGCTCTGCTGCCTCCCAAAGCACCCCAACTCCAAGCACAGGAAGGGGAAAAAAACCAGTAGTAAAATGTTTCACCGCAGATTTCCAAGAGATCACGAAACCCTTTGCAGAGCTTCATTAGCAGAGAAGGCAGCAGCTGCTGGATTAAAGGAGGAACCGGGGAATGAGGTGCTGAACCAAAAGCAGAGGAGGAATCCCATATTCCTCCCTTTTCCCTGCCAAAATCCCCAGCTCTGATTCAGCAGAAGCACCAACAGCAGCATAGCCTGGTGTGTCTTGCTGCAAACAAAATCATTTACGTTTAAACCACCACCCTACTACCCTAAAGAACTGCTGCATGCAGTAATTTCCTTGTGACCTGGGTGGGGGGGGGGGGGGAAACCATGATGAAATTGTCTCAGAGTTTCTCTGCGTTTTGTTTACAGCCACTGCCCTCAAACCCAGGGCCAGCACGCAGCGCGCGAGCCTGCTAAAAGGAATAAATCTAGCATTTGAGATCATTTAGAAAAGCCCTGCTCCCAGACAGTCAGCGCTCCGAGGGGGAAATCCCTTTGCAGGTCTCAAATAAGGGAACTTGAACCATTTTTCCCTGGAGAAATTTAGGCCTGAAAGATCTTCCGAGTTTCTCGTTTGGAGCTACAAGACCCAATAAAAAGATCTCTTTCCCTGAGCTCACCCACACCGCTCTGACTGCTGCCAAGACTGTGCAGAGGCGAGGGGAGATGGACTGGGCAGAAACCCGTGGCAGCGCGGAAGACACCTAACGTTCACGTTAAGAGGATGCTCTGGTTAGCTGTTATTTATGTATGCATCTGGTTAAAACAGATATTTTTCCAGCGTGCATTAATGGAACACAAAGATTCCTTCTCCTCTGCGCCTTGTCAGCAGGCAGCATCTGAAGAGCAAGCTGCCGGCACAGCACCTTCCCGGCACCCTCCTTCCCCAGACACATGCATCCAACAGCCACTGCCACCCAATACCTGCGGAGGCTAGTGCAAGCAAAGGCTGGGAGACTGGGGAGCACGGGATTGAGGGCCAAGGGACAAGCTCATCCACCCCCCAGGAGCAAACAGATGAGGCAGGGAGCAACGGGACCCAAAAGACCCTCCGAGAGCATCTTCCCAGTCTGCTGCAATCACAGCAAAGTTTGCTCGACATCAGGCACCCACAAAAAAACAAGCCTGAAAACAAAACCAAACAGGTTTCTTCCTGTACTCCTGAATTGTAGCGAGTCCCTCAGGAGCGGTGAGGCTGTGCCAGAGCTGGGCCTGGTTTCTCTGCTTTGCCGGCAGGGCTGAGGGGGAGGAGGTGGGAGGAAGAGCCCGCTGGCCGCCCCGTGCTTCCCACCTCCTTCCCTGGAGGATTGCAGGAGGCCAATTTTGATTAAACTAATTAAGCCTGCTCCGTTCAAAGAGCTCCAACCACATGCTACCAGGGGAGAGGAAGAAAATATAAAATTAAAAGGGAAAAAAGAGAATTCTCCCTGCAAGCATGCTCCTCCAAAGCTACCCATCCCAAGTGTATCCCAGATGGACAACATCATGCTGGAAGAGGAAAGCCCAGAAAAAGAACTCGCTGCAGTGACACAGGTCCAACCTTGAAGACGCTGCTCATTCCAGCCACCAGGACCCTACTGGGGCACATCCCCCTTCCCATCAGGGTGACTGGTATCCATCCCTCCCAGCCAGTCCCCAGAGGTGGCCGCTCCTCCTGCAGTGATACAGCCCTCCACCAAGCCAAGGTCTCTCAGAGGCTGCTTTCCCTCCCAAACCATCCTCATCTTCCAGCACCTTGCATGTTCCCTTCCCTCCTTTATCTTGAAGACATCAGGTTTCTGGAAGCAATTTGTGAGCTGCCAAGAGGCTTCCTCGGGCAGTGCTGGCCGGCAGGAAGCCCTCTCCTCTCCCACAATGTTTCACTTCCCACCAGGGCAGCGGCACTACGGACCCCACAGACCATGCCCCTACAGACAGCCTGCCCAGCTGGGAGAGAGAACCATCACTTTTGCCTTCAAAGACTCTCAACTGGAGGAGAAAAAAAAAATTAATAATAAATATCAAAGCAAAGGCTTCCTCCCCTTTGATGGGCAGAAGGGAGAGCAGCCGGGTGAAGGGTGGACGCGCCAAGAGCAGAGCAGGGACCCAGATGCTCTGGGGCTGGAGCACCAGCACTTTCATTACGAGCTTTTGCAGAAGCAGAATGAAGCCTTAGGTGCAAGAATTACACTGCGATTCAAAGCGGGATGTTTTAACTCTCCCCTGCACCTTGAGAAACCTCAGTGGAAATGCAGGATAACAAGGCAGGCAGGGTCTGAAACCGGGAGGGGGGGGCGGGGGGAGGGAGGAAAGCAAGCTGCCCCATTCAGCCCTGAGAAGAACTTCATCCGAGGGGCCTTGGGCTTGACAGCATACCCCACTTCCAGCTCTGCCCCATATCCCAAAAACACTACCACTGCACGCACTGCAGCTGCCTCTCTTCTCCCCATGCTGCTCTTGGTGGGGCTTGAGTTGGGAGCAGGGGGAGAGAAGGGAGGGAGAAAGAAAGAAACCCCGTATCGTAATTGCTATATGAAAGAGAAATAGCAGGCAAGAATAATAAGGGAGGTGTCAGAAGTGAAATACAGTAACAGACATTAGAAAAAAAAAAAAGACTACAGTTCTGCAATGGGGGTGTTAATTGAACACAGAGCTGGAGAGAACAAAGGGGTGTTAAGGAAGAAAAGAAGGGGGGGAAAAATCCTACCTCCTTCAAAGATCTGATTTGAGTTAAGTTTGGTGAAGATAATGCACAGGGAAAGGTAGCTAAGAGGCACCTTATATAGCTATTATGTTCTAAAATTAAAAAAAAAAACCACACACACAAACCCATTATTCAACAACAATTGCACAGCTAATCAGTGCTGTCTATAAATATTCCACTTCGTAAATTCCCCCCGTTGGTGGCATGTACATTTTTCTTTTAAACTTAAAATTCTTTCAACACAGAAGGGTGAGGGGGGTTAAGGAAAAAAAAAAAATAATCAGGGGATTTGAAATACAAAGTCAGGGTCTTTTTAAGAACTAGAATTTGCCTGATGCCCTCACCTCCCCCAAAAGAGCAGAGAAAGTGAAACGATGGGAAAAGCTCTTAAGGAGGAGGAATCAGATTAAATGGTCATATATCCTGCGCTCAGCCTCTCCCCACCGGTCCCTGCCGAACGAGATGGGAGTTGGGAAAGGCTCATAGCTGAAATAGATGCTGCTGCATTTTGACAGCAGATATTTTCCAGTTTGCCATCCAAGGACCCCACGTCTGCGTACGCCTTGCCTGATTCTTCTGCTTAGCTATTCAGCTCATGCAGAGAACAGCTTAAAAAAAAAAAAAAAAACACAACATACCAAAAAGAGGAAAAAAACACAAGAGAGGGGGGAGGCCGTAAAGACAGAGTACCTACCCCTGCCTTCAAACTTTTTATAAATCAGCAATACGATTTCCGATTTCAATCCCTATTGACAGAGGAATCAATTGTATTTAGGACAACAATGCCTCCCATTTCCATAATTATTATTCCAAAAAGCCAGCCAGCCATTTGAAGGCAGTCCTGCCCCTTCCTTCGCAACAAAGCGACCAACAGCAAGTGAAAACACACCAAATGAACGCCGACAACTTATACGCATATTTCAGCGGCAATTTCCACACACCCCCCTCACATGCTCCCACTCAGAGCAAACCTCTCAACTTTTGTTACTTTTAAACAGTCATCACCCCAAAAGCAACAATCTCCATGCCGCAGACAAAAGACAACCCACTGAGCTTTTTTCCAGGTTTTGTTGGTTGTTGGTAATTTTTTTTTTCTTAAAGTATTTATAAATGCTTTAAAAGAACTGAAGAGCCCAAACGCAAAAGGCAACTCTTCAGCCAATACAGACGACCTCTTTGTCTAAAAACTTTATGGACACTTCGGGTTTGCTCAAGACAACGTTAACGCTATGAAATATTAGCCATAATGTTGCGAGAGACTGTGGTAAAGTCTCCGTAAGGCTCTGGAGTCACTTAAATCAGGCAGCGGGGTAACTGAACGCACATTTCTGCACATCATAACGCCGGGGGGAAGATGTACGCACGCACTTTCAAACACCCACCAGTGACCACAAACAATCACCAGGATTTCAAACACGACACATGCAAAAATCTGGGAAGCAAAATGGAAAGTGGGAAGAGAGAAGCTGGCTCAACTTTCACGCCGCTGCCCACAAGGAAGGAGCGAGCAAACAGAAGCAGGCAGTACCCTCAGCCCCAGAAAAAAACAAGACTAACTTCCTCCTAGCATTGGGCCCACAAAGCAATAATTAAAAAAAAACAACAATCAAAACCAAACCATCTGGCTGCTTGCTTCTTTACAAACCCTGACTTTTGGGGACCCAGATGGGGGAGAGGGGAGGAGGTCTTTGAATTTACAAAGTAAAAGAATTCACCATAAACATATTAAGGGCAGATAAACAATGCTCCAAAAGTCATCTCAGTTCAACCTCTTCAGATACCTCTACACAACTCCTCCATGGCCAAGTAACCCAGCCACAACAGCAAAAAATAAAAATAAAAGAAAAAAGTGTAGAGACAACCCCAGTTCACACCTGAATATCCTTTATTTCCAGCAGCACACTTTGCCCTATACCACCTCTCGATTTTCCTCAGCAGACAGGAATTACCCTACCCAGCCACTGTGGGATACGTACAGCTCCCCAACCCTCCCCAGCTCACCAGGACCCCAGAGCATCCCTGAGGTCACCTGGATTTCCCATCAGGTTTGGTCCTAGCAGATTCCCAGTCTGTCCCCTAACTTTGCAACTGCATTAATAGAAAAGCTGAGGTGGGATTCATCAGTTACCCTGCCAAAAAGTACCCCTGCACAGGCAGCATACGGAGCATCACATACATGTGGAGAAAAGGCAGACAAACATTTTCTTTGGCTCACGCGACACAAAAGAAGAGGGAAGAGAGGAGACACCGAGTTCCTTTCTTTTTTTAGGGTGGCACACAGGGGAACGCTATAAAACCCATAAAATTCACCTCCAGGCAGACTCCCTCACGTTACATCATATGAACTGTACAGAGGTTCCCATACCGAACCTACTAGCTTAATATTATGGGAACTCCATAAGAAAGGACTCCTCGGAAAGGTCAGACCCAGCCACGCAGCCATGAGGACTTCAGAGAGCCGAATGCCATCGGTAGGAGCTTTGTCTGGGCTACACTCTGCACAAACAACGTTTAACAAAAGGTCCCCCTTAGTCATCTTATATATATTGCAAGAGTCAAGTAATTGTATTTTCAATCAGCTGCTCACGCTAGGAGGTTTTATATATATATTTAAGAAAGAAAAAAAATAAGACTTGCGATTCAGGCTCCTGAAAGCTGTTCCTCTTTTATGTGTAACTATCAATGTATATCAGCTAGGTGTGCAATCATATTTATTGTCACTTTCATTCATGTCATGCCCTTGCTTATATGGCTCAGATATGAATTACTGACTGTTACAGTCCTTGTTGTAAAAGGAGGGGGGGGGAAAGAAGTCAAGTACTTCACAGCAAGCTGAAACAAGGCAGCTAGATCGGCATGGAAAAACCCGCCGATCAACTCTGGTCGGCTCAGAAAACCAACAGCAGAGATGAACACACACACACACCCCCGCCCCACCAAATTTCCATCATTCCTCCCATTTTTTTAATTAAAAATAAGAGATTCTGACAAATACATAAATAAGTGGTGCATGTTGTTAAATGCCCTTCCCTGAGCATCTGTTGTTTAAGATCACCCTTGATTGATGACTGCTATTTTTTAATTGTTGCTTTTAAAATTTAAATGCCCCCCTGGGATGTGTTATAAGTGTGTTAGTACATGGTAGGAGGTCTGGAAAGTGGGAAACAGCAGAACCAACGCTCTCATGCCATTAGCTTCTTTAGAAGCCTGAGAACACCCCATGCCATAAAACAACAGTACCCTAAAGTAACTAACAATCTAATATATTGCTTTCACTAAAGGCAACTGACAACTCCCTCTTACATGAGCTAGCAAGGATATGACTGGCAGACAAGAGCATTTTAACCCTTTTTAAAAAAAAAAAAAAAACAAACCACAACTAAGAAACCTTTACGTTTACCTGAACAGTAACAGCAATCAGACTGCACAATTTTATTTTGTCGGGTTTTTTCCCCCGCTACTCTGTACTCAGATTTTATTTAATAATAATAATAAAAAAAAAAAGCAGTGCCATGTCTTAAAGAAGAAACTATAGCAAGAGACAAATTGTGAAGGTTTTGATCTTTTTCTTGTCCCCAGAAAAAGCAATAAATAAAAAGAGGCTATACAATAGAAATTAAACCACAATATTTTCCCTTCCAGACACAAACTGCATCGTGCAAGTCCACAGCCAGAAGCATTAAATACCAGCGAGTTATTTCTCCCCACTTAAATACTGCTATGGGGGGGAGGGGGACACAAACTTGGTGGTATAAAACCCTCAAAGAGCAAAATGAAAAATAACACAGAACCAACAGCACTGATTTCCTACCTGTTTTTTCTTTGATTTCACACAAGACATTAAAAAGGGCTGGCTTCATCCTGTGGCAGTTTAAAGCATGTTTCCTGGAGAGAAAAGAAGAGAGGGGCGAGTGAGGTTAGGATGTCACCACGAAGAACAACTTTCCAAATTCTTGCTGGCTGGCATGTGCGTGCCGGAGGTGGAGGGGACACGTTTGAGCCCCCTCAGCCCCACCACTACCTCTGCCATGACTTGAGCGCCAGTGCTGCAAACAGCCACCTATCTAAGGCAGAGGAGATGAATTATACCAATTTAGGAATGGCTTGAAAATCACCTTTGCCACCGAGCGTCTCCCACCGCCGGTGCAAGCCCGGCGATGCACCAAGCCGACACCAGCAGCTTTTGGGAGCCAAGCTTGGTTCAACTGTCTTACTCGATACAGAGCAAGCACTGGGCTCTTGCCATCCCCCACCTCCGATATTAAAGCTAGCCATGTGCTTTATTAGGCTCACCCTGCAAGGTAGAAGGGAATTAAACACCCCCCCTTGCCCCAGCGGTGGAAAAATCCTCTGCTTAAGAGCTGTCAATTCGGAGAATTTCATCGCCCAACTTCGAGTGCGGAGATACACATGCATGTATGGCGAGAGAAACCCATTTCCCTGCCTCCACACTACTTACATCCAGCTTATTCACAGGTGTTACAATTTAATTCTTTACAATTGGGACAGTAAACACATTTAAAAACACAGCCAGCTGCTTCTGGGAAGGGGAGGGCACGCTATTCAACGCCTTGCTTTTTGGCTGCTGTTATTTCAGAGCTGACCGTTCTCTGTAGGTTCTGAGGAAAGAGTTTGGGGGCAGGGGAGTGGGGGTAGTTTTAATCGGTTGGTTTTAAAAACCCACCGCGTGTGCCCACTGAGGCAAAGAAACTGTATGATTTTATCTTTTTCTCTTCAGCCATACAATCATTTAGCCAAGGGTTTAGTTGTATAAAGGGCTGTTGCTATCAGGCGCCTGTTACAGGATTTCTGTTTACCAACCGAAATTACACACGAAAGACGATGTGAACATCTGGCAAACATTCACACTACTTACCCCACACCACCCACAACATGTTAAAAAGATTTATATATCTGATGAAGTCTCTCAAAGGTATATACCCTTGCAGAACCACAGCGTCCCCTTATCAGCACACCCAGATGGGTGCAGACATTTGGGTATACACAAATCACGTACATATGCTGGAGGAGCCCCCTTACTAATAATATTGGCACTTTGCATCTTCCCAAAACTTCATTTTTTAAAAAAAAAAAAAAAAAAAAAAGGCAGCAAAACAACAGTAGGATGGATGGAAGAAATGCAAAACCAAACATCACTGATAAATACGGTGTGTTTGGCAGCTCAGCATTAAAAACAGTAATAAAAAATATATTTAAAAAGTACTGCGAGGAAGCAGCTGAAATAGTCCAGCAAGGCAAACCCATAAAGCCTTCTCCCAGCTCTGTTCTGCTTTGGCTTTGTTGATTTGGTTAACTATACTAAATTATGCAGGCAGGAACACACAAAATTCCTGCAACTTTCCGAAGGAAGATCCCTTCGCTGCCCCGGGTCTGGCCGGGGAGAAAGTGCCTGATTTCCTCCTCCTCCTAACAGCTACTCTGCCCCTGCAAGAACGTAAGAAAATTAGTAAGATCAGCCCAGCAACGAGGCTTTTCAGTAAGCAGGAGCTTTACACAAGCTGGGGAGGCGGTGAGGATGTAAGCTGAGGTTTGGGGGCTACTTTTATCCTTCTGGAAGTTCTTCCTAAAAGAGTTGTGGGGCCGTGCGATGCGTTTTTCCAGGAACAATGTATTCTAGCAATCTGCTCCAGCTCGGGGCATGAATGCCAGGGGGAAGGACACCGTACCTAGCAGCTCTGCAGCCCAGAAGAAATTTCAAGTGTACCCCAGGCAATTCAGGGCAACTTTATTTTGCTTGTTTGTTTTATTCCTTCAACTATGCCTTCGATTTGGGGATTTGTTATTTTTTCCTCCCTCTCTTAACTTTTGCGAGCGCCTTGAAGGTACGTATTTAGGTTTGCACTCCCTGAAGCCGGGGACAATTCGGTTACCGGCTTTTACAGCGGTGTTTTTTGTTTTTTAAATACCTCTGCCATTAACAAGAAAAAAAAATTGAAGGGAAGCTTCTATGTGCATCCTCCAAGGGCAAAAACACGGCCTGAAAAATAACACCACTACAGGGCCCTAAAAAAGAACATTATTAACGCCCCTAACAACAAAAAATAAATAATATAGAGCAGTACTTTGTGCCTCTTTCGGAGGAGCCCAACGCAGAGCCCTGCTGCAACACCCGCCTCCCTCCGGAATCCACCCCCACCCCAAAAAGGCTGAGGACCCCGGGCCGCTGCCCAGCCGAGCCCCACTTCGGGACCCCCCGTGGGGAAGGAGCTGGGGGATGGGGTGGGCTGCGACCCCCAGGAACCACCATCAAGTTGGGAAGGGGGTGGGGGGATAAGCTGTGCCCTTTTTTTCCCGCCCCGCCACGTCCCGGCAGCAGGGACCCCCCGTCCCCCCGCGCCGGGCGCTGCCCCCGCCGGACAACAAAGGCCGGGCCGTGCGCGGGGGAAACTTCCCGGCACCTGCCCCCGCCGGGCCGGGCCGCCGCTCTCACCTGGCCTGCGCCTCGTCCAAACTCTGGTCCGTGATGGTCATGATCTGCTGTAAGATGTCTCCGATGTCCTGCTTCCTGCCTGCCTCCCCCTCCGCCCCGCCTGGTCCATCCTGCATGTGCTGGGACAGGCCCGGGTGCCCCGGCATCCCCACCCCGCTGTGCGTGTGCATCAGCCGCGGCTGGTCATCCATCGCCGGCCGCCGGCCCCCGCTCCGCCGCCGCCTCCTGCCCTGGCTGCCGGGAGCGGCGCGGCTGGGCTGGCCGCCTGGCTCCTCGCTTTCTTTTCTTGCTCGCTTTCTTCTTCTTCTTTCCTTCCCCCCCCCCTCCTCCTCCTCCTCCTCCTCCCCAGCCTCTTCCTCTTCGCTTTTTATTTATCCTTCACGCTGGCGCCCGGCTCCGCGGCGGAGAGGAAGAGGAGGAGGAGGAGGGAAAAAATGAGGGAGAAAAAAAAGAGAGAGGAGAGGGGAAAGAAAGGGGGGAAAAATCCCTTTGGCTGCTGGAGGAGGAGAAGGAGGAGGAGGGAGGAGGGAGGGAAGGAGGAGGGAGGGAGAAGGGGGGGTTCCGGGGAAGGGAGGGGAAACGGCGGCGACTCCAAAAGCAGGGCAGCGCAGCCCCGCGCCCGGGGAGGCAGCGGGCCGGCCGGCGGGGGCAGGGGCTGCGCCCGGGGAGAAGGCGGCGGCGGCGGCAACGGCCGCGGCGGGGCGGAGCGGGGCGGCCGCCCGCGATGGCAGCGCCGGGGCTGCCGGGGCTGGAGAGCGGCGGAGCCCCCGCGCTCCGGGGGAGGGCTTCAAACTTTCCCCCACCCTCGGGCCGGGCTCGGGGCTGGCTGGCAGCCCGCTCCGCTCTGCGGCCGGCAGCGGGGCCCCCCCCTCTGCCGGGCCTGCGCGCACCGCTCCCGGCCCTCGCCGCCTGCTTTTGTTCGGCTCCGGACTCCTCAAACTGGCACGGAGGAGCCCGGGGGGCGGGGGGAGGAAGGGGCAGCGGCGCCTCCCCGCCCCCCCGGCCCCATTGGCGGCGGCGGCGGGAAGACCGGCCCCCCCCGGCCGCCCCGCCGCCGCCGCGGCCGCCCGTCAATCTCCGGGTTCAGAGGTGGGCCGGGGGCCGCGCCCCGCCCGCGCCTTAAAGCGGCCTCGGCCGCTGGCGGCAGGGACAGGGGTGGGTGCGGCGCGATGGCCTGTCCGGGCACGGCCTGCAGGCCCCTCGCAGCCCGTCTCAGCGGCCGCCATGCGCCGCTCGGCGGGTCTGTCGTCGGCCCCGGCCCGCCTCCCTTCAGTGCTGTGCCCCTCAGCCTTCCCGCCGCCCCTCAGGCTCTCCTCAGCGCCCACCCCCAGCTCAGCTCACCTCAGCGACACCCGCCAGCTCCTCCTTAGCCCCCCCCAGCTCTCCTCAGCGCCCCTCTCCAGCTACCTCTCAGCCCCCCCCGCGCTCCTCAGTGCCTCCCCCCCGCCCCAGCGGTCCCCAGTGCCCCCTCAGGCCCCCCTCAGGCCCTCCTCAGCTCCCCCCGCCAGCTCTCCCCAGGTTCTCAGCCTCCCTCCTCGGCTCTCACCCAGCTCCCCTCAGCCTGCCTCCCTCCGGCCTTCCCTCAGCCCTGCGGTACCCCACCTCCCCTCAGCCTCCCCGCGGCCAGCCCTCCCTGCTCCCCACAGTCCCCCTACGCCTCTCAGGCCGCCCCTGTGCCGCCCCGGCTCTGGCTCCTCATGCAGTCCCCACATCAGCCCCACGCCCCGGGTGGCAGCAGGGCTCCCTCTCCGCTGTATCCCCCAGGGAGCTCCCTCCACTCACCTCAGCCGTCGCTGTCCTTGTGCTGTATCTCACTTTCCTCTCCCCCGGCCCACGCAGGGCCTCCCCACGGACATGGTGCAGGCCGGCTGTGCCACGTCCCACACCTGATGGCCCCACACCTGCCTGAGCGGGGCAGGGGAAGCCAGCAGAGGCTCCAAGGCCACCACGACTGCCATGCCAGCCCACATGTCACAGCACCCTTTGCGTTCCCCAGGATCTGAGGCTGTCCTGTGGCCCAAAAGGACCTTGTAGGCACGAAGCTGATAAGCAGGGATGGCCCTGGGGCCAGGCTTGCCTGCAAATTTATATTAAAAAATGAATACATTGTTATGGTGATACAAGGATTTCTTGCGTGGGAGGTTATTTCCTCAGATTGTCCCCTTCTCAGGTCTGAGGGTTGCCGGCTCCAGGCCCCTCATAACACAAGGGAAGACCAGTCCTGGTTCCTGACCTCAGCTGAGACTGGGGAAAGAGCCATCAGGTTGATTGGAAAGAAAAGAAAATACAGAAGGCAACTGTTTTGCTTCCACTCTTCCTTTTTAATGAAACACTTTCCAGTGTTTTAAGCAACACATGACTTTTCGTTTTGAAATTTCCTTTTGAACCATTAAAATGTTTTAAAGTGGTTGAAGGCGAAGTGAGATGTTTTGATTTTTGTCGCTATGAAATGTTTCACTCAACACATTCTTTGCGTTTCTTGATTTGCCAAAATTTTTCAAAGGTTTCTGCTTTCTCGCCCAAGACGTATCTATATATTTTTTACTGTTTTGAAAAGAAGGAAAAAAAAAACGGGAGAAAAAATACCCTTTATCTCCACAGCTCCACAGGAAGCGAAACTTTATCCAAGAAACAAAGGGCCAAGGGACTCCTCTCCAAAGGTCCAAACTTTCAGACACTTAGTCATCCCTTCACTTGCGTGCTCGTACACAAGTCTAGACATATGCTCTTTCAAACTCTGGCAGGGACTCTCACATCCCCAGAGGTCACTCCAGGGTCTTTCAGGTTTGCTTTTGAGCAGCTCTGAGGAGAGGCAGCACCGCAGAGCTGAACGTGCACAGCAGAAAAGGGAGCAGTGGCCACCGGGGGGGACAGACAGGGACACTGGGGACCATGAGACTGACCCTGCAGACTCCCGCATTCCAGATCCTTCCCCCAAGTCACAACACGGTGCCTCAGCCCATCAGGTAGACACAAGAGAGCTGGAGCCAGAAGATCCTTTGGGAAGCCGGCACGTGTTGGGTACGAGGCACGCGTGGGGTGAGGCGGGTTGTCCGCGGGGTCGGTGACCCCAGGCAGCCCCATGGCATCTCGTGGGGAGAGGGGCAGAGCGACCCGAGCCGCTCTGAGGGAAGCATCCCAGCATGGGGCCTTGGGGGAGCCATGGGGCCAACGCAAAGTGGCCAGGACTCTGCCTCTGCTGTCTGCCAGAGTCAGTAAAATCCTTCCTGTCAGAGATAACTAATCCTGGGGCCTTTACAACACCTCTCCTGAAGAGCACATTTCATTCCTCCGTCTCCTCCTGCCTTCCAAGCGCATGAGATTGCAATAGGTATTACCGAAAATATTCCCCATGGGAGCTGACACTGGACTCCCTTAAAACCCAAACACCATCACCCCTCCTTCCCCAAGACACAAGCGAGCGCTATGCTCTATTATCTCTACACCCACTAAATCTTTCTGAAATAAAGAATAAACATTTCCACCACACATAGTGTAAGTGCATGTGCCAAGCTGCATCGCTTCCTCTCCTCTGTGGTTGTTATAAAGTGGTTTTGTTTCAGTGGTGAAGCGGATGGACAGATTCCAAGTCTGGCGTCCCCACTCCCTCCGAGTACGTCTAACGCTATCTTTGGTTTATCACAGATTCCTGAAGAAAATGTTTACAGGAGCCTCTTGTTTAAAATCTTGGCTCCATCACAGCATAATTCCTATTATTTATTAAATGAAAATCAAGCGGTTGTTAATGCACCATTACTGTGGCAAAGTGAAGCCCTTGAAAACAAAGGCCAAACACACTCTGTTTCTCTGACTGAGCGCGAGGGAAGCGTCTCCCCATTATCACTGCTCGATGCTCACGCCGCAATGGGCTGAAAGGCGGTCTCCTGGCCTGTGACTCCTTACACATTTTCTTTTTGGCGAAGAGAGCCATGGATGCTTTTGCTTTGCTGTCCAAAACCTGACATCCCGGAGTCAGACGGTGTGCAGGTTGTACATAACGCTGTCAGAGAGGCTTTACCTAAGGCACCTCTGTGGCAATGCCTTTCTCCGTTCACCATGACCAAAGCAATTTTCCTCCCTCTTCTGCAATTTTCCTCTAATGTATTCCATGGAAACGCCAAAGCCTTTCCTATTTCCCAGCCAGCTGCAGCCCCCGTAACCCAATGAGCTCTGTACGGATGGTCTCTCTTGGGCTGAAGTGTGGCACTTTACATTCCTAACCGGTTTTCAGAGGACATTCTTAAATTTTCCCGGAAATGTTCTGTTGCTGCTTTGAACTGATTGTTTATTTGTCAATTTAGTCATTAACCTTCTTCCTTACTCCTCTGGCTTTTGATAAGACAGAAAATGTCAGAGGGAAGGGAAATAGGCTCAGAATGATTTCCCCTGGCGAAGGATCCCAGTCCCCAGAAGCGAAGGGAGTTTTCTCATCAATTTTAGCAGAGACACGGCTTCACTCACGGTGCCAGGTTAAATCAGCGTTCCAGTTTTTGAAGGGTTTGTGGGTTAGGCTTCAGCAAAGCACCTGGGTCTTCCAGAGTGATCTCAATCTGTAGATCTCAAAGCCCTTTCAAAACAAGCTAAATGCCACTGATCCCAGTTAAGGTGGGAGGTGGGAAGAGCTGGCCAGGCAGCGAGGGAGCCAGAAATGGATTCCCACTCATCCCATTCCCAGTCTGATGTTCAGTTCCCTGCATCACACCGCCTTTACCGTGTTCGTGCTCTATGCTATGAAGAAATGCATGTCTTAATGAACACGTTGCTTATTAATATTTCCTATTCGTGAAATTTCTACAAACAACCTGGATGCACGTAAAATCCTACTGCCACAGGACAGGGGATCAACTTCTGTTCCCACAAAAATCTGCGGCGTCTAAACTTGTTGTCTGTTGCTTATTCAAATGCAAGTAAAAAAATTCTTACCATCAGAAGTTTACCAAAAAGGAAAATGGCTTTTCCCAATAGCTGACATAAACATGTAAGTGCTACCAAACATATTTACATGTTTGAAATAGATGGTATAATTACAATGAGTTATAGTCAATATTCAGTCTTTCCCTGGTTTAAATGCTACCTTCTGATACAGCACAACACATCCTTTAATTGTGATCACGTGCTCTTTCTTAGAGACTGCTGCTTTTTTTTCCCCCACAAAAACGTCTGTAATTGAAAAGAAAATGGCATTGTTTAAAATAAATTCCCTACCCTCCTAGAAATAAACAGGTGACTTCCCTTATGGAATATCCTATTTCTGGGATTTCTACATCAAAGAAAGTAATCTGCAAAATCATTTTGGACATTTTTCAAGACCCCAAACCTGAATTTCAGCAAGGAAATGCATTTTAAAGACAAAAAAAAATAGCAACAAGGATTTTGAAAGCAAGTCAGGTAAAAGCTATCAGAGGAATTATCAACAAAAGTAGTCAAGAGTCCTCCAATAAAAGCAGGTCCATTCCAGATTCAACAAAAAAGGTCTTTTTCCCTCTTTCAGCCAATACTGATGTTCCTCAAAGGATAGAAAATAGCTGTTAAATTCACTTTTATCTAGTGCGTCTCACATTCCGAACAGCACTTTTAAATTGAGAAGCCACATCAGAGGGACAAATACATGCCTGTATTACACAGCTTCTCCATGAGATCTCACAAGTCAGGCCTCCGAAGAAGACCTCTTCTTTATCACCTGCAGGATGGGCTCACTTTTGTAGTAAGGCCATTTTCAGATGGTTTACCAAGGAGGTATACCCCTAGCCTTCTTTTACAGATGGTGAATCAGAGGGACCAGAAGAAGGGCCTTATCCCTGTGATCCAAGATAGCAAGAGCCAAGGGTATGACCTGCAGGTGACCTTGTAATACCTACCTTGATCACAGTGTCTGTGAAAGAAATCTCTGCTGCCT